>NC_138778.1:232747117-233370591 GCF_965119305.1 Pelophylax lessonae
TAATTTTTTTTTGTTAATGTCAATTTAAAAAAAAAAAAAGCTTATTCACACGAGTTCTCTGTTATGTTTGTGTCCGGTAATAATGATTTTAGTGCATTTTTACTGAAAATATTGTCCTGATATATTCGGAAGGGGGTGGGAGCCCACCGGGTAGGCTGTACGGGGCCCCGTGATTTGCAACAGCAGCCCTGCCAATGGATTGCATGTGTACCCCATGGGCTACTCTGGTGCTCTGGCTATAACATGGAGCTGTTTTGGTTCTAGCAAGGGACTGTCCTGGCTATACCAGGGAGCTAAGAGCTAAAGGTCCCAGAAGCCGCACATCAGAACAAGCTGTGTGTGAACAAGGGGCAGTCTCAGCCTGGACCCTCGCCAGGCCACACCCCCAACACATTTTCCATTACTCATGGGTAAGCTCTGTAGGCGGAGCGAAACACTGGTTATAGCAGGGGACTGCTCTGGGGTTCTAGTTATACCAGGGGACTGCTCTGGGGTTCTGGTTATACCAGGGGACTGCGCTGGGGTTCTGGTTATACCAGGGGACTGCTCTGGGGTTCTGGCTATGCCAGGAGACTGCTCTGGGGTTCTGGCTATACCAGGGGACTGCTCTGGGGTTCTGGCTATACCAGGGGACTGCTCTGGGGTTCTGGCTATACCAGGGGACTTCTCTGGGGTTCTGGCTATGCCAGGGGACTTCTCTGGGGTTCTGGTTATACCAGGGGACTGCTCTGGGTTCTGACTATAACAAGTGACTACTCTGGGGTTCTGGCTATAGCAAGGGCCTGCTTTAGGGTTCTGGCTATAAAAAAGGACTGCTCTGGTGTCCTGGCTATAAGAAGGGACGGCTCCATTGTCTTGGCTATAACAAGGGACTTCTCTGGTGTCCTGGCTATGACAAGGGACTGCTCTGGTGTCCTGGCTATAAAAAGGGACTGCTCTGTTGTCCTGGCTACAACAAGGGACTACTCTGGTGTCTTGGTTATAACAATGGACTGCTCTGGTGTCCTGACTATAACAAGAGAGTGCTCTGGTGTTTTGGCTATAACAAGGGACTACTCTGGTGTCCTGGCTATGACAAGGTTCTGCTCTGGTGTCCTGGCTATAACAAGGGTCTGCTCTGGTGTCCTGGCTATAACAAGGGTCTGCTCTGGTGTCCTGGCTATGACAAGGGACTGTTCTGGTGTCCTGGCTATAACAAGGGACTGCTCTGGTGTCCTGGCTATAACAAGGGTCTGCTCTGGTGTCCTGACTATAACAAGGGACTGTTCTGGTGTCCTGACCATAACAAGGGACTGTTCTGGTGTCCTGACTATAACAAGGGACTGTTCTGGTGTCCTGACTATAACAAGGGACTGCTCTGGTGTCCTGGCTATAACAAGGGTCTGCTCTGGTTTCCTGGCTATGACAAGGGACTGCTCTGGTGTCCTGACTATAACAAGGGACTGCTCTGGTGTCCTGGCTATAACAAGGGACTGCTCTGGTGTCCTGGCTATGACAGGGGGCTGCACCCAGGGCTGCATTTAGACACCATGCTGCTGAATGATAGAACACTTTTCTCTAAGCTCCTCCCCGTGTGTGGTGTCATTATAAACATGCCGCTGTTGGAGGCAGCGAAGGGTCTTCATTATATTCTGAATTACTTTTCAAGTCTACAAACCACCAAACAGGAGAGGTCGCTTCATGTTTTCTGAACAGTAGAGAGTCCTCTGACTCCTCTGAATGTCTCTTGCACAGGATGAACCCCTTCCCCCTACAGTTGCCTTTTTCTAGAAGGAGTACAATTGTGCAAAAGAGGGACACAAAATAGGGAAAAATGTATCGCAATTTGTGGGTGTTTGGGTTCAGGGGTACTCCTCCTCTGACCCCACTGCTTTAAAAGAGCCGTTAGGGCAAATCTGGCCTTGGCCTACAGGGAAGGGGGGGAGGGGGGGGCTGCTTTCCTCCGCTACCCCTCCATGCAGTGAGTAGTGTGTATCGCTGTACGGATCGCCTTCCCGCAGCCGCCTGTGAAGAGCGGATCTGTTCCTGATGTAATGGGATCATTATTCCGGGGACGCCTCATCGGCACGGAGTCATATATCCGAACCAGCAGTTCAGGAATTGGCGAGCTTCTTGTTTTACACAACGATGGCGAACGCATCTGGCATTATCGCGAGCGAAGCGACCTCTTCTGAGGTTACGCACACGCAGCGAATTGCCTCACAGCTGAAATAATGACTTCTCAGACGACTCCGGCTCCCATTTTTAGGCAGAAAATGGACTCATATGGCTTCTATAAATATCTATAAATATAGATTGCCGAGGCCAGGTGTCTAAACCCCCCCCCCCCCCCCCCCCCCCATGACGGCGCCTCCGCTGCAGGGCGGATGATTGAGAACGTGACCCCACACATTACAATGCACGGCGCGGTCCCTGAGGTTAATACACCAATAAGGAGCTTTATATCCGTCTGCTCGGGATTTGGACAATGGCTGAGTTCCTCCTCCGCTCTACTTATTCCGCTCTCATTTCAAGACCATTTCCATGTTCTGCTCCTGTTCTTGTAGAATATTTATGAAACATCATAAAATATCAATTAAAAGCTTCCTGCTAAGTAAACACAAAAACACACACCGATCAGCCATAACATTATGACCACCCACCACAACCCATTCAGGCATAGATTCCACTAGACTTCTGAAGGTACGCTGTGGTATCTGGCATCAAGCCTTCTCTAGCAGGTGCTTTGGGTCCTGTAAGTTGGGAGGTGGGGCCTTTATGGATCGGATTTGTTTTTCCAGCACATCCCGTAGATGCTCGATTGGATTGAGATCTGGAGAATTTGGAGGCCAACACAACACCTCCGACTCGTGTTCCTCAAACCATTCTTGGAATCAGACCAGGCCACCCTCTTCCATTTCTCTATGGTCCAGTTCTGGTGCTCACATGTCCATTGTAGGGGCTTTTGGCTGTGGACACGAGTCAGCATGGGCATCCTGACTGATCTGTGGCTATACAGCTCCATACACAACAAAGTGCAATGATCTGTGTGTTATGACACCTTTCTAACAGAACCTGCTTTCACTTCTCCAGCAATGTTAGCTCCAGTAGCTCTTCTATTAGACCAGCCTTCCCTCCCCACCTCCACCAATGAGCGTTCCCTCCCACCTCTACCAATGAGCCTTCCCTCCCCACCTCCACCAGTGAGCTTTCCCTCCCCACCTCCATCAATTAGGCCTTCCTTTCCCACCTCCACCAAAGAGTTTTCCCTCCCTACCTCCACCAATGAGCCTTCCCTCCCGATCTCCACCAATGAGCCTTCCCTCCCCACCTCCACAAATGAGCCTTCCCTCCCCACCTCCACAAATGAGCCTTCCATTCCCCACCTCCATCAATGAGCCTTCCCTTCCCCACCTCCATCAATGAGCCTTCCCTTCCCCACCTCCATCAATGAGCCTTCCCTTCCCCACCTCCATCAATGAGCCTTCCCTTCCCCACCTCCATCAATGAGCCTTCCCTCCCCACCTCAATCAATGAGTCTTCCCTTCCCCACCTCAATCAATGAGCCTTCCCTCCCCAACTCCATAAATGAGCCTTCCCTTCCCCATCTCAATCAATGAGTCTTCCCTCCCCACCTCCATCTATGATTCTCCCTCCCTCCCCACCTCAATCAATGAGTCTTCCCTCCCTACCTCCATCAATGATTCTCCCTCCCCACCTCCATCAATGATTCTCCCTCCCCACCTCCATCAATGAGCCTTCCCTTCCCAACTCCATCAATGAGCCTTCCTTTCCCCACCTCCATCAATGATTCTTCCCTCCCCACCTCAATCATGGAGTCTTCCCTCCCCACCTCCATCAGTTTGCCTCCCCCCCCCCACCTCCCTCAATGAGCCCCCTCCACCTCCACCAATGAGCCTTCCCTTCCCACCTCTATCAATGAGTCTTCCCTCCCCACCTCCATCAATGAGTCTTCCCTCCCCACCTCCATCAATGATTCTTCCCTCCCCACCTCCATCAATGATTTTTCCCTCCCCACCTCCATCAATGAGTTTACCCTCCCCACCTCCATCAATGATTCTTCCTTCCCCACCTCCATCAATGATTCTTCCTTCCCCACCTCCATCAATGAACCTTCCCCCCACCTCCATCAATGAGCCTTCCCACCACCTCCATCATTGAGCCCCCCCCACCTCCATCAATGATTCTTCCCTTCCCCACCTCTATCAATGAGCCTTCCCTTCCCCACCTCTATCAATGATTCTTCCCTCCCTACCTCCATCAATGAGCCTTCCCTTCTCCACCTCCATCAGTGAGGCTTCCCTTCACCCTCCTCCATCAATAAGCCTTCACTCCCTACCTCCATCAATGAGGCTTACCTCCCTACCTCCATCAATTAGCCTTCCCTTCCCCACCTCCATCAATGATCCTTCCCTTCCCCACCTCCATCAGTTAGCCTTACCCCCCTCCCCCCTCAATGAGCCCCCTCCACCTTCACCAATGAGCCTTCCCTCCCCACCTCTTTAAATGAACCTTCCCTTCCCCACCTCAATCAATGAGCCTTCCCTCCCCACCTCCATCAGTGAGCCTTCTTTTCCCCACCTCTATCAATGAGTCTTCTCTCCCCACCTCCATCAATGATTCTTCCCTCCCCACCTCCTTCAATGAGCCTTGGCCACCCGTAACCTTGTCAGCAATTGTCCGATTCTCTTTCCTTTGGACCACTATTGGTCGGTCCTGACCACTGCAGACCGGGAACATCCCACAAGAGCTGCATTTCTGCAGTTGCTCTGACCCAGTCGTCTAGACATTACAATTTCGTCCTTTGTCAAAGTTCCTCAAATTCTTAAGCCTAGTACACACACAATCAGAAAATATACAAAAAATATCGCTTTCCAAGTGATTTTACGATAATCCGATCGTTAGTGCACAGCTTTCGAGAGCAGATCACGACTGTTCACCCGAAATTATCCGATGCGACAAACACGGAGATTGTTCTCGTATCATACCAGATCGTACAATTTTCATTTAGGCAGTGCAGTTTTCATCCGGCAATACATGACATCACTTCCGAAGTTTTACAAGAATTTTCATAACTTTAGTAATCGCTTAGTTTTCGATATGAGACTAGCATGGAAAAAAAAACAAAAAAATGGCGATCATTCGTCCGATATTCTCATCGTGTGTACCGGGCAGTAAAAACGCCCATTTTATCTGCTTTCAACACATCAACTTCAGGGACAATACAGTGGATATAATAAGTCTACCCACCCCTGGTAAAATGTCAGGTTTCTGTGATGTAACAAAATGAGACAAAGATAAATAATTTTCAGAACTTTTTTTTTTTGGAACGACAAACTGAAATCTTTTAGGAGAAGGGAAGAAAAACAAAAAAAAATTAATAATATTGTTGCATAGGTGTGCACACTGTAAGCTGGGGAACAGGTAGCAGGTGCAAAGCTCCCTGGGATGAGCAGTCTTTCAGGCACAGATACCAAATCCACTGAGGGAGTGACAAACAGTGCGGTGTTTATTGGTGCTATATACAAGTTTATAAACAGGTGCTGTACAGTGCTTTAAGGAAAACAAGCAGGAATAATAATAATAATAAAAAAAAACCTAGCCGTGTCCCGGCGCTTACTACACATAATGCAGTCCCTAACTAACACAGACTGAGCAAGCTTACAGCTTGTCAGCTTCCAAAGACACACACTGACAGTGTTACCAACCTTCTGCTCTCCTAGACAAACGTTGTCTGTGTTCCCAGGCTGAGAGAGCACTGCTGTCTGTCTCAGGTGAGATTAAATTGGCCTGGTGAAGAGGGCCAAGATCCGAACTGGATCATGGCTCAGAGATCCCTAAAGGTATACGAGAGATGCCTGGGTGATGTATAAACCCCGAACAGGACTTTTCCTGGCTCTCTCTGGGACACTCTGTTACAACACCCTTAAACTAATACTTTGTTGAAGCACCTTTTGATGTTGTTACTTTTTGGGTAGGGGTCTTTCAGCATGGCACATCTTGGCGTGACTCTTCTTTGCAAAAACACTCAAAATCTGTCAGATTGTGAGGGCATCTCCTGTGCACATCATTCCTCAGATCTCCCCACAGAGTTTCAATGGGATACAGGTCTGGGCTCTGATTGGGCCATTCCAAAACTTTCATCTTCTTCTGGCTCGGCCATCTCTTTGTTGATTTGGATGTATGCTTTGGGTGGTTGTCATGCTGAAAGATGAAGTTCCTCTTCATGTTCAGCTTTCTAGCAGAAGCCTGAAGGCTTTGTGCCAATAGTGACTGGTATTTGGATTTGTTCATAATTCCCTCTACATTGACTAAGGCCCTTCTGACGAGAGTCACTTTGGTTGGGGGGCCTGTGGAACCCAGCTTACCTTAGAGAGGTTGGGAAATCCCTCTCTCTGCCCCCTACACTCCTCTTATGTGTAAGTCACCCTGTGTCTATTAGGGGCACAGGGTGGCCAATTAAACAATGGACTTAATGGACACAGAATATGGTTTGGATTACTCAAATGGGACAGAAATAATTATCAACAATATATCTCAAGAACTATGAAGATTTAATCTCACTTTACAATGAGAGACCTATAGCCTGTTGTAGACTGTTGCCATGAAGTTGGTAACTGACGGACAGACTGATACTGGGGTCTCTTGCCATTGTCTGTATAATAAGGTGTTCTGTTTTTATAATGTGTCATTTTGTATTTTGTTTTAGCTTTGTTGCCGGGCAGTCTTGTCATCCCAGCTTGTTTAAGTGCGCTGAGTTAATTAGCATGTGAATGATAACCTTGTCTAGATGGGATTAGCCATGAGTCAGCTGTACCTCGTTATCTAACCATTGTGTGATGTTTTACATAAAAATTCGGGTCATTGTTCATGTAGTGACTGCCTTAAGATCAACTTATTATGGGATGTATATGTGTATGTGGATTGGCTGCTAAGGGGGAGGGGGGTTGTCCCACAGTGTATATCTGTTTGTGCCTGTGTTTCAATAAAGAGTTAGTTGCTTTCAGATCCATATAAGCTAAGTTCAGGCTAGTTTTTGTATGTGGGACGGCTGTAATCTCTATATATGTCCAGACTGGAGGAAGCCGTATACTGACAGAAGCCCACAAGTAAAGTGTGGGTGCCAGTTGATGCGTTACATCTCCTGTTCCAGCTGAAGAAAAACAGCCCCAAAGCATGATGCTGCCACCACCATTCTTCCCAGTGGGTATGGTGTTCTTTTGCTGATGTGCAGTGTTGTTTTTGCACCAAACATGTCTTTTGGAATTATGGCCAAAAAATTCAACCTTGGTTTCATCAGACCAAACACATTTTCTCACATGCTTTTGGGAGACTTCAGATGTGTTTTTGCAAAATGTAGCCCAGCTTGGATGCTTTTCTTGGTAAGAAAAAGCTTCCGTCTTGTCACTCTCCCCCCCATAGCCCAGACATATGAAGAATACGGAGATTGTTGTCACATGGACCACACAGCCAGTACTTCCCACATATTCCTGCCGCTCCTTTATTGTTGCTGTAGGCCTCTTGGCAACCTCCCTGACCAGTTTTTTTCTCGTCTTTTCATCAATTTTGGAGGGACGTCCAGTTCTTGGTGATGTCACTGTTGTGCGATATTTTCTCCACATGATGATGACTGTCTTCCCTGTGTTCCATGGTATATCGAATGCCTTGGACCCTTCTGACTGAGACCTTCTAACTATGAGATGCTTTGGAAGCTCTCTGAGGACCATGGCTTTTGCTGTAGAATGCTGAAAATGTCAGGAAAGACCTACTAGCACAGCTGAACTTTATTTAGGGTTAATCACAAGCACCTTACATGATGGCAGGTGTGTACTGACTTCTATTTAATTTGATTGTTAGTTTGAATGTAATTCATTTACTTTAATTAACCACTTCCGCACTGCTCACTAGAGCACTACTGCGGCAAAGTGGCTCGATAACGTCTGGCGACGTAGACCTATGTCGCCAGACATTCCCCTTTCTCGGCGGCGCGCGCGTGCCGCCGGAGGCTCGCTCCCGCTGTATTCAGTCACAGCGGGAGTCGGGCCAGGGGAGGAGCAGTGGCGATCGCCGCTGCTCTTCCCCGATTGTCGGGGAATCGAGTGTGGAGATCCGCCTGCTTGTGTAAACAAAGTCTCCTAAGTGACAGGCAGGGTCAGATTGCAGGGTTCAGCATAGCTGAACATGCGATCTGTCCCTGTGTCACTCAGTCACCTCCCCCCACACACGTCAGTAAGCACCAGGCATACATTAACTCCTCCCTCTCCAATAAAAATTAACCCCTTCCCTGCCATTGTAATTTTTTACAGTAACAGTGCATATGTATAGCACTGATTACTGTAGTAATGTCACTGGTACCCCCAAAAGTGTCAAAAATGTCAGTCAAGGGTCCGATCTGTCCACCGCAATGTCGCAGTCCTGCAAAAAAAATCACAGATCGCCGCCATTACTCGTTAAAAAAAAAAACACCAAAAATGACAAAAATCTTTCCCTTAGTTAGTAATAACTTTTGCGCAAACCAATCAAAATACGCTAATTGTGTTTTTTTTTTTTACCAAACATAGGTAGCAGAAAACAAATTGGCCAAAAATGTTAAAAAATTTTGATTTTTACATTTTTTTGGGGGAATTTCATATAAAAAATTTGAAAAATATTGTTATTTTTGCAAAATTGTCGCTCTTTTTTTGATTATAGCGCATGATCAAAAAATCGCACAGGTGATCAAATACCACCAAAAAAAAAAGCTCTATTTGTGGGAAAAAAAGGATGTAAATTTTGTTTGGGTACGGCGTCGCACGACCGCGCAATTGTCAGTTAAAGTCACACAGTGCCGAATCGCAAAAAGTGGCCCAGACGTAAGACAGCAAAATCCTCCGGTGGTAAAGTGGTTAATTCTCAACACCGCTACATCCCCAGTTTTATATGAGGGTGTGCACACTTTTGCAACCACATTATTTTAGTTTTTTATTCCACCCCTAAAAGATTTCAGTTCGTTGTTGAACTGAGTTGTACAGTTTATAGATCACCTTAAAGATGGGAAAAGTTCTGAAATGATTTATCTTTGTCTCATTTTTTTTTTTTACATCACAGAAACCTGACATTCTAACAGGGGGGTGTGTAGACTTTTTATATCCATTGTATGTTCACTTGCTACCTAACAAATCCCACCCACTTTTAGATGTGATTGTAGCCAGATATTTAAGGCTATTCACTTTACCTGTTAGTGGTCATAATGTTACGGCTGATTGGTCTATATACAGAGCTACATATTTACATGGTTAGGCAAAAGAAGACAGAAGTCCATCGAGTTCAAACAAAATTAAAAGTGGCTGAATATAACCCGAAGTGTAACCGGATACAACGCTGTGCACACTGTATTTCTATGGATAGTTCAGGGCTGCCAGAGACGGGAAGATCTCTTATTGATAATGACAGACGGTGACAAATCTCCCAGCATGCCCCATCCATATTTTAACCACTTTACCACCGGAGGATTTTGCTGTCTTCCGTCCAGGCCACTTTTTGCGATTCGGCGCTGTGTGACTTCAACTGACAATTGCGCGGTCGTGCGACGCCGTACCCAAACGAAATTTACGTCCTTTTTTTCCCACAAACAGAGCTTTCTTTTGGTGGTATTTGATCACCTGTGCGATTTTTACTTTTTGCGCTATAAACAAAAAAAGAGCGTTTATTTTGAAAAAATAACAATATTTTTAACATTTTTTTATATGAAATTCCCCCCAAAAAAGATGTAAAAACCAATTTTTTTAAAAAATTTTGGCCAATTTGTTTTCTGCTACCTATGTTTGGTAAAAAAAATCGCAATAAGCGTATTTTGATTGGTTTGCGCAAAAGTTATTGCGTTTACTAACAAAGGGAAAGATTTTTGTCATTTTTGGTGTTTTTTTTTTTAACGCGTAATGGCGGCGATCTGCGATTTTTTTTTGTGGGACTGCAACATTGCGGCGGACAGATCGGACCCTTGACTGACATTTTTGACACTTTTGGGGGTACCAGTGACATTACTGCAGTAATCAGTGCTATACATATGCACTGTTACTGTAAAAATGACACTGGCAGGGAAGGGGTTAATTTTATTGGAGAGGGAGGGGTTAATGTATGCCTGGTGCTTACTGACGTGTAGGGGGGGAGGTGACTGAGTGAGTCATGGACAGATCGCATGTCCAGCTATGCTGAACAGTCCGATCTGTCACTCCCTGTCACTATGGAGATCCGTCCGCTTGTGTTTACACAGGCGGGCGGATCTCCACACTAGATCCCCGGCGATCGGGGCAGAGCAGCGGCGATCGCCGCTGCTCCTCCCCTGGCCCGACTCCCGCTGTGAATGAAAACAGCGGGAGCGAGCCTCCGGCTGCGCGCAAGCGCCGCCCAGAAGGGGGAGTGTCTGACGACGTTAATACTACGTCGTCAGACGATAACGAGCCACTCTGCCGCAGTAGTATTACTGTGAGCGGACGTAAAGTGGTTAATGGAAGATGCAGATTTAAAAAGAATGAACACAACTTTTGAAAAGACCAAAAAGATTTTACTGATTTCTACTTTTTAGCCATGTGAGACCTTCACGGCGGGATGGAAGCTGAGGATTTGAAATGCAGTATTTACCATGACTTGGGAATCGACAATAACATGGTAAATCGTATATGAAGGTTTAGTGGTTAGGTTTACATCTTTAAAGAGCAACTCCACCTTTGTTGAAAAAAAAAAAAAAAAATCTCTGTAGGACACCATGTAAATAATTGCAGGATCCAAACCTTTCCATGCATCACACCTAATGGTGCTTTCCTGACACCAGGTCACGTTTGTCCCTCGTCTCTCATTTATGAATTTTTCACTTCAAGCAAAGGGCCTAACAAACAACTAAAACAGGCTGATCTCCAGGAAAATATACAGTATCTGACAAAAGTAAGTACACCCCTCACATTTTTGTAAATTATAGTTACATAGTTAGTGAGGTTGAAAAAAGACATCAGTCCATCCACTTCAACCTATGATGTGTGTGTGTGTTTGCTGTTAACCGTACATTTTATACCACTGTATGTTGTACATTGTATACCCCCTGTATGTTGTACATTGTATACCCCTGTATGTTGTACATTGTATACCCCCTGTATGTTGTACATTGTATACCCCCTGTATGTTGTACATTGTATACCCCTGTATGTTGTACATTGTATACCCCTGTATGTTGTACATTGTATACCCCTGTATGCTGTACATTGTATACCCCTGTATGTTGTGCATTGTATACCCCTGTATGCTGTACATTGTATACCCCTGTATGTTGTACATTGTATTCCCCTGTATGTTGTACATTGTATACCCCTGTATGTTGTACATTGTATACCCCCTGTATGTTGTACATTGTATACCCCTGTATGTTGTACATTGTATACCCCTGTATGTTGTACATTGTATACCCCTGTATGTTGTACATTGTATACCCCTGTATGTTGTACATTGTATACCCCCTGTATGTTGTACATTGTATACCCCTGTATGTTGTACATTGTATACCCCTGTATGTTGTACATTGTATACTCCTGTATGTTGTGGTCTTTAAGGTGCTTTATCGATGCTCCCTGCTGATACGATTGTTTGCGGAAGAGAATTCCACATCCTTACTGCTCTGACAGTGAAGAACCCCCTACGTACTTTAAGGTTAAACCGCCTTTCCTCTAGTTTCAGTGAGTGGCCACGTGTAAATATTTTATTCTATCTTTTCATGTGACAACACTGAAGAAATGACACTTTGCTACAATGTAAAGTAGTGAGTGTACAGCTTGTATAACAGTGTCAATTTGCTGTCCCCTCAAAATAACTCAACACACAGCCATTAATGTCTAAACCGCTGGCAACAAAAGTGAGTACACCCCTAAGTGAAAATGTCCAAATTTGGCCCAATTAGCCATTTTCCCTCCCCGATGTCATGTGACTCGTTAAGTGTTACAAGGTCTCAGGTGTGAATGGGGAGCAGGTGTGTTAAATTTGGTGTTATCGCTCTCACTCTCTCCTACTGGTCACTGGAAGTTCAACATGGCACCTCATGGCAAAGAACTCTCTGAGGATCTTAAAAAAAGAATTGTTGCTCTACATAAAGATGGCCTAGGCTATAAGAAGATTGCCAAGACCATGAAACTGAGCTGCAGCACAGTGGCCAAGACCATACAGCGGTTTACCAGGACAGGTTCCACTCAGGACAGGCCTCTCCATGGTCCACCAAAGAAGTTGAGTGCACGTGCTCAGCATCATATCCAGAGGTTGTCTTTGGGAAATAGAGGTATGAGGGCTGCCAGCATTACTGCAGAGGTTGAAGGGGTGGGGGGTCAGCCTGTCAGTGCTCAGACCATACGCCGCACACTGCACTGAATTGGTCTGCATGGCTGTCACCCCAGAAGGAAGCCTCTTCTAAAGATGATGGACAAGAAAGCCTGCAAACAGTTTGCTGAAGACAAGCAGACTAAGGACATGGATTACTGGAACCATCTCCTGTGCTCTGATGAGACCAAGATAAACTTATTGGGTTCAGATGGTGTCAGGCGTGTGTGGTGGCAACCAGGTGAGGAGTACAAAGACAAGTGTGTCTTCCTACAGTCAAGCATGATGGTGGGAGTGTCATGGTCTGGGGCTGCATGAGTGCTGCCGGCACTGGGGAGCTACAGTTCATTGAGGGAACCATGAATGCCAACATGTACTGTGACATACTGAAGCAGAGCATGATCCCCTCCCTTCAGAGACTGGGCCACAGGGCCGTATTCCAACATAACGACCCCAAACACCTCCAAGATGACCACTGCCTTGCTAAAGAAGCTGAGGGTAAAGGTGATGGACTGGCCAAGCATGTCTCCAGACCTAAACCCTATTGAGCATCTGTGGGGCATCCTCAAAGGAAGGTGGAGGAGCGCAAGGTCTCTAACATCCACCAGCTCTGTGATGTCATCATGGAGGAGGGGAAGAGGACTCCAGTGACAACCTGTGAAGCTCTGGTGAACTCCATGCCCAAGAGGGTTAAGGCAGTGCTGGAAAATAATGGCGGCCACACAAAATATTAACACTTTGGGCCCAATTTATCACTTAGGGGTGTACTGACTTTTGTTGCCAGCAGTTTGGACATGAATGGCTGTGTGTTGAGTTATTTTGAGGGGACAGCAAATTTACACTGTTATACAAGCTGTACACTCACTACTTTACATTGTAGCAAAGTGTCATTTCTTCAGTGTTGTCACATGAAAAGATAGAATAAAATATTTATAAACATGTGAGGGGTGTACTTACTTTTTTGAGATACTGTAAAAGACATAATTTAATGCTGCGCTGTAATCCATGATGCATTATTAACCACCTCAATACCGGGCACTCTCAGCCTCTTCCTGCCCAGGCCAGTTTTCAGCTTTCAGCATTGTCACACTTTGAATGACAATTGCACGGTCATGCAACACTGCACCTACATTACATTTTTATAATTTTTTTATGAAGCAGAGCTTTCTTTTCATGGTCTATAATCACCACTTGCAGGACAATGCTCCAGCATGGTGCATGGTACATTATCATGGGATTTGGGAACCCCTACCCTCTCAGGATCCCGAGGGAAGACCCAGGGATGACCCCCCTTGTCTAGGTGAGCGCCCCAGAAGCCGAGGTGTACAGGGAAGCATCTTCTTGGCTGGTGTGTAAATCATAAGACTAGCTGAACAGAAGTACATAATGTATCTTGTAGCAAGTAAAACAGTAATCGAGTTAGGATTTAATCTGTGTGTTAGATATGATATACAGAAGGGTTGGTGTTTTAAAAGTAACACAATCCAGATAGCAGAACACTTTTTATTTTCTGTATTAGAAGAAACCAAATTTGATTGGCTGACAGAAAACATCAACATTCATTCAAACACAGAGGTTGGACGATTTTTTTTAAAAAAAAGGAAAAATCGCAGTTCCTTAGGAAATCGCAGGTACAATAGAATGTAAAAATATTGCCATATTCCCATGAATGGCGTGTCCACAACGTTATCCAACAGTCTTCTATATAAGTATAGAAACAAAGGTACAACAAAGATGTAAATCTGACAGCAACCACTGGCCGTCCCGGCTCAGCTCTCTGCCCCCCTCATACCTCACCTCTCTGCCCCCCTCATACCTCACCATCTCACAACACTGCCCTCCTCATACCTCACCATCTCAGCTCTCTGTGCCCCCCTCATACCTCACCATCTCACCTCTCTGCCCCTTCATAGGTCACCATCTCACCTCTCTGCCCCCCTCATACCTCACCATCTCACCTCTCTGCCCCCCTCATACCTCACCATCTCACCTCTCTGCCCCCCTCATACCTCACCACCTCACCTCTCTGCCCCCCTCATACCTCACCATCTCAGCTCTCTGCCCCCCCCCTATACCTCACCATCACACCTCTCTGGCCCCCTCATACCTCACCATCTCACCTCTCTGCCCCTTCATAGGTCACAATCTCACCTCTCTGCCCCTTCATAGGTCACCATCTCACCTCTCTGCCCCCCTCATACCTCACCATCTCACCTCTCTGCCCCCCTCATACCTCACCACCTCACCTCTCTGCCCCCCTCATACCTCACCATCTCAGCTCTCTGCCCCC
Source organism: Pelophylax lessonae (assembly GCF_965119305.1). Classification (NCBI taxonomy): domain Eukaryota; kingdom Metazoa; phylum Chordata; class Amphibia; order Anura; family Ranidae; genus Pelophylax; species Pelophylax lessonae. The sequence continues at coordinate 232,761,741 of NC_138778.1, forward strand.
CCCCCATACCTCACCATCACACCTCTCTGGCCCCCTCATACCTCACCATCTCACCTCTCTGCCCCTTCATAGGTCACCATCTCACCTCTCTGCCCCTTCATAGGTCACCATCTCACCTCTCTACCCCATTATACCTCACCATCTCACCTCTCTGCCCCCCTCATACCTCACCACCTCACCTCTCTGCCCCCCTCATACCTCACCATCTCAGCTCTCTGCCCCCTCATACCTCACCATCTCAGCTCTCTGCCCCACTCATCCCTCACCATCTCACTTCTCTGCCCCCGTCCTCCATACCTTACCATCTCACCTCTCTGCCCCCTTATACGTCACCATGTCACCGCTCTGCCCCCTCATACCTCACCATCTCACCGCTCTGCCCTCCTCATACCTCATCATCTTACCTCTCTGGCCCCCTAATACCTCACTATCTCACCTCTCTGCCCCCTCATACGTCAACGGTTCACCTCTCTGCCCCCTTGTACGTCACCATCTCACTGCACTGCTCTCCTCATACCTCACCATCTCACCTCTCTGGTCCCTTAATACCTCCCCGTATTACCTCTCTGCCCCCTCATACCTCACCTCTCTGCCCCCCTCATATCTCACCATCTTACCTCTCTGCCCCCTCATACCTCACCATCTCACCTCTATGCCCCCCATATCTCACCTCTCTGTCCCCCTCATACCTCACCAACTCACCTCTCTGTCCCCCTCATACCTCACCATCTCACCTCTGTGTCCCCCTATTACCTCACCGTCTCACCTCTCTGCCCCCTCATACCTCATGTCTCTGCCCCCTCATACCTCACCATCTCACCTCTCTGGCCCCCCCTCCATACCTCATCATCCCACCTCTATGGCCCCCCCTCCATACCTCATCATCCCACCTCTTTGCCCCCCCACCCTCCATACCTTACCATCTCACCTCTCTGCCCCCTCATAGGTCACCATCTCACCTCTCTGTCCCCCTCATACCTCAATATCTCACCTCTCTGCCCCCTTGTACCTTATCTCACTTCTCTGCCCCTCTTATGTCACCATCTCACCTCTCTGTCCCCCTCATACCTTACTATCTCTCCTCTCTGCCCCCTCGTACCTTATCTCACTTCTCTGCCCCTCTTATGTCACCATCTCACCTCTCTGTCCCCCTCATACCTCACTATCTCACCTCTCTGCCCCCTCGTACCTTATCTCACTTCTCTGCCCCTCTTATGTCACCATCTCACCTCTCTGTCCCCCTCATACCTCACTATCTCACCTCTCTGCCCCCTTCATAGCTCACTGTCTCACCTTTTTGCCCCCCTTCATACCTTACTATCTCATCTCTCTGCCCCCCCCTCCCATACCTCACCATCTCACATCTCTGCCCCCCCCCCCATACCTCACCATCTCGCCTGTCTGATCTCCCCCTCATATGTCAGTATCTTATCCTGCCCCCCCCCCAAATATCTCACCTACTCACCTCTCTGCCTCCACCCCCAATTCCTTAACATCTCATCTCTCTGCCCTCCCACCCCATCTCACCTCTGCCCCCCTCATACCTCACCATCTCACCTCTCCAGCCAATATTGAACATGAGGTGAATGCTTGTACATGACTGGGTGGTTGAACTAAAGACAGTTTCCCAATATTCATTAAGCCACAATTAGCCTTTCCCAACCTTTTTACCCCAGAGGAACCCTTAAAATAATTTTCACATCTAAGGGACCCCTGCTAAAACCAATTAATTGGTTGTCATTTTCTTGGCTAAAAATGTTCCTTACATTGGTGATCAGAGGGAAGAATGTCCCTTACATTGGTGATCAATGGGAAGAATGTCCCTTACATTGGTGATCAATGGGAAGAATGTCCCTTACATTGGTGGTAAGTGGGAAGAATGTCCCTTACATTGATGATCAGTGGCAAGAATGTCCCTTACATTGGTGGTCAGTGAGAAGAATGCTCCTTACATTGGGGGTCAGTGGGAAGAATGTCCCTTACATTGGTGGTCAGTGGGAAGAATGCCCCTTACATTGGTGGTCAGTGGGAAGAATGTTCCTTACATTGGTGGTCAGTGGGAAGAATGTCCCTTACATTGGTGATCAGTGAGAAGAATGCTCCTTACATTGGTGGTCAGTGGGAAGAATGTTCCTTACATTGGTGATCAGTGGGAAGAATGTCCCTTACATTGGTGGTCAGTGTGGAGAATGTCCCTTTTATTAGTGGTCAGAGAGAAGAATGTCCCTTTCATTGGTGATCAGTGGGAAGAATGTCCCTTACATTGGTGATCAGTGGGAAGAATGTTCCTTACATTGGTGCTCAGTGGGAAGAATGTCCCTTACATTGGTGATCAGTGGGAAGAATGCTCCTTTAATTGTTGGTCAGTGGGAAGAATGTCCCTTACCTTGGTAGCTAGTGGGCTGAATGCCCCTTACATTGGTCGTCAATGGGAAGAATGCTCCCTAAATTGGTGGTTTGTGGGAAGAATATTCCTTACATTTGAGGTCAGTGCCAAGAATGGTCCTTAAAGTGGTGGCCAACTCAAGAAACCCCTAGCAACTGCTGGAGGAACCTCAGAGCCCCACAGAACCCTAGTTGAGAATGGCTGCGTTAAAAAAAGAAACGACATTACACTTCACGAATGGAATAATTTCTGTTTCTTTATTCTTACAAAATTTTGGAGGGAAAAGACAAATGAAGTAGACCCATTCAGTTTTTCAGAACTTTCTCTTCATGTTAGGCGAGACAGGCAGAGAGGTGAGCGCAGAGACGGTAATATTTTGTGGCAGTAAAGAAAACAACCAGAAAATATATTTTTTTTTAAGAGTGGCAGTTACTGGAGGTGGCAGCGGGGAAGAATTGGCACAGCCGTCACCTCTGGCACCAGATTACAGAAACAATTGCAGAAAACAAGCAGCAACGTGTAGTTCCTTAACTGGAAAGTCGATTTAATTAATTTTTTTCTGTAAAAGATATTTCTTTACATTTGTTTGACTAAAAAAAAGGGGAGCTTAAACTTTTCTAAGAGACATTGAGCTTATAAATTCTTAGGGTACCTGAGCTTGGGGATGACCCATGAAAGGGTAAGTAGTACAAAAGGTTGAGGACTACTTTTAGTGGGTCACTCTTTCATGTAATTCAAAACCTTTTCTGCTAATTGTTCCCTAATTAGGCAAACATCACCTCAGAGGTGGGGGACAAACAGTTCCCAATGCTAGAAGTCCTCCAATACAAAATGGATATCCTATGTCCTTTTTATCCAATTGAATATCCTATATTCTTCCCATTCCATTGGATATCCTATTTCCTTTTCAACCCATTGGATATCCTATGTCTTTTTTTCAACCCATTGGATATCCAATGTTCTTTTTATCCCATTGGATATCCTATGTCCCTTTCATCCCATTAGATATCCTACTGTATGTACTTCTCATCCCATTAGATATCCTACTGTATGTACTTCTCATCCCATTAGATATCCTACTGTATGTACTTCTCATCCCATTGGATATCCTAATGTATGTACTTCTCATCCCATTGGATATCCTACTGTATGTACTTCTCATCCCATTGTATATCCTACTTTATGTACTTCTCATCCCATTAGATATCCTACTGTATGTACTTATCATCCATTTGGATATCCTACTGTATGTACTTCTCATTCCATTGGATATCCTACTGTATGTACTTCTCATTCCATTGGATATCCTACTGTATGCACTTCTCATCCCATTGAATATCCTACTGTATGTACTTATCATCCCATTGAATATCCTACTGTATGTACTTCTCATCCCATTGTATATCTTATGTATTTTTCATCCCATTGGATTTCCTTTGTCCTTTTCATCCCATTAGATGTGCTATGTCCTTTTCATCCAATAGGATATCCTATATCCTTTTCATCCAATAGGATATCCTATATCCTTTTCATCCAATAGGATATCCTAAATCCTTTTCATCCAATAGGATATGCTATATCCTTTTCATCCAATAGGATATCCTATATCCTTTTCAACCCATTGAATATCCAATGTCCTTTTCATCCCATTGGATATCTTATGATCTTTTCATCCCATTGAATATTACATGTCCTTGACATCCCATTGGATATCCTATGATCTTTTCATCCCATTGGATATCCCATGTCCTTGTCATCCCATTGGATATCCTATTATCTTTTCATCCCATTGGATATCTCATGTCATTGTCATCCCTTTGGATATCCCATGTTCTTGTCATCCTATTGGATATCCTATGATCTTTTCATCCCATTGGATATCCCATGTCCTTGTCATCCCATTGGATATCCTATGATCTTTTCATCCCATTGAATATCCCATGTCCTTGTCATCCCATTGGATATCCCATGTCCTTGTCATCCCATTGGATATCCAATGATCTTTTCATCCCATTGGATATCCCATGTCCTTGTCATCCCACTGGATATCCTATGGATAGAAAGAAGCGTTGGACAATAATTGTGTAAGCAGTTATCCAGTTCTTCTTTTGGGGACCATGTCACTGAGATGTTCACCTAGATCTTTGAACTTTGATCATACTCCTGTTTTACCAAATATCTGGCTGTCCAATAATCCGTCCAAGTATCCAGATGATCTGGTGCAAACCAAGTGAATGCGAACATTTAACCATCAGGTCATATCACCTCATCAAGCGTCATATGAGACTATCATTGTATACAAATACTGTAAAATTTCTACAAAAGCAATACGATCAAGAGAAAATCTAGGCTTCTTTAACAAGCAGAATATTAATTTGAAATTTTGCGACTCAGAAAATTACTTATAATATATATACAATGGCTGAATAACAGCATAAAATCTTACAAAAGACTTTTGCGTATATATATATATTTGTTTGTCATGACATTTTGGATTTTAGCCATTCATGATATGCTTTAGTTCCTCAAATACTTGAATGCTGCCCTAAAAAAAAAAGGCAAAATCAACCGCCTCGTAAACCACTGGTCAGGTGCTGGTTTTTCTAAAGGTCAAGCCTATTAAATTTCTTGTTAGAAAGTATTGCACTGATTAATGGAATGGTGAAGGAATTGGTTGAGTGGTGTCCACTGCTGGGGCTCATTACTTCTTCACTACATCAAATAAAATAAAAATCTGGCATTTGAAGTTGGTAAAAGTCTTTATACAACCAGGGTAGGGCTTGTTGGTTCTAACAGTCAAAGATTCACAGTGGAACACAAGCAACTACCAAAACAATGGACTGAACGGGTTGGTGGAACAAGAATGTTGGTGTTCCTGAGTAAATTTGGGTAATAGCCATCATGGAGGAAAGTTTTGATGACTGTTGAAATAAATTCCCAGATGCACAGTGATGTCCCAATCTTGACAAACATGTTCTAATGCGCTAAAATTGAACACCTAACCAAAAAAACAAACCGGATGGGTGCTGTTCTTGTTTTTGGCACTTCATTGTAGAGGTGTCACCATAATGGTAGGACATATTGGAGACCCTGTGTTTTGGTAGTTACCTGTAGAGGGCACACTACAGATCTGGTATGAATGGAGATCCATAGCTTTCTTAGAAACCATAATATAGTATAATAATCATATTCTCCTTCCACCTAAATGATCCACAGCGTAGAGTACAAACCTTGTTGCAATAAGTAATGAACAATAATAACTTAGAACCTGGGCACAGTTTTGAAGTAATAAGGTTATTTAAAAAGAACAGTCATGAAAAAAGTCTTAGTACAAAATTGGTAAACATTGCGTGAATAGGGATTAGATATGTAAGATTTAGGATTTGCCTATACAGTAAACCCCCGCTCCATCGCGGTTCAGTTTTTGCGGTCCCGGTATATTGCGTTTTTTTTTGTAATGTTATTTTACTATATAAATCATTAAAAATGAAATATTTTTGTGTTTTCCATAGCTCTTGCTCTGTCTCTCAGTATCTTTTATGTGTTTAAATGAGTTTCTATTGTTTTAAAAGTGTGTTTAAAGACCTTAAAATGCTTTTACACGTACAGTGACAGTAAAAGAATCATGCCTACAATGCATTTTAATAGGGTTTTTCTATTTCGCGGATTTTCACTTTTCGCGGCTGGGTCCGGAACGTAACCCCCGCAATGGAGGGGGGTTTACTGTATTTTTTAGGTCTTTATTTTAAGGCTATAAGGGCTCATTTACACTTGCTTCAGAATGTGGCATTGGACACACTTTTTTTGAAAGCGCTCTGAATGCCAATCAAAGCTCCTGTCACTAAATAAAAGTATTTCCTTACAGTCCTGTTCACACGTTGTGCTTGCTTTGCCTCAAAAAATGATACCCCATGTTGTTTTCTTGGTGCTTTAAAGCAGTGGTCCTCAGGGCCCACTAACAGGCCAGGTTTGCAAGATAACTGAAATACATCCCAGGTGATATAATTTGCTGCTCAGTGATTGCAGTGCTCTAGTCTGCATCTCCCCAAGGTAATACTTAAAATCTGGCCTGTTAGTGGGCCCTGAGGACCGGAGTTGAGGACCACTGCTTTAAAGCATCTCCAAAGCCTCCATAGAAGTCCATTACAATCCTTGCTAACAGCATCTGCAGCCAGGGCCAGTGCTACCACTAGGCAAACTAGGCAGATGCCTAGGCTGCACTGCTGCCTAGAGCACAGCCACGGCCGCTGGTTTGTACTGTTTGACCTTGACCTACAGTAGTCCCTGTTGTTGTATGTTTTTTTTTTTTTAAATGCCTGGATCTTTAGGACCATGCAGACAGCTTGTTCTGCTTTCCCTATTGGCTCCAATGCCTGGAGCTCAATATGCTACCACCCTACCCTCTTTCAACATATTGGTCAATGGTTTCTGCTACGAATGTGTGATCGGCCATCTTGTGCATACATGGTTGAAATATGGGTCTTGGACCGGATGAGTGTCACACACCAGATGGGGGACTGTTGTGGGCGGTGCATTCTCTTCCATGGGGAGTATATACAGTAGGGCAGCTTGGCAGGTCATTTGGCCTTTTGTGGAGGCACTTGTGGTACTAATGAAATGTGAGGGGTTTGCGCTTAGGATCACTTGGTGTCAATAAATATAAATATTAAATGTATATGATATAAATAATTAATAACTACCCAAAATAATAAGCTGCCGCAGGTATAAAAGGTGGGACCTTTCAAAAATTTAAATAACTATGTACCTGCGCTGCTTGTGCTTGGACACCAAATAAATATGTGTCAATAATAAAGTGCTAGTGCAAAACTGTGCTAAGTGCAACTATAAATCATGTGCATACAAATCAAGTGTGACTGAACTAAATATCAACAATAAATATTGATTATAGATAATAAAATTCAATAAATCAATAAAAACATTCCATATGCAAAAAAGGAAAAAAATCTCATATACACCAAAAATATATATATATAAAGAGTTCATAGATTTCTATAATCTTCATCCAGTAATCTTAAAGTGAAAGTCTCTGTGCTTATCCAAGTGCCTCGTGCTTAATAAATAAATAATAAAGTGCCAGTGCTCAGTCCAAGTGAGATAGTGCTCCCCTCTTGGTTCCCCACTCACCAGAAGCTGAGTATGAATTCGTCTTATCAATGGTCCTATGGAGTAGGCACCACTATAGATCGTCAGCAGAAGGAGGGCACTGATCCACTGCCCCACACTCTATCCAGATATTGCTCCCCCAGTTCATGCAAAGAAAAGGGCCATCATCGTGTAGTATGTTTATCCATTTATTATCACGCAACATAAAATTACACTTACACTGTGTAGGGAAACAATCCGCCTTGTGCAAACCCGCGGGACGCCAAGCAAATGGCCGTGCGTTCCACCCGCGTAACCGGAAGTTGGAAGCCGGAAGTGGTTGCAGCCGGAAGTGACGTATTACGTATTCGGACGGCTTGACGCGTTTCGCTCCGCCAATCAGAGCGTTATCATAAAAAATAAATAACGCTCTGATTGGCGGAGCGAAACGCGTCAAGCCGTCCGAATACGTAATACGTCACTTCCGGCTGCAACCACTTCCGGTTACGCGGGTGGAACGCACGGCCATTTGCTTGGCGTCCCGCGGGTTTGCACAAGGCGGATTGTTTCCCTACACAGTGTAAGTGTAATTTTATGTTGCGTGATAATAAATGGATAAACATACTACACGATGATGGCCCTTTTCTTTGCATGAACTGGGGGAGCAATATCTGGATAGAGTGTGGGGCAGTGGATCAGTGCCCTCCTTCTGCTGACGATCTATAGAGGTGCCTACTCCATAGGACCATTGATAAGGCAAATTCATACTCAGCTTCTGGTGAGTGGGGAACCAAGAGGGGAGCACTATCTCACTTGGACTGAGCACTGGCACTTTATTATTTATTTATTAAGCACGAGGCACTTGGATAAGCACAGAGACTTTCACTTTAAGATTACTGGATGAAGATTATAGAAATCTATGAACTCTTTATATATATATATTTTTGGTGTATATGAGATTTTTTTCCTTTTTTGCATATGGAATGTTTTTATTGATTTATCGAATTTTATTATCTATAATCAATATTTATTGTTGATATTTAGTTCAGTCACACTTGATTTGTATGCACATGATTTATAGTTGCACTTAGCACAGTTTTGCACTAGCACTTTATTATTGACACATATTTATTTGGTGTCCAAGCACAAGCAGCGCAGGTACATAGTTATTTCAACTTGTGGTACTACCCTTTGCTTCTTTCCTTGGATGGGGCAGTTGGACTGGCAAGCCTGTCACAGCCTTGTGTTCATTTAGGGGCTGCATACGATCTCTGTTACTCTGAGGTTTTTTCTTCACAGATATTACATTGCTGACTGGGGGGGGGGGGGGGGGGGTGGTTTTGCAAGTAGCTGGGCTTGCCTATGGTGCAAAATAGTCTGGCACCAACCCTGCCTGCAGCGTGGCTTTTATGCAGCTTTAGCTTAGCTTTGTTTTGGAGGTATTGCAGGTATGAGATATCCCAGGATGCACTGGGAAACCAACAAGCGAATCGGAAAGAAGTCATCAGCAGTCACTTCCAGTTCATGTGTATATATTCTGGGAGTGTCTGGTGCATTCGCCATATCTGGTGTGCAGCGTGGAGCAGCAGGAAGGTGAGTGGGGTCCATACTGGAGTGGAGCAACAAGCAGATGGCACACGTGGTGTGCAACATGGGAACCACTATAGCGAATGGTAAACGGAGCCTGCAGAGTGAGGACTGAGCTGCAAAGGATCAGCAGAACTGGGGGACCGGAGCAGGAGAAACTTGCAGATGTCAAACATGGTGAGCAGCGTGGGTGGAATATAGCGGGTGGTGAACGGGGACCAGAGAGAAGAGCATTAGAGAGAGGAGGATCAGACTGGCGGGTTTTACTGAGTGGGGGTTCAGAAAAGCTGGCAGTTGCTTCTGAGTGTGGGGGGGGGGGGTCAGCAGAGCTGGGGGTTACTACTTTGTGGAAGATCAGCAAAGCTGGGGGTACTACTGAGAAAAGCATCAGCAGAGCTGGTGGTACTACTGAGCAGTGGATCTGTTGAACAAGAGTACTAATAGGCTGGAGATCTGCTGAATGAGGGTACTAATAAGCTGAGGATCTGCTGAGTAGGGGTACTACCGATCAGGAATTTTACTGGGCCCCTTTAAAACAAATAGAAAATCTACAGACACAGGGCATTTTTCCAATCTTCCGGCTCCATGTACACGGGACGTTGTTAAAAGTCCCTCTGAATGCTGGAATTTTTAGGACGTTTGAAACGTCCGTTCGGTCACGTTTGTACCCGCGTTTAGCGGGCGTTTAGCGGCGTTTGCGGGCGTTTGCATTTAGAAGCGTTCCTAGAGGTCAAAAAAAATTATTCCCTTTAAAATGGAAAAACGCGAACGCTAAACGCGGGTCATCGCGTTCGGACGCGTTAGGACGCGTTCAGACGCGTTAGGACGCGTTTGTGCATTTGAAACGCCGGGAAACACACGTTCGAACGCAAATAATTGCGTTCTAAAAACAGTCCCTGAACGCAACTGCCTGCAAATGACTGTAAATGACCTGGTGTACATGGACAGATAAGATAAAGTGTAGATGGGTTCAGGGGCTTCTGAAAAAAACGCCCAACTGCTCCTAAACGGCCATTTCCAGCGTCCCGTGTACATGGAGCCTTAAGCTTAAAAAAAGCATCACAGAAGCATCAAAAACACATAAAAAAAAAGCATGTTAAAGTGGTAGGCGCTTTAATGTGTGTTAAAGTTGAAGCAAGTGTAAGTGAGCCCTGTCCCTTGTTTTAAATTTTTACCTTTTTATTTTGTCTCGATATTTATTTATTTCCTTCGCATTTTTTATGAGCCAAATAGGGGCAAATCTCACTTATAATATGATCTATAATTATTGGGTCACTTGGATTTTCTTGGTTTTTATAAAACAAAGAAATACATTATATCAAGACTTAATTCTTTTTTACTTTTCTCTAACGTTATGTTTTAGACCCCATTCACATAGGGGCGACATTACTTGCTGGGGCGACCTGTGAAGTCGCGGTGCACATGCACGGACTTCATATCATTGAAGTCAATGCAGGTCGCCTCCAGGTCGCCCCAAAGTAGTACAGGACCCTTTTTCTAAGTCTGAGCGACTTGTGTCGCTCCTATTAGAAAACGGGTCCTGTGCTAATCAATGGCAGACGACCCACCGCGACTTGTCAGGCGACCAAGTTGCCTGACAAGTCGCGCTAGTTTGAATGGGGTCTTATGCATTGTTGTTGGTTTTGGCCTGAGATTGTTTTAATATTTTCATTTTGCAGATCATGCATGAAATTGGCCCATATTTTGTTTTTAACATTGTTCACGTAACAGTCAAAGTTCCAAACAGTCAGGTCAGAATCCAAAACACGGATACAAAAGGCAGCGCCGGGGTCAGCGGTCCAAGTCTGTGCCATTTCCTTCCAAGACCGGGGAAGAGAGGGAGGAAATCAAGTAAGCTAAACATAAAATCCACAGTGTCTGCCTTGGGCCACTCGGACAGATCAGCACTTTAGTCTCTCCATCATGGAGGGAACATTTTGCGGTTCTAGATTGCTAATATGTCGACAGCAAAACCTTTTCCCAGTGCATCACGTTTTAAATATACCATGGATAATCCATAATAAGAATGGGTGAAACAAGTATGTGTCACGACTCCGATGCACTCTTGATGGCATTTTCATTCCATCAACTAATCTTGATGGTATTTTCATTCTATCAACCACTCTTGATGATTATTTCCATTTTATCAACCATTCTTGACAATTATTTCCATTCGATCAACTACTCTTGATGGTTATTTCCATCCCATCAACCACTCTTGATGGTTATTTCCATTCTGTCAACCACTCTTGATGGTTATTTCCATCCTGTCAACCACTCTTGATGGTTATTTCCATTCTGTCAACCACTCTTGATGGTTATTTCCATCCCATCAACCACTCTTGATGGTTATTTCCATTCTGTCAACCACTCTTGATGGTTATTTCCATTCTGTCAACCACTCTTGATGGTTATTTCCATTCTGTTAACCACCAGTGTTAAGTGGAGGCCATAGTGGTAGATTTGCTTTGGAGCTTCTAATACAATAAAACAGGGTTGGCAATATAAATTCAACATGGCTTATTCTGGCAAAAGGAGTTGAGGGCAATTCCACCCTTACTTCTTTACCAAATGTTTCAGTGTCCAGCAGAAACCAAGTGTTGGTCATCAATACGTTTTCTAACTGGAATTTCCTGTGTTCTTCACGACACAAGAAACCAAAAAGTGCACAGCTTTTTTACTTTTTTTAAGGAAGAAATAAACAATGAACAGTCTACAAACATTTGGTTAGGAGTACACATATCCACTTAAACTGTCTTCTGGGTAGGGGAAGTACTGAGCGTGACCTACCCATTCTTCTTCTTTACTCGATGGCACTTTCATGTAACACTGTTTTAGAGTTTGGTGGCACCATTATGGTTATCTATCCATGAATGTCCACTTATAGCTTTCCTTTGTAAATAAAATCCTCACCACACCAAGAATCCATGATCAAACCGGGGTCGTCCTTCGATTAACCACATTGATGTTAAGACCTTCCTTCAGTTCTTTCTGGAAACAGTTGTGGACTTGCATGAAATTGCCGTCCATGTCCGGGTTAAAGCTGGCCGCTGTGGTGATTTTCAAAGGTTCCCTAGAAAGTGTGTACATAGAAATCTCGCCCATCGGGATGGTTGTGGCATATTTAATTCCAACCGGGGACACCTCCCGAGAAGGAGAAGCTTCCGTGGAGCGAGAGCTGGACCTCGACCTCCTTCTACGGTACCTGTAGCTTGGCATCCTGGCATATGGAGAAGATAATGTCTTAAGAAATTCCCTCTTCGACTTAAACCTGATCTCTTTGTTCCTTTCAATGTAAATGTTTACAGCCAATACTCCTATAGTCTCAGCCACGATGAAGGACAAGGCCCCGAAATAGAACGACCAGCCGTAATTGTATTGGTTCTTTTTATCCTCGTCTTTCTTGTCGCTGGGGTCCCCTGCATTGCTGGAGATGTACACGATGATGCCAATGATGTTGCTGAGCCCTACAAGAGGTACAGAACATTGTTACATTTATAAAACTCGAAGATTATATAAGGCATAGCTTTATGAATGCTATCGCTAGTTATGAAATGCTGGTTGCTTTTCATACCTAATGAGGAATGACATTGGATGGCTGTAGAGCAGTGGTTCTCCAGTCCTCAGGACCCACTAACAGGCCAGATTTTAAGTATCCCCTTGGGGAGATGCAGACTAGAATACTGCAATCACTGAGCAGCAAAATATATTGCCTGTGATGAATTTCAGTTATCTTGCAAACCTGGCCTGTTAGTGGGTCCCGAAGCCCGGAGTTGAGAACCACTGCTGTAGAGGCAAAAATTCGCTAACCTCTACTATGAGAGAAGAAAGGCTCAATCTTTATCTATAGCAGCCTTTCTCAACCTGTTCAACACAGAGGAACCCTTTCTGGTCTCAGGGAACCCCTGATAATTACTAGAACTACAAGTCATGGTACATTAGTGTGATGGTCAGTGGGAAGAATGCTTCTTACACTCGTGGTCACTGGGAAGAATTACCGTCTTACAGATAGCTGAAAAGATCAATGGTGTCAGTGAGAGGCAGAAATTTCTCATTGCTCAAGGAACCCTTCGTGACCTCTGGAGGAACCCTAGGGTTCAATGGAACCCTGGTTGAGAAATCTAGATCTTATAGTAATGGCATTGGATTTCAAATCTGGAAGATGAGCTTAGGTTCTGCATTGGCCTTTTCTATGAATAAGTCTCAGAAGGTTCTCCATAATTCATGTTGTGGAATAGTTAGTCGGAGTTAGTCACATGTTTTAGACTTGTTACAGAAGAAGATGTGGCCAACTACTACTAACCTCTTCTGTGAAGTTATCAGTCCAACGTAAATAAGAACATGTTCCAGTATTGATGTTGGCCACCTTGTTTGCCATTATGATGTCAGCAAAGACTGGGCCTTCTAATGTGATCCCTTAGCCCTGATTCATTAAGGAGAAGGTGAACTTTTGACATCCTTAAGTGGACTTAAAAAACCCAAAAAGGGTAGGGAATCATCAACATTGCCTGTGACCTCCCCCCACCTGATCTTTTGCCCATTCTTTTACTGAAAGAGCAGTTGATGCTTAGAATAGACTTCCAGCACAGGTAGCAAGTCAGTCAACAGTGAGTGGATTTATAAATGCTTGGGACAATTATACATCTATACTCAATATTTATATGTTATTATCAAGTGCACAAGTGTCCCCACAATGAATTTCACAGCAGCCAGATGAATCCACAATGCCCCCTGGTGGATGTTAACCAAATTTAGTCTACGTCATCCAGCACTTTATAGCAAACAGTCCCTTATTCCCCAGGTGTGTGTATATTCAATATCCCAGGCTCTTCCCAGATTCATTAACCTATATACAAATAAATGGGTCCAATAGAGCTTTTATTCTCCAAACTGTCTCCGTGTCTTGACAAAGTCAATTGGACGAAACGTGTCAGAAAGTGACGTCAGGCCCGAACCGGAAATACCCATTCTGCCACCTTGGAAATTGGAAGTTTGTACCTATTTGCTAATATAACTATTACTGGTCCAAATAAATGATTTTTAGTGGGACTTCCTGCACTTCTGGCTTAGGGCCCTTACCCCGGATGAGACCTTCCGTCTACCACACTCGGAGTTGGCTTTTTTTAAATGGGTAGCTGTCTCCAAACTGGGAGCTCTGAGCGATCCTCGGACCTGGGTTTATAATAACCCTGCATACCTGTGTAGTCAGCCAGTTTGCAGGCGTGTAGCAAAACCCAGACACATGATTGAGAGTTCTGAATAAAAACTACAAAATCTGGAGAAAGAGACAAAAACACAACTTTCTCCAGTCAGAAATGATAGTTCTGAACCTCACAATTTTCCTTAATGCCAATCCTGTGTCACATTTTCCTATATTCGTACAGTGACAGGGCCTCCCTCTATCAGACATGTTAAAATGTTCCTTAGTCAAAATTGTTGTATGTCATTGTAGCATTGTAGTCTCAAAGTGTTACTAAACTCAGGACTCTGCATTCACTATATCTGGTCTCCCCAGGACTCTGCATTCACTATATCTGATCTCCCCAGGACTCTGCAGTCATTATATCTGGTCTCCCAGGATCTGCATTCACTATATCTGGTCTACCCAGGAGCCTGCATTCACTATATCTGGTCTCCCCAGGACTCTGCATTCACTATATCTGATCTCCCCAGGACTCTGCATTCACTATATCTGGTCTCCCCAGGAGCCTGCATTCACTATATCTGGTCTCCCCAGGACTCTGCATTCACTATATCTGATCTCCCCAGGACTCTGCATTCACTATATCTGGTCTCCCCAGGACTCTGCATTGACTATATCTGTTCTCCCCAGGACTCTGCATTCACTATATCTGATTTCCCCAGGACTCTGCATTCTCTATATCCGATCCCCCCAGGACTCTGCATTCACTATATCCGATCCCCCCAGGACTCTGCATTCGCTTTATCTGGTCTCCCCAGAACTCTGCAGTCACTATATCTGGTCTCCCCAGGACTCTGCATTCACTAATTCTGGTCTCCCCAGGACTCTGCATTGACTATATCTGGTCTCCTCAGGACTCTACATTCACTTTATCTGGTCTCCCCAGGACCATGCATTCACTATATCTGGTCTCCCCATAACCATGCATTCACTATATCTGGTCTTCCCAGGAGCCTGCATTCACTATATCTGATGTCCCCAGGAGCCTGCAGTCACTATATCTGATCTCCCCAGGACTCTTCATTCACTATATCTGGTCTCCCCAGGACTCTGCATTCACTATATCTGATCTCCCCAGGACCCTGCATTCACTATATCTGGTCTCCCCAGGACTCTGCATTCACTATATCTGATATCCCCCGGTCTCTGCATTCACTATATCTGGTCTCCCCAGGAGCCTGCATTCACTATATCTGATCTCCCCAGGACTCTGCATTCACTTTATCTGATCTCCTCAGGACTCTGCATTCACTATATCTGACCCCCCCAGGACTCTGCATACAGTGTATCTGATCTTCCACAGTACACAGAACATGGAAATGCAATTATTTTTAAATGAACTGCTAAATATATTTTCTCAGCAGTATATAGCAGTCTTGTGACTTCTATCAGTGTCTGGTTAAAGCTTGTAGGAGGAGTTTGCATTTACCTCTGACTGTCCTATGAGGCTGCAGGACCCCTGACCCTCTGGACAGTGCTGATTGGCTCTGTGCTGATCATATGCACTCTCCCAAGAAAACGAAAACTCTCTAGTAATACACACCAAACTAAGCATGTGCAGCTTGTTCCCTAGCCTCTGTTCTATCAGGAAATATATTGGGGACAGTGGAAGAAGGGGGGGATCAGAGAAGACAAGATCAAACAGCTTTATTACACAATGCAGAGGATTAACCCCTTAGGTTCCACAGTAAGTATAACAAGCATGTTTTACTGCATATACACACTGATTTTACTGTTGTGGATTTAGTAACATTTAAGCACTAGTTAGTATGCAGTAAGTGTGATTTCAGCTTGATGAATCAGGCCTGTGGTCTATTTTATATCCTGATCTTTGTGATTTACAGTGCCTTGAAAAAGTATTCACACCCCTTTTCCACATTTTCTCATGTTACAACCAAAAACGTAAATGTATTTTATTGGGATTTTATGTGATAGACCGACACAAAGTGGCCATAATTGTGAAATGGAAGGAAAATGATGAATGATACAAATAAATCTGTGAAAAGTGTGGCTGCATTTGTATTCACCCCCCGGACTCAATACTTTGTAGAACCGCCTTTCCCTGCAATTACAGCTGCAAGTCTTTTTGGGGATGTCTCTACCAGCTTTGCACATCTAGAGAGGACATTTTTGCCCGTTCTTTGCAGAATATCTCAAGCTCTGTCAGATTGGATGGAGAGCGTCTGTGAACAGCAATTTTCAAGTCTTGCCACAGATTCTCAATGTGATTTAGGTCTGGACTGTGACTGGGCCATTCTAACACATGAATATGCTTTGATGTAAACCATTCCATTGTAGCTCTGGCTGGATGTTTCGGGTCGTTGTCCTGCTGGAAGGTGAACCTCCGCCCCAGTCTCAAGTCTTTTCTTCTAAGATTGTCCTGTATTTGGCTCCATCCATCTTCCCATCAACTCTGACCAGCTTCCCTGTCCCTGCTGAAGAAAAGAATCCCCACACCATGATGCTGCCACCACCATGTTTCACAGTGGGGATGGTGTGTTCAGGGTGATGTGCAGTGTTAATTTTCCGCCACACATAGCGTTTTGCTTTTAGGCCAAAAAGTTGAATTTTGGTCTCCTCTGAGCAGAGCTCCTTCTTCCACATGTTTGCTGTGTCCTCCACATGGCTTCCCCCAAACTGCAAACAGGACCTCTTATGGCTTTCTTCCACCAATGGCTTTCTTCTTCTCACTCTTCCATAAAGGGCAGATTTGTGGAGCGCACGACTAATAGTTGTCCTGTGGACAGATTCTCCCACCTGAGCTGTGGATCTCTGCAGCTCCTCCAGAGTTCCTATGGGCCTCTTTGCTGCTTCTCTGATGAATGCACTACTTGCCCGGTCAGTTTAGGTGGATGGCCATGTCATGGTAGGGGCCCGGCCGGTTAGTTTAGGTGGACGACCATGTCTTGGTAGGGTTGCCCGGCCGGTCAGTTTAGGTGGACGGCCATGTCTTGGTAGGGGCCCGGCTGGTCAGTTTAGGTCGACGGCCATGTCTTGGTAGGGTTGCAGTTGTGCCATACTCTTTCCCTTTTCCCATGATGGATTGAACAGCGCTCTGTGAGATGGACAAAGCTTGGGAGATTTTTTTATATCCTAACCCTGCTTTAACCTTCTCCACAACTTCATCCCTGACCTGTCTGGTGTGTTCCTTGGCCTTCATGATGCTGTTTGTTCACTAAGGTTCTCTAACAAACCTCGGAGGGCTTTCCAGAACAGCTGTATTTATACTGAGATTAAATGACACACAGGTGGACTCTATTTACTAATTAGGGGACTACTGAAGGCAATTGGTTCCACTAGATTTTAGTGAGGAGTATCAGAGTAAAGTGGGGTGAATACAAATGCAGCCACACTTTTCACAGATTTATTTGTATCATTTATCATTTTCCTTCCACTTCACAATTATGGCCACTTTGTGTCGGTCTATCACATAAAATCCCAATAAAATACATTTACGTTTTTGGTTGTAAAATTAGAAAATGTGGAAAATATCAAGGGGTGTGAATACTTTTTCAAGGCACTGTAATTCAAGATAAGGTTGTTCATTTCAAATAACCTGACCGTATTATTACTATCCTTTCTGAGTCTTTATTATAACTCTAGTTTGAAATATATATATTTTTTCTTTTGTTTTAACAGAAAGCAGTGTTGTAGTTTTAACTTTTACTTGAGAATTTTTTGAGTTTATCAGATCAGAAAGACAAGCAGGGAATTATGAGAAGGGAGTCAGCAGTGGCGCCCTCTAGGCACAGAATCCTGTATTGTCTGTTAGATATTTCCTGTGTATGAATGGATGCTTACCGGCTGCCACGAAGAGTATCCCGGCGCTGAGGATGATGTTATTCCTCCGATTATAAATCCGCCCGGCGCCAACGCACAGGCCGCCCAGTAATAGCAGGATAGTGCTGAGGATGGGGAAGACGCTGGAGGCGCGGACAATGCCTGGGGACAACAATACAATGATCAGTGACCGGGAAGGACCTCACATTTTCCCATTACTGGCAAAAACAACATTCTGATTGGGTCATGAAATGCAAAACCTGCAACCTTTTATCCTTACAGCCCAACTCCAGCTAAAAGTATTTTGCTGTGGATAGACCATGTGAGGGGGTCAGAGCCTCTGTTTGGTCCTTATTTCATCCGTATCTCTATTGGGGTGATTTTCGCACCACTTTCTGTCAGATAAAAATCTATATTTAGCAGAGTGAGGAAGGGATGGAACTCATGACAATGTTTTTATTGCTGTTGGTGTCTTCTGTTAGGGGCAGACTGGCAACTTTCGGCCCAGTGGGCAGTACAAACCAGAGACCCATGGGTGCCTCTTCCCACTCTCTCGCTTCCCGGCCTCCTCCTGATCCCCATTCCAAGCTGAAGCTCGGCTCCAAATACTCTCTACTTACCGGCTGAATCCGGGTTCCCAACCTGGCCAGCAGGGGGCGGTTTGGGGGAGCTGAGACAGCTTGGTTGGGGCAGAGGAGTCTCCAGTGGGACATGGAACCGGCCTCTACTCAGACATAGTTTACACCAGGCATGTCCAGCCTGAGGCCCGGGGGCCGCATGCGGCCCAGAACCGCAGGCAATGCGGCCCACTGCCCCCTGACAATTTTTATTTTTTTTGCTGGGGAGGAAGAAAGTCGGTTCAGGGCACGGCCACAGCGGCTTCCAACTAACTGTAGGCAGAGGCTGCCTCGGAAGGGATCATCCTCTAGTTGTGTTAAATTAGTGCTGGGGGGGGGGCAGCATCGCGGGAAGGGAGCGGCAGCGTTTTATTACTTATATACCTTAACTATAGTATATATTTTATATGCGGCCCGAGAAAATTTCTCTACACTCAATGTGGCCCAGAAAAAGTTAGACACCCATGGTTTACACCATCCATGCTGGGGGGGAGGCCTGTGTTCTGTCCTTGTCTTCATCCCGCACTCAGTAGGTCAGTGGTGGGGACTTCTCTTCACCAGGAATCCTTTAGGCATGTGTGAGGCAGAAGCGGTGCATCAGAGTGGCCCAGTGGGCAATTGCCCCCCTACCCCCTGGCCCAGTCCTCCCCTGCAAAAAGCACCCCCCTCCTATTTTTTGTAGGGGGTCAGGAAGTTGAGGATAATCTCCCTCATGGAGTCACAAGCAAATGTGTGGCTAGGTTTAATGACTGGAGTTCATCAACTTTACCACAATAGGGGGTCCCTCTTAACCACTTAAGGACCAGGCCTATTTCTGACACTTGTTGTTTACAAGTTAAAAATCGGTTGTTTTTTTTTTTTGCTAGAACCCCCAAACATTATATATATATATATATATATATATATATATTTAGCAGAGATCCTAGAGAATAAAATGGAGATTGTTGCAATATTTTTTTATCACACCGTATTTGCGCAGCGGTCTTCCAAACACAATTTTTTTGGAAAAAAATTCACTTTTGTGAATTAAAAAATAAGAAAACAGTAAAGTTAGCCCAATTTTGTTTCTATAATGTGAAAGATAATGTTATGCCGAGTAAATAGATACCCAACATGTCACGCTTCAAAATTGCGCACGCTCGTGGAATGGCGACAAACATTGGTACTTAAACATCCCCATAGGCAACACTTTAAAAATGTCTACAGGTTACCAGTTTAGAGTTACAGAGGAGGTGAAATTATTGCTCTCGCCCGAACGATCGCAGTGATACCTCACATGTGTGGTTTGAACACCGTTTACATATGTGGGCGGGACTTGTGTTCGCTTCTGGGCGCAAGCTAACGGGGACAGGGCGCTTTCATTTTTATTTTTTTTTTCCTATTTATTTTATCTATTATTTTTTTTTAAAAAATTAAAAATTTGATCATTTCTATTCCTATTACAAGGAATGTAAACATCCCTTGTAATAGAAATAAGCAGGACAGGTCCTCTTTAATGTCAGATCTGGGGTCAAAAAGACTTCACATCTACGTATCAAAAAAAAAAAAAAGTAATTGTTTTTTCATGATGAAAAAAAATTGGCTCTTTAAATGCGTTGCTAGGAGACGACGTTTGACGTCGCTCCGGTCCTCCAAGACCATAGAGTCGAACGGGGGGGCCATCTTGCCCTCACTCGACTTCCAGTCTGTGAGGAGCGCGGACCGGATCATTTTCCCCGCTGCCGGTGGGTCTAGTAAGCGGTGAAAATGACCGGGAAGCGGCGGGAGGGGGGCACCTCTCCCGCCGCACTGTAAGGGTGATCCCGCGGCAAATCCAGTCAAGTTCCTCCACCCCAAATTCGCTCATCCATGTCTTTATGGACCTTGCTTTGTGCACTGGTCCAAATCATTTGGTGGAGGGGGGATTATGGTGTGTGGTTGTTTTTCAGGTGTTGGGCTTGGCCCCTTAGTTCCAGTGAAGGGAACTCTTAACCACTTAAGCCCCGGAAGATTTTACCCCCTTCCTGACCAGGGCCTATTTTGCGATTCGGCACTGCGTGACTTTAACGGACAATTGCGCGGTCGTGCGACGCTGTACCTAAACAAATTTGACGTCCTTTTTTTCCCACAAACAGAGCTTTCTTTTGGTGGTATTTGATCACCTGTGCGATTTTTTGATCATGCGCTATAAACAAAAAAGGAGTGACAATTTTGCAAAAATAACAATATTTTTCACATTTTTTTTATATGAAATTCCCCCCCAAAAAAATTTAAAAATCAAAATTTTTTAACATTTTTGGCCAATTTGTCTTCTGCTACATATGCTTGGTAAAAAAAATCACAAGAAGCGTATTTTGATTGGTTTGCGCAAAAGTTATCGCGTTTACTAACTAAGGGAAAGATTTTTGTCATTTTTGTTGTTTTTTTTTTTTAACGAGTAATGGCGGTGATCTGCGTTTTTTTTTTTTGCGGGACTGCGACATTGCGGTGGACACATCGGACCCTTGACTGACATTGTTGACACTTTTGGGGTACCAGTGACCAGTGGCGTCACTAGGGTTGGTGTCACCTGGTGCGGTAAAACATGGTGTCACCCCCCCCCTATATTTGGGCCGGGCAGCAGCTCAGCGTTCAAGTTTTTTGAAGCAGGTTGCGACGGTCAATAAGGCCTACAGGATAGCAGGTTAGGCACTTCCTAAAGGCTCAGTCCCTAGGAGCGGTAACGGATAATGGCTGACAGGCCATCCTGCCAGACCCAGCAAAAATGCAGCAGTGATCCCTCTGGTTATACGTTCGCTTCCTCTGGGTTAACCAGGCTGACTTTGGTCAGTAGTGTAGCCCATCTGTACCCTGGCAGTGACACAGTCTTTCTCTCTCTGGTGGTGCTGGGAAGTGTGGCCCTCTCTCTGGTAGTGCTGGGCAGTGTGGCTCTCTCTGACTAACCCCAGCACAGTCCTCTTTATGGTGGAGCACTCACTCCCTCAGCTTTTTCCCAGGTTCCCAGTCCTCAATCTCTCCCCCTAGCAGAGTGCATTCTGGGGGCTGTGGTCTGCTCCCTGTGGACAACAAATGGGGCCACCAATCTTCCGGGACTACATGTCCCATGATGCCCCCTAGTCTCTTCTGATTGGCCCTCCGCGGTGGCCAGCGTGAAGGGAAACAGACCGGGCAGTAAGCTGGGCGGCAATCAGATGAGAGCCGCTCTCTCTTCTCCTGCACTGCTGACAGGAGAAAAGAGGGGGGAAGTGGGGAAGATAAACTGACAGCCCGCAGATCGCTACCTGTTCTCTGGTGATTGAGCGAGGAAAAGAGCCTGTTGTCACTGCTTAATCATACCTCCCTACTTTGTGTAACTCAGTGTAGGGGTAAGGAAAGGGCAAAATTCCTCCCACATACAAGAGATGGTCAGAGACTACAGACATGATACAGGAGACAGACAGAGACTGCGGACATTATACAGGAGACGGTCAGAGACTGCGGACATTATACAGGAGACGGACAGAGACTGCGGACATTATACAGAAGACGGACAGAGACTGCGGACATTATACAGGAGACGGACAGAGACTGCGGACATTATACAGGAGACGGTCAGAGACTGCGGACATTATACAGGAGACAGACAGAGACTGCGGACATTATACAGGAGACGGACAGAGACTGCGGACATTATACAGAAGACGGACAGAGACTGCGGACATTATACAGGAGACGGACAGAGACTGCGGACTTATACAGGAGACGGTCAGAGACTGCGGAAATTATACAGGAGACGGTCAGAGACTGCGGACATTATACAGGAGACGGTCAGAGACTGCGGACATTATACAGGAGACAGACAGAGACTGCGGACATTATACAGGAGACGGACAGAGACTGCGGACATTATACAGAAGACGGACAGAGACTGCGGACATTATACAGGAGACGGACAGAGACTGCGGACATTATACAGGAGACGGTCAGAGACTGCGGACATTATACAGGAGACAGACAGAGACTGCGGACATTATACAGGAGACGGACAGAGACTGCGGACATTATACAGAAGACGGACAGAGACTGCGGACATTATACAGGAGACGGACAGAGACTGCGGACATTATACAGGAGACGGTCAGAGACTGCGGAAATTATACAGGAGACGGTCAGAGACTGCGGACATTATACAGGAGACGGTCAGAGACTGCGGACATTATACAGGAGACAGACAGAGACTGCGGACATTATACAGGAGACGGACAGAGACTGCGGACATTATACAGGAGACGGTCAGAGACTGCGGACATTATACAGGAGACGGACAGAGACTGCGGACATTATACAGGAGACGGTCAGAGACTGCGGAGATTATACAGGAGACGGACAGAGACTGCGGACATTATACAGAAGACGGACAGAGACTGCGGACATTATACAGGAGACGGACAGAGACTGCGGACATTATACAGGAGACGGTCAGAGACTGCGGACATTATACAGGAGACGGTCAGAGACTGCGGACATTATACAGGAGACGGACAGAGACTGCGGACATTATACAGGAGACGGTCAGAGACTGCGGACATTATACAGGAGACGGACAGAGACTGCGGACATTATACAGGAGACGGTCAGAGACTGCGGACATTATACAGGAGACGGTCAGAGACTGCGGACATTATACAGGAGACGGACAGAGACTGCGGACATTATACAGGAGACGGACAGAGACTGCGGACATTATACAGGAGACGGACAGAGACTGCGGACATTATACAGAAGACGGACAGAGACGGCGGACATTATACAGGAGACGGACAGAGACTGCGGACATTATACAGGAGACGGTCAGAGACTGCGGACATTATACAGGAGACGGTCAGAGACTGCGGAGATTATACAGGAGACGGTCAGAGACTGCGGACATTATACAGGAGACGGACAGAGACTGCGGACATTATACAGGAGACGGACAGAGACTGCGGACATTATACAGGAGACGGACAGAGACTGCGGACATTATACAGGAGACGGACAGAGACTGCGGACATTATACAGGAGACGGTCAGAGACTGCGGACATTATACAGGAGACGGACAGAGACTGCGGACATTATACAGGAGACGGTCAGAGACTGCGGACATTATACAGGAGACGGTCAGAGACTGCGGACATTATACAGGAGACGGTCAGAGACTGCGGACATTATACAGAAGACGGACAGAGACTGCGGACATTATACAGGAGACGGACAGAGACTGCGGACATTATACAGGAGACGGACAGAGACTGCGGACATTATACAGGAGACGGTCAGAGACTGCGGACATTATACAGGAGACGGACAGAGACTGCGGACATTATACAGGAGACGGTCAGAGACTGCGGACATTATACAGGAGACGGACAGAGACTGCGGACATTATACAGGAGACGGACAGAGACTGCGGACATTATACAGGAGACGGACAGAGACTGCGGAGATTATACAGGAGACGGTCAGAGACTGCTGACATTATACAGGAGACGGTCAGAGACTGCGGACATTATACAGGAGACGGTCAGAGACTGCGGACATTATACAGGAGACGGTCAGAGACTGCGGAGATTATACAGGAGACGGTCAGAGACTGCGGACATTATACAGGAGACGGACAGAGACTGCGGACATTATACAGGAGACGGTCAGAGACTGCGGACATTATACAGGAGACGGACAGAGACTGCGGACATTATACAGGAGACGGACAGAGACTGCGGACATTATACAGGAGACGGACAGAGACTGCGGAGATTATACAGGAGACGGTCAGAGACTGCGGACATTATACAGGAGACGGTCAGAGACTGCGGACATTATACAGGAGACGGTCAGAGACTGCGGACATTATACAGGAGACGGTCAGAGACTGCGGACATTATACAGGAGACGGACAGAGACTGCGGACATTATACAGGAGACGGTCAGAGACTGCGGACATTATACAGGAGACGGACAGAGACTGCGGACATTATACAGGAGACGGACAGAGACTGCGGACATTATACAGGAGACGGACAGAGACTGCGGAGATTATACAGGAGACGGTCAGAGACTGCGGACATTATACAGGAGACGGTCAGAGACTGCGGACATTATACAGGAGACGGTCAGAGACTGCGGACATTATACAGGAGACGGTCAGAGACTGCGGACATTATACAGGAGACGGTCAGAGACTGCGGACATTATACAGGAGACGGACAGAGACTGCGGAGATTATACAGGAGACGGACAGAGACTGCGGACATTATACAGGAGACGGACAGAGACTGCGGACATTATACAGGAGACGGACAGAGACTGCGGACATTATACAGGAGACGGACAGAGACTGCGGACATTATACAGAAGACGGACAGAGACTGCGGACATTATACAGGGGTTGTTTGAGACTGGGAGCATGCTTCTGTAGTGTACAAGAGACTGGATGCATAGTACATGACCTATTACAGCAGCACTCTCCTAAATGTAAAATACTGTTGAAGTTCAATTTTTTTTAAGTTAAAAAGAACATGGATGATCCCTTCCAGTGATAAAGTGCCAGCAGTGGAAGGGTTACCTGCAATTTATCTGTCCCAGCTTCTCTTATCCTGATGGAGAATGCAATTCAAGCAGTGTGGTGTGCCTCCTCCCCCCTTCTGCTCTGTGTACAGTCAGGAAAGGAAGTAAACATCACAGCAAGAAGGGGAGGGGCGGCTTCAGTGTAGTCCGAGTCCGTACACACAGTGACAAGAGAAGACTGCAGGCAGCTGGTGAGACATCCCGGCCAACATACAAAGTGTTGCCGCGGCGTGTAGACAACCCGCTGCCTGCACACGCTGCGGGCATTTCAGGAAGGTTGGGAGGAGGTTCAGGCTTAGGTGGTGTCACCCCTCTGGCGGGTGTCACCCGGTGCGGACCGCCCTCCCCGCACCCGCCCAGTGACGCTACTGCCAGTGACATTACTGCAGTAATCAGTGCTATACATATGCACTGTTACTGTAAAATTACACTGGCAGGGAAGGGGTTAACTTTATTGGGGAAGGAGGGGTTAAGTATGTCCCTAGGGGCGTGCTTCTAACTTTGATTGGACATGGCTACTAGTGTAAGAACAGAGATCAACAGTCCTACATAGTAGAATGATCTCCATTTTTACACATTTGTTTACATTAGCCGTCTGCCTTTCTCCCTTCACGGCGGACGATCGTGAGTGACCGGCGGACATCGGATCCACCGGTCACACGCATTGACTTGTTAGGGAACGAGCCGGGGCGGGCTCGTGCCTCCGCGGGCGCGCGCTCACCCGCTATTGGCTCACAAGCCAGTGACAGGCTAGTGACGTACCGATACGTCACTTTGCCTGGCCGGGGCTGACCGCCGCAGTATATGTACTTGCGGCGGTCGGCAAGCGGTTATGACATCAGCATACCAAACTTTGTGGGAGGAGTTTGGGGATGGCCCCTTCCTGTTCCAACATGACTGCGCACCAGTGCACAAAGCAAGGTCCATAAAGATATGGATGAGCGAGTTTGGGGTGGAATAACTTGACTGACCTGCACAGAGTCCTGACCTCTACCCAATAGAGCATCTTTGGGATGAATTTGAGCGGAGACTGTGAGCCAGGCCTTCTCATCCAACATCAGTGCCTGGCCTCACCAATTCCCTTCTTGAAGAATGGTCAAACATTCCCATAGACACTCCTAAACCTTGTGGACGGCCTTCCCAGAAGAGTTGAAGCTGTTATAGCTGCAAAGGGTGG
Organism: Pelophylax lessonae; assembly: GCF_965119305.1. Classification (NCBI taxonomy): domain Eukaryota; kingdom Metazoa; phylum Chordata; class Amphibia; order Anura; family Ranidae; genus Pelophylax; species Pelophylax lessonae. The sequence continues at coordinate 232,788,159 of NC_138778.1, forward strand.
AGCCAACTCAATATTGAACCCTACGGACTAAGACTGGGATGCCATTAAAGTTCATGTGTGTGTAAAGGCAGGCGTCCCAATACTTTTGGTAATATAATGTATGTTTGTGTGTGTGTCTGTCTAAGTGGGAATGAGCGAAGAGATTCTCTGTTGAGCCGGCGGATCCACTTGACGGAGTCCACTCCATCTGAAATGAGCCGGTCATCCAGTTGGGTTTTACACCGCCAGCTTTCACAGACTAAGCTCCTGTGGTCACAGTTTGTGTGACCGGCCGCTTTGTGCCTGGAGGGGACACAAGGGCAGCGCCAAACCTCAATCTGAGAAATATTTTCGAGCAATGCATTTTTCATGAATTCCGTTAAATGTCACTGTTTGAATTTATTCATTTTTTTTTTTTTTAAGTATATTCATCTTTATGTTATTTCATTTTTTTGCCCGCACAGATCTGAATGTGATGCAAGAAATGGCCCGCCGATCGTCGCTCACAGTTTAAAGGTACAGTAACACTGGATTTTTCCTTTCATAAAGAATGACCTGTATGAATATGCTGCTTACAGCGAGGGGAGAAAGTATTTGCTCCCCTGCTGATTTTGTAGGTTTGCCCACTGAGAAAGAAATGATCAGTCTATAATTTTATTGGTCGGTTTATTTTACCAGTGAGAGACAGAATAACAACAAAAATATCCAGAAAAACACATCTCAAAAAAGTTATAAATTGATTTGCATTTTATTGAGTAAAATAAGTATTTGACCCCTTCACAAAACATGACTTGGTGGAGAAACCCTTGTTGGCAATCACAGAGGTCAGACATTTCTTGTAGTTGGCCACCAGGTTTGCTCACATCTCAGGAGGGATTTTGTCCCACTCCTCTTTGCAGATCCTTTCCAAATCATTAAGGTTTCGAGGCTGACATTTGGTAACTCAAACCTTCAGCTCCCTCCACATTTTTCTGTGGGATTGAGGTCTGGAGACTGGCTTGGCCACTCCAGGACCTTAATGTGTTTCTTCTTGAGCCACTTCTTTGTCACCCTGGCCATGTGTTTTGGGTCATTGTCATGCTGGAATACCCATCCATGACCCATTTTCAATGCCCTGGCTGAGGGAAGGAGGTTCTCACCCAAGATTTGATGGTACATGGCCCCATCCATCGTCCCTTTGATGCGGTGAAGTTGTTCTGTCCCCTTAGCAGAAAAACACCCCAAAGCATAATGTTTCCACCTCCATGTTGGACGGTGGGGTTGGTGTTCTTGGGGTTTATAGGCAGCATTCCTCCTCCTCCTCCAAACACGGCGAGTTGAGTTGATGCCAAAGAGCTCGATTTTGGTCTCATCTGCCCACAACACTTTCTCCCAGTTCTCCTCTGAATCATTCAGATGTTCATTAGCAGACATCAGACGGGCTGTACATGTGATTTCCTGAGCAGGAGGACCTTGCGGGTGCTGCAGGTTTTTAGTCCTTCAACAATGTATTGTGTTACCAATTGTTTTCTTGGTGACTATATTCCTAAGCTGCCTTGAGATCATTGATAAGATTCTCCCGTGTAGTTCTGGGCTGATTCCTTACTGTTCTCCATCATCATTGAAACTCCACGAGGTGAGATCTTGCATGGAGCCCCAGACTGAGGGAGACTGACAGTTATTTTCTGTTTCTTCCAACCAACTGTTGTCACCCTCTCACCAAACTGCTTGGCGATGATCTTGTAGCCATTCCAGCCTTGTGTAGGTCTACAATCTTCTCCCTGACATCCTTGGACAGCTCTTTGGTCTTGGCCATGATGGAGAGATTGGAATCTGATTGATTGCTTCTGTGGACAGGGGTCTTTTATACAGGTAACAAGCTGAAATTAGGAGCACTCCCTTTAAGAGAATCCTCCTAATCTCAGCTCATTACCTGTATAGAAGACACCTGGGAGCCAGAAATCTTGCTGATTGATAGGGAAACAAATACTTATTTCACACATTAACCACTTACCGCAAAGTAACGTAGATCTACGTCGGCAGTGTTATACCGGGATGATGCCTCTAGCTAGAGGCATCATCCCGGTACCGTGGTTTACAGCCGACGGTCGGCTTTCCGTCGGTAACGACCAATGCGGGAGCCACTCAATCGTTACCCGGGTGAGCGGGAGGGGACGTCCCCCCCCTCCCGCCGCCTTCCGTGACTTTGAACGGGCTTCTTGTCCCACTGGGAGACCCGAGCACCCAGCCGGCGCATCCGCCCGCTGGATGGAGTCCCGATCGAAGCCGGAAATGGCTTCGATCGGGTCTCCGATGACGTAACCCGGAGGCGGCGTCCATGACGTTACTTCCGGGTTACTCTGCTGCAAAAGGCGGCAGATTTAAAAAACCGGCTGTATGCAAAAATGCAGTTTTCTGCGTTTTGCATACAGGGAAGTGTAGTGGAGGGGTTTGGGGTCTTTTAGACCCTCGATCCCTCCATAAAGTGTAGCTGTCACTGCATATTGCTGTCACAAGGGATGTTTACATTGCTTGTGACAGCAATAAAAGTGATCAGATTTTTTTTTTTTTAAAACCTGTAATAAAGTTTAAAAAAAAAATAAAATAAATAGGAAAAAAAAAAAAATTTCTTTAGCTGCCTCCGTCACCGTTAGCTCACGCACGAAAAAAAAACATATACGGAAGTCGAACCGCGAATTAAATCACTGTTCAAACCACACATATGAGGTATTGGCGCGATCGCCAGAGCGTGGGCAATAATTTAAAAAAAGAGCTACACTCTAACTCTAAACTGGTAACCATTAAAAAAATTTAAAACGTCGCCTATTGAGATCTCTACTCACCGTAGTTTGTCGCCATCCCACGGGTGTGCGCAATTTTAATCCGTAACATGTTGGGTATCTATTTACTCGGCGTGACATCATCTTTCACAATATACAAAAAAAATGGGCTAACTTTACCGTTTAGTATTTTTTAAATGCAGTGAAATTTAATTTTTCAAAATGTTTCCAAAAAAATGGCGTTTTAACCACTTGCCGACCAGTCACGTTGACTGCACTGCGGCAAAATGGCTCGCTCCCGCTGTGTTCAGTCACAGCGGGAGTCGGGCCAGGGGAGGAGCAGAGGCGATCTCCGCCGCTCTTCCCCGATCGTCGGGGAATCGAGTCTGAAGATCCGCCTGCTTGTGTAAACAAAGCGGGCGGATCTCCTAAGTGACAAACAGAGACAGATTGCAGGGTTCAGCATAGCCGAACATGCGATCTGTCCCTGTGTCACTCAGTCCCCTCCCCCCACACATGTCAGTAAGCACCAGGCATACATTAACCCCTCCCTCTCCAATAAAATTAACCCCTTCCCTTCCAGTGTCATTTTTACAGTAACAGTGCATATATATATAGCACTGATTACTGTAGTAATGTCACTGGTAACCCCAAAAGTGTCAAAAATGTCAGTCAAGGGTCCGATCTGTCTGCCGCAATGTCACAGTCCCACAAAAAAAATCGCAGATCGCCGCCATTACTCGTTAAAAAAAAAAAAAACACCAAAAATTACAGAAATCTTTCTCTTAGTTATTAAACGCAATAACTTTTCCGCAAACCAATCAAAATACGCTTATTGTGATTTTTTTTTTTAGCAAACATAGGTAGCAGAAAACAAATTGGCCAAAAATTTTAAAAAATTTTGATTTTTACATTTTTTTGGGGGGAATTTCATATAAAAAAATGTGAAAAATATTGTTATTTTTTCAAAATTTTCGCATTTTTTTTATTAATATCGCAAAAAATAAAAAGCGCACAGGTGATCAAATACCACCAAAAGAAAGCTCTGTTTGTGGGAAAAAAAGGCCTCAAATTTTGTTTGGGTACGGCGTTGCATGATTGCGCAATTGTCAGTTAAAGTCGCACAGTGCCGAATCGCAAAAAGTGGCCCGGACGTAAGACAGCAAAATCTTCCGGTGGTAAAGTGGTTAAAGACCGCTGCGCAAATACCGCGTGACAAAAAATATTGCAATGACCGACATTTTATTCTCCAGAGTCTTTGCTAAAAAAATATATATATAATGTTTGGGGGTTCTAAGTAGTTTTCTAGGAAAAAATACTGATTTTAACTTGTAAACAAAAAGTGTCCGAAATAGGGCTGGGGTGAAGTGATTAAAATGCAAATGAATTTATAACTTTTTTTTAAATACGTTTTTCTGGATATTTTTGTTGTTATTCTGTCTCTCACTGGTAAAATAAACCGACCAATAAAATTACAGACTGATCATTTCTTTGTCAGTTTACAGACTGATCATTTCTTTGTCAGTGGGCAAACGTGCAATAATCAGCAGGGGAGCCATTACTTTTTTCCCCTCACTGTATATCTATACACACCCTTCCAGGAAGAGCTTTTATGTGCAAATAGAAATGTATCTTTGTTCTTCTGCAGGAAAGGTGTTCGCTTCCTAGAAATTATGTTTCGGGAGATAATAATAATGATATGTGCAGTTTGCTACATGGTTGAACTTCCCCCCCCCCCCCCCCCATCTTTTCTGAAATCCTTAGTAGACCTTATTGCTCTGTGCAGCCCCTATTTTCTTTACATCCTCTAGGGGGCGCTGTTTTATGGCGGTGTATAATTGATCACAGTACTTCAAGCTGTGTTACTATATTAATAACATGATGTAATGAGACGAGTAGGATTCTCTGCAGTAAAGCCGAGATGGCATGTTTTATTGAAGGTAAGAAGTAATTATAAGCAGAGGATATTATTTCCCCAAAGCACGCACAGCAGATTTTCAAGCCCCCTTCACCAGCTTCTGCTGGTATTTAATGACCTCCGGTAATTATTCTTCCCAGTTCTGAGCCGGTAAGACCCGAGCAGCGTGGCATTTTGTCTCACAGAGTCTGGTGTCACGGCCGGGTGACATTTATGTATAATGAAAGCTGGGCTGGGAAAAAGGGGTGATTGACGGGGGGGGGATGTGTAGCTTGCGGCGTCTGCGTTCTGCGACTCCAGGCTCACGCCGGGCCACCAAGGAACATCATCTTCTGTTCAAAAGCCCAACACCTGTTAGGAAAGACGTGGCCAGGGCTGGCCCAAGACATTGTGCTGCCTGGGTCCAAGAATGAAATTCTGCCCCCCCCCCCAAAAAAAAAAGAAATCACACCCACCAAAAGGCCCCCCACATCCATTATTTTATATTATGCTAATTAAAACTAAAATTCAATTCGTCAGGAAGTCAGATTTACATGCAACAGCACCTTGTCTATATGCAGATTTACATACCAGTATGTTCAATTCCAAAACCACAAACTCCATATCACAGACTCCCCTTGCAACAGACCGTTCCATTACAGATCCCCCCCGCCACCCCATCACAGACACCTCTCCATTACAGACCCCCCCCCCATCACAGACTCCTCTCCATCAGTGATCCCCCCTATCACAGACTCCTTTCCATCACAGACCCCCCCCCACCATCACAGACTCCTCTCCATCACAGACCCCCCCCCCACCTTCACAGACTCCTCTCCATCACAGATCCCCCCTATCACAGACTCTTCTCTTTCACAGATCCCCCCCCCATCAGACTCCCCTTATCACAGACCCCCCCTCCATTACAGACCCCTCTCCATCACAGTTCCCCCATCACAAATCTCCCCTTATCACAGACTCTTCTAAATCACAGATTCCTCTTCATCCCAGATCCCCCTCATCACAGACTCCTCTCCATTACAGATCCCCCCCCATCACTGATCCCCCGCCCCCACCACAGACCCCCCACCATCACAGACTCCTCTCCATCACAGATTCCCCCCCCCATCACAGACTCCTCTCCATCACTGATCCCTCCCCCATCACAGACTCCTCTCCATCACAACCCCCCCCTAATCACAGACTCCTCTCCATCACAGATCTCCCCCATCAGAGACTCCTCTCCATCACAACCCCCCCCCCTCATCACAGACTCCTCTCCATTACAGATGCCCCCCCCCCATCACTGATCCCCCGCTCCCATCACAGACTTCTCTCCATCACAGACTCCTCCCCATCACAGATTTCCCCCCCCATCACAGACTCCTCTCCATCACTGATCCCCCCTATCACAGACTCCTCTCCATCACAGTTCTCCCCCCATCAGACTCCCCTTATCACAGACCCCCCCTCCATTACAGACCCCTCTCCATCACAGTTCCCCCCCATCACAAATCTCCCCTTATCACATACTCCTCTACATCATAGATTCCTCTCCATCACAGATCTCCCCCATCAGAGACTTCTCTCCATCCTAGATCCCCCATCACAGATGTCCCCTTATCACAGACCCCCCTCCATCACATTTCCCCCCCCCCCATCACAAATCTCCCCTTATCACAGACCCCTCTCCATCATAGTTCCCCCCCCCCCCATCACAGTCCACCATCGATAATACAGACTGCCCCTTCCATAAGATATTGGGAGTTTTCAGCTTGCCAAAATTTTGTTGAAATGTATTATACTCAGTGTTGGGGTAGTTACTCAAAAAATGTAACTAGTTACTAGTTACTTCTGTAAATTGTAATGAGATTACTTTACTAGTTACTGCATTTGAAAAGTAACTTCACTACTTATTACTTTACTTTAGTCTTTCTTAAGGCTCCGTTCACATGTCAGCGTATGGATCGCGGGCAGAACCGCCGCGGTTCCGCCCGCGATCCGGAGATTATTGCAAATCGCGGGACGCCTGTGCGTTGCCCGTTGATTTGCAATAGCCCCCCAAACGCTGAGCGATGTTGCCGCAATTTACGCCTGCCGAATCGCGGTAACATAGCGCAAAAAAAAATCGCGGGACACATTACGCCCAAAAAAGTACAAGAGCTCCTTTGGAGCGTATTTTTTTTGCGCGATGTTACCGCGATTCGGCAGGCGGAAATCGCGGCAACATCGCTCAGCGTTTGGGGGGCTATTGCAAATCAACGGGCAACGCACAGGCGTCCCGCAATTTGCAATAATCTCCGGTTCTGCCCGCGATCCATACGCTGACATGTGAACGGAGCCCAATTGACCGTGTAGAAGAAGATACATGACACTCTTTCTGCATAGAGTTTATTGTATAAATACAGGCTTTGGGAAACATGAGAACAAAACCTGAAAAAAACAGAATAAAACATAAAGTGCAACAAAAAGTCATAAACTTCATCCCTCTCTATTCTTCGAAATAACGATTGTATCGCACGGCTTGGGTAACACAGGAAAGCGCGTTCCTATAGTCTAGTAAAGTAGTGTAGTTACCTCCTATAGCCTAGTAAAGTAGTGTAGTTACCAATCAGAGGCGTAACTAGAACCTTCAGGGCCCCGATGCAAGAAACCATGAAGGGCCCCCCAGACCCCTGGCCGGGGCCCTTCCCTTCAAGCCCGGGGCTCTTCCCACTAATCCTGGGGCTCTTTACTCTCATTGCATGGCCTTTTATTATGGTCCCGCATCAGGATCCTTTCACAAGTTCTGCAGTGGGCCCCCTTCCTGCAATCTTGGGGCCTCCCCACAGTGGTGAAATGCCAGGGCCCGGTGGCAAGTGTGACCTTTGAGATCCTAGAAGTTCACCCACTGGTTTGCTACAGGGCCCCCTGGAGCATGGGGCCCGGTAGCGATTGCAACCCCTGCAACCCCTGTAGTTACGCCCCTGTTACCAATATTAGTATTGTAACTAGTTACTTTACTAGTTACCAAAAAAAGTAATGTAGTTACTGTAATCAGTTACTTTGTAACTAGTTACCCCCAACACTGATTATACTAAACTGGATATGAAGCCCAAGCTATGGATAATACATACAAATTGTAATTAGTCAGTGAAATAGATTTACAACCTGCCCTCAATGACCCCTGCCGCTGCAAGCACTGTGGAGTAATGTATCCTCAAAAATTACAACAAAGACTTGGAAGTCAAGTTGTCTGAATAGCTTACAGCACATGCTGTGTGTTTACATTAGAACAGGGGCGTCAAACTCAATTTCATTGCAGGCCACATCAGCATTATGGTTGTCCTCAAAGGGCCGGTTGTATCTGTAAGACTATATACATTTATCCAGGGCTTTCTTTTCTCAGAGATTAGGTGCAGGAACTCAACCATGCCCCCCTGCTGAACTGCATCAAACAATGGGTGTGGCCAAACAGTGGGAGGATCTTAAAAGGGGCAATAAATACCAGGAGTGCGTTGTGTGGAGTTCAGGGATGCACTATGAACAGAATGCAGTTTCAGGGGTGCCCTCTGCACACATTACAGAGTTCAGAGGTGAGCTACGTACCAAGTGCAGTTTCAGGGGTGCCCTATGCACATAGTACAGAGTTCAGAGCTGAACTACGTACAGAGTGCAGTGTTCAGGGGTGTGCTGTGTACAGAGTGCAGAGTTTAGGGGTGCCCTATGCACATAGTACAGAGTTCAGAGGTGCGCTAAGTACCAAGTACAGTTTCAGGGGTGCCCTATGCACATAGTACAGAGTTCAGAGGTGCACTATGTACCAAGTGCAGGGTTCAGGGGTGTGCTATGTAAAGAGTGCAGGGTTTAGGGGGTGCCCTATGTACAGAGTGCAGAGTTCAGAGGTGCGATATGGGCAGAGTTCAGGGATGTGCTATGTGCAGAGATCAGGGGTGCGCTATGTGCAGATTGCAGTTTTAGGGGTGCCCTATGCACACAGTATAGAGTTCAGAGGTGCACTATGTACCGAGTGAGGGGTTCAGGCTTGTGTTGTGTGCAGAGTGTAGAGTTCAGGGGTGCCCTATGCACATAGTACAGAGCTCAGAGCTGAACTACGTACAGAGTGCAGTGTTCAGGGGTGTGCTGTGTACAGAGTGCAGAGTTTAGGGGTGCCCTATGCACATAGTATAGAGCTTAGAGCTGCACTGCATGCACAGTGCAGAGTTCAGGGGTGCGCTCTGTACAGAGTGCAGAGGCCAGGGGTGCGCTCTGTACAGAGTGCAGAGGCCAGGGGTGCGCTCTGTAGAGAGCGCAGAGGCCAGGGGTGCGCTCTGTAGAGAGCGCAGAGGCCAGGGGTGCCCTCTGTAGAGAGCGCAGAGGCCAGGGGTGCCCTCTGTACAGAGCGCAGAGGCCAGGGGTTCCCTCTGTACAGAGCGCAGAGGCCAGGGGTGCCCTCTGTACAGAGCGCAGAGGCCAGGGGTGCCCTCTGTACAGAGCGCAGAGGCCAGGGGTGCCCTCTGTACAGAGCGCAGAGGCCAGGGGTGCCCTCTGTACAGAGCGCAGAGGCCAGGGGTGCCCTCTGTACAGATGTACAGAGCGCAGAGGCCAGGGGTGCCCTCTGTACAGAGCGCAGAGGCCAGGGGTGCCCTCTGTACAGAGCGCAGAGGCCAGGGGTGCGATCTGTACAGAGCGCAGAGGCCAGGGGTGCCCTCTGTACAGAGTGCAGAGTTCAGGGGTGCGCTGAGTACAGGGTTGAGGAGTGTGCTACATACAGTGTGCAGGGTTTAGGGGGGGTACTATGCACAATGTGCAGGGTTAAGCTCTCTTTCACAGGCAATCCACATCTCACTTCCACCCCTACCACCTGGGTGCGAGGGTCACATAAAATGGCCTGGTGGGCCGGATTCGGGCTGGGCCTTGTGTTTGACACATATGCATTCGAAGGATGAACACTGTGTAAAAGATTAAAAAAAAAAAAAAAAAATCATTGCCCGCATCCTCCACCAAAAAAAAAAAAAAGAAAAATAAAACTTCTACTGGACTTGTTATTTGTACTCTGAGTCTTCAGCTATTCTGGGGACCCTTAGGGTAACCCCCCCATTACACAGAGCTGACACTTTGATATCAAACGAGATTTTGGCTCCAGCTCTCCTAACACGTCCTATGTGATACATTAGAAGGCTGTCTTTCTTTTAGATACTTGTACATCAGTGATGTTTATAAATGGAAGCTGGTAGCAAGGACTTGTAAACTCTCATGTTTTTTTCACTGTCAAGCTGACTGTTGCCTTTCTGGGGGAAACGATTCTTTACAACGCTCACTTACAGCACCTGCAGCTTTTGAGAAGCATTTATTCAGCTTTAGCTTGGTTTTGGTTGGGTGGTTATTGCAGGTATGAGATATCCCAGGATGCACTGGTACACCAATAAGTGACGTCATCAGCAGTCACTTCTGGGTCATGTGTATATATTCTTGGAGTGTCTGGTGCATATGTTACATCTGGTGTGCAGCGTGGAGCATCAGGAATGTGAGCGGGTTCCGGACCACAGCAGAGCAACTGGCAGACGGAACGCGTGATGTTCAATATGGGAACACTATAGTTAAAGATGAATGGGACTGGAAAGTTAGGACAGAGCAGCAGAGGATCAGCAGAGCTAGGGGAGCAGAGCAGAAGAAACTAGCAGATGTCACACATGGTGTGCAGCATGGGAGCAATATAGCAGGGGGTGAACGGGGACCGGAAAACCAGAGGATGAGTAGAGCTGGGGGTTACTACTAAGTGGGGGATCAGCAGAGCTGGGGGGTTACTACTGAGCAGGGGATCAGCAGAGCTGGGGGTTACTACTGAGCAGGGGATCAGCAAAGCTGGGGGTTACTACTGAGCAGGGTATCATCAGAGCTGGGGGTTACTACTGAGTGGGGGATCAGCAAAGCTGGGGATACTATTGAGCAAGTGATCTGCTGAATAAATGTACTAATAAGGTGGGGATCGGCTGAACGAGGGTCTGGGAGATACTACTGAGTGGGGGATCAGCAGTGCTGGGGGTCACTACTGAGTGGCGGATCAGCAGAGCTGCGGGTTACTACTGAGCAGGGAATCAGCAGAGCTGGGGGTTACTACTGAGCAGGGGATCAGCAGAGCTGGGGGTTACTATTGAGCAGGGGGTTCAGCAGAGCTGGGGGCTACGACTGAGCAGGGGATTACCAAAGCTGGGGGTACTATTGAGCAAGTGATCTGCTGAACAAAGGTACTAATAAAATGGGGATCTGCTGAACGAGGGTCTGGTAGATACTACTGAGAGGGGGATCAGCAGAGCTGGGGGTTACTACTGAGCGGGGGGGATCAGCAGAGCTGGGGGTTACTACTGAGTGGAGGGATTAACAGAGCTGGGAGTTACTACTGAGTTGGGGGATCAGCAGAGCTGGGAGTTACTACTGAGTTGGGGGAATCAGCCGAGCTGGGAGTTACTACTGAGCAGGGGATCATCAGAGCTGGGGGTTACCACTGATTGGGGGGGATCAGCAGAACTGGGGGTAACTAATGAGCAGGGGATCAGCAGAGCTAGGGGGGTCACTACTGAGCGGGGGGTCAGCAGAGCTGGGGGTCACTACTGAGCAAGGGATCAGCAGAGCTGGGGGTCACTACTGAGCAGGGGATGAGCAGAGCTGGGGGATACTACTGAGCAGGGGGTCAGCAGAGCTAAGGGTTACAACTGAGCAGAGGATCAGCAAAGCTGGGGGTACTATTGAGCAAGTGATCTGCTGAATAAAGGTACTAATAAGGTAGGTATCTGCTTAAGGAGGGTCTGGGAGATACTACTGAGTTGGGGGATCAGCAGAGCTGGGAGTTACTACTGAGCAGGGGATCATCAGAGCTGGGGGTTACCACTGATTGGGGGGATCAGCAGAACTGGGGGTAACTAATGAGCAGGTGATCAGCAGAGCTAGGGGGGTCACTACTGAGCAGGGGATGAGCAGAGCTGGGGGTCACTACTGAGCAGGGGATGAGCAGATCTGGGGGTCACTACTGAGCAGGGGATGAGCAGAGCTGGGGGATACTACTGAGCAGGGGGTCAGCAGAGCTAAGGGTTACAACTGAGCAGGGGATCAGCAAAGCTGGGGGTACTATTGAGCAAGTGATCTGCTGAATAAAGGTACTAATAAGGTAGGGATCTGCTGAAGGAGGGTCTGGGAGATACTACTGAGTTGGGGGATCAGCAGAGCTGAGGGTTACTACTGAGTGGGGGGGGGATCAGCAGAGCTGGGAGTTACTACTGAGCAGGGGATCAGCAAAGCTGGAGTTACTACTAGGTGGGGGGATCAGCAGAGCTGGGGGTTACTACTGAGTGGGGGGATCAGCAGAGTTGGGTTGCTACTGAGTGGGGGGCCAACAGAGTTGGGTTACTACTGAGTGGGAGGATCAGCAGAGCTGGGGGTACTATTGAGCAAGTGATCTGCTTAACAAAGGTACTAACGAGCCTGGGGTTCTACTGGGGTTCCATTTACCATTAAAGCTTCATAAAGCATCACTGAAGCATGAAGAACACATGAAGAAGCATGTTGAAGCGGTCGCGTGTGTTACAGTAAAGTCAAAGCAAGTGTAAAGGAGCGGTAAGTGATGATACGACAACCGATACGTCACGTCCTGTAGAGGTGTGCAGAGTTCACCGAACCCTTTCACCATGGCTGTAAGCTGCAGTTTTATACATCTGAACTTTGGGTGGATTCGGGGCGAAGCGCGGCCGGGGTTACTTTGCCGGAAAGAATTCTTTTCACGGTTGGGATGCGTCATGTTATATTCGCCTGCAGTAAATGACATTTTATCACAGATTTGCCGCGTGTATAATTGCGATAGGGTCACCCCCCTCCTAGATCTTCTCCCAGTCAGTGAAAACACCCAGGGCCTGGCCTATTTTTAAGAAGTGCGCACTTCTTCTCTTCAGTTTTGAAGTCGCCAAACCAAGCGGAAACATGGAAAGACGTCAGCTTGTTGCAGATATTGATTTCCAAGACCCAGATTGAGCTGTTTTCAGCTGCTGGTGAAGGTAGAAGCTTGTATTGTCTGCCTTCCTAATTGAGTGTCTCTGTTGTGAAAACACAATCTGTTAGAGGGGACGGAAACCATTCTTCGAGCTTCTCCATAGACACAAAGTATGAGAAATCGGGGATCTCTGCCAAAGAGCCAAAAGCACAGCTGAGATACATCTATGGGCTACCAGCCCTGCGCCTCAGGGTCTACAGGAAAATACACTATATGGACAAGTTTGTGGACACATGACCACCACATCTATATGAACTTGTTGAAGATTTCATTTCAAAACCATGGCCATAAAATATGGAGCTGCCCCAACCTCCTATGTCCATGAATATGGAGTTTCCCCCACCTCCTATGTCCATGAATATGGAGTTTCTCCCACCTCCTATGTCCATGAATATGGAGTTTCTCCCACCTCCTATGTCCATGAATATGGAGTTTTCCCACCTCCCATGGTCATTAATATGGAGCTGGCCCCACCTCCTATGATCATTATTATAGAGCTGCCCCTACCTTTCATGGTCAATAATATGGAGTTGCCCCCACCTCTCATGGCTATGATTATGGAGCTGTCCCCACCTCCCATGGTCATTAAAATGGAGCTGCCCCCCACCTCCCATGGCTAGGAATGTGGAGCCGAACCCATCTCCCATGGTCATTTTACGGAGCTGCTCCCACCTCCTATGACTATGAATATTGAGTTACCCCCACTTCCCATGGCTATGAATATGGAGCTGTCCCCACCTCCCATGGTCATTAATATGGGGCTGTCCCCACCTCCTATGGCTATGAATATAGAGCTACCCCCACTTCCCATGGTCATTAATATGGAGCTATCGCCACCTCCCATGGTCATTAATATGGAGCTGCCCCCACCTCTCATGGCTATGAATATGGAGCTGCCCCCACTCCCCATGGCTATGAATATGGAGCTATCGCCACCTCCCATGGTCATTAATATGGAGCTGCTCCCACCTCCTATGGCTATGAATATAGAGCTGCCCCCACTCCCCATGGCTATGAATATGGAGCTATCGCCACCTCCCATGGTCATTAATATGGAGCTGCCCCCACCTTCCATGGCTATTAATATTGAGCCCAACCCATCTCCCATGGTCATTAATATGAAGCTGCCCCCCCCTCCCATAGTCATTAATATGGAGGTGGCCCCTCCTCCCATAGTCATTAATATGGAGCTGGCCCCACCTACTATGATCATTATTATAGAGCTGCCCCTACCTTTCATGGTCAATAATATGGAGTTGCCCCCACCTCCCATGGCTATGATTTTGGAGCTGTCCCCACCTCCCATGGTCATTAATATGGAGTTGCCCCCCACCTCTCATGGCTATGAATATGAAGCCGAACCCATCTCCCATGGTCATTAACATAGAGCTGCCCCCACCTCCTATGGCTATGAATATAGAGCTGTCCCTTCCTCCTATGGCTATGAATATAGAGCTGCCCCCACTTTCCATGGCTATGAATATGGAGCTGTCCCCACCTCCCATGGTCATTAATATGGAGCTGCCCCCTCCTCCTATGGCTACGAATATTGAGCTGTCCCCACCTCCCATAGTCATTTAATATGGAGCTGCCCCCTCCTCCCATAGTCATTAATATGGAGCTGCCCCCACCTCCTATGGTCATTTAATATGGAGCTGCCCCCACCTCCTATGGTCATTAATATAGAACTGCCCCCCACACCTTCCATGGTCAATAATATAGAGCTGCTCCCACCTCCCATGGCTATGAATATGGAGCGGAACCCACCTTCCACGGTCATTAACCACTTCTGGACCGGAAACGATTTCCCCCCATAATAACAAGACCATTTTTTGCGATTCGGCACTGTGTTACTTTAACGGAAAATTGCGCGGTCGTGCGACGCTGTACCCAAATAAAATCAATGTAATTTTTTTCCCACAAATAGAGATTTCTTTTGGTGGTATTTGATCACCTGTGCGATTTTAAATTTTTTGTGCTATAAACAAAATAAGAGCGACAATTCTGAAAAAAAAAAATATATATATATTTCACATTCTGCTATATAACATCCCCCCCCCCCCAAAAAATGTTTTAAAAATCAAAATTCTTCCTCCTTTTAGGCCAATTTGTATTTTGCTACATATTTTTGGTAAAAAAAAATCCCAATAAGCGTATTTTCATTGGTTTGCGCAAAAGTTATCACGTCTACAAACTAGGGGAAAGATTTATGTCATTTTTATTTAGTTATTTATTTTTTACTAGTAATGGCGGCGATCTGCGATTTTTAGTGGGATTGCGGCGGACAGATCGGTCCCCTAACTGACATTTTTGACACTTTTGGGGGGGACCAGTGACATTAATACAGTAATCAGTGCAAAAAATATGCACTGTCACTGTACTAATGACACTGGCAAGGAAGGGGTTAACCTAGGGATGATCAAAGGGTTAAGTGTGAGCCTAGGGGGAGTGTTTTCTAATTGTATGGGGGAGGGGCTTGTGGAATGACCATGGAGACATGTGTTCCTATAACGAAGGATCACAGGCACTCTGTGATCATTTCAGTGAGAAGATTGGTCAGCTGTGTTTACAACATCCGACCGTCCTTCTCTCTCAGCGGGGAGCGATCGCTGGCGCCAGCCCCCGTGCATCGGCATCCCCGCTGCCTAGTGGGGGCGGAAGTGGTGCTCGTCCCCCAGCACCACCGGATGCACTGCATACTAGCACATTATTGTGACACTTACAAAGCCATCCAGCAGCGCACTGTCACCGCTGAAGGTAATAATTGAAATCATCATTTAATAAATGCATGCTGTATTTACTCGGGTTATCGTTGTGTAATATTACAATCTGTTTGATGATCTGAATCACGTAAGTGTGACAAAATATGCAAAAAAAAATAAGGAAGGTGGCAAATACTTTGTTACAGCTTTGCATGTCATTGCCAGTGTGAATGCGGCTTCTTCGCAGCAATCCAGTATTCTGCATCCTCTGGATTTGACTCCAGACACTCTCAGGAGATGAATAACAATCTTACAATAATGAAAATTCAGCGCAATCTCAACTCATCCATGTATAACCAACATCGCTTCTACATTATAAGATCTTTAGGATCGTGAGTCAGGATCAATACAAAGTGCCTAAGACCCCATTCAGACTAGCACGACTGGTCAGCCTGACAAGTCTCGCTCGGTCGCCTGCCATAGATTAGCACAGGACCCGTTCTAATAGGAGCGACACAAGTCGCTCTGACTTAGAAAAAGGGTCCTGTACTACTTTGGGGCGACCTGGGAGCGACTTGCATTGACTTCCATTATGTGAAGTCCCTGCAAGTCGCGCCGAAGTCGGTCGCCCCTCGAAGTCGGATCGCCTCAGTGTGAACCGGCTCTAAATATAAAAAAGTGAAATAAACAAAAAATGCACAGTATCTTACAAGAGTGAGTACACCCTTCACATTTCTGTAAATATTTTATTCTATCTTTTCATGTGACAACACTGCCAACATGTACTGTGACATACTGAAGCAGAGCATGATCCCCTCCCTTCGGGGACTGGGCCACAGGGCCGTATTCCAACATAACGACCCCAAACACCTCCAAGATGACCACTGCCTTGCTAAAGAAGCTGAGGGTAAAGGTGATGGACTGGCCAAGCATGTCTCCAGACCTAAACCCTATTGAGCATCTGTGGGGATCCTCAAACAGAAGGTGGAGGAGCACAAGGTCTCTAACATCCACCAGCTCTGTGATGTCATCATGGAGGAGTGGAAGAGGACTCCAGTGACAACCTGTGAAGCTCTGGTGAACTCCATGTCCAAGAGGGTTAAGGCGGTGCTGGAAAATAATGGTGGCCACAGAAAATATTGACAAGAAATAGAACAAGTGGCGCAAGCTGTTAGCACTACATAAAAATGGTAGTCCATATGATAGCACATCAAGGCTATGATAAAGTCTTAAGGTGAGATGAGGAAATAGTCTGAATGCTCAGGGCTCAGAATTCTCTTTTGTTTGACACTTAATATCGACACTTTGGGGCCCAATTTGGACATTGTCACCTAGGGGTGTACTCACTTTTGTTGCCAGCGGTTTAGACATTAATGGCTGTGTGTTGAGTTATTTTCAGGGGACAGCAAATTTACACTGTTAGACCCTGTTCAGACAGGGACGACACGACTTGCTGGGGCGACCTGTGAAGTTGCGGTGCACCGCGACCTCGGCGCGACTTGCACAGACTTCATATAATTGAAGTCAATGCAAGTCGCCTCCAGGTCGCCCCAAAGTAGTACAGGACCCTTTTTCTAAGTCGGAGCGACTTGTGTCGCTCCTATTAGAACGGGTCCTGTACTATTCAATGGCGGGCGACCGACCGCGACTTGTCAGGCGACCAAGTCGCCTGACAGGTCACGCTAGTGTGAATGGAGCCCTTATACAAGCTCTACACTCACTACTTTACATTGTAGCAAAGTGTCATTTCTTCAGTGTTGTCACATGAAAAGATAGAATAAAATATTTACAAAAATGTGAGGGGTGTACTTACTTTTGTCAGATACTGTTGTATTAGATACAGTGTATGTTTATTTCACGTGGAGTTTTTTATATTTAGTCACTTTGTATCAATCCTGACTCACGATCCTAAAGATCTTATTATGTAGAAACCATGCTGGTTACACACAGATGAGTTGAGATTGCGCTTTATCTTCATTACATTTATATTCATTGGAGAGCAGTCAAAGCAATTTTTAATACGGGCGGCAATCCATTATTAATAATTAATTTTTGCACTTGCGCACTAGTATTGGGGTAGAGGATATTTTTTTATGCCCCCCCCCCAGCTCTTTGTTTGTTTGTTAGAGGATATTTCTTTGTTCATAATTTTAGATACAGTATTGCGCTGATTAGTAATTATTACAATCTTACAATAATACTTTGTTGCATAGAAGTAACAGTTCTTGTGTTGCTTTGTATCTTTGGTGTCTTTTTTATTTCATCCTGTATAACTATGTAGCAGTTGAAGCTTTCCAGTGTTTGAAGATTCCTCCCATCATCTAAATGGTGTAACTGGGGCCGCTGGAAGGATTCTTGTATGACGGTAATATGTAGATGGGATGTGACATATCTGTGTCTGGGGAAGCAACGGTAAAAATCATTAATGTTGGCAGCGCTCAACCCCCCCAGAGAGTGCACAGATCACTCTACTGATGGTATATGAGATTTCCTCTGTATACTTCAATACCCGAGGTTGTCAAAAAAAAAAAAAAATCACCATTCACATGTTCTTTTAATGAAGAAATGTGTATGTTCCCCTTTAACGAGTGCAGTCAGCGTGCCGCAAAATCTGCTGACAGGAGCCGGAATTGTAATTTCAGAATGGGAGCAGTAATGGCTGTAATCTTCTCAGACATCAAAGCACGCACCTCCCTGACAATCCCCACCGTAAGACGGCTGTAAATGGGGATGTGGGGGGGGGGGGGGGGGTGCAAATTAAAGATGAAACGTTTAAGGTGAAAGTGCCTTCATCACATCTTAGAGAAAGTCTTTGTTGTGGAGGGGATTGCTTTAATGTTTTATGTTTTTTACTGCCTTGTGCATGGGTTATAGATTGACGCTCAGCGCATGGGGAAAACTGGGTAATTCCATTATCTCGGGTGATTTTAGGACATTTCCTGTCCCTGTGACACCTGTATAACAAAATGCTGGTCGGAGTTGTCACCGGGTCATGGAGTGTAAGGCATGGCAACCTAACCTTCCCCCACTCTACAAAAAAAATGTGGGAATAAATGTGGGGACACAGAAAGTTAGCAAAACTTATCAGAGGCCCCTCTTAACCTCCCTGGCGGTATTCCCGAGTGTGGCTCGGGGTGGAATTTCAGTGCCATTAGCGGTAACCCCCAGCCACACTCGGGGTACCGCCAGGGAGCATCGCTGGATCCTGTTAGAGGGTACTTACCTTGTCCCCGGGATCCCGCGATGTGTCCCTGCAGCATACGGCGGCTGGATTTTCCGCCCGATGCTGTGAGCCCCGGCTTCCGTCTCCTGCGACGTGACGCTCGCAGGGGGGTGGAACCAGCGGCAAATTTGAAATGTAAAACACACCAAACACACTGATATATTGTAATCCTATTGGATTACACTACAAAATAAAATAAATTTACATTAGTTTGCCCCCCCAGTGCCCTTTCCTGCAGTTTTACTGTACTTATATGTGTGTGTGTGTGTATATATATATATATATATATATATATATATATATATATATATATATATACATATATTCATATATATATATATATATATTCATATATATTTATATATATATATATATATACAGGGAGTGCAGAATTATTAGGCAAATTAGTATTTTTGAGGATTCATTTTATTATTGAACAACAACCATGTTCTCAATGAACCCAAAAAACTCATTAATATCAAAGCTGACTATTTTTGGAAGTAGTTTTTAGTTTTAGCTATTTTAGGGGGATATCTGTGTGTGCAGGTGACTATTACTGTGCATAATTATTAGGCAACTTAACAAAAATCAAATATACAGTATACCCATTTCAATTATTTATTTTACCAGTGAAACCAATATAACATCTCAACATTCACAAATATACATTTCTGACATTCAAAAACAAAACAAAAACAAATCAGTGACCAATATAGCCACCTTTCTTTGCAAGGACATTCAAAAGCCTGCCATCCATGGATTCTGTCAGTGTTTTCATCTGTTCACCATCAACATTGCGTGCAGCAGCAACCACAGCCTCCCAGACACTGTTCAGAGAGGTGTACTGTTTTCCCTCCTTGTAAATCTCACATTTGATGATGGACCACAGGTTCTCAATGGGGTTCAGATCAGGTGAACAAGGAGGCCATGTCATTAGCTTTTCTTCTTTTATACCCTTTCTTGCCAGCCACGCTGTGGAGTAGTTGGACGCGTGTGATGGAGCATTGTCCTGCATGAAAATCATGTTTTTCTTGAAGGATGCAGACTTCTTCCTGTACCACTGCTTGAAGAAGGTGTCTTCCAGAAACTGGCAGTAGGACTGGGAGTTGAGCTTGACTCCATCCTCAACCCGAAAAGGCCCCACAAGCTCATCTTTGATGATACCAGCCCAAACCAGTACTCCACCTCCACCTTGCTGGCGTCTGAGTCGGACTGGAGTTCTCTGCCCTTTACCAATCCAGCCACGGGCCCATCCATCTGGCCCATCAAGACTCACTCTCATTTCATCAGTCCATAAAACCTTTCAAAAATCAGTCTTGAGATATTTCTTGGCCCAGTCTTGACGTTTCAGCTTGTGTGTCTTGTTCAGTGGTGGTCGTCTTTCAGCCTTTCTTACCTTGGCCATGTCTCTGAGTATTGCACACCTTGTGCTTTTGGGCACTCCAGTGATGTTGCAGCTCTGAAATATGGCCAAACTGGTGGCAAGTGGCATCTTGGCAGCTGCACGCTTGACTTTTCTCAGTTCATGGGCTGTTATTTTGCGCCTTGGTTTTTCCACACGCTTCTTGCGACCCTAATGACTATTTTGAATGAAATGCTTGATTGTTCGATGATCACGCTTCAGAAGCTTTGCAATTTTAAGAGTGCTGCATCCCTCTGCAAGATATCTCACTATTTTTGACTTTTCTGAGCCTGTCAAGTCCTTCTTTTGACCCATTTTGCCCAAGGAAAGGAAGTTGCCTAATAATTATGCACACCTGATATAGGGTGTTGATGTCATTAGACCACACCCCTTCTCATTACAGAGATGCACATCACCTAATATGCTTAATTGGTAGTAGGCTTTCGAGCCTATACAGCTTGGAGTAAGACAACATGCATAAAGAGGATGATGTGTCATCAAAATACTCATTTGCCTAATAATTCTGCACTCCCTGTATATATATATATATATATATATATATATATATACAATATATATATATATACATACTTTAACTTATTTATAGTTATTTATTATATTATAATTTATGATTTTGTGTTTCAAACGTTATCATACCTGAGATGTTATAAAGAAGAACGCACAGTAAAAAAAAATCATATGTAAATAGTTGGTTTGGGCTGCTCATTCTTAAGAATTACATGCAAAATAATGGTACCGCTTTCAGCACCTAAAATCCGAAACAATCATACCGCCAGGGAGGTTAAAGTGATTGGAAAGTTTTTGTTTTTTTTTGGTTTTTTTTTTGTTTTTTTTTTTGTTTTTTTTTAACCACTTTAGGACCAGGCCTATTTCTGACATTTGTTGTTTACAAGGTAAAAATCAGTATTTTTTGCTAGAAAATTACTTAGAACCCCCAACCATTATATATATTTTTTAAGCAAAGACTCTAGAGAATAAAATGGCAATTTTTGCAATTGCTTTTGTCACGCGGTATTTGCGCAGTGGTTTTTCAAACGCAATTTTTTGGGGCAAAAATACATTTCACTGCATTCTAAAAAAAACTAAACAGTAAAGTTAGCCCAATCTTTTAGTATAATGTGAAAGATAATGTTACGCCGAGTAAATAGATACCCAACATGTAATGCTTCAAAAATGCACAAAGACTCTGGAGAATAAAACGGCGGTCGTTGCAATATTATTTGTCACGCGGTATTTGCGCAGCAGTCTTTCAAACGCAATAATTTTGGAAAGAGCACATTTCACTGCATTTTTAAAAAAAACTAAACAGTAAAGTTAGCCCAATTTTTTTCTATAATGTGAAAGATAATGTTACACCGAGTAAATAGATACCCAACCCATGCTTCAAAATTGCGCAAAGGCTCTGGAGAATAAAACGGCGGTCGTTGCAATATTATTTGTCACACGGTATTTGCACAGCAGTCTTTAAACGCAATTTTTTGGGGAAAAATACATGTCACTGCCTTTAAAAATACTAAGCAGTAAAGTAAGCCCAATTTATTTTTCTATAATGTGAAAGACGATGTTACGCCGAGTAAATAGATACCCAACATGTCATGCTTCAAAAACGCGCGAAGACTGTGGAGAATTAAATGGCAGTCCTTGCAACATTATTTGTCATGCGGTATTTGCGCAGAGGTCTTTCAAACGCAATTTTTTTGGAAAAAATAAATTTCACTGCATTTAAAAAAAAAAAAAAAATAAACTGTAAATTTAGCCCAATTTTTTTCTATATTATGAAAGATAATGTTACGCCGAGTAAATAGATACCTAACATGTCATGCTCCAAAATTGCGCACGCTTCTGGAATGGCAATAAACTTTGGTACCGAAAAAATCTCTGTAGGCAACACTTTAAAAATTTCTACAGGTTACTAGTTTAGAGTTACAGAGTTACAATTATTGCTCCCGCTCTAACGATCGCAGTGATACCTCACATGTGTGGTTTGAACACCGTTTACATACAGTATGTGGGCAAGACTTGCAGATGCGCTCGTTTTTGCGCGCAAACTCCGAGTTCCTATTTATTTTACCTTTTGTTTTTTATTTTTACACTGTCCCTTTAGAAAAAAAAATGTGATCACTTTTATTCCTATTACAAGGAATGTAAACATCCCTTGTAATAGAAATAGGCAGGACAGGTCCTCTTTAACGTGAGATCTGGGGTCAAAAAGACCTCACATCTCACATCTACACTAAAAAGCCCAAAAAAAAAGCCATTTCTTTCATCATGAAAAATAATGGGCCCTTTAAGGCCGTTCGGAGGAAGCGACGTATGACGTCGCTCTGGTCCTCCAAGGCCATAGAGTGGAGTAGGGGCCAGCTTGCCCTCACTTGACTTCCTGCCTAGGAAGGGAAAGAAATGGATCACTTTCCCCGCTACCGATGGCTCCGGTAAGTGGGGAAAACGACCATGGGGGCACCTCTCCCGCTGCCCATAAAAGAGATCCCGTGGTGAATCCGCTGCTGGGGCCACTTTTACGTGAAAGAGGACCGCCCGCCCAGTAAAAATAATACCGGGGGTTATGGTAGCTCTCTGCTACCATAACCCCAGTATTTAACGTCAAGTAGCGATGTATAACTGTGGCGGGACTGTCCACTGCGATCGGTCCCCTGCTAAGCAGGCGGATGACAGCTCCGTCTCCGCTCTGTGTGCGGAGAGGGAGGTGTCAGAGACAAAATAACAACAAAAATATTCAGAAAAACGCATTTCAAAAAAGTTATAAATTGATTTGCATTTTAATGAGTGAAAAAGTATTTGATCCCCTATCAATCAGCAAGATTTCTGGCTCCCAGGTGTTTTCTATACAGGTAACAAGCTGAGATTAGGAGGAATCTCTTAAAGGGAGTGCTCCTAATTTCAGCTTGTTACCTGTATAAAAGACACCTGTCCACAGAAGCAATCAATCAGATTCCAATCTCTCCACCATGGCCAAGACCAAAGAGCTGTCCAAGGATGTCAGGGAGAAGATTGTAGACCTACACAAGGCTGGAATGGACTACAAGACCATCGCCAAGCAGCTTGGTGAGAGGGTGACAACAGTTGGTGCGATTATTCGCAAATGGAAGAAACACAAAATAACGGTCACTCTCCCTCAGTCTGGGGCTCCATGGAAGATCTCACCTTGTGGAGTTTCAATGATCATGAGAACGGTGAGGAATCAGCCCAGAACTACACGGGAGAATCTTGTCAATGATCTCAAGGCAGCTGGGACCATAGTCACCAAGAAACATTTAGCAACACACTACAATATGAAGGACTGAAATCCTGCAGCGACCGCAAGGTCCTCCTGCTCAGGAAATCACATGTACAGGATCGTCTGAAGTTTGCTAATGAACATCTGAATGATTCAGAGGAGAACTGGGTGAAAGTGTTGTGGTCAGGGGAGACCAAAATCGAGCTCTTTGGCATCAACTCAACTGGCCGTGTTTGGAGGAGGAGGAATGCTGCCTATGACCTCAAGCACACCAACCCAACCATCAAACATGGAGGTGAAAACATTATGCTTTGGGGGTGTTTTTCAGCTAAGGGGACAGGACAACTTCACCGCATCAAAGGGACGATGGACAGGGCCATGTACCATCAAATCTTGGGTGAGAACCTCCTTCCCTCAGCCAGGGCATTGAAAAAGGGTCATGGATGGGTATTCCACCATGACAATGACCCAAAACACACGGCCAAGGCAACAAAGGAGTGGCTCAAGAAGAAGAACATTAAGGTCCTGGAGTGGCCTAGCCAGTCTCCAGACCTTAATCCCATAGAAAATATGTGGAGGGAGCTGAAGGTTCGAGTTACCAAACGTCAGCCTCCAAACCTTAATGACTTGGAGAAGATCTGCAAAGAGTGAGACAAATTGTGATGTGTGCAAACCTGGTGGCCAACTACAAGAAACGTCTGACCTCTGTGATTGCCAACAAGGGTTTCCCCACCAACTACTAAGTCATGTTTTGCGAAGGGATCAAATTCTTATTTCACTCATTAAAAGGCAAATCAGTTTAGAACTTTTGTGAAATGCTTTTTTCTGGATATTTTTGTTGTTCTTCTGTCTTTCACTGGTAAAATAAACCGACCAATAAAATTATAGACCGATCATTTCTTTGTCAGTGGGCAAACGTACAAAATCAGCAGGGGATCAAATACTTTTTCCCCTCACTGTAGATAGATTATCCCCAGCCATGCCTATTTGAGCAGGGAGTAAAAGATGGCCAGCATCATGGCTAACCCTCTGCACTCCTTCCCACAATCCCCTGTTCCTGGTCCCGCCACACGCCACCGATGCACACTCATTGGCTGATGATATGAAAGTTGCGTACTCACGTAGGAGGTACTCAGAGCTGTCGTGGTCGTAGTCATTGTCTTCAGGAAAGTGATTAATTCGGAAGCAGTTTCCTTTGTACAGACCTGAAGAAAGAGAATAAAACATGGCTGACTCATCATGTGGTCCATGGAATGCTGATACACCTGCAATGTGACCTCTGCTTGTACAGTGAGTCTCTCCTGTCAGTATGGAACTACAACTCCCATCAAACTTGAGTGGTGTCAGCCCTATCTCCGTCATACTACGATCTCTCAAGTAGTAGTTCACCCACTTCCCGTGGTGATGGGTACTCCATTACCCCCATCTTGAATAATGGGGTTCCACTTCTCCCCTTTCCCCTAGAGATCTGTGCCTGTCCTGTCAGTGCCCTCCACCCCCCATCCCATTGTTTATTGAACTATATATACTAATACTGTATATTATTATTATATTAATTAAAATGCCATTGTGACGAGACCAATCTTGCCCCATTGCATTGGAGGAGCCTGGTTGCCCGCCTGCTGCCTTTGGACTATGGACCAGGCTTTAAAAGACTTTGTTCCCCTATGTTTTAGCTGCTACTCTCCAAATTCCTTTAAAGAGGTTGTCACTATGTCTGCAAATTCAATGTGTATTAGCTGCAGATGGAGGGGGGGGATTGTTTCCAGCAGCCCCCTCCTAAAGAATGTCTACTGATTAACTCAGTGCTTTTGTCTAAAATAGGACAGTATGTTAATAGAGCAGAGATGTATAGTAACGAAGTAGAACTACTTAAGTACTGTACTTAAGTACCGAAATGCAGTATCTGTACTTTCCTAGAGTAGAATTTTTTTCTCCTACTTCTACTTTTACTTCACTACATTTTTTCGATGATTTCGATACTTCTACTCAAGTATTTTTTTTTTTGTGCTGCATAGTTACTCGTTACTTTTAAAAAAATTACCACTGCCAGAACAGTAGATGGCAGGTTGCATAAAGCTCAAAAAAATGTGTATAATGTCATTTGTAAATCAGCGCATACGAAAATAAAGGCTGTGTATAATAAAAGCTGCTATACCAAATCTTTCCAATAAAAAGAAAATATGAAACAAACAAATAAATGGTGCTACAGCGCTTAAAGTGCATCAAGAAACTACTAACAAACACAGGTTAATCATTTGAATAAATCATTTGAAATAATAAAAACAATATGATGTTCAAACTTTTGACTTATTTCTTTAATAACTACATAACACAGTACTTGTACTTCTACTTTCAGTACTTGAGTAGAATTTTTTTTTCAAAACTACTGGTACTTTTTACTTTTAGTACTTAAGTAGCAAATTTTTTGAAAAAACTACTTGCAATACTTAAGTAAAAAAAATGTTGAATACTTTAGTACTTCTACTTAAGTAACTTTTTCTGCGAGCACTTCCACTTCTACTCAAGTAATTTTTTGATCGAGCACTTGTACTTTTACTCAAGTAGAAATTTCGAGTACTTTATACAAGTCTGTAATAGAGTCTGAAACTATTGATAAGCATGTTAATGAGCTCACCTGGCTGTAATTACACAGTCATTGTTCATGTGGTATTCTCAAAGTATATATAAATGCTGTGTTTCTTGCAATAAAAGAGAAGAGAGTTACTCTCGATCAAACCTCACTACAGAGCCTTGTCTCGTACATGGGGGGGAATTATTGATGTGCTTCATGTATGGCGGATTGGAGTGGTCGATAGCTGTCCGGGTGTTTGGGAGTGGATTATCCTAGACGACTGTAACCCCTTTCATACTTTGGGGTGTCGTAACAGCCATCATCTGAGAGATGTGATTGGCAGAGGGTCTAACCCTTCCACACTCCATCCAATATTTAAACAATACGTTTTGTACACAGCAGGTAAAGTCAAGAATCCTGCCTTGCATGCTTGTTCCAGGTCAGCCATGCAAAAAAAAAAAACTGAAGCCAAAGGCAGCCAGGCATCTAGCATTTTCAGACTGAGTTTAGTCATGGTAGCCACCAAATTCTGCTCAGTACAGGTCTGAGCTCCACCTGATTGACCCTTCAGCAGAGAGCCAATTGCCAGAATGGTGCACATATGAACAGGTGGACTGGTGCTTGTTGGGTTCAATGCACCTTATAGAGATGTGATACAGAGATGAGGACGGCTTTTCTCTATGTACTGAGTGATGCAGGAGGGGATCTCATGGCCTCCTAAGGGCTTCCTTCCATGAGCCTAAAAGATGAGGTTTAGACATTTCTGGCTGTTCTTATTTTATCCGATGTTCTGCGTCTTCATCTTCTTCCCCGAAGTGCCCGCCATTGGTAACCTGGGTAACACATATGTGACACTTGGTGCCCCGGGACCCAGATCTTCTCACACATTACAGAGCAGAGGAGTGTTTGTAGATACACAGTGATGGCCTGACACCTGAACCAAATCTGACTGACACCCAACTGACACCTAAACCAAATCTGACTGACACCCAACTGACACCTGAACAAAATCTGACTGACACCCAACTTACACCTAAACCAAATCTGACTGACACCCAACTGACACCTGAACAAAATCTGACTGACACCCAACTGACACCTAAACCAAATCTGACTGACACCCAACTGACACCTGAACAAAATCTGACTGACACCCAACTTACACCTAAACCAAATCTGACTGACACCCAACTGACACCTGAACAAAATCTGACTGACACCCAACTGACACCTGAACAAAATCTGACTGACACCCAACTGACACCCAACTGACACCTAAACCAAATCTGACTGACACCCAACTGACACCTGAACAAAATCTGACTGACACCCAACTGACACCTAAACCAAATCTGACTGACACCCAACTGACACCTGAACAAAATCTGACTGACACCCAACTGACACCTAAACAAAATCTGACTTACACCCAACTGACACTTAAACCAAATCTGACTGACACCCAACTGACACCTGAACAAAATCTGACTGACACCCGACTGACACCCAACTGACACCTGAACAAAATCTGACTGACACCCGACTGACACCCAACTGACACCTGAACCAAATCTGACTGACACCCAACTGACACCTAAACCAAATCTAACTGACACCTGAACCAAATCTGACTGACACCCGACTGACACCCGACTGACACCCAACTGACACCTGAACTAAATCTGACTGACACCTGACTGACACCTGACTATCTCTACACAGAAAACAAGATCTGTATCTCCTCAGAATTCTGCTGAAGCCTTCATCTTCCTTGAGAGGAGGGATAGATAGATAGATAGATAGATAGATAGATAGATAGATAGATAGATAGATAGATAGATAGATAGATAGATAGATAGATAGATAGATAGATAGATAGATAGATAGATAGATAGATAGATAGATAGACGGATAGACGGACAGACAGATAGACAGACGGATAGACGGACGGATAGACGGCAAACGGATAGACAGACGGATAGACGGACAGACGGACAGATGGATAGACGGACAGATGGATAGGCGGACGGATGGATAGACGGACGGATGGATAGACAGACGGATGGATAGACAGACGGATGGATAGACAGACGGATGGATGGACAGATGGATAGATAGATAGATAGATAGATAGATAGATAGATAGATAGATAGATAGATAGATAGATAGATAGATAGATAGATAGATAGATAGATAGATAGATAGAAGCATACATAGATTAATACATAGACTCATAGGTAGATACATAAATGGATACACATACTGTATATATAGATACATGCATACTTGTATACATACAGTAGATAGATATGTGTATACATAGAAAGAGAAATAGATAGAAGCATACATAGATGGATAGATAGGTAGATAGATATGAGATAGATGAGAGAAGATAGGGGAAGGGGGGTAATTACATGGATCAGGGCTGACAGAAATGACTGGTAAGAAGGTATTTCCTATCCATAGAACCCCCCCACCTTTACTCCCGGGGCCCTTTCTGACTGCTACATGCTTCCTCCATGACAACACAATTGTCTCTCCATGAATTACATTCCCATAATGCCTCTGGGAGTATCCCCCTGACACCGCCATTGTCTGATCTCTGCCGCCTTCATAGACAGGTAGAGAAGGCTTACAGACAGAGCCATTAATAAAGTCCTACTCAGTGCAAGGCAGCTGAACAGCCAGATTACCCCACATAACCGGTTCTCTTTAGAACCCCCCTGTAATGATCCAGCCAGCCTCCAGCCAAGCTATACATTACCCGGCACATTGAATAATGATTGGAAACAACTCTTCAGAAGTGATGAAAAACCTAGTTTTCTAAATAAATTTGGACAATTTCTGTGACCGGGTGTTTAATATTATAAAATCAGTTTTGGGAAAACATGTGTTGTTACCCTTTGGCTTGATTTAGCTCTTAGGGACCCTCACAGTGGGATCTCTGTCCTCCCAAGAACCCTTGGCATAACAGCCAGGCACCTATCAATAATAGCAATGGCAGGCCCCTTATCTCCCCATTGGGAAAGATTCACTTTATCACTGCATGCTTTGTTTTTTTTTTATCTTTTGCAATATAAATGAAAAAACACCAAAAAAAAAAAAACAAAACAATATTTTTCACTTTCGGCTATAAAACAATATAACATAAAATGAAAAAAAAAAAAAATGAATTTCTTCATAAATTTTGGCAAATGTGTATTCTGCTGGTTTGTGTAAAAGTTATAGCGTCTACAAACTATGGTATATATACTAGAATTTTTTTAAATTTATTTTTTTATTCCACTAATGGCGGTGACCAGCGACTTCTAACAGGATTGAGATGGTCAGTCTGACACTGAGGAAACTGATTAACTGTCACTGACATTAATCAAGTGATCAGTCCAATTTTAATTTACTAATGACACTGGCTGGGAAGGGGTTAACATCTGGGGCGATCAAGGGGTTAAATGTGTACCTAACTAGTTTGTAATGTGTGCTGCTTTTTACTAAAGATCTCTATTTCTCATCCCTGCTTTGCTTTGTAGGGATGAGAAACTGACAGCTTGCTCCCTCTGCACAGAGCTCTGTGTTGCTTACCAACACAGAGCTCTGGGCTGTGATTGGACACAGCCGATCAGCAGGTCCCAGCTGTGAATCATTGGGCGGGACTTGTTGACAGGCTCCAAACATGTACAATTACAGAGGTAGCTAGGCGGGGGGGGCGCATACCTTCACAGTTGAACGTAAAAACATGCGGTGGTCGCTCACAAGCGATCTGCTCGTAGCGGTAACAATGTCACTTCCGTTAACCTCCGTCTACGCCCTACGCGTTAGGTCACGATCACGTGACTTCTTCAGGGGATGCTCGTAGCGGTAACAATGTCACTTCCGTTAACCTCCGTCTACGCCCTACGCGTTAGGTCACGATCATGTGACTTTTTCAGGGGGTGCTCGTAGCGGTAACAACGTCACTTCCGTTAACCTCCGTCTACGCCCTACGCGTTACGTCACGATCATGTGACTTCTTCAGAGGATGCTCGTAACGGTAATAACGTCACTTCTGGTAGCCTCCGTCTACGCCCTACGCGTTACATCACAATCACATGACTTCTTCAGGGGTTGCTCGTAGAGGTAACAACGTCACTTCTGGTAACTTCTGTCTACACCCTATGCATTAAGTCACGATCACGTAACTTCGTCAGGGGAAGCTCATAGCGGTAACAACGTTACATCTGGTAACCTCGGTCTATGCCCTATTCCTTACGTCACGATCATGTGACTTCTTCAGGGGATGCCCTGAAGAAGTTACATGATTGTGACGTAACGCAAAGGGCGTAGACGGAGGTTACCAGAAGTGACGTTGTTACCACTACGAGCAAGATGCTTTTGAGCGATCCCTGGATGTTTTTACCTTCAACTGTGAGCGTTTTGCTGCATTTGTTGAATAAATCTTTTTACATTATTACACTATGAGAGTATCCTTTTGTTTCCTTATCCACTAATACATGATGACAAGTGATTCGAGCGGCCCCTGAGAGCACCAGCCAGCAATAGGGCCGATACAGTATTGGAAATAAATGCGCTGAGGACACCTATTGGCGTAAAAGGATTATGGCTACCTCAAGGATGTGTTGATACTATATACTACTTATTTCAAGTTATATTGAGGTGAGAAGTTAGAGAGCAAAGTGGCGGCATGAAAGATGAAGAAGAGCACCATATAAGAGTTACCAACACTGGTGAAGGGATACACCTGATTCATTAAGAACATTTTTACACTTATTTGATCTCATCGATTGATTTTTTTCATATATTTTTATTGGTGATTGCACTTTTGCACTTTGTAAATGTTTTTTGCACTTTATGTTAGTTAATATGTTGATTATGAATTATTTTTATATGACTTTGCATTATATTGATTAAGGTACCATATATTTAGTGCACCACACATTTTCATATGACCTTGCAATTTAAGGTACCATAGTTCTTTAGCACTTTAAGGGCAGCGCAACGCTAATACCCATTATTTGCAAACCCCAAAATTAACTGTTAATACCTAACCCAAATCTTCTGTAACCCTGAACCTGAACCCAAAAATGAGCCGTTAACACCTAGCCCACATCTACTGTAACACTTAACCCAACCTCTAAAATAAGTATTTAACACAGCATCCTCTTCTAATCCTAAAACTTAACCCAACTCCCAAAAATTAGTCCATAGCACCTAACCCTCTTCTAATCCTAACACTTTACTTAACCCCTAAAATTAACCATTTTTTTCCTATCCTCCATCCACCATGACATGTAACCCAACCAGGGTTGCCACCTTATCCCTTTAAAACCAAACACATATTAATTACACAGGTTCTGTGGCTGATTAAGGTGGTAATTAAACTCACTTGGTGCCTTATCTGCAATGAATTTGCCTCAGAACCTGTGTAATTCATATATGTTCGGGTTTAAAAGGGATGAGATGGCAACCCTAAACCCAACCCAAGAATGAGCCCTTAACACCTAACCCTACCTCTAAAATAATTACTCACACCCAACTCTTCTTTAATGGTATTGCAACCCAGCCCCTAAATTGAGCGCTCAATACCTAACCCTCATAAAGCCCTTACACATAACCCAGCCCCTACAGTAAGCCCTTCACTCCTAATTCCTTAAGCATTAAAGCCCACCATTCTCATTCAAGGTTCCATGGAACCCTAAGCTTCCTCCAGCTAATGCTGGGGGTTCCTCCATGTGTGGCTGACTGACCTTCCTTGTGATGGTGCCCGCAATGTTCTGGGGCCAATGGTCTTAGTAGAGCCAGCTACATTACCCTCATATTTTTAGCTGTAGGTAGGAATGGCATTCTAATCACCACTGTAAGGGACACATTCTTCCCGCTAACCTCTAATGCAGGAATCTCCAAACTTTCTAAACAAGGGGCTAGTTTATGGTCCTTCAGACTTCAGGGGGGGCAGACTGTGACTAGTGGGAGTAGAAAATGTCCTGGCATTATTGGGAGTAAACAATGCCGCAGGCTTGGTGGTCAGTTGGAGTAAAAAAATGACAAAGCGCCTCGTTTCAGTGGGAGAGGGAATATTACCCCATCATTAATATCAGTGGGGGGAAAAGTGCCCCATCATTAGTGTCAGTGGGAGGAATAGTACCCCATCATTAGTGTCAGTGGGGGGAATAGTGCCCCATCATTAGTGTCAGTGGGGGGAATAGTGCCCCATCATTAGTGTCAGTGGGGGGAATAGTGCCCCATCATTAGTGTCAGTGGGGGGAATAGTGCCCCATCATTAGTATCAGTTGGAGGAATAGTGCCCCATCATTGGTGTCAGTGGGACGAATAGTGCCCCTTCATTGGTGTCATTTGGAGGAATAGTGCCCCATCATTGGTGTCAGTGGGAAGAATAGTGCCCCATCATTGGTATCAGTGGGAGGAATAGTGGCCCATCATTGGTATCAGTTGAAGGAATAGTGGCCCATCATTGGTAACAGTTAGAGGAATAGTGGCCCATCATTGGTGTCAGTGGGAGGAATAGTGTCCCATCATTGGTGTCAGTGGAAGGAATAGTGCCCCATCATTGGTGTCAGTGAGAGGAATAGTGTCCCATCATTGGTATCAGTGGGAGGAATAGTGTCCCATCATTGGTATCAGTGGGAGGAATAGTGTCCCATCATTGGTGTCAGTGAGAGGAATAGTGCCCCATCATTGGTATCAGTGGAAGGAATAGTGTCCCATGATTGGTGTCAGTGGTAGGAATAGTGCCCCATCATTGGTGTCAGTGGGAGGAATAGTGCCCCATGATTGGTTTCAGTGGGAGGAATAGTGCCCCATCATTGGTATCAGTGGGAGGAATAGTGTCCCATCATTGGTATCAGTGGGAGGAATAGTGTCCCATCATTGGTATAAGTGGGAGGAATAGTGCCCCATCATTGGTGTCAATGGGAGGAGTATTGCCCCTTCATTGGTGTCAGTGGGAGGTATAGTGCCCCTTCATTGGTATCAGTGGGAGGAATAGTGCCCCTTCATTGGTATCAGTTGGAGGAATAGTGCCCCTTAATTGGTGTCAGTGGGAGGAATAGTGCCCCTTCATTGGTATCAGTGGGAGGAATAGTGCCCTTTCATTGGTGTCAGTGGGAGGAATAGTGCCCCTTCATTGGTGTCAGTGGGAGGAATAGTGCCCCATGATTGGTGTCAGTGGGAGGAATAGTGCCCCATCATTGGTGTCAGTGGGAGGAATAGTGTCCCATCATTGGTGTCAGTGGGAGGAATAGTGCCCCATCATTGGTTTCAGTGGGAGGAATAGTGCCCCATCATTGGTGTCAGTGGGAGGAATAGTGCCCCATCATTGGTGTTAGTGGGAAGAATAGTGCCCCATCATTGGTGTTAGTGGGAGGAATAAAGCAAAGGGCTCAGTTTGGAGACCACTGCTTCAGTGTAAGCTACAATGTTCCTACTAATTTTGGGATAAAAAGGTTGATAAAGGCTGATTTAACCCCCAAAGCTAATACTAAGCTAACCCCTTAGTCCTAAACTAATGACCCCCTATCTATCCTGTATAGTGACCTGTGCCAGGAGCCAGTGCTCCAAAACCACTCCAGTCTTACAGCGCCGGCCCCCGGCAGTAAAGTCCACGGCTTCATAGTTTATCTGCAGAAAGGTTTGTTCAGACATTTGGGAAATGGTGAAAACGATATGAATGTGTACAAAGCTCTTCTCTGCTGGAACCTCCTTCCTTCTATGTTCAGCTATAAAGCTGCAGACTTGTATTCTCGCAGTCTTGTACCCTCGGTTTGCCCCTGGAGGCCGGCCTCAGCCCCCCCCCTCCCCTCCTCCCCTTACTAGCAGAAATCTGGTGCGATGACGCTTCTGTGTAGATTCTGACAGCCGCCGTCGGCACAGTCACGGAAGTGAGATCTTACTGCATTTTAAAGTGGATCTACGCTTGCAAAAAATAAAACGTTGCGCCTAGTGCGGCCTGCTATCGTTTTGTGTAAAAGTAGAACGCCGCAGCAAATCGCCCTCAACTTCAGGGAATGGCTGAGCTAAAAGGAAATCCGGAGACGGGGTTTGGGCCCATGAAACAAAAACAAAAAAAAAAAAAAGATTATTTTTTCTAGTGAGAAGCAACATGTTTTCAGAGCGGAGACGGACGCTGCGGAGCGATGCAGGGCTCAGATGTGCGCACGTTTCACTGCACAGCTCCGGGAGACAGCAGTGTTAACAAGCCGCTTCTAATGATGTGAGAGGAGGCAAAGCTGGGAGCCGTTACTGTCCCCCCCCCCCTCATTCCGATCACCGAGTCCCAAACCGCCGTCTTTTACACTTATTTCTTCTGACACGTTCCCCGCCTTAAAGAAGAACTCTTCTACACAACATAAAATTGGCCATGTAGCCTATCTATGGTATGATAACAAACTATCCATCAAAACAGCACCATAAAAGACAACCAATTCACTGTGGTATCTTATTCCTCTAATATACCTGCGCCTTGATAAAAAAATACTGCGACCACCATGGTGGGACAAGGTCATCCGGTGCCCAGGGCAAAGATAGGAAACTGCAACCCCCCCCCCCCCCTGTTGGGTAAAGTAAGGGACCGAGGCCAATAGTAGTGAGCCCCTAAATGTTTTTTTTGGGGCATGCAATGAAATACCATACAAATTTTAAAGTAGGTGCACAAATTTGTAGCAAAGGTCCCTGGGTTAGTGGTGTCACTGAAAAAAAGAAATGCCCCTGCGTAGGTGGTGTCACTAAACGAAGAAAGTTGTCACTGGAAGAAACACTACTACAAAGCTCCTCTCCACCTCCCAGTATAGAACTCTTCCCTCAACTTCGACCCCCATCTTCTCACTGGAGGAATAGTGCCCCAGAATGTGAAAAACAGTATTTTTCACATTTTGCTATATAACATTCCCCCCCCCAAAAAAATATGTAAAAATCCAATTTTTTCTTCATTTTAGGCCAATTTGTATTCTGCAACATATTTTTGTTAAAAAAAATCCCAATAAATGTATTTTGATTGGTTTGCAGAAACGTTATCGCGTCTACAAACTAGGGGAAAGATTTATGTCATTTTTATTTATCTTGTTGTTTTTACTAGTAATGGCGGCGATCAGCACATTTTTAGCGGGACTGCAACATTGCGGCGGACAGATCGGACCCCTAACTGACATTTTTTACACTTTTGGGGGGACCAGTGACATTATTACAGTAATCAGTGCTAAAAATATGCACTGTCACTGTACTAATGATACTGGCAGGGAAGGAATTAACCCAGGGGCGATCAAAGTGTTAAGTGTGAGCCTAGGGGGTGTTTTTTTAACTGTGGGGGATGGACTTGTGGAATCAACACAGAGACCTGTGTTCCTAAATAGGAGAATCCCAGGAGCTCTGCTGCATTGATTGCTGAGAGAACAACGGTCTGCTGTGTGGGCGATCACGGGGGCCAGGTGGCAATCGCGGCCGCCGGCCCCCGTGGATTGGCTTCCCCGCTGGCGAATGGGGGCGGGCCGCCGAGCCAGCCTGCCGCAGTATATCTGCAACAGGCGGTCTGCAAGTGGTTAATGTTTTTCTTTAAATTCATTAAAATTGCGTTTGAAAGACCGCTGCGCAAATACAGGGTGACAAAAAATATGACCGCCATTTTATT
Organism: Pelophylax lessonae; assembly: GCF_965119305.1. Lineage (NCBI taxonomy): Eukaryota > Metazoa > Chordata > Amphibia > Anura > Ranidae > Pelophylax > Pelophylax lessonae. Next base: position 232,823,607 of record NC_138778.1, read on the forward strand.
CTCCAGAGTCTCTGCTAAAAGCAATAAATAAATAACGTTTGGGGGTTTTAAGTGATTTTCTTGCAAAAAATACAGATTTTTACTTGTAAACAACAAATGTCAGAAAAAAGCCCGGATTAGCAAGTAGACATGTGCATGACGAGAAAAAATAGTTTTTCGTTTAGATTCGTTAATCTAGATATTTCGTTTCGTTAAATTTGGTTGATTCTTTCAGAATTCGAATTTGAATTCGTTTTTTTTGCCTTTTTCTAATCTTCTTCAAATTTACAGTTTCAAAACATTCCAATCAATAACTTTCGATTTTTTTTTTCCATTTGAATGCAGCAAAGTGAACAAACAAAAGAAAAATCTTCATCAAATGATTACAATGACTCTTTCAATAATTTCTGACTTAACAAAAAACAGCATTATTTTGAAATGGTCCTCACACAGTGTTTGATTTCAGAAATAGGTTTACAGTTGCGTGTAAAATCCGATTCGAATTTCAATTAGAATTTCCGAAATTTGGATGAATTTTGTTTCGGTTTTTGGAGCATTCAATAAACTTAGTTTATACTGCAATTTGGGTATTTGGATATATCTGGATCTGCAAAGACATGCTGGCAGGCTAATTGGCTCTTGTGTAAATTGGCCCTAGTATGTGTGTAGCATTACTCAGTGGTGTATTTTGGTTTTGTGCTGCCCTAGGCAAGACTAAAATTGGGCGCCCCCCCCCCTCCCCCTCTTATTTAATGGATGTGACTCCCTCCAAAATTGAAGGACTACAAGTCCCAACATGAACACCTGAGATCTCATTAAAGGGGGGTGGGAGAGAGGGGGGAGTGAGAGGGGGGGAGGAGGGTGAGAGAGAGGGGGGAGAGAAAGAGAAGAGGGGAGGAGAGAGAGAGAGAAGGGGGAGAGAGAGAAGGGGGGAGAGAGGGGGTGGGAGAGAGGAGGGGGGAGGAGAGAGAGGGGGGTGAAGGGTGAGAGAGACGCGGAGAGAGGAGGGGGGAGAGAGAGAAGGGGGAGGAGAGAGAAGGGGGAAAAGAAGAGGGAAGGAGAGGGGGGAGGAGAGTGAGAGAAACGGAGAGAGAGAGAGAGGGGGGAGGAGAGAGAGAGGGGGGGAGGAGAGAGAGAGATTGGGGAGGAAGTTAAATCCTCCTTCACTTTGAATTAGTGGCAGGGCCAGGGAGTCACGGCCATGACGTCACTGGTTGCTAGGTGCCAGGCGGCACCTAGAAACCAGTGAGAGAGAGAGAGAGAGAGAAATATGGGGGGGAAAGAAGGGGGAGGGAGAGGGGGGAGGAGAGTGAGAGAAACGGAGAGAGAGAAAGAAGGGGGGAGAGAGAAGGGGGAGAGAGGGGGGAGGCGAGAGAGAGGGGGGGAGGAGAGAGAGAGATTGGGGAGGAAGTTGAATCCTCCTTCACTTTGAATTAGTGGCAGGGCCAGCGAGTCACGGCCATGACGTCACTGGTTGCTAGGTGCCAGGCGGCTCTAGCAACCAGTGGCCAATAGAGTCTCAGGTGGAGGCAGGGGAGGGCTTTTTTGCCACCCCCCCTGCAAAGTGCCACCCTAGGCCTGGGCCTTGTTGGCCTAGGCCAAAATACAGCACTTGGTAGCTGCTGTGTGTGGGTTCCCCTGGGTTACCATTAGCAACAGTAGACCATTGTGACATGTTTCCAAGTGTTTTTTTTCCCTCAGACAAGGACCAGTCCAGTTTCTTTGTTTTTTATGGTTTATAAGGAACTTGGATAGGAGAAGGGATGAGTGGAATACTCCAATTAAACTGAACTATGCACAATATGCTGGGACGATATAGAAAACAATGACTGACGCTGGTTAACGCTGTTTGAGCTAGTCACAGCTAGGCCGCTTACTTTACTTTGCCTTTGACGGTGAAAGAGTCCCTTTGGCTTCCTAAAGCACTCCTTTACTGATGTAACTGACCTTTATAGTAGACTGCACTGCTGAGCAACTTCAGGGCCCTTCCTGGCGCCCCCTTTACGCTCTAATCTTCAGGGTTTAACAACTTGGCACCCCCTTTACTGTATCACTCTGGGTTAGCTGGCTTCTGGATCCCCTTGACCCCTGGCAGACCCCTGGGCAGATGCTTGAGTACTCACAACACTGTTTTTCCAGAAGTATTCTGCCCAGCAGCTCCACTTGGTCAGCACACACTGGATCCTTTTGCAGCACAGCTCAACCCCTGATCCATGGCCGAATGCCTGGACCACCTTCCTCAGCAACAGGAGGAGAGACAGCCGTCAACCCTCCTCCTGGGACCTGGCTTCCCGCCCAAAGACACCCTGTCACATGCTCCCTCCGGATTTATTACCAATCCCAGGATGCATTGCAGCAATGCCCACCCACTGGGAAAGTTATAAACCCTGGTGTGCTATTGGCTAGGTTTCCTCCGCTGTCCAACAAGGTCCCTCATTGGATACAGTGGGGAGACTCCCCAGACTCAACAGGTCACACCTGGAAGCATGTGACAGGCTAACTAACAGAACAGACCCTCCTGATAAGCAGAACAGGGCCACATTATGCTTTGCCTAGCACCTACCTAGGAGGGTGCTACATGTGTATGTATGAATGTGAGTTAGGGACCTTAGATTGTAAGCTCCTTGAGGGCAGGGACTGATGTGAATGTACAATGTACATGTAAAGCGCTGCGTAAATTGACGGCCCTTTATTAGTACCTGAAATAAAATAAAAAAATAATCTCAGAATATGAAAAATGTGTCCGAATATTTATTCGGAACGAAACGAACCGCACATGTCTATTAGCAAGTGGTTAGGTCAATTTGTTTAATTTGTTTTTGGAGTTTGTTAATTAGTTTACGAATTCGATTCAAAATTTCCAAATTCGTCCAAACTAAACTCAGTTCGACTGAATTCTGAAAAATTGAATTGGCATTCGAATTTATTCTATTTGAAATCTGAATTTCAGAAGACAGCTCTATTCTTTCTATTTTATTCTATTCAATTTTTTTTCTTTTTTATTCTCTTATTTTCTATTCTATACTTGCATGTCTGTCCAGTGCTTTACTACATGATTGGGATGTAGAGGGTACATTAAAATAATCCCTTATTATTCACTTACTGTTGAGGGACGGCATCTCTTTGGTCAAACACATGATAGTTGCCCAAACCTCTCAGTTCTCTCTCTTCAGGGGAAGCTTCAAATCAAGAGATCAGTTAATGAGACAGAAGTACCCCAACCTGTACAGCTTCTTGGCCATCAAGTGTGTGTCCTACATAAAATTCAGATGTCCTAGCCATAAATCTTCTGTTTAGGGGTACTGTATACCCCAAATTTTTGTGGGTTATTGTTTCCTCAATCTGTTTGGTCTCGCAGAAGTTTCTTTCTTTCAGAGTGACTGCTCAGGCTCCAACCTATAGCTTCTTGTTTGGACCCTGTATCTAAGTATTGGATTAATTTGTCTTTTCTGGATTTTCTGTACCCCAGTATACATATTCCAGATTTATTTGGGCTCCCCACATCCTAGGACTTATGTCCTCCTTTGTTGTCTAGAGCAGCGTTTCTCAACCTTTTCTCAGTCAAGGCACCTGTAAGGGGTCAACTGCCACCTCGACTGGGTACCACCGTTGACAGATGCTCCTAGTGCTTCCCGAGGGCTCCAAGCACTCCACCAGATACCATAACCACGGCAGACCGCACCAACCGCCACAGCTTGGTTGGGGGTCTCGCCGTCTCCTACCCAGCCTGGGACCTACGACAAGGTTCCAGTGGGTGAACCACTCTTTCCCCAGAGAGTGAAGCAGGAACAGGAACAAGCCTTTACAAGAGCTTAGTGATTATCCAAGGGAGTATGAAGAGCATAGCAATCCCTTGTAGCAGATCCCCCAATAAGAGACAGGACTCTAGATTGAGGGTGAAGTAGAACTCAACGTTTAATGGTACAGCTGCTCTTTTATACAGTTTTTCCCCACAAGCTTACCGCCCAGGTGGACCTTGTGGGGAGCTTATCGCCCAGGTGGACCTTGTGGGGAACAGGACATTAAATTCACAATCCAATAAAAACAGAGAGTTACACTCAGTCACTCCCATTACAGTGTACACATTCCCTCCCCTCTGCGTGATTACATTATCATATGCAGATGAAATTGTATACAGAAACAGAATTAACCTGAACTAATTATCTGGCCATCTGGACAGAACAATGTGAGGTCATTAACATTTAACAATGGGACAGGCAGACTTAACACAATCCACATTCCACCTCAATAGATAGACAATAGGACAAGACTGCCAATGACAATCTGTCAGTTTCCTAGATTGAAGTACATGGAACACACATCTAGGTATTGCTATGATTATTTAGGAGTCAGACTTCATGGCAACAGGCTATAGGTCTCACAGTGTAAAGTGGGATTAAATCTTCAAACTTCTTGAGAGATATTGCTGAATGCTGACCAATATTACTGCCCCACTTGAAGCAATCCAAACCATTAAGAATCTGTCTTTCACTCCTAGTGACGGTGAGTACCGTCACAGCACCCTTTAAAATTATGGACAGTCTCAAGGTGCCCCATTGTAAAATGAAAAAAAAAAACTGTTCATATAGATTTACATAATGCAGCAACATCCACACATAGGACACCCAACGTTAGAGGTGATTTATTCTTCCAAAACAAATACACGTTTGCACACTGGTACTGACTAGTATTCCAATGTTTCTCTTCTCCCTCAATTTCTTCCCATCAGTCAGCTAATGTCACCCCAGTGCTAAGGGAGAGGGTCACAGGAGGGTGGAAGCAACAGCCATCTTTCCTATTAACTGATGACGTCATTGGTTGTTAGGATGACAGTGTTTAGAAAGTCGTAATGGTGCATAATGGAAACCCGTGGCTTTGTATACCTAAAAGGCTTCATCCACCTGCTGGCTTGCACACAATTTTTGACACAATTTTAGGCATTTTGCCAAGGCACCCCTGAAGAAAGCTCAAGGCACCCCAGTGTGCCTGGGCACCCTGGTTTAAAAAGGCTGGTCTAGAGCATGTGTCAAACACAAGGCCCGCGGGCCAAATCCGGCCCTCCAGGCAATGTTATGTGGCCCTCGTACCCGGAGGGAGGGGTGGAAGTGATATGTGAACGTCCTGTGAAAGAGAGCAGATTCCTGAGCTCTGTACGCAGCACACCCCTGAACTCTGCGCTCTGTGTGTAGCCCACCTTTGAACTCTGTGCGTAGCGCACCTTTGAACTCCGCACTCTGTACGTAGCGCACCCCTGAACTCTGTACATAGCGCACCTTTGAACACTTCTCTCTGTATGCAGCGCACCCTTGAACTCTGCACTCTGTATGTGGCACACCCCTGACCTCTGCACTCTGTACGTGGCACACCCCTGAACTCTGCACTCTTTACGTAGCACAGCCCTGAGCTGTAAAACTCTGTGCGTAGAGCACCTTTGAACTCCGCACTCTGTACGTAGCACACCCCTGAACCCTGCACTCTGTGCGTAGTGCACCTTTAAGCTCTGCCCTCTGTACATAGGGCACCCCTGAACTCTGCACGTAGCGAACTGCTGAACTCTGCACTCTGTACATAGCGCACCCCCAAACTCTGCACTCTGTACGTAGTGTACCTTTGAACTCCACACTCAGTACGTAACGCACCCCTAAACGCTGAACTCTGTACGTAGTGCACCCCTGAACTCTGCACTCTGTACATAGTGCACCCCTGAACTCTGCACTCTGTACGTAGTGCACCCCTGAACTCTACACATGATGCACTCCTGGTATTTATTGCTTCTTTAAGATCCTCCCACTGTTAGTACAATTTGGCCACACCCATCATTTGATGTGGTTTGGTGAGGGGCGTGGTTGAGTTTCTGAACCTATTCTCTGAGAAAAAAAGCCCTGCAAACATTTATATAATCTTACAGATACAACCGGCCCTTTGAGGACAACCATAATGCTAATGTGGCATTGAAATGGACTTTGACACCCCTGGCCTAGAGTGTATCTAGGAGCACACAACTTTATTTTTTTCATACTTCCATCACTTTTCTACATTGGAGCCTATTGATATTCGGATCATTGTAGGGCTGCTGTTAGAAACCACGGGGCCTCATACAGACAACCTGACACAGGGCCCTATACCGCCAATTCTTCAGTTATGAATGAACATAGTCATGATCGGTAATGATCACCCGTGTTCATTCAGGAAAGGAAGGGGCTGGTAAATATTACATATTTACCCTCCCCCACTCTCCATCTTGAAGGATCCTATTGTGTGCTTGCAGCTGCCAGTGGGAAGGAGAGGAGGGAAGCCGGAAGCACTGCGGGGGGTGGGGGAGGGGGGGGGGCACACAGGGGGGCCTGAGCAGCAGGGGGAAACTTATGGTACACAGGGAGAGGGATAAGTCTGGCGAGGGTTGGGGTGGGGGGGATTACTGGAACCAGTCCCCTGTATGGCACTCTCTGCAGCAGCTGAAAGCAAATGGGAGGAGAAGGGGAGGAGAAGGAGCCCGAAGCATTGTGGGGGTGGGCACACAGGGGAGCCTGGGTAGCAGGAGGAAACATTTGGTACACAGGGAGAGGAATTATTGTGGCGAGGATTGGGGTGGATGGGGGGATGACTAAAACTAGTCCCCTGTATGGCATTCTCTGCAGCAGCTGAAAGCAAATGGGAGGGGGAGGAGAAGGAGCAGGAAGCACTGTGGGGGTGGGCACACAGGGGAGCCTGGGTAGCAGGGGGAAACATTTGGTACACAGGGAGAGGAATTATTGTGGCGAGGATTGGGGTGGATGACTAAAACCAGTCCTCTGTATGGCTCTCTCTGCAGCAGCTGAAAGCAAATGGGAGGCAAAGGAAGAGAAGCCGGCTTTCAGCTGCTTCACAGAGAGCCACAGAGGATTGGTTCCAGTGATTGCCCCTCCACCACGCTGATCACACTCCCTACCCACATCCAATTTGCCCTGCTGCCTGGGCCTCATTCAAGAGGACCGGTTGGTACCCCCTTATCCACGACCCTGATCATTGCACTCCTTGTGGTGTGTATCCTTCCTAAAACCTGTCTCTTCCAAGAGGAGCTTCTAGACTCCCGGCAAGGTTGTCAAACATAATTTTCCTGAATATGGCACTGATTATATTCAGTTTCCTGAAGCTGTTGGGATTCTGCTCCAGCACCGACCATTATGTCCACTCTAGTGCTCTTCATCTTCCTAGATTTCCCATCATGGAATGCCTAATAGATCCTCATTGAAAATTGTCATTGTCCTGGATTCTGACAGTTCCTCTTATACAAAGTGTCATCCTCTCTCTACTATTTGAGTATAGCTGGTATTGTTCCATTTTATAAAGAACAGTCTGATATACTGGCTTTTGTCAGGAAAAAGAAGTAAAATCAAACAGCACCTAACATTCCTGCAGCCGGAGGTGAGAAAGCAAGAGTGGGATGAGTCTGTGAATTCATAAAAATACAAAGATAAACACCTGGCGCTTGGAATACAATGTGGAAAGGCTGACGTAGGCTATCGCATAACACAGTGAGGGAAAAAAGTATTTGCTCCCCTGCTGATTTTGTACATTTGCCCACTGACAAAGAAATGATCATTTTAATGAGTGTGAAATAAGTATTTGATCCTCTGTCAATCAGCAAGATTTCTGACTCCCAGTCTTCTATACAGGTAACAAGCTGAGATTAGGAGAACTCTCTTAAAGGGAGTGCTCCTAATCTCAGCTTGTTACCTGTATAAAAGACACCTGTCCACAGAAGCAATAAATCAATCAGATTCCAATCTCTCCACCATGGCCAAGACCAAAGAGCTGTCCAAGGATGTCAGGGAGAAGATTGTAGACCTACACAAGGCTGGAATGGGCTACAAGACCATCGCCAAGCAGTTTGGTGAGAGGGTGACAACAGTTGGTGTTATTATTCACAAATGGAAGAAACACAAAATAACTGTCAATCTTCTCGGTCTGGGGCTCCATGCAAGATCTCACCTTGAGGAGTTTCAATGATCATGAGAACGGTGAGGAATCAGCCCAGAATTACACGGGAGAGTCTTGTCAATGATCTCAAGGCAGCTGGGACCATAGTCACCAAGAAAACAATTGGTAATACACTATACCGTAAGGGACTGAAATCTTGGAACGCCCGCAAGGTCCCCCTGCTCAAGAAAGCACATCTACAGGACCGTCTGAAGTTTGCTAATGAACATCTGAATGATTCAGAGGAGAACTGGGTGAAAGTGTGTAAGATTCTGGTACCTCCGGTACCCTTAATCACCACTTTCTCTGTAATGCGTCCCACCTTTCTCTTCAGGTGGTACGCATATACCTTTAAGAACGATGATGTCACTGCTGAGCGCCGCAGAGCGGCTATTTCAACCGCCGGCGGTCTCACTCACATTGTTCGTTCAACCTGCCTTGTTATCCACATGCTTTCAAGCCTGTCTCTCGATCGGAACCTCCAGCTATTCCCTTTACCTGGAGCAGACCGGAACCTCGCTACTGATCCCTGTATCTCGCTACCGGATCATTCCTTATCTACTGGACCTCTCTAAACTACTAACATTACAAGTGATAAGTACCCCGCAGGGGAACCCTCCATAACCTTATTGCACTATCTACCTATGCACATTAAGGACTGTTACTACCTATCCATACTATCCTATCATCTGCACTGTTACATAGATTGCTAGCTCTTCAGCCTACTACCATCTATCATCTGCACTGCTGCATAGATTGCTAGCTCTCCTGTCTACTACTATCTATCCTTGCACTGGGTTAGTCTATCCTGTATTTGTCATCTGCTGTCCTCACCACCTGTTAGCATACTCGATACTAACCTATCTGCATTCCTAAATACCATCTTGAACTCTCCTATACAAAACCTATCAAGTGATTACCATCCTTGTCACTGTTCACACCTGTCCCTTCAGCACATCACCTTCATACTATCATATACATTCTATCACTCCAGGAACATCTCATTGAGTGTGTATATATCTGTATGTTGAAGCTGACAGGCCCACGGTGATGAGTCCTGGAGAGTTGGATCTGGTATTCAACACATCTCTACATGACTACTGAGTGGAGATTTTGCAGCTGCAAATCCAGCCTACTACAAAAACGCAGGAGCGTTACAAAGTGTTGTGGGCAGATGAGACCAAAATTGAGCTCTTTGGCATTAACTCAACTCGCCGTTTGGAGGAGGAGGAGGAATGCTGCCTTTAAACCCAAGAACACCATCCACACCATCATACATGGAGGTGGAAACATTATGCTTTGGGGAATGTTTTTCTGCTAAGGGGACAGGACAACTTCACTGCATCAAAGGGATGATGGATGGGGTAATTTACCGTCAAACCTTGGGTGAGAACCTCCTTCCCTCAGCCAGGGCACTGAAAAGAGTCGTGGATGGGTATTCCAGCATAATAATGACCCAAAATACACGGCCAAGGCAACAAAGGAGTGGCTCAAGAAGAAGCACATCAAGGTCCTGGAGTGGCCTAGCCAGTCTCCAGACCTTAATCTCATAGAAAATATGTGGAGGGAGCTGAAGGTTCGAGTTACCAAACGTCATCCTTGGAAAGGATCTGCAAAGAGGAGTGGGACAAAATCCCTCCTGAGCTGTGTGCAAACCTGGTGGCCAACTACAAGAAACGTCTGACCTCTGTGATTGCCAACAAGGGTTTCTCCACCAACTACTAAGTCGTGTTTTGCGAAGGGGTCAAATATTTATTTCACTCATTCAAATGGAAATCAATTTGTAACTTTTTTGAAATGCGTTTTTCTGGATATTTTTGTTGTTATTCTTCCTCTCATTGGTAAAATAAACCGACCAATAAAATTGCAGACTGATCATTTCTTTGTCAGTGGGCAAACGTACAAAATCAGCAGGGGATGAAATACTTTTTTCCCTCACTGTATGATTAGAGATGGAGCAGTAAAGGAGTTCTGTTCAATGATCACATATTCCAATCAATATTCCTACGTGTCCTGTGGTAGAGCCAACAGGCTCATGAGGGATCGTTGACAAGTATTAGTATGGAAAGCTGAAAACGCTGGAAGGGAAGGCCAGTGTGTGGTTACTAAAAGCTTTCTGCATGCAGACCTTGTTCTGGCCTTAGTGCAGGAAGATTCTTTCCAGGTGATGGGGTAGTGGGAGAGCATCAGAGCTTAACTAGGGAAGGCATTTTGGAGGAATCCCCTTTGTCAAGCCTGGCTGGCTTGACAAAGGAAGATCCTTTCTGGGTGTCAGGGTATTAGGAGAGCATAACCAAGTAGTGCATTTCGGAGGAATCCCCTTTATCAAGCCTGGCAGACTTGGCAAAGGAAGATCCTTTCTGGGTGTCAGGGTATTAGGAGAGCATAACCAAGTAGTGCATTTCGGAGGAATCACCTTTATCAAGCCTGGCAGACTTGACAAAGGAAGATCCTTTCTGGGTGACAGGGTATCAGGAGAGTATCACTGCGTAACCAGGTAATGCATTTCAAAGGAATCACCTTTGACAAGCCTAGCTGACTTGACAAAGGTGGATTCTTTCTGGGTGTCGGGGTATCAAGAGATTATCAGGGCGTAACCAGGAGAGGCATTTTGGAGGAATCACCTTTGTCAAGCCTGGCAGACTTGACAAAAGAAGATCCTTTCTGGATGTCAGAGTTTCAGGACAGCATCAGGTTATAATCAGGGAAGGAATACCCTTTGTCAAGCCTGGCAGACTTGATGAAAGTAGATTCTTTCTGGCTGTCAGGGTATCAGGACAGCATCAGGGCGTAACCAGGTAACACATTTCGAAGGAATCACTTTTGTCAAGCCTGGCTGGCTTGACAAAGAAAGATCCTTTCTGGGTGTCAGGGTATTAGGAGAGCATAACCAGGTAGTGCATTTTCTGAGGAATCACCTTTATCAAGCCCGGCAGGCTTGACAAAGGAAGATCCTTTCTGGGTGACAGGGTATCAGGAGAGTATCACGGCGTAACCAGGTAACGCATTTCGGAGGAATCACCTTTGACAAGCCTAGCTGACTTGACAAAGGGGGATTCTTTCTGGGTGTTGGGGTATCAGGAGAGCAGCAGGGCGTAACCAGGGGAGGCATTTTGGAGAAATTACCTTTGTCAAGCCTGGCAGACTTGACAAAGGAAGATCCTTTCTGGGTGTCAGGGTATTAGGAGAGCATAACCAAGTAGTGCATTTCGGAGGAATCACCTTTATCAAGCCTGGCAGACTTGACAAAGGAAGATCCTTTCTGGGTGACAGGGTATCAGGAGAGTATCACTGCGTAACCAGGTAATGCATTTCAAAGGAATCACCTTTGACAAGCCTAGCTGACTTGACAAAGGTGGATTCTTTCTGGGTGTCGGGGTATCAAGAGATTATCAGGGCGTAACCAGGAGAGGCATTTTGGAGGAATCACCTTTGTCAAGCCTGGCAGACTTGACAAAAGAAGATCCTTTCTGGATGTCAGAGTTTCAGGACAGCATCAGGTTATAATCAGGGAAGGAATACCCTTTGTCAAGCCTGGCAGACTTGATGAAAGTAGATTCTTTCTGGCTGTCAGGGTATCAGGACAGCATCAGGGCGTAACCAGGTAACACATTTTGAAGGAATCACTTTTGTCAAGCCTGGCTGGCTTGACAAAGAAAGATCCTTTCTGGGTGTCAGGGTATTAGGAGAGCATAACCAGGTAGTGCATTTTCTGAGGAATCACCTTTATCAAGCCCGGCAGGCTTGACAAAGGAAGATCCTTTCTGGGTGACAGGGTATCAGGAGAGTATCACGGCGTAACCAGGTAACGCATTTCGGAGGAATCACCTTTGACAAGCCTAGCTGACTTGACAAAGGGGGATTCTTTCTGGGTGTTGGGGTATCAGGAGAGCAGCAGGGCGTAACCAGGGGAGGCATTTTGGAGAAATTACCTTTGTCAAGCCTGGCAGACTTGACAAAGGAAGATCCTTTCTGGGTGTCAGGGTATCAGGAGAGTGTCAGGGGATAATCAGGTAACACATTTAGAAGGAATCACTTTTGTCAAGCCTGGCTGCCTTGACAAAGAAAGATCCTTTCTGGGTGTCAGGGTATTAGGAGAGCATAACCAGGTAGTGCATTTCAGAGGAATCACCTTTATCAAGGCTGGCAGGCTTGACAAAGGAAGATCCTTTCTAGGTGACAGGGTATCAGGAGATTGTCAGGGCGTAACCAGGTAATGTAATTTTTTCCTTTCCTTCTCTCTCGGATAGTTATATTATGGATCTCCTTTCCCTGGACTCAGGGGGTTATGGGTATGCAATGTTGGCCCCTACTGGTTGGTCCTTGGTCGGATGTACTTTGTCCAGTATTCCTTTCCCTGAGGTCTTGTGTTCTGTATCCCAGACTTTGGCCTTTTCTTTTAAACATTCTTGTGTTATGAACACTCAACATCTAAAATTTCTCCCATCTTTTTTTCCTTATGGTGGTTGCTTTGTTGTCCTTCACATTATTGTCGAAGGCCAATCATTATTTCAAAATAACAGTGTCACCTTAGTGGTTCCATCTGCCCTGCTCTGGAATATCAGATTCTTTCTTTCTTTGGTGCCTTTCCTGGTTAGTACAAGTTTTCATAATTTGTTCCCCCCCCCCTTTTTTTTTATCTAGCCTTGCTCAGGTATTGATACCTTTTGGATATTCTTCTAATTAGATTTTTACATCCATTGAATCTCTAGGTGACTGATGCCTACCCTTTAGTTGGACTTCTATTGGATGTTTAAATTGTCTAAAAATGATCCACCTCAAATAAGACTTTTGTTATTAACCTAAAATATCTTTCATGAAGTCCACGAAGGGACCTCTTTGTTTATTAGCCCCATATACTGCTTGCTTACAATCTGAAGCATGGCAGTTAGGGGCCAATGTTCTGTTGAAATAGCCAACTTATCAAAATCTCCAACCACCTCACTTTCGGTGCGGCTGAGTCATGATCAGCTGGCGTGACGAGAACACCGCTATGTTGGTACACCTAAATCATTTACGATTCCCGGTCCTATTGGTAAACTTGGGTAAACAGTGGGCGCTCACTGGAATTTTTTTCTATAACATGGCACAGTATTCCATGGAACAATCCATGGTGGGTATGAAAATGCATCCTGGCAGCCCAACATGTTTCGTAAACAACCGCTCACTTCCTCAGGGGTTGATGCGATACATAAAGTCTATGAAATAAAACAGTTTGTGGTATGTAATAAAGATAGTAGATAATGTTGTACTAATGCAAAACAATAAGGGGCCACCAAAGGGCCCATACTTACAAGTCACATTCTCATGTTCCATTGGACTGGGAAGCTCCTGGTATGCATTTTCATTCCCACCATGGATTGCTCTATGGCAGGGTTTCCCAATTCATTTTTCCCATGGAACCTATTCACATGGTATAGCAAAAATTTGGAACCCCAACAAAAAAAATGTGTGCCATAGAGTAGCGCGGCGCAGCACAAACCTTTCAATGAGTGTAATGTTCTCTTTTGCTGGCAAATTCTTTTTATATCTGTTTTTATATCTGGTTTATATCTGGTAAGCACTGCCTCCTTCACATCCCCCCCACAGCACTGTCTCCCTTCACATCCCCCCCACAGCACTGTCTCCCTTCACATCCCTCCCACAGCACTGTCTCCCTTCACATCCCCCCCACAGCACTGTCTCCCTTCACATCCACCCCACAGCACTGCCCCCTTCACACCCTCCCCCCCTACAGCACTGTCTCCCTTTACACACCCCTCCTCCCACAGCACTGTCTCCTTCCCACCCCCCCACAGCACTGCCCCCTTTCACATCCCCCCACAGCACTGTCTCCCTTTACACACCCCTCCTCCCACAGCACTGTCTCCCCTTACATCCCCCCCACAACACTGCCCCCTTCCCATCCCCCCACAGCACTGCCCCCTTTCACATACCCCCCACAGCACTGCCCCTTCACATCCCCCCACAGTACTGTCCCCTTCACATCCCCCCCACAGCACTGCCCCTTTCACATACCCCCCACAACATTGTCCCCCTTCACATCCCCCCACAACACTGCCCCCTTCACATCCCCCCACAACACTGCCCCCTTCACATCCCCCCACAACACTGCCCCCTTCACATCCCCCCCACAGCACTGACCCCTTCACAACCCCCCCACAGCACTGCCCCTTTCACATCCCCCCCCCACAGTACTGCCCCTTCACAACCCCCAACAGCACTGCCCCTTTCACCTCCCCCCCCCCCCCACAGTACTGCCCCTTCACAACCCCCCACAGCACTGCCCCCTTTACATGACCCTGCTCCCCATCCTTCACAAGTTCACAGCCCTGTCCTTTCCTCCCTGCACTCTCCTACCTTACACAGAGCGAGGAGAAGGCAGCGGGACAATCCTGAACTGAAGGCACAGCAGCACTGGATGGGGTGCGGGAGCTGCCGGGTTAACCTTTCACATTAGCAAGCTGGTGATTGGTGCGTAGGACCGACTCCTAGCAGCCAATCACCTCCTGGTTGATGTGAAAAGTTCGTTTAGGCAGATGCCTCAGTGCTGGTCCCGCCCCCAGTCCAGAATTATCCCGTCTGTCTTATGGGATCGCGGTTGCGCAATCTCTTCTGTTTCCGACCTTCCGGAAACAGCAGGTGGTGGTGGCCATCTTTGATGTGGCAAAATGCTGCGGAACACCAATTTTGTTCTCGGTTCTGCGGAACACCAATTGGGAAACGCTGCTCTATGGAATACTGTACTGTATATGGAATAACTGACTTGTTGACATTGGATGTACCAATAAACTTGCATTTATATCTCATCATTGGGCGTGTCGCACCACATGTAAAGTCCCAAGGGCAAATCGCTGCAACTTTCTAATAAAATTCCAGTGAGCGGCCGCTGTTTACCCGAGTTTACCAATAGGACAGGGAAATGTTTTAGTTGTACCAACATGGAGGTGTTCCATAATTTTCCTTGACCTCCGACAATCTGCGCATATGCAGTGTTGACGTCATGCCAGCTTATCGTGACTCCAGTCCAGCAGCACTGGAGTTGACGTGGTTGGAAATTTTCACGAGATGGCTATTTGGACAGTGTGACGGTACTCACCGTCACTGGGAGTGAAAGACAGATACTTAATGGTTTGGATTGCTTCAAGTGGGACAGTAATATATTTGTCAGTAATATCTCTCAAGAAAAATGAAGATTTAATCCCACTTTACACTGTGAGACCTATAGCCTGTTGCCATGAAGTCTGACTCCTAAATAATCATAGAAATACATAGATGTGTATTCCATGTACTTCAATGTAGGAGACGGACAGACTGTCATTGGCAGTCTTGTCCTATTGCCTATCTATTGAGGTGGAATGTGGATTGTGTTAAGTCTGCCTGTCCCATTGTTAAATGTTAATGACCTCACATTGTTCTGTCCAGACAGCTAGATAATTAGTTCAGGTTAATTCTGTTTCTGTATACAATTTCATCTGCATATGATAATGTAATCAGGCAACCCCTGACCTGTGTGTGGTAATATGATCCGGAGGGGGGAGGTCCATGCTGTATATAAATTCTGTGTGACTGTTCAATAAAGAGTGATTCCAGTACAAGCTAAGTTGTTGGCTTGCTTTGTATGGGGGGCGGCTGGGAAAATCTGGAATGTGGATTGTGTTAAGTCTGCCTGTCCCATTGTTAAATGTTAATGACCTCACATTGTTCTGTCCAGATGGCTAGATAATTAGTTCAGGTTAATTCTGTTTCTGTATACAATTTCATCTGCATATGATAATGTAATCAGGTAACCCCTGACCTGTGTGGAGGGAGGTCCATGCTGTATATAAATTCTGTGTGACTGTTCAATAAAGAGTGATTCCAGTACAAGCTAAGTTGTTGGCTAGCTTTGTATGGGGGGGCAACTGGGAAAATCTGGTATATATTTTCATGACTGCAAGGAAGCCGTATACTGACGGAAGACCAAAAACGCAGTGTGGGTCAGGGGTTTTGTTACAGACAGAACACTGGCTTACATGGGACTGATCTTCAACTTCTTTTTCTCTTTGCCAGTGTCCACCTCCAGAAGGCAGTATAACCCAAGAATTTCTATCTTCCGGTATCCCTAAGGAACTTTTAAAACAAAGAGGTTGATTTACTCAACCAAGAAAGCAAGAAGACTCTTCACTTTGCAAGGGATTTTCCCCCAGAGCTTAGTGAATGTAGTGTGAGAGTTACTACACATGTCGGTCACAAAAAATATCTGCTTGCACGTGATTGCATGATGGAAGTCAGAGCTTTTCCCAATTCACTAAGCTCTAGGAAACATTCCCTTGCAAAGTTGAACTTTCCTTTGCAAAGTGAACAGTCTATTTGCCTTTACTAAATCAACCCCAAAGATTTTACAGCAAGTCCAAAAACCTTTCTTTTCTCTACTGTTAAAGAAATTAAGCCTGTAACTAGATAATGGAGGAGCAGCAGACTGGTGAGGTCATCTCTCTGCTCCCTCTGCTTTCCTCTTCAATCTACATGTTCCTTGTCAGCACATTTCCATGCAGCACACCTGGCTGGTTCTTAGTGCTGCCCAGTTCATCCAGCGCCCAGGATCTGTGCCCCCACACTGCTACTGGATCTGTGCCCCCCCCCCCACCCACTGCTAATGAAGAGCATATAATGAATGTTTTGCCTTTAGGCGCCCAGGATACATTGAATGTTTTGCACCCAGGATCTGTCCCCCCCCCCCCCCACTAATGAAAAACATACAGTATAACGAATGTTTTGTCCTGTGCCCATTCTCTGCCCCCTCACCCCAGGTGCCCATGGTTGGCATGGAGTGTTCACTGCACACGTGTGTTCACTTGCATTCTAGAATGTAGTTGTGCATGCGCGGGGTGTTTTTGGTAGCTATCAGAGCAGACGTATGAAGCCCACTGGTAGCCAACCACTAATCAAAGAGCATGTTGTGTGGTGAAGGGGTGCCCCCCTATTGCTGCGCCCAGGGCAGCTGCCTCCCTTCTGCCCACCCCTTGCCCCAGACCTGGTGCTGCCTTTCCCTGTATTTAGTCTAAGTGCTGCTGTATCTGAGAATACAAAATGCTGATACAAAAGTACAATTCCGGCCCTTACACTGGCTACAATAAAAAATACATTTCATTATCTTTTAATGAACACAGAGCTGCATTAATTGCTGCTTGTTAGTTTTCGCTGTGTTTGGCTTTCAGCGCTGAAATCAAGTGGAAATCTCCCCGAAGTGTCCCTGAGCTAAAACGTGTCCTTAATATTACAGCTCCCCCCTAAGAACTATCTCCCCCTCCTCCCCCCCCCCCCCCGACTAAACCCGCCAGACTTAACACCAAAACAAGCCAGTAGATGTTAATGAGAAATGGACGACATTTAGCTTCTTCTGTATACAGAATTATTGACAATTGACCTGGTTTAAAATATTATGGTGGGAACTCCTCATAATGGGCACAGCAGGTGTACAGACCCGGGAACTGAGCACAGGGATGGTGGGAACCCCTCATAATGGGCACAGCGGGTGTACAGACCCGGGAACTCAGAACAGGGATGCTGAGAACCCCTCATAATGGGCACAGCGGGTGTACAGACCCAGGAACTCAGCACAGGGATGGGGGAACTCCTCATAATGGGCACAGCAGGTGTACAGACCCAGGAACTCAGCACAGGGATGGAGGGAACCCCTCATAATAGCCACAGCGGGTGTACAGACCCAGGAACTCAGCACAGGGATGGTGGGAACCCCTCATAATGGGCACAGCAGGTGCACAGACCCAGGAACTCAGCACAGGGATGGTGGGAAACTGCCATTCCACTCCCTGACAGCGAGGTGTGAGGTTGCTGGTTCCTTAGCTCGTGTGCTTCCAGAAGCCAGGGGCTAGAGTTGCTTCTCTGCCCCAGGAAGGATGCTGGATCCTGGGGAGGACCCTGGCGGGGGCCCCCTGGATAGGCCTGAGACTATGGAAGACATGGAGCTCGGCCGAAGAAGGGGTGAATCCCTGCCTACCTTTAGACGGAGGACTGTTGAAAAGCTGAGGCGGATTGAGAAAGAGGAGGAGAAATTGGCAACTTTGAAAGTAGAATTTAAAAAGAAAAAGTTGTATTGTGCCAAACTGTACAGTAAGAAGAGACCGGCTCTGAGGCCTGAATTGAAGGACTTGGAGCAAGCTTTGAGGAAGCAGAAAGAGTTGGTGAGCTCTCTGAAGGAAAGCTGTGAAGCACTTCAGGAGAAATACAGGAATGAGGAACGTTTCAGCCGTATGAGGAGAGGAGCCGTTTCCAGCATGGAGAGTGACCCAGCCAGTGAGGAGATTCAGGTACCGACAGAGTCAGCAGAGAGTGAGAAAGTGGGCCCGGAGGATGAGCCCAGCTCTTCAACACCTCAAACATCTGCTGAGCCCCCAATGGCGGAGGCCTCTGTCTCCCTCCCTCTGCAGCAGCAATGTGGAACATCTGAGCAGGAGGTTGAGGGGGGTACTGGCATGTTGGAGTTCGTCGCTGAGCTGGAATCCCCTCTGGATGGAAGAAAGTTCCATTTTTCTGCAGATTCCCCAGATGAGGAGATGGATACCGTTCCTCGCCCTATGAGAGAGAGACCTGTGGAGAGAGGAAAATTCACCATTAAGCCTGCAACATCCAGGAGGGAGTTTGATCCCGCCATTAACCATGACACTGCAGAGGTAACACAGAAAGCAGGTATAGTGTGTGTGCAAGGTGGTGATGTGAACTTTAATGACAATGTGCTTGCTGAGGGTTGTAGTGCTATGGGCTGTCAGCCCACACCCATAGACAATGTGCAGCATGCAGTGCAACCTGATGCACCTGCTGAAAAAATTCCACTTTTAAATGCAAGTGGTGAGAAAATTGGAAAAAACTGTGAGCTTCTGGTTGAAGAGTCTGCAGAGAGGAGCACCTCGGACATTGCAGAGGCTTTGCCTGGACCAAATACAGTGGCTGTTCCTGAGCATGGTGGAGGAGATGCTGGGAGCAGTAGTACTATAACTTTTTTGGAGTCTGCAGTAGACAAGGCTGTGATTGAACCCAGGAAAGCAGCTGAGTGCTCAGAGAAGGGGGAGGGGGTGGGTCTTGTCTCTGCTGCTACAAAGACTGCAAGGGTTGATTCAGGCTCCTTGTCATCAGGTGTGGTTGTGTCTAAAGACAATGCTGTAATTGCTGATGTTTCTGGGAGGAAAACCTATGCTGGTGCTGCTGAAGGGTTTGGGAGGGGGGTGCAAGCAGGGAAGGAGCATGGAAATGTTTCATCTTCCTCATTATTTAAAAGGAGGAATGTGGTACAGCTCAGATGGGAAGGCGAAGGTATTCCGCCATATAGGAGAGCTGTGGTTGATAAGATTCTGCAGATGGGCTTTAAACCTGCAGATATCTTTGCCCTGATCAGTCCGACCGGCTCCTATGAGTACGATTTGTCCTTTGTCCGTCCGGAGTCTTTGGACATATTTTGGGAGAAATATGAACATGTGTGTAGGAGCCTGCCGGACTGGAGAGGGCTCATCCCCAAAGTTGTGTCACGTCAGCCACTTATTAAAATGGTGACGATTCTTGTGCGCAATGAATCCATACCGCAAGGGGATTTATCTGTATGGCTGAGGAGATATGGAGACATCCTGAGCCCCTTACACAAAATTATGGATGATCGAGGAATATGGACGGGGGGATGGTCTGTGCAGCTAAAACTGAGGGTTATTGATAATGTCATCCAGCATCTGCCATCCTCAGCTTTCCTAGGGAGGGACAGACTGACCATCTTCTATCCAGGCCAGCCAAAGCTGTGCAATAAGTGTGGGGATAAAGGGCACTTTGCATCCTCCTGTCCAGTAATGAAATGCTCTCTGTGTCAGGATTTAGGGCATTTGGCAAAGGATTGCAATATTATAAGGTGCAACTTGTGCAATGCAGTTGGGCATCCTTATAGCCAGTGTCCTGAGGCAGTACACAACCAGCCTGAGCTCATGAGAGAGTTTTTCCGTCTGGACATGGAGGATGCTCAGAGCTCAGCAGCTAGGGTGCCTGCGATTCCCTCCGAGACTGTACCAATACCCAGTGTGTCAGTGTCTTCCCAGTCTGTGGTGCCCCAGTCTGTGCCAATGCCCAGTGTGTCAGTGTCTTCCCAGTCTGTGGTGCCCCAGTCTGTGCCAATGCCCAGTGTGTCAGTGTCTTCCCAGTCTGTATGTAAGGTATCGGTTACTAAGAATGTGTCCAATCCTTCTGTGTCTATGTCTTCCAAAATTGCAGAGGCGGCAAGAGGTGCTGAGGCAGGGGCATCAAGTACAGTGCCAGTCCCCTCCCCTAGACATTGCAGGGCTTCCATTAGGGACCATGGGGTGCAGAGGAGTGGGGAGAATGGTGAAGAGGCTGGCCTGGTGGTAGATAAGGTAAGGGAGAGTGGGGGTGAAGGGGAGGGTAAGAGTGGGGAAACTGTTATTTCCAATTTGTCCAAGGGAGATGTGGAATGGTTGGAGGAGAAAAGAAAGAAGGGCAAAAGAAGGAAAAAAAAGTGTTCAGCTACCCACAGTCCTGAGGTTTTGCCTTTGACAAATAAGTTTGGGGTCCTGTCAGATGATGAGGATGAATGGGACTTGTTGAGTACAGAATCTTCCATGGATGATGAGTCCCAGGGTGCACTGAAGCGCACTGGTTCTCCAGGGGGAGAGAGTAGTCAGGCTAAGAAACGGCTGCCTCAATTATCTGTTAAAAGTGGCAACCAATAATGTTATCAGCTGAAAATCAGTCCTAAAATATAATTTTTCATTAAAGGCTCCATGCATGGTGAAGTTTCTTAGTCCGGCTCTCTCGTAGGGTTTATGCTGTGTGCAATTTGGTTTATTTATTATGTTCTTGTTTTGTATAGTTATATTCAATTATTTTGTAAATATGTTATTTATAATTTATTTATTATGGTTTTATTGTATATAAGTTGATTGATTGTAAGAATTTCCAATAAACAAAATTAACCCCTCATAATGGGCACAGTGGGTGAACAGACCCAGGAACTCAGTACAGGGATGGAGGAAACCCCTCATAATGGGCACAGCAGGTGTACAGACCCGGGAACTCAGCACAGGGATGGTGGGAACCCCTCATAATGGGCACTGTGGGTGTACAGACCCGGGAACTCAGCACAGGGATGGGGGAACTCCTCATAATGAGCACAGCAGGTGTACAGACCCGGGAACTGAGCACAGGGATGGTGGGAACCCCTCATAATGGGCACTGTGGGTGTACAGACCCGGGAACTCAGCACAGGGATGGGGGAACTCCTCATAATGGGCATAGCAGGTGTACAGACCCGGAAACTCAGCACAGGGATGGTGGGAACCCCTCATAATGAGCACAGCAGGTGTACAGACCTGGGAACTCAGCACAGGGATGGTGAGAACCCCTCATAATGAGCACAGTGGGTGTACAAACCCGGGAACTCAGCACAGGGATGGTGGGAACTCCTCATAATGGGCACAGCGGGGGTACAGACCCGGGAACTCAGCACAGGGATGGTGAGAACCCCTCATAATGGGCACAGCGGGGGTACAGACCCAGGAACTCAGCACAGGGATGGTGGGAACCCCTCATAATGGGCACAGCGGGGGTACAGACCCGGGAACTCAGCAGCACAGGGCTGGGGGGAAACTTTTATAATGGGCACAGCGGGAGTGCAGAGCCCAGTGTATTTCCAAGAGATCAAAGAAATATGCTCCCACTAAACACTGAAGCGATCTGTAAAGTAATGATCCAAGATTCCATGAATTACAAGAAGAAATTTTCCGCTTCATAGTACATTTTCTGTTTAGTCCAGATAAACATTTCAGTTGGCTATGATTAGCTACCACCGGTGATCAATGGATTAGGGAATAAATAGAAGTCTGGAATCCTGCAGACAGATTGTATCATGTGTTGAGCACTCTCATCTTCAGGTTTGGGGAGGCCATTGAGGCAGCAGCCTAAAGTGATAAAATCTTCAGGGCTTTGATACAATGTGACATTCAGTGCAGGAAATGGGACATAGCTGTTTGCTTTTCTCATGATTACACGATCGGTTGCAGGGATTGCCCAGCATTCTGGAAGATTTCCATCACTAACTCTATCATTGGTGGCTTTTTTGACCCATACAGCACCCAGAATAATACAATAAAATTGCCCTGTACGGGGGGAGATTCAGATCGCACACACGGGGTGACTGGCATACGGATTATGTCATTGTGTAATCCTGTCCCTGTACTAATCCTGCATGCCATTGTATGAATACTGATACTGTGTGTGTTATAGTCATTATTCCAGATTTCCCTGCATTGAATTGAGATAAAAAGAGGGAGAGAGAAGGGAAAGAGAGAAAAGGAGATAAAGAGAAGAACATGGAGAGTGAGTTAGAGGTTTGGTGGGGGCGTAATAAAGAGAGAGAGAGAGAAAGGGAGGAAGGAAATTAGGACGAGAAGAAGGGGGGGGGGGATACAGAGTAAGGAAGAGGGATAGAGAGGAAAAGAGAAGAGAGGAAAAAGAGAGAGGAACATGGATAGAGTGAGAGGGTGCGGGGGGGGGGGGGATGGAGAGAAAAATGGAGAAGATAAGAGAAGAAAAGAGAGAGAATAGAAAAAAGAGGAGTAGAGAGAAAAGAGAGAACATGAAGAGAGGAGGGGTAATAGAGAGAGAGAAAGGGGGTAGGGAAATGGGGGAGGTGAGAAAGAGAGAATATAGAGAGAAGAAAGAGGCAGGGAATGGGGGGGGGGGGGCAGAGGAGGGAAAGAGTAAGAAAGAGAGGATAAGAGAGACGGGTAAAAGAGAACAGAGAATGAGAGAGGAACATGGAGAAAGTGTGAATGGGTTGGGGGGGGGGGGGGGGAGGAATGGAGAGAAAAATGGAGGAGTGAGCCAGAGAAGAAGAGAGAAAGAGAGAACAAGAGAGAGAAGAGATGAAAGAAAGAGAGGGGGAGGGAGCAGAGATAAAGAGAAAGGGGAAAAAAAGATAAAGAAAAGAGAGAAGAGAAAAAAGAGAGAGGAACATGTAGAGAGGAGGGGTAATAGAGCGAAAAAGTGGAGAATATGAGAGGAAGAGTAGAGAAGAGGCCGGGTTAGGGCCAGAAGGGGGGGGGGGGAGTAAGAGAGGGGGATAGAGAGGGAAAGAAAAGGGAAAAAGAGAAGAAGGGAGGGGGGGTGACAGAGGGGGATACAGAGCAAGAAAGAGGGATAGAGAGGGAAAATAGAAGAGAGGATGGGAGGAACATGGATAGATGGAGTGAGGGGGGGGGGTGGAGAGAAAAATGGAGGAGTGAGCCAGAAAAGATAAGAGATGGAGAAGAGAAGAAAGAGGAGGAGAGAGAACAGAGACAAACAGAGAAGAAAAAGAGAGAGGAACATGGAGAGAGGAGGGGTATTAGAGAGAGAAAGGGAGAAAAAGTGGAGATAAAGAGAACAGGGATAGAGAAGAAAGAGGCAGGGAAATGGTGGTGGGAGGAGGGGGGGGTCAGGGGAGGGAAACAGAGTAAGATAGAGCGGGAAAGAAAGATGGGACAAAAAAGAGAAGAGAGAATAAGAGAGGAACATGGAGAAAGTGTGAAAGGGTTGGGGGATGGAGAGAAAAATGGAGGAGTGAAGGAGTGAGCCAGAGAAAATGAGAGCAAGAGAAGAAAGAGAAGGAGCAGAGATAAAGAGAGAAGAGAAAAAAGAGAGAGGAACATTTAGAGAGGAGGGGGTAATAGAGCAAGAAACTGGAGAAGATGAGAGGAAGAGGACAGAATAGAAGAGGCCGGGTTAGGGAAAGAAGGGGGGGGGGGAGAGTAAGATAGAGAGGGGAAAAAAGAGAAGGGGGGTAACAGAGGGGGGGATACAGAGTAAGAAAGAGGGATAGAGAGGGAAAGAAAAGATGGGGAAAATAGAAGAGAGAATGAGAGGAACATGGATAGATGGAGTGAGGGGGGGGGGTGGAGAGAAAAATGGAGGAGTGAGCCAGAGAAGATAAGAGATAGAGAAGAGAAGAAAGAGAAGGAGTATTAGAGAGAGAGAAAAGGAGGAGTAAAAATGGAGGAGAAGATGAGAGAAAGAGAACAGATAGAGAGAGAAGAAAGAGGTAGGAAATGGGGGGGGGGGGGGCAGGGGAGGAAAACAGAAAAAGAGTAGGATAGGAAAGTGTGAAAGGGTTGGGGGGGGGGGGGGGGTTGGAGAGAAAAATGGAGGGGTGAGCCAGAGAAGATAAGAGCTAGAGAAGAAAAGAGAGAAGAGGAGAAAGAGAGAGAAGAGAGACAAAGAGAGAAGAAAGAGAGGAACCATGGAGAGAGGAGGGGTATTAGAGAAAGAGAAAGGGAGGAGTAAACTGGAGAAGGAGAACAGAGAGAGAGAAAGAGAAGAAAGAGGCAGGGAAGATAAGAAGGAGGCAGGGAAAAAATGGAGGAGTGAGCCAGAGAAAATATGAGAAAGAGGAGGATGAGAGAGAGAGGGAGGAGAAATAGAGGGGAGGTAGAGAAAAAGAGAAAGGGAAAAAAAGGATATAGGAAAGAGAGAGGAGGAAAAAGAGAGAGCAACATGGAGAGAGGAGGGGTAGTAGAGCGAAAAACTGGAGAAAATGAGAGGAAGAAAAGAGGCAGGGTTAGGGACGGACCCGGGGGGGGGGGGGGGCGGCAGATAGAGAGTAAGAAAGAGAGGGATAGAGAGAAGAAAGAGGCAGGGAAAGAGTGGGGGGGGGGGCAGAGGAGAGAAACAGAGTAAGATAGAGAGGGAAAGAAAAACAGTAAAAAAAGAGAAGAGAGAATAAGAGAGGAACATGGAGAAAGTGTGAAAGGGTTTGGGGGGGGGGGGGGGGGTTGAGTGAGCCAGAGAAAATATGAGAAAGAGGAGAAAAGTGAGAGAAGAAAAGAAAGAGAGGGAGCAGAGATAAAGATAAAGGGGGAAACAAGAAAAGAAAAATAATAGGAAAGAGAGAAGAGGAAAAAGAGGAGGGGTATTAGAGAGAAGAGAAGAGGCAGGGTTAGGGATGGGGAAAGAGTAAGAAAGAGAGGGATAGAGAGGGAAAGAAAAAAGGAAAAAGAGAAGAGAAAACGAGAGAGGAAGATGGAGAGAGAGAGAGAGTAAGAGGGTTGGGGGGATAGAAAGAGAAATGGAGTACTGAGCCAGAGAAGGTCATAGAAGGAAAAGAAGAGACAGAATAGAAGAAAGAGAGGGAGAGGAGATATAGAAAAGGTGAAAAAGAGAGAGGAGCATAGAGAGAGGAGGGGTATTGGAGAGAGAAAGGGAGGAGTAAAGTGGAGAAGGTGAGAGAAAGAGAACAGAGAGAGAAGAGAAGAAAGGAGGGGGGGTGACACAGGGGGAAAGAGAGTAAGAAAGAGGGATAGAGAAGGAAAGAGAAGAGAGAATGAGAGAGAAGCATGGAAGGAGAGTGAGAGGGTAGTGCTGGGGGGTGTTTTTTTTTTTTTGTGGGGGGGGGGGTTTAGAAAGAGGAATGGTGGAGTGAGCCAGAGAAAATGAGAGAAAAAGAAGAGAAGAAAGATGGGGAGAAGAGATAAAGATAAAATGATAAAGGAAAGAGAGAGAAGGAAAAAGAGAGAGTCACACGGAGAGAAGAACATTGGGGGGGGGGGGTATTAGAGAGAGAGAAAGGGAGGAGTAAATTGCAGAAGAGAGAAGGAGAAAGGAGGTGGAGACATGAAAAACATAATGACAGAGCTAGAGAAAGAAAAGAGGAAAAAGAGAAGGGAGCAAGAATGAGAAAATCTAGGGAGAAAGAAGAGGAGATGGAGAGAAAGATAAAAGATAGAGAGAGAAAAAAAGAGAAGAGAGAGTCTAATAAGAAGAAAAGAGAGAGTCTAGTAAGAAGAGAAGAGAGAGTCTAGTAAGAAGATAATAGAGAGTCTGGTAAAAAGAGAAGAGAGAGTCTAATAAGAAGAGAAGAGAGAGTCTAATAAGAAGAGAAGAGAGAGTCTGGTAAGAAGAGAAGAGAGAGTCTAATAAGAAGAGAAGAGAGAGTCTAATAAGAAGAGAAGAGAGAGTCTGGTAAGAAGAGAAGAGAGAGTCTAGTAAGAAGATATGAGAGAGTCTAATAAGAAAATGAGAGAGAGTCTAGTAAGAAGAGAAGAGAGAGTCTAGTAAGAAGAGAAGAGAGAGTCCAGTAAGAAGAGAAGAGAGAGTCTAGTAAGAAGAGAAGAGAAAGTCTAGTAAGAAGAAAAGAGAGAGCCTCGTAAGAAGAGAAGAGAGAGTCTAGTAAAAAGAGAAGAGGGAGAGTCCAGTAAGAAGAGAAGAGAGAGAGTCTAGTAAGAAGAGAAGAGAGAGCCTCGTAAGAAGAGAAGAGAGAGTCTAGTAAGAAGATAAGAGAGAGTCTAGTAAGAAGATAAGAGAGAGTCTAGTAAGAAGAGAAGAGAGAGTATAGTAAGAAGAGAGAGTCTAGTAAGAAGATAAGAGAGAGTCTAGTAAGAAGATAAGAGAGAGTCTAGTAAGAAGATAAGAGAGTGTCTAGTAAGAAGAGAAGAGAGAGTCTAGTAAGAAGAGAGAGTCTAGTAAGAAGAGAAGAGAGAGTCTAGTAAGAAGAGAAGAGAGAGCCTCGTAAGGAGAGAAGAGAGAGTCTAGTAAGAAGAGAAGAGAGAGTCCAGTAAGAAGAGAAGAGAGAGTCTAGTAAGAAGAGAAGAGAGAGTCTAGTAAGAAGAGAAGAGAGAGTCTAGTAAGAAGAGAAGAGAGAGTCTAGTAAGAAGAGAGAGTCTAGTAAGAAGAGAAGAGAGAGTCTAGTAAGAATAGAAGAGAGAGTCTAGTAAGAAGATATGAGAGAGTCTAGTAAGAAGAGAAGAGAGAGTCTAATAAGAAAATGAGAGAGAGTCTAGTAAGAAGAGACGAGAGAGTCTAGTAAGAAGAGAAGAGAGAGTCCAGTAAGAAGAGAAGAGAGAGTCTAGTAAGAAGAGAAGAGAAAGTCTAGTAAGAAGAAAAGAGAGAGCCTCGTAAGAAGAGAAGAGAGAGTCTAGTAAAAAGAGAAGAGGGAGAGTCCAGTAAGAAGAGAAGAGAGAGAGTCTAGTAAGAAGAGAAGAGAGAGCCTCGTAAGAAGAGAAGAGAGAGTCTAGTAAGAAGATAAGAGAGAGTCTAGTAAGAAGATAAGAGAGAGTCTAGTAAGAAGAGAAGAGAGAGTCTAGTAAGAAGAGAGAGTCTAGTAAGAAGAGAAGAGAGAGTCTAGTAAGAAGAGAAGAGAGAGCCTCGTAAGGAGAGAAGAGAGAGTCTAGTAAGAAGAGAAGAGAGAGCCCAGTAAGAAGAGAAGAGAGAGTCTAGTAAGAAGAGAAGAGAGAGTCTAGTAAGAAGAGAAGAGAGAGTCTAGTAAGAAGAGAAGAGAGAGTCTAGTAAGAAGATACGAGAGGGTCTAGTAAGAAGAGAAGAGAGAGTCTAGTAAGAAGAGAAGAGAGTGTCTCGTAGGAAGAGAAGAGAGAGTCTTGTAAGAAGAGACGAGAGAGTCTAGTAAGAAGAGGGAGAGTCCAGTAAGAAGAGAAGAGAGAGAGTCCAGTAAGAAGAGAAGAGAGAGCCTCGTAAGGAGAGAAGAGAGAGTCTAGTAAGAAGAGAAGAGAGAGTCTAGTAAGAAGAGAAGAGAGAGTCTAGTAAGAAGTTACGAGAGGGTCTAGTAAGAAGAGAAGAGAGAGTCTAGTAAGAAGAGAAGAGAGTGTCTCGTAGGAAGAGAAGAGAGAGTCTTGTAAGAAGAGACGAGAGAGTCTAGTAAGAAGAGGGAGAGTCTAGTAAGAAGAGAAGAGAGAGTCCAGTAAGAAGAGAAGAGAGAGTCTAGTAAGAAGAGAAGAGAGAGTCTAGTAAGAAGAGAAGAGAGAGTCTAGTAAGAAGAGAAGAGAGAGTCTAGTAAGAAGAGAAGAGAGAGTCTAGTAAGAAGAGAAGAGAGAGTCTAGTAAGAAGATACGAGAGGGTCTAGTAAGAAGAGAATAGAGAGTCTAGTAAGAAGAGAAGAGAGAGTCTAGTAAGAATAGAAGAGAGAGTCTAGTAAGAAGATAATAGAGAGTCTGGTAAGAAGAGAAGAGACAGTTTAGTAAGAAGAGAAGAGAGAGTCTAGTAAGATGAGAGAGAGTCTAGTAAGAAGAGAAGAGAGAGTCTAGTAAGAAGAGAAGAGAGAGTCTAGTAAGAAGAGAAGAGAGAGTCTAGTAAGAATAGAAGAGAGAGTCTGGTAAGAAGAGAAGAGAGAGTCTAGTAAGAAGATATGAGAGAGTCTAGTGAGAAGAGAGAGTCTAATAAGAAGATGAGAGAGAGTCTAGTAAGAAGAGAAGAGAGAGTCTAGTGAGAAGAGAGAGTCTAATAAGAAGATGAGAGAGAGTCTAGTAAGAAGATGAGAGAGAGTCTAGTAAGAAGATGAGAGAGAGTCTAGTAAGAAGATGAGAGAGAGTCTAGTAAGAAGAGAAGAGAGAGTCTAGTAAGAAGAGAAGAGAGAGTCTAGTAAGAAGATGAGAGAGAGTCTAGTGAGAAGAGAGAGTCTAGTAAGAAGATGAGAGAGAGTCTAGTGAGAAGAGAGAGTCTAGTAAGAAGATAAGAGAGGGTCTAGTAAGAAGAGAAGAGAGAGTCTAGTAAGAAGAGAAGAGAGAGTCTAGTAAGAAGAGAAGAGAGAGTCTAGTAAGAAGAGAAGAGAGAGTCTAGTAAGAAGATGAGAGAGAGAGTCTAGTAAGAAGATAGGAGAGGGTCTAGTAAGAAGAGAAGAGAGAGTCTAGTAAGAAGAGAAGAGAGAGTCTAGTAAGAAGAGAAGAGAGAGTCTAGTAAGAAGATGAGAGAGAGTCTAGTGAGAAGAGAGAGTCTAGTAAGAAGATAAGAGAGGGTCTAGTAAGAAGAGAAGAGAGAGTCTAGTAAGAAGAGAAGAGAGAGTCTAGTAAGAAGAGAGAGAGTCTAGTAAGAAGAGAAGAGAGATTCTAGTAAGAAGAGAAGAGAGAGTCCAGTAAGAAGAGAAGAGAGAGTCTAGTAAGAAGAGAAGAGAAAGTCTAGTAAGAAGAAAAGAGAGAGCCTCATAAGAAGAGAAGAGAGAGTCTAGTAAAAAGAGAAGAGGGAGAGTCCAGTAAGAAGAGAAGAGAGAGAGTCTAGTAAGAAGAGAAGAGAGAGCCTCGTAAGAAGAGAAGAGAGAGTCTAGTAAAAAGAGAAGAGGGAGAGTCCAGTAAGAAGAGAAGAGAGAGTCTAGTAAGAAGAGAAGAGAGAGTCCAGTAAGAAGAGAAGAGAGAGTCTAGTAAGAAGATAATAGAGAGTCTGGTAAGAAGAGAAGAGACAGTTTAGTAAGAAGAGAAGAGAGAGTCTAGTAAGATGAGAGAGAGTCTAGTAAGAAGAGAAGAGAGAGTCTAGTAAGAAGAGAAGAGAGAGTCTAGTAAGAAGAGAAGAGAGAGTCTAGTAAGAATAGAAGAGAGAGTCTAGTAAGAAGATAATAGAGAGTCTGGTAAGAAGAGAAGAGACAGTTTAGTAAGAAGAGAAGAGAGAGTCTAGTAAGATGAGAGAGAGTCTAGTAAGAAGAGAAGAGAGAGTCTAGTAAGAAGAGAAGAGAGAGTCTAGTAAGAAGAGAAGAGAGAGTCTAGTAAGAATAGAAGAGAGAGTCTAGTAAGAAAATATGAGAGAGTCTAGTGAGAAGAGAGAGTCTAATAAGAAGATGAGAGAGAGTCTAGTAAGAAGAGAAGAGAGAGTCTAGTGAGAAGAGAGAGTCTAATAAGAAGATGAGAGAGAGTCTAGTAAGAAGATGAGAGAGAGTCTAGTAAGAAGATGAGAGAGAGTCTAGTAAGAAGATGAGAGAGAGTCTAGTAAGAAGATGAGAGAGAGTCTAGTAAGAAGAGAAGAGAGAGTCTAGTAAGAAGAGAAGAGAGAGTCTAGTAAGAAGATGAGAGAGAGTCTAGTGAGAAGAGAGAGTCTAGTAAGAAGATGAGAGAGAGTCTAGTGAGAAGAGAGAGTCTAGTAAGAAGATAAGAGAGGGTCTAGTAAGAAGAGAAGAGAGAGTCTAGTAAGAAGAGAAGAGAGAGTCTAGTAAGAAGATACGAGAGGGTCTAGTAAGAAGAGAATAGAGAGTCTAGTAAGAATAGAAGAGAGAGTCTAGTAAGAAGATAATAGAGAGTCTGGTAAGAAGAGAAGAGACAGTTTAGTAAGAAGAGAAGAGAGAGTCTAGTAAGATGAGAGAGAGTCTAGTAAGAAGAGAAGAGAGAGTCTAGTAAGAAGAGAAGAGAGAGTCTAGTAAGAAGAGAAGAGAGAGTCTAGTAAGAATAGAAGAGAGAGTCTGGTAAGAAGAGAAGAGAGAGTCTAGTAAGAAGATATGAGAGAGTCTAGTGAGAAGAGAGAGTCTAATAAGAAGATGAGAGAGAGTCTAGTTAGAAGAGAAGAGAGAGTCTAGTGAGAAGAGAGAGTCTAATAAGAAGATGAGAGAGAGTCTAGTAAGAAGATGAGAGAGAGTCTAGTAAGAAGATGAGAGAGAGTCTAGTAAGAAGATGAGAGAGAGTCTAGTAAGAAGAGAAGAGAGAGTCTAGTAAGAAGAGAAGAGAGAGTCTAGTAAGAAGATGAGAGAGAGTCTAGTGAGAAGAGAGAGTCTAGTAAGAAGATGAGAGAGAGTCTAGTGAGAAGAGAGAGTCTAGTAAGAAGATAAGAGAGGGTCTAGTAAGAAGAGAAGAGAGAGTCTAGTAAGAAGAGAAGAGAGAGTCTAGTAAGAAGAGAAGAGAGAGTCTAGTAAGAAGAGAAGAGAGAGTCTAGTAAGAAGAGAAGAGAGAGTCTAGTAAGAAGAGAAGAGAGAGTCTAGTAAGAAGATGAGAGAGAGAGTCTAGTAAGAAGACAGGAGAGGGTCTAGTAAGAAGAGAAGAGAGAGTCTAGTAAGAAGAGAAGAGAGAGTCTAGTAAGAAGATGAGAGAGAGTCTAGTGAGAAGAGAGAGTCTAGTAAGAAGATAAGAGAGGGTCTAGTAAGAAGAGAAGAGAGAGTCTAGTAAGAAGAGAAGAGAGAGTCTAGTAAGAAGAGAGAGAGTCTAGTAAGAAGAGAAGAGAGATTCTAGTAAGAAGAGAAGAGAGAGTCCAGTAAGAAGAGAAGAGAGAGTCTAGTAAGAAGAGAAGAGAAAGTCTAGTAAGAAGAAAAGAGAGAGCCTCATAAGAAGAGAAGAGAGAGTCTAGTAAAAAGAGAAGAGGGAGAGTCCAGTAAGAAGAGAAGAGAGAGAGTCTAGTAAGAAGAGAAGAGAGAGCCTCGTAAGAAGAGAAGAGAGAGTCTAGTAAGAAGATAAGAGAGAGTCTAGTAAGAAGATAAGAGAGAGTCTAGTAAGAAGAGAAGAGAAAGTCTAGTAAGAAGAAAAGAGAGAGCCTCGTAAGAAGAGAAGAGAGAGTCTAGTAAAAAGAGAAGAGGGAGAGTCCAGTAAGAAGAGAAGAGAGAGTCTAGTAAGAAGAGAAGAGAGAGTCCAGTAAGAAGAGAAGAGAGAGTCTAGTAAGAAGAGAAGAGGGAGTCTAGTAAGAAGAGAAGAGAGAGTCTAGTAAGAAGAGAAGAGAGAGTCTAGTAAGAAGATACGAGAGGGTCTAGTAAGAAGAGAAGAGAGAGTCTAGTAAGAAGAGAAGAGAGAGTCTAGTAAGAATAGAAGAGAGAGTCTAGTAAGAAGATAATAGAGAGTCTGGTAAGAAGAGAAGAGACAGTTTAGTAAGAAGAGAAGAGAGAGTCTAGTAAGATGAGAGAGAGTCTAGTAAGAAGAGAAGAGAGAGTCTAGTAAGAAGAGAAGAGAGAGTCTAGTAAGAAGAGAAGAGAGAGTCTAGTAAGAATAGAAGAGAGAGTCTGGTAAGAAGAGAAGAGAGAGTCTAGTAAGAAGATATGAGAGAGTCTAGTGAGAAGAGAGAGTCTAATAAGAAGATGAGAGAGAGTCTAGTAAGAAGAGAAGAGAGAGTCTAGTGAGAAGAGAGAGTCTAATAAGAAGATGAGAGAGAGTCTAGTAAGAAGATGAGAGAGAGTCTAGTAAGAAGATGAGAGAGAGTCTAGTAAGAAGATGAGAGAGAGTCTAGTAAGAAGATGAGAGAGAGTCTAGTAAGAAGAGAAGAGAGGGTCTAGTAAGAAGAGAAGAGAGAGTCTAGTAAGAAGAGAAGAGAGAGTCTAGTAAGAAGAGAAGAGAGAGTCTAGTAAGAAGAGAAGAGAGAGTCTAGTAAGAAGATGAGAGAGAGTCTAGTAAGAAGACAGGAGAGGGTCTAGTAAGAAGAGAAGAGAGAGTCTAGTAAGAAGAGAAGAGAGAGTCTAGTAAGAAGAGAAGAGAGAGTCTAGTAAGAAGATGAGAGAGAGTCTAGTGAGAAGAGAGAGTCTAGTAAGAAGATAAGAGAGGGTCTAGTAAGAAGAGAAGAGAGAGTCTAGTAAGAAGAGAAGAGAGAGTCTAGTAAGAAGAGAGAGAGTCTAGTAAGAAGAGAAGAGAGATTCTAGTAAGAAGAGAAGAGAGAGTCCAGTAAGAAGAGAAGAGAGAGTCTAGTAAGAAGAGAAGAGAAAGTCTAATAAGAAGAAAAGAGAGAGCCTCATAAGAAGAGAAGAGAGAGTCTAGTAAGAAGATAAGAGAGAGTCTAGTAAGAAGATAAGAGAGAGTCTAGTAAGAAGATAAGAGAGAGTCTAGTAAGAAGAGAAGAGAGAGTCTAGTAAGAAGAGAAGAGAAAGTCTAGTATGAAGAAAAGAGAGAGTCTAGTAAGAAGATACGAGAGGGTCTAGTAAGAAGAAAAGAGAGAGTCTAGTAAGAAGAGAAGAGAGAGAGTCCAGTAAGAAGAGAAGAGAGAGCCTCATAAGGAGAGAAGAGAGAGTCTAGTAAGAAGAGAAGAGAGAGTCTAGTAAGAAGAGAGAGTCTAGTAAGAAGAGAAGAGAGAGTCTAGTAAGAAGAGAAGAGAGAGTCTAGTAAGAAGAGAAGAGAAAGTCTAGTAAGAAGAAAAGAGAGAGCCTCGTAAGAAGAGAAGAGAGAGTCTAGTAAAAAGAGAAGAGGGAGAGTCCAGTAAGAAGAGAAGAGAGAGTCTAGTAAGAAGATAAGAGAGAGTCTAGTAAGAAGAGAAGAAAGAGTCTAGTAAGAAGAGAGAGTCTAGTAAGAAGAGAAGAGAGAGTCTAGTAAGAAGAGAAGAGAGAGTCTAGTAAGAAGATACGAGAGGGTCTAGTAAGAAGAGAAGAGAGAGTCTAGTAAGAAGAGAAGAGAGTGTCTCGTAGGAAGAGAAGAGAGAGTCTTGTAAGAAGAGACGAGAGAGTCTAGTAAGAAGAGGGAGAGTCCAGTAAGAAGAGAAGAGAGAGAGTCCAGTAAGAAGAGAAGAGAGAGTCTCGTAAGGAGAGAAGAGAGAGTCTAGTAAGAAGAGAAGAGAGAGTCTAGTAAGAAGAGAAGAGAGAGTCTAGTAAGAAGAGAAGAGAGAGTCTAGTAAGAAGATACGAGAGGGTCTAGTAAGAAGAGAAGAGAGAGTCTAGTAAGAAGAGAAGAGAGTGTCTCGTAGGAAGAGAAGAGAGAGTCTTGTAAGAAGAGACGAGAGAGTCTAATAAGAAGAGGGAGAGTCCAGTAAGAAGAGAAGAGAGAGAGTCCAGTAAGAAGAGAAGAGAGAGTCCAGTAAGAAGAGAAGAGAGAGTCTAGTAAGAAGAGAAGAGAGTGTCTAGTAAGAAGAGAAGAGAGAGTCTGGTAAGAAGAGAAGAGAGAGTCTAGTAAGAAGAGAAGAGAGAGTCTAGTAAGAAGAGAGGAGAGAGACTCTAGTATGACTCTCTGAGAGTGCCTCCACAGATCCATAAGCCAGTCTGATGGGGACACCTGATATAAGGGGGACCTTGATGTTAGGGGGGGGGAGTCTCTGATGTGGGGTAGGGCTCTGATAGGGTACACCTGATGTAAGGGGGGACTTTAATGGGGAGCCCGATATAGGGGAGGGTCTCTGATAGGGACACCTGATGTAAGTGTGAACTCTGATGGGAACCCTGACATAAGGTGGGGATCTCATGGGGACCCAGATATAGGGAGGGTCTCTGATAGGGACACCTGATGTAAGTGTGAACTCTGATGGGAACCCTGACATAAGGTGGGGATCTCATGGGGACCCAGATATAGGGAAGGTCTCTGATAGGAGCACCTGGTGGAAAGAGGACTCTGAAACGGATACCTGATATAAGAGAACATCCCAATACATACTATTGTTTCCTGTCTGGACTACCTGACTTTACTTCCTGGAGGTGACTCGTGGTAGAGAAGAGCGGCGGTTGAACAGGGAATGCGGGTTCTCTATCACACCGTGTGACAGATTGTCCATGACTCACGCCCAGTGTTTACCCCATGCCCCCTGACTTTTTTCCTGCACCCCCAGACCAGGGAGGCTATATTCAGCCCTGACATAAAACCTTTTTATTTATTTTTTATTTTTTTTAAATAATCCTTATTTCAAGTTTCAGTGGGTTAAAAAAAGACAAAACAGGAAGAAAAAGCCAAGGCAGAGTACAATGATTCGGGCAAAATGCCCAACTATGGTGACATGGTACAGGTTATTATCACTGATTATTGGCAATAAAGGTCTTTTGGTGTATCTTGTGACTATTCCAGTTAGCATCTTAGATTTACATTTATAGGATGTCATACCATTCCTGAGTTAGCTGCCTTTAGTTCAAGACATAGAAAGAGGAGAATGAATGGAATGGGGAGGCAGGAGAGTGGGAATAGGGAGGGGGGGGGAATGAAAAAAAAAAAGGAGGAACAAGAACCATAACAATCAGCACTCTATCCTGGATCACCAATGATGGTAGTGGTAGTATTCTGAGGCAGTGGTGTATTTTGGTTTTGTGCTGCCCTAGGCAAGACTAAATTTGGGCGCCCCCCACCTCCCCCTCCTATGTAAATTTGCCCCATTCCTTCCTTTTTAACAGATGTGACTCCCTCCAAAATTTAAGGACTACAGGTCCCAGCATGAACCCCTGAGATCTCACAAGAGGGGGGGTGGGTGAGGGAGGTGTGAGAGAGAGAGAGGGGGGATGAGAGAGAGAGAGGGGGGGGTGAGAGAGAGAGAGAGAGGGGGGTGAGAGAAAGAGGGGAGAGAGAGAGGGGGGTGAGAGAGAGAGAGGGGGGATGAGAGAGAGAGAGAGAGGGGGGGATGAGAGAGAGGGGGGGGTGAGAGAGAGAGGGGGGTGAGAGAGAGAGGGGGGGGATGAGAGAGAGAGAGGGGGGAAGAGAGAGAGAGGGGGGAAGAGAGAGAGGGGGATGAGAGAGAGAGGGGGTGAGAGAGAGAGGGGGGGTGAGAGAGAGGGGGGGGATGAGAGAGGGGGATGAGAGAGAGAGGAAGAGAGAGGGGGGCTGAGAGAGAGAGAGGGGGGATGAGAGAGAGAGGGGGGATGAGAGAGAGAGGGGGGAAAGAGAGAGAGGGGGTGAGGGAGAGAGAGAGGGGGATGAGAGAGAGAGAGGGGGGATGGGATGAGAGAGAGAGAGAGAGAGAGAGGGGGGATGAGAGAGATGGGGGATGAGAGAGAGAGAGAAGGGGGATGGGAGAGAGAGAGGGGGGGATGGGAGAGAGAGAGGGGGGTGAGAGAGAGAGAGAGGGGGGGGTGAGAGAGAGAGGGGGAATGAGAGAGAGGGAAGAGGGGGGGTGAGAAAGAGAGGAGGGGGGTGCGAGAGGCAGCTCTAGCAACCACTGGCCAAAAAGATTATCAGGTGGAGGGGGGGGGACTTTTCTGCTGCCCCCCTGCAAAGTGCTGCCCTAGGCCTAGGCCTTGTTGGCCTAGGCCAAAATACAGCACTGTTCCGAGGGTCCAAAACCTAATCCGTGACATTGCTAAACTACACTGAGTCTATCCAGCGTGGTTCTGTTCAAATCTATTCTTCTCAAGTGCATTAATTCTTGGCGTAGGGGGGTCGTAGGCTGGGTTGCCCATGTAGCACCAGAAGTATATTTTATCCAGGCGGCCCAAATACTACAAAATCTCTTCTGTCTATCCCTACACGTTGCCTCCCATTCCTCCACCTCCATAATGGTGCTAACCAGACGGATCCAGTCAGGTATCCGAGTCATCTTCCAATGTATAGGGATCTGGCTGCATACAAAAGATGTGGCAATACCGACTTGCGGAAGTGGCTAAGAGGGATGGGTGGCACATGAAGTAGGAATTCCAAGGGAGAATCATTCATATCAATATTAAGTATGACCTTAATGTGTGCTCTAATATCACCTAAAACCTTTTCATTCCAGTCACTGTGCACCAGCAAGACCACCAAGCTGTCCAACCTCAGCTGCAACTCTCCTAACATCAGCCACTCAGTACTTCAACCCCGGAGGAGATCATTACCGCCACAGCTTGGCTGCTGATTAGCAAAATAAAGGGAAAACTATGGGGAAGAAGTATAAATCCATACAAGCCTACGTGTATGGATATATATGACATCCATACTAAACTCTGTCTACTCTCCACCCCTGTTCATATGGCTTCTACCCACTCAGAGGATGGAGAGGGGGCAGCAATGGGGGTAACTATCAATGATCCCCACCTTCCTTTGTTGGATGTGTCCCTACGTTCAGCACAACAGGTTTTGTGTGAAGAAAGGTCTCCCCAACCACAGACCAGCATTAGCACCACAACCGCTGGCCAGCTTCACCACCAGACCCAACTGAGGAGCACCATCACTTAACAGATGGGCAGTTTAAAGGAGCATTAAAGCCCAAATTAAACATTTCTTATATTGTAGCTTACCAATTCTTAGATGTTTTCTTTTTTTTTTTTGGGGCTTTTTTTCCCCTATCGTTTTATCTGGTGACCCAGCCAAGTAAATCTGTTGTTTTTCACAGCACCGACTCTCCAGCAGAATGTATCAGTTTACAGGGATGACGCAAACCATTTAACACTGACAGGGGTGTCTATCGAGCACTCCCCCCCCCCAGACTGACAATGCTGCTGACCAAAGGGGCCCCCTGTGCTCCTTCATCCAGAGTGGGGGCGCTCTAGTACAGGAGGCGTGTTACAGTCAATAGACATCACTTAACAGCTGGAAAGTTTTAGCAACAGACCCAATGGACAGCTCAAGCAGCTTCCACACCAGAACCGATGGATAGCGCAGTCCCCTTCAACACCAGAGCCAATGGACAACTCCATCACCTATCAGCTGGTCGGCTTCTGAAGCACAGTCTATGGACAGCTCGATCACCTATCACTGGCAAGCTTAGTGTGCTGATGTTTCCTCCCCAGCTCTTGTGCAGCTTAGGGTTAGAACAAAGGAATGTGATAATATATAAAAAAGGAAAAAAATGCTCATAATAATTTTTTTTTATATATATATCTATACACAAATGTTTTGCCTTTCATTTCTATTTTAAACGGAATGGGTTGTTTAAGAAGGTAATGGTTTACATACACTTTAACAGTTGGGCAGCATCAGCACAACAGTCAGTGAGCATCTCCATCACCTAACAATGCCCATCGCCAACAGCTGGGCAGCAT
This sequence comes from Pelophylax lessonae, assembly GCF_965119305.1. Classification (NCBI taxonomy): domain Eukaryota; kingdom Metazoa; phylum Chordata; class Amphibia; order Anura; family Ranidae; genus Pelophylax; species Pelophylax lessonae. Next base: position 232,860,880 of record NC_138778.1, read on the forward strand.
CAGCACAATAGTCAGTGGACATCGCCATCACCTAACAGCTGGACAGGTTTAGAAACAGACCCAATGGACAGACAACTCAATCACTTCACAGCTGTTTTGCTGCAACACCAGAACCCATGGACAGCTCCATCATCTAACAGCTGGTCAGATTCAGCACCAGAGCCGATGAACAATCTCAAACACCTAATATCTGGGCAGCATCAGCACACCAATCAATGAACCGCTCCATCACCTAACAGCTGGTCAGTTTCAGCACCACAGTACATGGACATCTCCATCACCTACCAGCTGGTCAGCTTCAGAACCACAGTCAATTGACATCTCCATCACCTAACAGCTGGTCAGCTTCAGCACCACAACTAATGGACAGCTCCATCACCTAACAGCTGGTCAGCTTCAGCACCACAGCCAATGGTCAACTCCATCACCTAACAACTGGTCGGCTTTAGCAACGGACATCTCCATCACCTAACAGCTGGTCAGCTTCAGCACCAGAGCCAATGGACAGCTCCATCACCTACCAGCTAGTCAGCTTCAGCACCACAGTCAATTGACATCTCCATCACCTAATAGCTGGGCAGCTTCAGCACCACAGTCAATTGACATCTCCATCACCTAACAGCTGGGCAGCTTCAGCACCACAGCCAATGGTCAACTCCATCACCTAACAACTGGTCGGCTTTAGCAATGGACATCTCCATCACCTAACAGCTGGTCAGCTTCAGTATCAGAGCCGATGGACAATCTTCATCACCTAACAGCTGGTCAACTTCAGCACCACAGTTCATCGACCGCTCCATCACCTACCAGCTAGTCAGCTTCGGCACCACAGTCAATGGACATCTCCATCACCTAACAGCTGGACAATTTCAGCACCACCGTCAATGGACATCTCCATCATCTAACAGCTGGTCAGCTTCAGCACCACAACTAATGGACAGCTCCATCACCTAATAGCTGGTTAGCTTCAGCACCAGAGACAATGGACATCTCCATCACCTAACAGCTGGTCAACTTCAGCACCACAGTCAGTGGACATCTCCATCACCTAACAACTGGGCCGTTTCAGCACCACAGTCAATGGACATCTCCATCACCTAACAGCTGGCTAGCTTCAGCACCACAACCAATGGACATCTCTATTACCTCACCTCTAGTCAGCTTCAACACCAGAACTGATGAATAATCTCCATCACCTAACAGCTGGTCCACTTCAGCACCACAGTCCATGGAAGGAAGCAACACCTAACAGGCGGGTCAGCTTCAGCTCCTTCATCCAAACTCCCCAAAATAAGCTTCCAACCCAGATTTCATGACATTCCTTCCCCTCCCATCACTGTACCTGCTGCTGTCTGTGTTACCAGGATAGCAGCTAAATAAACCCTTTCCATAATGTCCATTACCATGTGAAAGTCTCTCCCTTTCAGAATCTGTATAAACTTATTGTATATGAGATAAAACATCCTATTGTATTGCAGAATATTTCTCTGAGCCATGAACAGACCTGGAATACCACAATAGTTCTGCAGAGTATTATTACATAGAGGACACGTTAAACATTTCATTGTATCACAGTGTAAGGCACGCTGATGTATTACTTTCTATAGCTAAGTACAGGATTGAAGGGAGGATTCTCACAGCAGGGCACACAAAGATGTGTAAAGATCCCCGTAATGTCTTGCTATCTATCACAGGGATGCTGCTGGATCTCCAGATGCTGGTTGCTAAGCAACCACATCAAAAACACAATAAAAAAAACTGAGGTACCACCTGGTCAAGAATCATCTTAGAGCCAACAGGGGGCCCCTCAGCTGCAATGATATCATTTCTAGGATGCAGAGCCCCCTCACTCACCCTCAATACAACAGATCCTCCAGAGTCCTGAGTGGGTGAGGTCCCCCTTGGTCTTCTTGGGTTGGCTCTGGGGGTCGTCCATGGTTAAGTTGGTCCCGTTGCAGATGTGAGCCCGGGAGTAGAGCCAGTAGTCGGTGCCAATGGCTATGGTCATCAGACTGAAGGCTGCGAAAGCCCCTACGGTGGTCAGCAGCATCTGGACCCCACGATCACACCAGCCCATGGTGCCTCATATTCCAGAAGCCCAGGCTGGAGGTGGAGCGAGACTGAGCAACAGGAGCCGGAGCGCTGCGTGTCCCCTGGGAGACCAGCCACAGACAATGCTTCCATCCACAGCAGCCCCAGACAAAGGAAAGCAGCTGGGCATGGGTGCCCCTTCCTCTCCTGCTCTCAGGAAAGGGTTAACAGCTGCCCTTCCTCTATGGGTCTTATCACTGACAATAAAAAAGTGTCTTCTAATCAGAGCCTCTCCTAATGTTAACTCATTGGGGTAGGAGCCCTCCACCTCAGACACTCCCCTTCTTCCCTCTGCTCCAATCAGACAGGAGATATGCAAATAGACATGTGGGGTTCTGGCTGGATGAGACCCCCAGGGAAGTCTACATAGAGGAAAACAACACAACCCCCTTTCTTCCAGTATCAGGAGAGAGCAATGTGAGGAGCCTGCACACATGACATATATCTCACATGTAAGCCCAGCACCATCACTTCACATATATGTCACATGTGAGCCCAGCACCATCACTTCACATATATGTCACATGTGAGCCCAGCACCATCACTTCACATACATGTCACATGTAAGCCCAGCACCATCACTTCACATACATGTCACATGTGAGCCCAGCACCATCACTTCACATACATGTCACATGTAAGCCCAGCACCATCACTTCACATACATGTAAGCCCAGCACCATCACTTCACATACATCTCACATGTAAGCTCAGCACCATCACTTCACATACATCTCACATGTAAGCTCAGCACCATCACTTCACATACATGTCACATGTAAGCCCAGCATTATCACTTCACATACATCTCACATGTAAGCCCAGCACCATCACTTCACATACATGTCACATGTAAGCCCAGCATTATCACTTCACATACATGTCACATGTAAGCCCAGCATTATCACTTCACATACATGTCACATGTAAGCCCAGCAACATCACTTCACATATATGTCACATGTAAGCCCAGCAACATCACTTCACATATATGTCACATGTAAGCCCAGCACCATCACTTCACATACATCTCACATGTGACCTCAGCAACACCACTTCACATACATGTCACATGTAAGCCCAGCACCATCACTTCACATACATGTCACATGTAAGCCCAGCACCATCACTTCACATACATGTCACATGTAAGCCCAGCACCATCACTTCACATATATGTCACATGTAAGCCCAGCACCATCACTTCACATACATTGCACATATAAGCCCAGCATCATCGCTTCACATGCATCTCACATGTAAGCCAAGCACCATCACTCTACATACATGTCACATGTGACCCCAGCAACATCACTTCACATACATGTCTCATGTGACCCTAGCATCATCACTTCACATACATGTCACATGTAAGCCCAGCACCATCACTTCACATACATCTCACATGTAAGCCCAGCACCATCACTTCACATATATGTAAGCCCATCACCATCACTTCACATACATATCACATGTAAGCTCAGCATCATCACTTCACATACATCTCACATGTAAGCTCAGCACCATCACTTCACATACATGTCACATGTAAGCCCAGCATTATCACTTCACATACATGTCACATGTAAGCCCAGCACCATCACTTCACATACATGTCACATGTAAGCCCAGCACCATCACTTCACATATATGTCACATGTAAGCCCAGCAACATCACTTCACATATATGTCACATGTAAGCCCAGCACCATCACTTCACATACATGTCACATGTGACCTCAGCAACATCACTTCACATACATGTCACATGTAAGCCCAGCACCATCACACCACATACATGTCACATGTAGTCCCAGCACCATCACTTCACATACATGTCACATGTAAGCCCAGCACCATCACTTCACATACATGTCACATGTGACCCTAGCATCATCACTTCACATACATGTCACATGTAAGCCTAGCATCATCACTTCACATACATGTCACATGTAAGCCCAGCACCATCACTTCACATATATGTCACATGTAAGCCCAGCATCATCACTTCACATACATCTCACATGTAAGCTCAGCACCATCACTTCACATACATGTCACATGTAAGCCCAGCATTATCACTTCACATACATGTCACATGTAAGCCCAGCACCATCACTTCACATACACGTCACATGTAAGCCCAGCACCATCACTTCACATACATGTCACATGTGACCCTAGCATCATCACTTCACATACATGTCACATGTAAGCCTAGCATCATCACTTCACATACATGTCACATGTAAGCCCAGCACCATCACTTCACATATATGTCACATGTAAGCCCAGCATCATCACTTCACATACATGTCACATGTAAGCCCAGCAACATCACTTCACATACATCTCACATGTAAGCCCAGCACCATCACTTCACATATATGTCACATGTAAGCCCAACACCATCACTTCACATTTCACATGTAAGCCCAGCACCATCACTTCACATACATGTCACATGTGAGCCCAGCACCATCACTTCACTTACATGTCACATGTAAGACCAACACCTTCACTTTACATACATGTCACATGTGACCCCAGCAACATCACTTACCATACATGTCACATGTAAGCCCGGCATCATCACTTCACATCGTATGACACATGTAAGCCCAGCACCATCACTTTACATACATGTCACATGTAAGCCCAGCATCATCACTTCACATCTTATGACACATGTAAGCCCAGCATCATCACTTCACATACATGTCACATGTGAGCCCAGCACCATCACTTTACATACATGACACATGTGAGCCAAGCATCATCACTTCACATACATGCCACATGTGAGCCCAGCACCTTCACTTCACATACAGTACATGTCACATGTAAGCCCAGCACCATCACTTTACATACATGACACATGTAAGCACAGCTCCATCACTCACATACATGTCACATGGATGTCACCCAGTAAGGTGAGAGAGTAGCGGATGCTGCACCTGGGTGCAGAACTCATCGCAGACTCCTCTTCTTTGTTTGCCTGGGTGGGGGAGGGGCACTCGTCATTTACAGATTCCGGGGGGGGGGGGTTGGGGGTTTGATTTGGAGGTATGCTGCAAATTTGCCTAATTTTATTGAAGGCTGCTGAGCAATGGAGCGCTGGCCATGGAAGGGTTAACTGTTAGCTTGCATTAGTAAGCAGTTGTGTGAAGTCTGAGCTCACCGCAGAGCCATGATATCATAAATGGAAGGCTTATTCCAGAGGAAAGTGACGGGAAGTCACAACCAATGAGGAATCATCTCTGACACCAGTACAGGGAACCCTCCCTCCCCCGCCCTCTACAAGCAATGAATAACTATGTAACATATTGTACCAATGTATTCTCCTATAACATTTATAACAGTGTTACATTGCTACTTTGCTGTATTTATTACGGCATGTGTGTCAAACCCAAGGCCCGCGGGCCGAATCCGACCCACCAGGCCATTTCTGTACGTAGCACACTGCTAAACCCTGCACCTGTATGTGGCACACCTCTGAACCCTGCACTCTGTATGTAGCGCACCTCTGAACCCTGCACTCTGTATGTAACGCACCTCTGAACCCTGCACTCTGTATGTAGCACACCTCTGAACCCTGCACCTGTATGTAGCGCACCCCTAAACCCTGCACCTGTATGTAGCGCACCTCTGAACCCTACACCTGTATGTAGCGCACCCCTAAACCCTGCACCTGTATGTAGCGCACCTCTGAACACTGCACTCTGTACATAGCACACCCCTAAACCCTGCACTCTGTATATAGCACACCCCTTAACCCTGCACTCTGTACATAGCACACCCCTAAACCCTGCACTCTGTACATAGCACACCCCTAAACCCTGCACTCTGTATGTAGCACACCCTTAAACCCTGCACTCTGTATATAGCACAGCCCTAAACCCTGCACTCTGTACATAGCACACCCCTAAACCCTGCACTCTGTACATAGCACACCCCTAAACCCTGCACTCTGTACATAGCACACCCCTAAACCCTGCACTCTGTACATAGCACACCCCTAAACCCTGCACTCTGTATGTAGCACACCCTTAAACCCTGCACTCTGTATATAGCACAGCCCTAAACCCTGCACTCTGTACATAGCACACCCCTAAACCCTGCACTCTGTACATAGCACACCCCTAAACCCTGCACTCTGTATGTAGCACACCCCTAAACCCTGCACTCTGTACGTAGCACACCCCTAAACCCTGCACTCTGTACATAGCACACCCCTAAACCCTGCACTCTGTATGTAGCACACCCCTAAACCCTGCATTCTGTACGTAGTGCACTCTAGAATCGTATGTTTGGTACATAGTTCACCCTAGAAACTATTCACTCTGTACATAGGGCATCCCCTGGAACTGCACTCTGTACATAGCACACCCCTAAACCCTGCACTCTGTATGTAGCACACCCCTAAACTCTGCACTCTGTATGTAGCACACCCCTAAACCCTGCACTCTGTACATAGTGCACCCTAGAATTGTATGTTTGGTACATAGTACACCCTAGAAACTATTCACTCTGTGCAAAGGGCATCCCCTGGAACTGCACTCTGTACATAGCACACCCCTAAACCCTGCACTCTGTACATAGCACACCCCTAAACCCTGCACTCTGTATGTAGTACACCCCTAAACCCTGCACTCTGTATGTAGCACATCCCTAAACCCTGCACTCTGTACATAGAACACCCCTAAACCCTGCACTCTGTACATAGCACATCCCTAAACCCTGCACTCTATACATAGAACACCCCTAAACCCTGCACTCTGTATATAGCACATCCCTAAACCCTGCACTCTGTACATAGAACACCCCTAAACCCTGCACTCTGTATGTAGCACATTCCTAAACCCTGCACTCTGTACATAGAACACCCCTAAACCCTGCACTCTGTACATAGCACATCCCTAAACCCTGCACTCTGTACATAGAACACCCCTAAACTCTGCACTCTGTATGTAGCACACCCCTAATCTTCGCACATAACAATAATGCTGATGTGGCCCTCTATGAAATTGAGTTTGACACCCCTTTATTACAGGAAGTATAAGTTCTGATAATAAAGATATTTATTTTCTTCTTATCTCAGCCAAGGTGGATGAGATTCTGCAGAGATGAATTTCTTCCCATATTTCACTAGTTGCTGGTTTTAACACTAAGGATTTCCACCTCCCTAAACCTGGGTTGAGACTTTATTCATAGGTGTTGGAAAGCGAACCTTTAATCCTTGGACCAAAGAGCTTATGCTCCATATCTTTTAGATCTGATTTTTTTCTAAATTGTTACATATGTAAGCAGGGCCATCTTTAACGAAGGACAAAAGGGACAGCTGCCCCTGGCCCGAGCCATTGTTTTGGGGCCCCTTGAGTCTGCGCTGCCTGCAAATAGCTGATAGGTGGATTCAGGGACGGGGGCATGAAAATTTTTGCCCAGGGTCCAAGCAATATTAAAGACAGCCCTGTCAGCAGCTACGGTTGTGCTGGTAATCAGCACAACTGTCAGTGAACATCTCCATCAACTAACAGCTGGACAGTTTTAGAAACCGACCCAATGGACAAACAACTCAATCACTTCACAGCTGTTTAGCTTCAACACCAGAACCCATGGATAGCTCAGTCAGCATCAGCGCCAGAGCCAATGGACAGCATCAGACCTGATAGACAGCTCCATCAGCTTCAGCACAAGAGCCTATTGACCATCTCCATCACCTAACATCTGGGCAGCATCAGCACAACAATCAAAGAACAGCTCCATCGCCTAACAGCTGGACAATTTCAGCACCACAGTCAATGGACACCTCCATCACCTAACAGCTGGACAGTTTTATCTCCACAGTCAATGGACGTCTCCATTACCTAACAGCTAGATGTCCAAACGATGGCCCTCCAGCTGTTCAGGAACTACAATTCCCATCATGCCTAGTTATGTCTGTGAATGTCAGAGATTTACAATGCCTCATGGGAATTGTAGTTCCTGAACAGCTGGAGGGCCGTAGTTTAGACACCGACAGTCACCCAACAACTGGACAATTTCAGCACCACAGTCAATGGACATCTCCATCGCCTAACAGCTGGGCAGTTTCAGCACCACAGTCAATGGACATCTCCATCGCCTAACAGCTGGGCAGTTTCAGCACCACAGTCAATGGACATCTCCATCGCCTAACAGCTGGGCAGTTTCAGCACCACAGTCAATGGACATCTCCATCACCTAACAGCTGGGCAGTTTCAGCACCACAGTAAATGGACATCTCCATCGCCTAACAGCTGGGCAGTTTCAGCACCACAGTAAATGGACATCTCCATCGCTTAACAGCTGGGCAGCTTCAGCACCACAGTCAATAGACATCTCCATCGTCTAACAGCTGGGCAGTTTCAGCACCACAGTCAATGGACATCTCCATCGCCTAACAGCTGGGCAGTTTCAGCACCACAGTCAATGGACATCTCCATCACCTAACAGCTGGGCAGTTTCAGCACCACAGTCAATAGACATCTCCATCGCCTAACAGCTGGGCAGTTTAAGCACCACAGTCAATGGACATCTCTATCACCTAACAGCTGGACAGTTTTAGCACCACAGTCAATGGACATCTCCATCACCTAACAGCTGGGCAGTTTCAGCACCACAGTCAATGGACATCTCCATCGTCTAACAGCTGGGCAGTTTCAGCACCACAGTCAATAGACATCTCCATCGCCTAACAGCTGGGCAGTTTAAGCACCACAGTCAATGGACATCTCTATCACCTAACAGCTGGACAGTTTTAGCACCACAGTCAATGGACATCTCCATCACCTAACAGCTGGCCAGCTTCAGCACCAGAGCTGATGGACAATTTCCATCACTTAACAGCTGATCAGCTTTAGCACCACAGTTAATGGACATTTCCATCACCTAACAGCTGGTCAGCTTCAGAACAGTCTTCATCACTTACTAGCTGGTTAGCTTCAGCACCGGGGTTAATGGACATCTCCATCGCCTAACAGCTTTTGCACAACGGTCAATGGACATCTCCATCACCAAAGAGCTGGTCAACTTCAGCACCAAAGTCAGTGGACATCGCTGTTTGTTTAATCTCCAAGGATTTCCACCTCCCTATACCTGGGTTGAGACATTATTCATATATAGCAAAGCCACCCTAATCCTTTGTCCAAGAAGCTTACCCTCCATATCATTTAGATCAGATTTCTAAATTGTTACATATGTAAGCAGGGCCAACTTTAACGCAGGGAAAAAGGGGCAGCTCCCCCAGGGCCCAGTCATTGTTATGGAGCCCAAAGCAACTTCCCCTTGAGTCCACGCTGCCTGCAAATAGATAAGTGGATTCAGGGGAGCCCAAGAAAATGTTTCCCTTAGGGTCCAATTAATATTAAAGACAGCCCTGTCAGGGCCCTGATTTGCCACCATTCTCCTGCACAGGAACCTGAAACACGGAGAGACCTCCACTATCTTTGGTCACTCGCATTCTCTTGGCCCGAGGTTCACCTCCAGAAATTAGGCATGTCCACATCTTCAGCCTTCCAACATTTTACTGTAGCAGGAACATAATGTACGGTTCTTCGCGTCCTCCTCCTTACTACCGACAGCAACACCGTTCACATTCCACTTCAATATAGGATTGCCGCCCAGCTCTTCCAGTTTCCTCACTGTATGTCCCCAGAAAAGGACTCTCCAACCCAACCTTTACCAGGCCTACCCCAAAGGGGGTCACTTCCTGAGACTACAAACTTACATACTACTATACTAGGTGTAGTCTCTTCCCATCGCCCTCTGCCCCAGGCTCCTGAAGTTATAGAACACATGTGTAAAACACTAGGCCCACGGGCCAAATGCAACCCCCAGGCCATATTATGTGGCCCTCGCACCTCTTATGCAGTTGCGGCACTCCCCTAATCTCGGCCCCAACCTTGTCCCAGAAGTCAGCAGCAGAGAGGATATGACTTCCTCTTCAGATCTTGGCTTCTTTGTGCCGCCATAGAGAGGCTCGTCTCAGCAGTCGGCAGCAGAGTGGAGGACAGAACTCCTCCTACAGATCCTGTACCTCTCTGTGTAACTGCAGCACCCTCATGTCTGATCCCCCCGTCTTAGTATTCAGCAGTCTCCAGCAGTTGACTCCAGCCCTCCTCTGGCCCTCCTCCAGTCCCTGCACTTTCTGCTTCCCAGCTCTGCCCCCAGCTTCTTCCCTGTTGCAGCAAAAGGTAAGGGGGGCGAACCATAATGTAAGGGAGGGTGGGGGAATCCTAAATTCTGATGGTGGGGAGCTTGTGACAGTTGATGTGGGGGAGGTGGGGTGCTCTGAACATCTAGTCTTACAGATCCAACCGGCACTTTGAGGGGAAACCATTGCGGCCTGCAATGAAATTGAGTTTGACACCCCTGTTCTAGAATATAAGGTAAGCTTGTAGGCAGCTGCAGCATACTTTCTCGACTGTAGGTGGCACTTGTCCGCAGTAGCATGGCAGTTGGAGAGGAAGTCAGGAGAAACTTGGTTCCTCTATGGTTTCCTGGGTCACTGGGGAAGCTATTTGATTGTATGCTGCCACCCTGTGTTGCTCTGGAGGCCATCTTCGGTCAGGCAGAGCCTATTTAACAGCTTGCCAACCCCACACCTAGTACAGTGTCTCAAAAGTGAGTACACCCCTCACATTTTTTGTAACTATTTAATTCTATCTTTTCATGTGAAAACACTGAAGAAATGACACTTTGCTACAATGTAAAGTAGTGAGTGTACAGCTTGTATAACAGTGTAAATTTACTGTCCCCTCAAAATTAATGTCTAAACCGCTGGCAACAAAAGTGAGTACACCCCTAAGTGACAATGTCCAGATTGGGCCCAAAGTGTCAATATTTTGTGTGGCCACCATTATTTTCTAGCACTGCCTTAACCCTCTTGGGCATGGAGTTCACCAGAGCTTCACAGGTTGTCACTGAAGTCCTCTTCCCCTCCTCCATGATGACATCACAGAGCTGGTGGATGTTAGAGACCATGCGCTCCTCCACCTTCTGTTTGAGGATTCCCCACAGATGCTCAATAGGGTTTAGGTGTCCGCCGGTCACTCGCGATCGTCGGGTGGAGAGGGAGAAAGGCAGGCGGCTAACCCCTTCCCTCCCAGTGTCATTTTTACAGTAACAGTGCATATGTATAGCATGATTACTGCAGTAATGTCACTGGTACCCCCAAAAGTGTCAAAAATGTCAGTCAAGGGTCCCATCTGTCCGCCGCAATGTCGCAGTCCCGCAAAAAAAATCGCAGATCGCCGCCATTACTCGTTAAAAAAACCCAATTAAAAATGACAAAAATCTTTCCCTTAGTAAATGCAATAACTTTTGCGCAAACCAATCAAAATACGCTTTTTGCAATTTTTTTTACCAAACATATGTAGCAGAAAACAAATTGGCCTAAAATGTTAAAAAAAAATTAGATTTTTACATTTTTGTTGGGGGGAATTTCATATAAAAAAATGTGAAAAATATTATTTTTTCAAAATTGTCGCTCTTTTTTTGTTTAAAGCGCATGATCAAAAAATCGCACAGGTGATCAAATACCACCAAAAGAAAGCTCTGTTTGTGTGAAAAAAAGGACGTCAAATACGTTTAATTACAGCGTCGCACGACCGTGCAATTGTCCGTTAAAGTCACGCAGTGCCGAATCGCAAAATAGGCCCTGGTCAGGAAGGGGGTAAAATCTTCCGGGGCTTAAGTGGTTGAGGGACCAAAAGTAATGGGACAGATTAACAATCATAAATCAAACTTTAAATTTTTAATACTTGGTTGCAAATCCTTTGCAGCCAATTACAGCCTGAAGTCTGGAATGCGTAGACATCACCAGACGCTGGGTTTCATCCCTGGAGATGTTCTGCCAGGCCTCTACTGCATCTGCCTTCAGTTCCTGCTTGTTCTTGGGGCATTTCCTCTTCAGTTTTGTCTTCAGCAAGTGAAATGCATGCTCAATCGGATTCAGGTCAGGTGATTGACTTGGCCATTGCATAACATTCCACTTCTTTCCCTTAAAAATCTCTTTGGTTGCTTTCGCAGTATGCTTCGGGTCATTGTCCATCTGCACTGTGAAGCGCCGTCCAATGAGTTCTGAAGCATTTGGCTGAATATCAGCAGATAATATTGCCTAAACACTTCAGAATTCATCCTGCTGCTTTTGTCAGCAGTCACATCATCAATAAATACAAGAGAACCAGTTCCATTGGCAGCCATACATGCCCACGCCATGACACTACCACCACCATGCTTCACTGATGAGGTGGTATGCTTTGGATCATGAGCAGTTCCCTTCCTTCTCCATACTCTTCTCTTCCCATCACTCTGCTACAAGTTGATCTTGGTCTCATCTGTCCATAGAATGTTGTTCCAGAACTGTGAAGGCTTTTTTAGTTGTTTGACAAACTCTAATCTGGCCTTCCTGTTTTTGAGGCTCACCAATGGTTTACATCTTGTGGTGAACCCTCTGTATTCACTCTGGTGAAGTCTTCTCTAGATTGTTGACTTTGACACACATACACCTACCTCCTGGAGAGTGTTCTTGATCTGACACACATACACCTACCTCCTGGAGAGTGTTCTTGATCTGGCCAACTGTTGTGAAGGTGACACACATACACCTACCTCCTGGAGAGTGTTCTTGATCTGGCCAACTGTTGTGTAGGTGACACACATACACCTACCTCCTGGAGAGTGTTCTTGATCTGGCCAACTGTTGTGAAGGTGACACACATACACCTACCTCCTGGAGAGTGATCTTGATCTGGCCAACTGTTGTGTAGGTGACACACATACACCTACCTCCTGGAGAGTGTTCTTGATCTGGCCAACTGTTGTGAAGGTGACACACATACGCCTACCTCCTGGAGAGTGTTCTTGTTCTGGCCAACTGTTGTGAAGGTGACACACATACACCTACCTCCTGGAGAGTGTTCTTGATCTGGCCAACTGTTGTGAAGGTGACACACATACACCTACCTCCTGGAGAGTGTTCTTGATTTGGCCAACTGTTGTGAAGGTGACACACATACACCTACCTCCTGGAGAGTGTTCTTGATTTGGCCAACTGTTGTGAAGGTGACACACATTCACCTACCTCCTGGAGAGTGTTCTTGATTTGGCCAACTGTTGTGAAGGTGACACACATACACCTACTTCCAGGAGAGTGTTCTTGATCTGGTCAACTGTTGTGAAGGGTGTTTTCTTCGCCAGGAAAAGGATTCTTCGGTCATCCACCACAGTTGTTTTCCGTGGTCTTCCGGGACTTTTGGTGTTGCTGAGCTCACCAGTGCGTTCTTTCTTTTTAAGGATGTTCCAAACAGTTGATTTGGCCACACCTAATGTTTTTGCTATCTCTCTGATGGACACTCCACAGTATCTCTATGTATATATAGTAGCGCAAACTTATCAAAAAGACAGTGCCAAAAATAATGTGCCAACTGCACAAAGTCCAAAATATGCAATGAATGTCACATAGGCAGCAGGAAAAAATCAGAAATAACAGAAACAGTCCATATTCCTTCACTCTATATCCTGGGATGACAATATACAGAAGCTTGTTTCTCAAAGGGATCACCACCACCACCGTGCTCCAAGGGGGGGAGGAGAATTACCCACTCACCAGATGCTGTGGCCCCACCCACTTTCGTGTTTGAGCATTCAAGCTTATAATGATGGTCACTGGTCCAGAGTATCCACACCGGGAATCACACCAGCACAGTCAAAAGAAGCTCAGCAGCATATGGAGAGGAAGAAAACATAATCCCAATAGCGTGATACCGTTTAAAGGCTTTATTGAATAAAACACAAGGTAGCACACTCACATTTCTTGTATGTCATCAAACGCATATCACAGTCACCAATAGGAGAGGGATGCCCTTCTGGAGATGATGTCCAAGCTCCACGCCGCGGATGCCACGCCTTCTGGGTACTCCAAACTCCTCTTACAAACACCTGGTTACACCGCCTGGTCACGCCCCGACGCGTTTCGTGATTTCCACTTCTTCCCCGGGAGCGTGACCACGGCGGTTTGGCGGTAACCTTAAATACCCTTACTCATCACCCCGCTGGGCGGGGCCAGGATGAAACAGCATCGGTCATTGGTAGTTGCTCCGGTGTATTAACCAATAGCAGTCAAATTCTGCAAAATCTCTCTGGTAACACGCACTATGACCCGGAAGTAGGGCGGGGCCGAAATACGCACCATCAGCAACTGGTGGTTGCCTATAGTATGTTGGCCAATAGCGGACTAAAGCGGCCCAGTTCCCATCTACCTCACCACCAATCATTGTAATTGGGCGTCATGCAACCCGGAAGTATAACACCCAGGAAGTTACCTATGCCCTATACAGGAAGCAGAAAAACACCAAGTGCTCAACGACCCATAGACCGATGTTGCATACATAGAATACAGAGTGTATATACATACTTAAAACCACGCTGTAAATCTTGCCACTACCCATTGGTGGTTACTATCGTGCTCTAGCCAATAATGGTAATTCGGCTGTATATTCAATCAGCTAGCGTCCTCCTTGGTTGACCCGTGACCCGGAACAATAATAATGCAAGGCCCCCGGCCGGATGTGTAAACTCCACCCACCGGGATAAAGCCTATACAGCCAAAAAGTTCTGATGTGTACGCAGTACACTGAGCACAACAGCGCCACCTGCCAATGGAACAGTGTTACATTGTCAACAAAGATTTGGTAATCTAAATGGAATCTAATTAAATCCATAAACCAAAAAGAATTAATATTAGGCAAAACCATGTCTCCACAGAAAAAGAACACGAATCAACTGGAAATAAGGCAAAACTAAAATACATAAATATAAATATAAATACAGATAAAATCATTAAAATAACACTAAACTCATAACCAATACCAAACAGCATGAGTCACAAGTTTAGGGACATATTTGTTTGCGGGGACACTCAGGAGGATCATAATCCTCCCAACGCACATCATCCAAAGGATGAAAAGGTCAAATATAAAGGTCAAATATAAAATTATAGATATAGAATTGGAAACTAAAATCAATAATCACTAATAAAACAATTTAAATCCAACTCTATATTTAATCCTACAGGGCTCAAAGATTGGGTCTGGAATATCCATTTTGTTTCGCACTTTGATAGTTCCCTAACCCAATTGGCACCCCTCCATGGGGGTGTCACCCGCTCAACACCCCAGAATTGTAAACAACTGGGGTCCCGTTGGTGATGTGAGCGGAAATGGGCTGGGACACTGTGCTCTTTCTTACCCTTAATAATATTGCTGATGTGCTCCCCAACTCTAATAGTCAAAGTACGTTTGGTTCGTCCTATGTAAATGATTTTGCAGGGACACATTAAAGCGTACACCACATGCGTGGTGTCACATGTAATGAAATGCTTAATGTCAAAGTCCTTATTGATTGCTGCAACATGAAAGGACTCACGTCTTCTCTGATTTTGAGGGGTGAACGAGCATGACTTGCATCTTCCACATTTATGAAACCCCCTTCTGCCCGGAAAAAAGGATGTATCCGGGGGGTTAAGGATCTTCTTCACCACCCTGTCCCCAAAACTCGGGGCCCTCCGGTAAATAAAGGATGGAACCTCAGGCAGCACAGGCCCCAATACGGGGTCCATCTGCAAGATGTTCCAATGGGTTTTGAAGATGGCTTCTATTTTTTTGTGGTCATCACAATAATCGGACAAGAAGCTCCATTGTTTAACATCAGATCCATTCGTGGGTCTAATCACGTTCTGCAAACATGCAGTCCGAGGGATATCCAGAATATTTCCAATCTCTTCCTCAAGAGATTGTTCATCATATCCCTTTTGGATAAATCTCTCCTTCAGAACGTTAGCTTGGGCAATATAGTCTTCTTCAAAAGTACAATTCCGTAGTACTCGCATGAACTGGCCACGAGGTATATTGCGCAGCCAGTTCGGGTGGTGTCCACTTTGAATCGACAGGAGGATGCTAGCTGATTGAATATACAGCCGAATTACCATTATTGGCTAGAGCACGATAGTAACCACCAATGGGTAGTGGCAAGATTTACAGCGTGGTTTTAAGTATGTATATACACTCTGTATTCTATGTATGCAACATCGGTCTATGGATCGTTGAGCACTTGGTGTTTTTCTGCTTCCTGTATAGGGCATAGGTAACTTCCGGGGTGTTATACTTCCGGGTTGCATGACGCCCAATTACAATGATTGGTGGTGAGGTAGATGGAAACTGGGCCGCTTTAGTCCGCTATTGGCCAACATACTATAGGCAACCACCAGTTGCTGATGGTGCGTATTTCGGCCCCGCCCTACTTCCGGGTCATAGTGCGTGTTACCAGAGAGATTTTGCAGAATTTGACTGCTATTTGTTAATACACCGGAGCAACTACCAATGACCGATGCTGTTTCATCCTGGCCCCGCCCAGCGGGGTGATGAGTAAGGGTATTTAAGGTTACCGCCAAACCGCCGTGGTCACGCTCCCGGGGAAGAAGTGGAAATCACGAAACGCGTCGGGGCGTGACCAGGCGGTGTAACCAGGTGTTTGTAAGAGGAGTTTGGAGTACCCAGAAGGCGTGGCATCCGCGGCGTGGAGCTTGGACATCATCTCCAGAAGGGCATCCCTCTCCTATTGGTGACTGTGATATGCGTTTGATGACATACAAGAAATGTGAGTGTGCTACCTTGTGTTTTATTCAATAAAGCCTTTAAACGGTATCACGCTATTGGGATTATGTTTTCTTCCTCTCCATATGCTGCTGAGCTTCTTTTGACTGTGCTGGTGTGATTCCCGGTGTGGATACTCTGGACCAGTGACCATCATTATAAGCTTGAATGCTCAAACACGAAAGTGGGTGGGGCCACAGCATCTGGTGAGTGGGTAATTCTCCTCCCCCCCTTGGAGCACGGTGGTGGTGGTGATCCCTTTGAGAAACAAGCTTCTGTATATTGTCATCCCAGGATATAGAGTGAAGGAATATGGACTGTTTCTGTTATTTCTGATTTTTTCCTGCTGCCTATGTGACATTCATTGCATTTTTTGGACTTTGTGCAGTTGGCACATTATTTTTGGCACCGTCTTTTTGATAAGTTTGCGCTACTATATATACATAGAGATACTGTGGAGTGTCTATCTATTATATATCTTTTTTCCTATTTTCTTAGTTAAGTAGCTGCATAGCCGTTATATATACATATATTGGTGAGTGGTCCTCATTCTGAGCGCTTGGGATAGCTTTTATCGTTATTTGGTCTTCGGTGGGCATTTAAGCTGTCATATCTTATATCTCTCTGATGGGTTTGTTTTGTTTTTTCAGCCTAATGATGGCTTGCTTCACTGATAGTGACAGCTCTTTGGATCTCGTATTGAGAGTTGACAGCAACAGATTCCAAATGCAAATAACACACTTGAAATGAACTCTGGACCTTTTATCTGCTCCTTGTAAATGGGATAATGAGGGAATAACACACACCTGGCCATGGAACAGCTGAGCAGCCAATTGTCCCATTACTTTTGGTCCCTTAAAAAGTGGGAGGCACATATACAAACAGTTGTCATTCCTACACCTTTCACCTGATTTGGATGTAAATACCCTCAAATTAAAGCTGAAAGTCTGCAGTTAAAGCACATCTTGTTTGTTTCATTTCAAATCCATTGTGGGGGTGTATAGAGCCAAAAAGATTAGAATTGTGTCCATGTCCCAATATTTATGGACCTGACTTTATTTGTCCTGCACAATTTGTTGGAAGGACATCAATGAAAGGTATTGATGAACATAATTGAAGCCATAGCTATTATTTTTGTAAACACAATTGGCTTGTCCGGGGCTCTGATGTCTTTGTGCGTTTCTTGCGCGTCCCTTCGGCGGCGTGCAATGAAGTCATCATCTTTTTTAATGAAGTCTTCATCTGAGAACGGTTCCTGGAGAAAGGCCGTACGTCTCCTTCATTGTGCCTCCGAGATGCAGAACACAAATCCCTCCGGCTGACATTTAAACACTGCGGGGTGACGCTCTCTTCTTATCAATTAAGAGACAATATTGCCGTCTCCGCTTTCCGCAGGGAAGGCGAAAGGCCCAATTCGCTTTTCTTTAAAAAGAGTCCCCCCGAGGAGTAAAGATCTAAACAATCTCTCAGGCGCAGATCCCCCCCACCCCCCACCTCATCGTACCGCTCAGATCTGAATAGCTATTGTGAGTGACACGGAAAATGCCTTGTCACCAATCACTGTCATTGTACCAGTAATGGAACTTGATTTCCCAGTCCTGCCAACCCCGGCTGCCTGCTGGAAATGGATGATATTTCGCTGGCAGGATTTAATTTTGATGTTTTTATGAAATGATATGGAAGCTCGGATCTCTTCATCTGATGACCGGGAGAACTCACATCTAGGTGGGACGGTCCTTTAACCTCTTCGTGATTGCGAAGATACAAGAAGAAGGGGGTGCAAAGGCCTAGTGTGGGGTCTCCAAACAGATGGAAGGTGCACCGGTGTCCTCCACCCGCACCAAAATGCTATATCCTCATGGAGGGGGGGGGGGGCTAAACTTCCAGTGTACACAGGGCTTTACATCTGTAAACCCCCCCAATGCATTTCTTTCCCCATCAGAGACCCCCCCACATATTTGTATACCCATGAGAGACCCCCTGCATGCTTCTGTCCCCATCAGAGATACCCCACATATTTGTGTCTCCATCTGAGACCCCCGCATATTTGTGTCACCATCTGAGACCCCCAGATAGTTGTGTCCTCATCATAGACCCCCTGTATATTTGTGTCACCATCTGAGACCCCCCTGTATATTTGTGTCCCCATCAGAGACCCCGCACATTTGTATCCCCATCAGAGACCCCCTGCATGCTTCTGCCCTCACCAGAGACCCCCCCAAATATTTGTATCCCCATCAGGGACCCCCGCATATTTGTATCCCCATCAGAGACCCCCTGCATGCTTCTGTCCCCATCAGAGACCCCCCCACATATTTGTGTCCCCATCAGAGACCCCCACATATGTGTGTCACCATCTGAGACCCCCGGATATTTGTATCCCCATCAGGGACCCCCGCATATTTGTATCCCCATCAGAGACCCCCTGCATGCATCAGTCCCCATCAGAGACCCCCTGCATGCTTCTGTCCCCATCAGAGACCCCCCCACATATTTGTGTCCCCATCAGAGACCCCCACATATGTGTGTCACCATCTGAGACCCCCGGATATTTGTGTCCCCATCAGAGACCCCCACATATGTGTGTCACCATCTGAGACCCCTGGATATTTGTCCCCATCAGAGACCCCCTGCATATTTGTGTCACCTTAAGAGACCCCCACATATTTGTGTCCTCATCAGAGACCCCCTGCATATTTGTATCCCCATCAGAGACCCCCTGCATGCTTCTGTCCCCATCAGAAACCCCCCCATATTTGAATCCCCTTCAGAGACCCCAGCATATTTGTGTCCCCATCAGAGTCCCCCGCATATTTGTGTCCCCATCAGAGACCCCCCCATATGTTTGTATCCCCATCAGAGACGATCTGCATGCCTCTGTCCCCATCAGAGACCCCCGCATATTTGTGTCACCATCTGAGACCCCCACATATTTGTGTCCCCATCAGAGACCCTCACACATTTGTATCCCCATCAGAGAACTTCTGCATTCTTCTGTCCCCATAAAAAAAAACCCGGATATTTGTATCCCCATCATAGACCCCCACAAATATGTGTCCCCATCAGAGACCCTCACACATTTGTGTCCCCATCAGAGACCCCCCCACATTTTTGTATCCCCATCAGAGACCCCCCACATATTTTTATCCCCACCAGAGACCCCTTGTATGCTTCTTTCCCCATCAGAGATACCCCACATATTTGTGTCCCCATCTGAGACCCCAGCATATTTGTGTCACCATCTGAGACCCCAGCATATTTGTGTCACCATCTGAGATCCCAGCATATTTGTGTCACCATATGAGACCCCCCACATATTTGTATCCCCATCAGAGACCCCAGCATATTTGTGTCACCATCTGAGACCCCCCATATATTTGTGTCCCCATCAGAGACCCCCGCATATTTATGTCCCCATCAGAGACCCCCCCCCATATGTTTGTATCACCATCAGAGACCCCCACATATTTGTGTCCCCATCAGAGACCCCCGCATATTTATGTCCCCATCAGAGACCCCCCCACATATTTGTATCACCATCAGAGACTCCCTGCATGCTTCTGTCCCCATCAGAGACCCCCACATATTTGTATCCCCATCAGAGACCCCCTGCATGCTTCTGTCCCCATCAGAGACCCCCGCATATTTGAATCCCCATCAGAGACCCCCCACATATTTGAATCCCCATCAGAGACCCCCCACATATTTGGATCCCAATCAGAGACCATCTGCATGCCTCTGTCCCCATCAGAGGCCCCCGCATATTTGTTTCACTATCAGAGACCTCAGCATATTTGTATCCCCATCAGAGACCCTCACATATTTGTATCCTCATCAGAGACCCCTTGCATGCTTCTGTCCCCATCAGAGACCCCCTGCATGCTTCTGTCCCCATCAGAGATAACCCACATATTTGTGCCCCCATTAGAGACCACCCAGATATTTTAATCCTTTTCAGAGACCCCCACATATTTGTATCCTCATCAGAGACCCCCTGCATGCTTCTGTCCCCATCAGAGACCCCCACATATTTGTATCCTCATCAGAGACCCCCTGCATGCTTCTGTCCCCATCAGAGACCCCCACATATTTGTGTCCCCATCAGACACACCTGCATATTTGTGTCCCCATCAGAGACCCCCTGGATATTTGTGTCCCCATCAGAGACCCCTGCATATGTTTCCTCATCAGAGACCCCCGCAATATTTGTATCCCCATCAGAGACCCCCCACATATTTGTATCCCCATCAGAGGCCCCCACATATTTGTATCCCCATTAGAGACCCCATGCATGCTTCTGTCCCCATCAGAGACCCCCCCCCGCATATTTGAATCCCCATTAGAGACCCCCCATGCTTGTATCCCCATTAGAGACCCTTGCATATTTGTATCCCCATCAGAGGCCCCACATATTTGTATCCCCATCAGAGGCCCCCACATATTTGTATCCCCATTAGAGACCCCCTGCATGCTTTTGTCCCCATCAGAGACCCCCCCCCCCGCATATTTGTATCCCCATTAGAGACCCCCCACATGCTTGTATCCCCATCAGAGACCCCTGCATATTTGTATCCCCATCAGAGACCCCTGCATATTTGTATCCCCATCAGAGACCCCCCACATGCTTGTATCCCCATCAGAGACCCCTGCATATTTGTATCCCCATTAGAGGCCCCCTGCATGCTTTTGAGCTGGGAGGAGGAGTTTTGGGAAAAGAAGAGGATTTGAGGTGGGAGCGGGGGGGGGGGGGGTTGGGGAGAAGAAGAGGATTTGTACTAGGGGGGTGGGGGAAGGAGAGGATTTGAGCTGGGAGGGGGGAGAAGAGGTTTTGAGCTTGGAGGGGGGGGAGAGGATTTGAGCTGGGAGGGGGAAGAGGATATAAGCCGGGAGGGGGGGGGGGGATCGTTGATGAGGCAGAAAGGATTTGATCTGGGAGGGGGTTTTGGAGAGGAGAGGATTTGAGCTGGGATAAGGGGTTTTGGGGAGAAGGAAATAATTAGAGCTGGGAGGGAAGATAATTTGAGCTGGGAAGGGGGGTTTTGGGGAGAAAGAGAAGATTTGTGCTGGGAAGGGGGAGAGGGATAGTTTTGAACTGGGATTGGGGGGGGGGGGGTGTTTGGGAGACGGAAAGGATTTGAGCTGGGAGGGGGGTTTTGAGGAAGAGAAAAGATTTGAAATGGGAGAGGGGGTTTGGGGCAAGCAGAGGATTTGAGCTGGGAAGGGGGATTTGGGGAGAAGGAGAGGATCTGAGCTGTGGGGGGGAGGGGGGTTTAGGGAGAAGGAGAGGATTTGAGCTGGGGGGGGGGGTTTGGGGAGAAGGAGAGGATCTGGACTGGGAGGGGGGGTTTTGGGGAGGAGGAGAGGTTTTGACCTGGGTGAGGGTTTTGGGGAGGAGAGGATTTGAGATAGGATGAAGGTTTTTTTGGGAGAAGGAGAGGATTTGAGCTGGGATGAGGGGTTTTGTGCTGGGAGGGGGGAGAGGTATCGATTTGAGCTGGATGGGGGGGTTTGGGGGACGGAAAGGATTTGAGCTGGAAAGGGGGCTTTGGGGAGAAGGAGAGGATCTGAGCTGTGGGGGGGGAGGGGGGTTTAGGGAGAAGGAGAGGATTTGAGCTGGGGGGGGGGGGGGTTTGGGGAGAAGGAGAGGATCTGGACTGGGAGGGGGCGTTTTGGGGAGGAGGAGAGGTTTTGACCTGGGATGAGGGGTTTTGGGGAGGAGAGGATTTGAGATAGGATGAAGGTTTTTTTGGGAGAAGGAGAGGATTTGAGCTGGGATGAGGGGTTTTGTGCTGGGAGGGGGGAGAGGTATCGATTTGAGCTGGATGGGGGGGTTTGGGGGACGGAAAGGATTTGAGCTGGAAAGGGGGCTTTGGGGAGAAGGAGAGGATTTGACCTAAGCGGGGGTTTTGGGGAAAAGGAGAGGATTTGAGCTGGGGGGGGTTTGGGGAAAAAGGAGATGATTTGAGCTGGGGGGGGGGGGTTTTGGGGAAAAAGAGAAGATTTGAGCTGGTAGGTGGGAGAGGGAGAGGATTTCAGCTGGGGGGGGGGGGGGGGGTATGGAGACGGAAAGGATTTGAGCTAGGGGGGGGGGGGTTTGGGGAGAAGGAGAGGATTTTTGCTAGGAGGGGAGGTTGGGAGGAGAGGATTTGAGCTGGGAGGGGGGATTTTGGGGAGGTGAGGATTTTAGCTGGAAGTGGTGGGGGGGGGGGGGGGTTTGAGGAAGAGAGAGGCTTTGAGCTGGTGGAGGGGGATTTGTACTGGATGAGGGGAAATGTTTGTTTAGGGAGAATTTTGGCTTGCAAGGAGAATATATGCTTAGAGGGTACGTTGGAAGAATAATGCTGGAATCTTTTTTTTAGAGTGTGTGGGGGGGGGGGGGATTTTTGCTGACACACAATGCTTATACATTTGGGGGGGGGGGGGATGCATTTGGCATCTTTGCCCTGGGCACTAGATGATCTTGTCCCGGCACTGCTGGGGAGTGTTGGAGGGTGAATTTTGGCTTTTGGGGGATCTATTGTTGCTTCTGGGGAATTTATTGTTGTCAGGTCCTATGGTGCTGGGGGGTCATTTGTTGCTGGGAGGGTTCTGTTGTTGAGGGAGGGATCTCTTGTTCCTGGAGGGGGGGTTATTTGTTGCTGGGAGGGTTCTGTTGTTGAGGGAGGGATCTCTTGTTCCTGGAGGGGGGGGGTTATTTGTTGCTGGGAGGGTTCTGTTGTTGAGTGAGGGATCTCTTGTTCCTGGAGGGGGGGTTATTTGTTGCTGGGAAGGTTCTGTTGTTGAGTGAGGGATCTCTTGTTCCTGGAGGGGGGGGGTCATTTGTTGCTGGGAGGGTTCTGTTGTTGAGTGAGGGATCTCTTGTTCCTGGGAGGGTTCTGTTGTTCCTGGAGGGGGGGTTATTTGTTGCTGGGAGGGTTCCGTTGTTGAGGGAGGGATCTCTTGTTCCTGGGGGGGGGGTGGGGGGTTATTTGGTTATTGTTGCTGGCTGCAACGGATCTATTTTACTACTTTTCTTAAAGTGATTGTAAAGTCCTGTTTTTTTTTCCTCCCCTTTATAAAACACAAACCTATCATACTTCCCTCCTCTTCTTGGGTCCCCCACCGGTGCTCCTGGCCCCTCCCCCTTGCCATGTGCCCCCACAGCAAGCAGCTTGCTATGGGGGCACCCAAGCCGAGCTGCAGCTCTGTGTATCCGTTTAGATCACGAAACCCCCTGTTCGGCCGTGCCCCCTCTCTCTCCTGATTGGCTAACTAACTTTGATTGACAGCAGCGTGAGCCAATGGTGTCTCAGCCAATCAGGAGAGAGAGTCCCAGGAGGCCAAGGCACTCGTGTACATCACTGGATAGAGAGGGGGCTCAGGTAAGTATTAGGGGGGCTGCCGCACACAGAAGGTTTTTTTTTATCCTAATGCATAGAATGCACCTTCTGACTTTTCAATCACTTTAACAAATAACAAATTCCATACAAATTACAAAATGATACTTTGTACTGGGGCGATACTGGGAGGTGGGTAAGGGGCAGAGATAAGGGGTGACTTGAAAAAGGGGGGGGCTGCACCTATTCCCTGAGGAAAAAGCCGTATACATACTAATACATTAATAGGCTGAATTCTCTATAATACAGAGCATCCGGAAAGTATTCACAGAGCTTCACTTCCTTCCACATTTTATGTTACAGTCTTATTCCAAAATGGATTCACTTCATTATTTTCCTCCAAATCCTACTAACAATCCCCCATAATGACAACGTGAGAGAAAGTTGTTTGAAATCTTTGAAAATTTATTCAAAGTAGAAAAGGAAAAAAAATCCCATGTACATAAGTATTCACCCCCTTTGCCATGTACATAAGTATTCATACCCTTTGCCATGACACTCAAAATTGAGCTCAGGTGCATCCTGTTTCCACTGATTATCCTTGAGATGTTTCAACAACTTGATTGGAGTCCACCTGTGGTAAATTCAGTTGATTGGACATGATTTGGAAAGGCACACACCTGTCTATATAAGGTCCCACAGGTAACAGTGCATGTCAGAGCACAAACCAAGCCATGAAGTCCAAGGAATTGTCTGTAGACCTCGGAGACAGGATTTTATGGAGGCACAGATCGGGGGAAGGGTACAGAAACATTTCTGCAGCATTGAAGGTCCCAATGAGCACAGTGGCCTCCATCATCTGTAAATGGAAGAAGTTTGGAACCCCCAGGACTCTTCCTAGAGCGGGCCGCCCGGCCAAACTGAGCGATCGGGGGAGGGGGGGCCTGACCAAGAACCCGATGGTCACTCTGACAGAGCTCCAGCATTTCTCTGTAGAGAGAGGAGAACCTTCCAGAAGAACAACCATCTCTGCAGCACTCCACCAATCAGATCTGTATGGTAGAGTGGCCAGATGGAAGCCCCTCCTCAGTAAAAGTCACATGACAGCCCGCCTGGAGTTTGCTAAAAGGCACCTGAAGGACTCTCAGACCATGAGAAACAAAATTCTCTGCTCTGATGAAACAAAGATTGAACTCTTTGGCCTGAATGGCAAGCGTCATGTCTGGAGGAAACCAGGCACCACGAACCTGATCCGAGACCGAGATGCAGAGAGGGCTCCCCTTGCGGCTGAGTGCGATACACCCCTGAGGTTGGAACAGCCCAAAAAAGAACTGGTTGCCAAGAGGGTCAATAGAGAAGACCGGTGGTCACCTGAAGGATGCCGGGCAGAAGTCTTCTGGGAGTCTTCAGATGGACTGGACAACTGGTACAGCCAGGAAACAGGTGACGAAACAAGCTGAGGGTCAAACACAGAAAATCAGTCCAAGGACTCAGGCAGGTAGCGGCAACAGGAACTTTAACCAAGGTCACAACAGAAGGGCAGGTAGGAAGCAGAAGCAAAGTCCGTAATGCAAGCCGTGGTCATATGCTGGAGAGCAGGCAGATAGGTAGCAAATCCGTGGGCCAGGCCGGGGTCAAACACTGAAGAGCCAAAACTGGAGCAAGGTAGGTAAGACAAGCCAAGGGTCAAAGCCGGCAGAGGAGAGCAGACGGGTCAGGAACAAGCCGGGTCACAAGAGGAAATCCAAGGTAGGTTAGCAAATGCTCAGGACACAGTGAGGCTGACGACAATCCAGCAACTTGATGGGCTGGGTAGAGCTCTTATAAAGGCCAGCAAGGGGACGCATCTATGGCGAACATGTGCCGTGATGAACCGGCATACGTGTAAGGGATGTCAGGTACCCCATAAAAAAAACACATTTCCGTTTTATGGCATTTCTATGAAGCTACCAGTAGATGGCAGCACAAAGTTCAACTGCAAGCAAGGCATGGGAGGAACTAAAAGTTAGACCTTTTGTTCCTGGGGGGAACAGAATAGCAGTTGCTGTGTCCCTCAGAATAAAAAGTCATACCTCATGTCCTTGTCATTGCAGAAACGTTTTCAATAAAAATAATTCTGGTTTCACCCGGTCCGATCCCTTCGCACATTGGAATTATTGACCATACTTTCAGCATATGTGCAACATACGCCCATTTGCCAATCTTCTGCGTGCGGAAATGCGCCTGATACGTCCATCACGAGTACTGGCGGAAATGCCAGTCATACCACGACCATTTCTCTGAGACTACCTGGCCAGCTCCATCCCTACAGTGAAGCATGGTGGTGGCAGCAGCATCATGTTGTGGAGATGTTTTTCAGCGGCAGGAACTGGGAGACTAGTCAGGATAGAGGGAAGGATGAATGCAGCAATGTACAGAGACATCCTTGATGAAAACCTTCTCCAGAGTGCTCTGGACCTCAGACTGGGGTGAAGGTTCATCTTCCAACAGGACAACGACCCTAAGCACACAGCCAAGATAACAAAGGAGTGTCTATGGGACAACTCTGTGAATGTCCTTGATTGGCCCAGCCAGAGCCCAGACTTGAACCCGATTGAACATCTCTGGAGAGATCTGAAAATGGCTGCGCACCAACCCTCCCCCATCCAACCTGATGGAGCTTGAGAGGTCCTGCAAAGAAGAATGGGAGAAACTTCCCAAAAATAGGAGTGCCAAGCTTGTAGCATCATACTCAGAAATACTGGAGGCTGTAATTGGTGCCAAAGGAGCTTCACCAAAGTATTGAGCAAAGGGTGTGAATACTTATGTACATGGGATTTTTTTCCTTTTTTTTTTTTAATAAATTTTCAAAAAATTCAAACAAACTTCTCTCACGTCGTCATTATGGGGGATTGTTTGTAGAATTGTGAGGAAAATAATAAATTTAATCCATGTTGGAATAAGGCTGTAACATAACAAAATGTGGAAAAAGTGAAGCGCTGTAAATACTTTCCGGATGCACTGTATCAGTGTACACTGTGGACAGGTCCTCTTTATTTCATATAAACGTGTCGGGGACCTTGGCCGTCATCACAAATGTCTGACACAGATCAGCCCCTGCGGCAGTCTCTGACCTTGTGACCCGCTACAAGAAGCTACGACCTGAGCACAGCCCTTCGATCTCCAGCATCATCAGAGGCAGCGTGTACACACAGGACTACAACGTCCTTCCATTGCTCCTCCAACAGAAAGCTTTGCAGCATTGACTGTGTTCATCCCCAGTATGTGAAGCTGCTCGGAATGGGGGGTGGGGAAGGATTCTGATGCAGTGACGGAGGGGCCCGAGCCCCCAAACTGTCACGTCTTCTTACTGCTCGGTCTTTGCAAGGTTCTCCAAGCCGTCGGTTGATCTGACAGATTCTGGAGTTTTGAAGAATGTGCCGGAACATCGGAGTGTACCCCGCAGCTAGAGTGAGTCAGAGTCCGCTCACCGAGGAGCTCCGTCACAGCCGATTATTCCTTCTTCTAATCACTTCTCCTTCACTTTGTGTGAGATCTTCTAAAGGACATTTCCCTTCATTGTCCTCTCATCATTTACTGATCAGAAATAGAAATGGAGTCTGTCATGTTCTGGGACTCTGAACTGCCAGTGTGTCATTGTTCTGGGATCCCCACGTGTCAGTGTGTCATTGTTCTGGGACCCCAAGTGTCAGTGTGTCATTGTTCTGGGACCCCCAAGTGTCAGTGTGTCATTGTTCTGGGACCCCCAAGTGTCAGTGTGTCATTGTTCTGGGACCCCCAAGTGTCAGAGTGCCATTGTTCTGGGACCCTCAAGTGTCAGTGTGTCATTGTTCTGGGACCCTCAAGTGTCAGTGTGTCATTGTTCTGGGACCCCAAGTGTCAGTGTGTCATTGTTCTGGGACCCCCAAGTGTCAGTGTGTCATTGTTCTGGGACCCCCAAGTGTCAGTGTGTCATTGTTCTGGGACCCCCAAGTGTCAGTGTGTCATTGTTCTGGGACCCCCAAGTGTCAGTGTGTCATTGTTCTGGGACCCTCAAGTGTCAGTGTGTCATTGTTCTGGGACCCCCAAGTGTCAGAGTGTCATTGTTCTGGGACCCTCAAGTGTCAGTGTGTCATTGTTCTGGGACCCTCAAGTGTCAGTGTGTCATTGTTCTGGGACCCTCAAGTGTCAGTGTGTCATTGTTCTGGGACCCCCAAGTATCAGTGTGTCATTGTTCTGGGACCCCCAAGTGTCAGTGTGTCATTGTTCTGGGCCCCCAAGTGTAGTTTGTCATTGTTCTGGGCCCCCAAGTGTCAGTGTGTCATTGTTCTGGGCCCCCAAGTGTAGTTTGTCATTGTTCTGGGCCCCCAAGTGTCAGTGTGTCATTGTTCTGGGACCCTCAAGTGTCAGTGTGTCATTGTTCTGGGACCCTCAAGTGTCAGTGTGTCATTGTTCTGGGACCCCCAAGTGTCAGTATGTCATTGTTCTGGGACCGCCAAGTGTCAGAGTGTCATTGTTCTGGGACACCCAAGTGTCAGTGTGTCATTGTTTTGGTACCCCCAAGTGTCAGTGTGTCATTGTTCTGGGATCCCCAAGTGTCAGTGTGTCATTGTTCTGGGACCCTCGAGGGTCAGTGTGTCATTGTTCTGGGATCCCCAAGTGTCAGTGTGTCATTGTTCTGGGCCCCCAAGTGTAGTTTGTCATTGTTCTGGGCCCCCAAGTGTCAGTGTGTCATTGTTCTGGGACCCCCAAGTGTCAGTATGTCATTGTTCTGGGACCGCCAAGTGTCAGAGTGTCATTGTTCTGGGACACCCAAGTGTCAGTGTGTCATTGTTCTGGGACCCTTGAGGGTCAGTGTGTCATTGTTCTGGGATCCCCAAGTGTCAGTGGCTCATTGTTCTAGGACCCCTGAGTGTCAGTGTGTCATTGTTCTGGGACCCCCAAGTGTCAGTGTGTCATTGTTCTGGACCCCCCGAGTGTCAGTGTGTCATTGTTCTGGGATCCCCGAGTGTCAGTGTGTCATTGTTCTGTGATCCCCAAGTGTCAGTGTGTCATTGTTCTGGACCTCCAAGTGTCAGTGTGTCATTGTTCTGGACCCCCAAGTGTCAGTGTGTCATTGTTCTGGACCCCCAAGTGTCAGTGCGTGCATCCAATTTGGCAGTAGTGAGGATGTATGTGAGGGAATTATTGTCTGTCTTGATTACAAATTCTGCTCCATACAGGTAGTCCCTCAGCTTGTCCACCACCACCCACTTCAATGGCAGAAACTCTAATTTGTGGGTGGAGTAGTTCTTGGCGGGTGCCAAGCTCTGACTCACATAGGCAACAGGCCCGTCATGCACTTGATATAGCACCCCTAGCACCCCGCCTAACCCATCTCGACTGGCATCAACATGTAGTTTGCATTGCTTGGTTGGATCTGCAAAGGCCAGGACTAGAGCAGTTGTTAGGCTCCACTTCAGCTGCCTAAAAGCCTCCTCATACTGGGCAGTCCACTGTTCCTGAATGGGCTCTCGAGGTTTCCTGGGCCCTTCAGCTGGTCTGACAGGCTTAGTCAGATCTGAGTCATCGTCTTTCTCTTCGCTTTTCAGTAGTTCAATGAGTGAGCGAGCTACTGTATTTTAGCGAATCCCTCGACTAATCTTCTATAGTAGAAGTAGAATCCCAGAAATGACCTAAGCTCGGTCACATTAGTAGATCTCGGCCAGGAGGTGATGGCTTACAGCTTCTGGGGATCTGTGGCCACTCCTTCGGCAGACACGATGTGGCCAAGGTTGTTGACCTAGGGTTGATAGAACTGGCTCCTCTCCAGAGACAACTTCAACCCTTCATCCTGGAGTCTCTTCAGGATCTTCTCCAGATACTCTTCGTGCTCCTCCAGAGTCTTGCCAAAGATGATGATGACGTTGTCTAGGTACACCAACACTTCGATCAGTTTCAAGTCTCCCACAGTCTTCTCCATTAGACTTTGGATAGTGGCTGGGGTGCCAGACAGGCCTTGAGGCATGTGGTCAAATTCAAAGAACCTCACCCGTGTAATGAAAGCGGTCTTCTCCCTATCCTCAGGGTACATG
Organism: Pelophylax lessonae; assembly: GCF_965119305.1. Lineage (NCBI taxonomy): Eukaryota > Metazoa > Chordata > Amphibia > Anura > Ranidae > Pelophylax > Pelophylax lessonae. The sequence goes on from NC_138778.1 coordinate 232,891,015, forward strand.
GGGATTTGGTAGAACCTGCTCTTCAAATCCAGCACGCTAAACCATTTCCCCCCTGACAGGCTCTGCCAGGCTTCTCCTATTCTTCGGGTGGTATATTAGTCGGAAATGGTCCTTCAGTTCAGCATCTGATAATTGATGCACAACCTCCGGGACCCATTCTTCTTCTGTACCACCACTATCGGGGAAGCGTATGGACTTCAGAACTCTTGGATGATACCTGCTCTCTTCAGTTCTGCCAGTTATTCACACAGGTCTTCCAAGTCCTCTAAGGGAATCCGTCTCTGAACAGGTTTTCTTCTTGAAGAAGGATTCTGTGTTAAGCGCTGCTTGCATACCCCACATCGACCTCACTCTTGGAGAATGCAGCCTGCCATCTCTGGAGCTGAGTCTTGGCCCTTTCCTTCCATTCAGATGAGAGAGTCGTATTCTTCGCTACCCCCCACCAAATCAGGCGGTGAGACTGAGGTGGCCGGATTCACTTGTCACAGCAACATCTGAGCCAGCATTCTCACAGGGGAGGCCATGTTGTTGCGGACACTGACAGGGATCTTCCCGTTACTTTTCATCAACGCTTTAGTCGAAATCACTTCAGGAATTATCTGCACTCCCACATCTTCTCTCTGGCTGTCCGCTTCAAGGACAATGAAAGAGACTGGTTGCTTCTAATTTAACTTGACAGATGCTCATAGACCAGCTACCTCACTGGGCTGTAACTCTTTCTCACACCGGTCCAGGTGCCATATCTTCCCCACTCCTTCAGCAGGGGCCTTCTGCTCTTGCACCAGGTGCTGATAGGCTTGTCTCAGCATGGGATGTAAACCCGTAGATGAAGTGCCAAACTCCAGAACAAGAGGTGTCAACAGCCTTTGGACAAGATCAGTGTAACGGAGCACTAATACCCAGCCTAGGTATCTCCGCTGTATAATCCTTTAAGCTGAGGAAGTGCAAAAATATCCAAGGCAAAATTCCCCCCCAGTAACTGGACGACACACAGTTCTGGGAGTCAACTAGAATGAATTCAGTTTATTGAAAACACAAGCATAAGAGATCTACACTCTGCGAAAACCCCTCCCTCTTCGAGCCATTCCACACACAAACCTACACATCCCATAATAACCTTACTCTAGGCAGACAGGAACAATAGGATGATGGAATGCAGGTATTCAACAATAACAAACCCCCACCCCACTGGCATGGGTCTATGAAACACTTCTGCCATATTCTAGCCATCTGCAATACATCCCCACACATCTCCTGAGGGACACTGCTCAGAAATATTATGGTCCCAAGTGAAAGAGTCACTCACTCTTTTAACACAAACCACAATCTTTGTCCATTCCGCTACAATCAGTATTGGTCCCTATGATCAGGGAAATCTTGCAAGCCTTTGGTGGGCAAGGGCAGACCCCTACCAATTTGTCAAAAGTCTGCTTTTCTAGCTATGGAGGGATCAAAAGTCAGCTTGACTGGTAGATAGCCTTCATAGGGGGAATTCTGAGTCCAGTTGACCCATATCTCTAGCTCTTACAACTTCTGTAGTGGCAGGTGCTTAAGGTGTCTGTCATAGAAGTTTCACTTGAGTCACTTGAGCTTCGGTATCCAGGACGGCTTTAGTGAAGATCCCCTCTTCTTGGATGGGAACGACACGAGAAGGTCCCACTAGCTTGGCAGGGAACTTGTAGGAAGTGGCAGCCATGGCCTGTTCAGTTCTCCTCTCTTGCGGGAATTCTGATTTGGCTTGAGTCTCCGTTGAGCTCTGGGAGTCTGCTGTACACTGACTTTCCAATGCCGGGCAGCAAGTGTCAAAGGGAGTGGGACACTGGGTTGCTCAGACACAACAACAGGATTCCTCTGAGAGGGTTTGGGCTTCTGCCGTGGTCTCCTCACGTCATTGCTTTTGGAGCTAGCTATTGTAGATCGGCACCTAGTTGGCTCCCTCACCAGGGCTCTCAGAAGTTTCCTACCAGCTTTTGGCACTGTGCTTCAGACCTCACTGGGCTTGGACACACCCATTGATAATATCCCCCTCCTCTGCAGTTTAAGCAAATTCTTTGATTTGCTGGCTTCTGTCATGTACCTGGGTGTCCTTGAACCGGGAGGTTCCCTGTTTCATAGCTTGCAGCCTTATCTGTTGTGCCACAAAGAAGCTCTGGGGTTTTTGCAGTGATTTTCCAGCCTGATGCTTTACTTTTGGACTCACTAGCTCCACCTGCTGCCAGCTGCCAGCTGCGAACAATGTACAATTTAACCAGCTGTGAACAATGTACAATTTAACCAGCTGTGAACAATGTACAATTTATCCAGCATTTAAATAGCAGCACTTCCTGTTGCTCAATGCCCGTTTGTTTGGAATATCTTCCTGGGTGTGCTGTTTGCTCTTTTACTGACTATCGTGTATGAACTTTTGCCTGTATTCTTGACCCCTCTTCAGCCTGCCGAATCTGTACTTCACTGCCAGCTTGTGTATGACTTCTGCCTGCCTTACCATTCTTTGGATTACAAAGCGGTATCCAACGCTTTGCCAAATCTGTTGCCGGCCTGATCTCTGACTACGTTTTCGCCTGAATCCTCAGCACTCAAGCTCCATTTCAGACTTTACCTAACAGGTACCTAACAGCTTCTCTGCCTGAGCAACTGTAGAGCTTGAGGGTTTCTTGGACTTCAAAACTTCATCACTAGGTTGAACAGTGGGCTTGGTGGTTAGCAGAACCATCATCTCTATCAGCTGTGACACCTGAGTCTTAAGAAGCTCTACATCGGGGTTGCCATCAGCTGCACCGGCCACTCTGACCCCAACGGGTTCTGACCTCTGAACTTTTTGTTCTCAAGCATGGCTCCCTCATCCTGCACAATCCGGATCAAATCTAGATACTTCAAGATGCCAACATCTTGCCGGGTCCTTTAGCAGAATAGTTATGGGATCCAAAGACTTGGCACCCCTCAAGACTTTCTGTGCCCAGACCGCATCTACTTTCTGAGCATCCAAATCCTTCTTCAGTAGGATTTGGTGCATTGGTGCATGATCTTGTCCAGACGACTCATGTAGTCGGATAGCTTCTCTCACTCATTTTGGTAGGTACGCTCTAACTGGTACATGAGATCAGAAACCTTTTGTTTGTGGCCAAATACATCTCTCAGGATATTCAGGTAGTCCTGGGCAACACACTGTAGGTACTGGTTGTCGTCCAGAAAAGGCCCTAAATATCCGATATCCAGTTCCAGAGTATGTTGGAGTGACTTTCTGGCATTTTGACACAGTCTCCCAGGGCAGTGAACTCTGGCCCAATCGTGGCCAGGGGTGCCTTGGAAGGGACTTCTTCCTCTGTAGCCCCCATCAAAAAAAAAAAACCCTCCTAGCACAAGTCCTCTACCCCCCAAAAATCCCCCCTCCTAACACAAACACCCCCCCCCCTCATTTTCCCCTCCGAGCACCACAAAAAACCCCAATCATTCCAACTATCACATATCTCCCCTCCTAGCACAAATCCCTTCCTCCTTCTACCATATGACTTCTTCTAACACAACACCCCCCCCCCCCCCAACCAATCGCTCCTCCTAGCAAAAATCCTCCTCCCTATCCCCCCTCCCAACACAAATCTCCCCAAATCATCACTTCTAGCCCATCCCCCACCCCCCAAATTTCCTTGCCTAAAACTAATCTTACCCCCTGATGTCCCCCAAATTCCCCCTCCCAAAACAAATACCCCCCCCATAAAAAACTTTCCCCCTTCTAGCACAAATCCTCTACCCCTCAAATTTCTCCTCCGAGCACAAATCCTCCCCCCCCCACTCCAAAGCCCCCCTCCTAGCACAAATCTTCCTCCCATCCCCCCTCCTAACACAAATCACCACTCCTAGCAACCCCCCCCCCCAAATTTCCCCGCCTAAAACAATTCTTATCCCCTGTTATTCGCCCACATTCCCCCTCCCAACACAAATCCCCACCCCCAATCTCCTCAGCTCACATGATACCACAGTGCCCAGGGCAGTTTCCCCTCCTGCCCACCCCTTGTCCTGGCCCTGCTCTCAATTTGACATCCATGCATGGGTGCATGATGGCCCCAAACATAGAAAGACGGAGTTCATGTACAAACAACCACATGTATGTTCTATTGGGAGCAGCAGGCATATCCGTGCAGCCACTGCACCCCAATTGACACCAGTGGGACTTCGTGCTCAGGGATGAATGGAACACCAATACATCCCCATGGGGGTCAACCTGGTCCTTGCCTCAGGACCTCATGTGAGTGAGGCCCTTATGGCATGAGTGCAGGAATTTGTCCCTGTATTAAATCTTCATTGATCTTTGCAGACGAGTGCAGCTCACTGGAGATGATGTGAATGAGCCCCCTGTGTATTGGTAAGTGGATGGAAATTTTTGCACTCACCTGTCTGTCATATGGACAGCGCACAAGACAAGTGCAGATTGAAAAAAATGTGTGTTGTTTCGATTCATTAGTTACATAAATTCGTTTAGGTAAATTAGTTTCATCCGTTTTCGGAATTTGCTTTGTTTATTTGAATTTGAATCGATTAGAATTTTCTGAATATGGAAAATTTGAATCGATTCAAATTGCATTCAAATTTGATATGAATTGCATTTGAATCAAATTTATTTCATTTGAAATTCAAATTTCGGAAGATGGTTATATTCTTTCTATTCCATTCTAGTCTATTGATTTTTTTCTGTTCTATTCTTTTATTTTTGATTCTGCAAATAGGGGGGAGGTGTGGGACTTTGAGTGAGGCGCACAATGGGAGTTTCGTGCGCCTCCATCCCATTCAAGTAAAAACAAAAAGAAGGTTGGGACTTTAGATGAGAGACGTGACACAACTGGCAAGACAATAATATTACATTTATTGATACATGAAGTATTCAAACATATCATATAAATAATGTAAACATCGATACAATGACAAAGCTCATAAAAGGTCCCCAAGTTCAGGTTCATATAAAACCAACATAATAAAGTATATCAAAAGTGACAAGTTGATTAAGTAGGATCATGACATTAAACAAACTCGACGCGTTTCGTGGACTAATATTGCCACTTCCTCAGGAGTATATGTATGACATGGATATATCAGCTCTGGCACTAGAGGTAAAACCTGACCCTGGGTGTCTCCCACAGGAGCTGAGGGTGCACAAGGTAGGCGGACCACGCCACACACAGGGAGGAGCGTGGGTAAGAATACGTGGAGTGAAGCTGGTAGCAACATGGAGGAGTATCAAAATCAACCTCCCAAGCTCCAAAACAGGTGTGTCCCGCGATGGCCGAGGCCGCCAAAATCCCTGTGTACCCAGCGTCACGACAGTGTATATGAATGGGGCCAGCGCGGGAACGGTAAAAGCCAACCTTCTTTTTATTTGTGATTCTAATCTTTTCTTTTCTAATTAGAGTATATTCTATTCTTTTCTATTCTAGTCAAATTCAAATTTATTCTATTCGAAGTTCAAATTTCGGAAAACGGTTATATTGTTATATTATCTCGAATCTATTCTTTTCTATTCTATTCCTTTATTTTCTATTATTTTTTATTCTCTTCAAATATTTGGTTTGAAAACTATTTGAATTAGAATTTCGTCCGAAATTATGTTTGGTTATTTCGGATTTGTTTAATTTTGTTACTTTTGTGCAGTTCGCTTTTTATTTCCAAATTGAAATTATTTATTTGTTTGTTATTTGAAAATTCGGGTGTATCCAAATTTTTGAATAACGAAAAATCTGTCCAAATTTCAATTTGGAATTAAACTGCACATGTCTACAGTGTAAAGCTACCAGTCTCACTGGCGCCCCCTGTCCCTCATAGTGGTGGTACAATTCTGGATTTGGATCCTGAAAATAGGTTGTTGTGAGCAGCTGACGGCATGATTTGTTCTGAGTGAAGCTGTCACTTTGATCTCTGTATTTCGGTGTCACTGAATTATAGATTCTCTGCATCAATTATATATCTGCACTATGTATGTGCCGAGCCGCTGCTGTATAACACAACATTAAGGGGCACCCCGGCTACACACACACACCCAGCATTTACAGTATCTCACAAAAGTGAGTACACCCCTCACATTTCTGTAACTATTTTATTCTATCTTTTCATGTGACAACACTGAAGAAATGACACTTTGCTACAATGTAAAGTAGTGAGTGTACAGCTTGTATAACAGTGTAAATTTGCTGTCCCCTCAAAATAACTCAACACACAGCCATTAATGTCTAAACCGCTGGCAACAAAAGTCAGTACACCCCTAAGTGACAATGTCCAAATTGGACCCAAAGTGTCAATATTTTGTGTGGCCACCATTATTTTCCAGCACTGCCTTAACCCTCTTGGGCATGGAGTTCACCAGAGCTTCACAGGTTGCCACTGGAGTCCTCTTTCCCTCCTCCATGATGACATCACAGAGCTGGTGGATGTTAGAGACCTTGCGCTCCTCCATCTTCCGTCTGAGGATTCCCCACAGATGCTCAATAGGGTTTAGGTCTGGAGACATGCTTGGCCAGTCCATCACCTTTACCCTCAGCTTCTTTAGTAAGGCAGTGGTCGTCTTGGAGGTGTTTGGGGTCGTTATGTTGGAATATTGCCCTGCGGCCCAGTCTCTGAAGGGAGGGGATCATGCTCTGCTTCAGTATGTCACAGTACATGTTGGCATTCATGGTTCCCTCAATGATCTGTAGCTCCCCAGTGCTGGCAGCACTCATGCAGCCCCAGACCATGACACTCCCACCACCATGCCTGACTGTAGGAAGACACACTTGTCTTTGTACTCCTCACCTGGTTGCCCCCACACACGCCTGACACCATCTGACACCAAATAAGTTTATCTTGGTCTCATCAGAGCACAGGAGATGGTTCCAGTAATCCATGTCCTTAGTCTGCTTGTCTTCAGCAAACTGTTTGCAGGCTTTCTTGTCCATCATCTTTAGAAGAGGCTTCCTTCTGGGATGACAGCCATGCAGACCAATTTGATGCAGTGTGCGGCGTATGGTCTAAGCACTGACAGGCTGACCCCTCCCCCACCCCTTCAACCTCTGCAGCAATGCTGGCAGCACTACTACGTCTATTTCCCAAAGACAACCTCTGGATATGACCCTGAGCACGTGCACTCACTTTCTTTGGTCCACCATGGTGAGGCCTGTTCTGAGTGGAACCTGTCCTGTTAAACCACTGTATGGTCTTGGCCACCCTGCTGCAGCTCAGTTTTAGGGTCTTGGCAATCTCCTTATAGCCTAGGCCATCTTTATGTAGAGCAACAATTATTTTTTTCAGATCCTTAGAGAGTTCTTTGCCACGAGGTGCCATGTTTAGCTTCCAGTGACCAGTATGAGAGAGTGAGAGCGATAACACCAAATTTAACACACCTGCTCCACCTTCACACCTGAGACCTTGTAACACTAACATGGTGAACTCCATGCCCAAGAGGGTTAAGACAGTGCTGGAAAATAATGGTGGCCACACAAACTATTGACACTTTGGGCCCAATTTGGACATTGTCACTTAGGGGTGTACTGACTTTTGTTGCCAGTGGTTTAGACATTAATGGCTGTGTGTTGAGTTATTTTGAGGGGACAGTAAATTTACACTGTTATACAAGCTGTACACTCACTACTTTACATTGTAGCAAAGTCTCATTTCTTCAGTGTTGTCACATGAAAAGATAGAATAAAATATTTACAAAAATGTGAGGGGTGTACTTACTTTTGTGAGATACTGTACAGCCGTGTGACTCTTGCCTTTTCTCTCCATAATGAATTACAATTAACATTTCTATTTTACAAGTAAGATTTTTTCTTCATTGAATATTCTTTTCATAATCTCAGCTTTTTTTTGCATTGCCTTTCCTCCTCCCTCTTGCCGCATTGATCGGTGAATGAGTATCATCGTATACAGGGGCACTGATAGGGCAGTACAGCCAGCCCTCCTGTACTGAGCCCCGCCCCCATCAGTTCAAAAGGGGGGCCCGGGCAATTGCTGAGCAGGAGGTCCGGCTGTACTGTCTTATTGCAGACGCAAATCCTCTTCTGTCTCCCCCTGCAGCACTGCCAGATTCTCCTCTTCTTTTTCCCTCCAGCTTTACTACAGGGAGATTGGTAGCACATGCACCCCCCTTCCATCTGCGGTCCGGGCCCCCTCTATGCGCCCCTTTACCCCGCAGTGCTGTCGTTTTCCCTCCTGTCCTCTCCTGTGTGCAGGCTTACAGGGGGGTGTTTCAGGATAGAAAGCGGGGGAAGAGGCCGGTAAATATATAATTTATTGGCCTCTTCCTTTCCTGAATGAACACAGTGAGTGATCAGTACCAATCACTCCTGTGTTCATTCATCACTGAAGCATAGTAAGTTGTGTTTACTATGCTTCCGTTTGAAGAAGCCTCAGAGCACTTCCTATTCATTCATCTGTGCAGCTATAGGCTACAGAGAAAGGGACTGATAAATTTATGTCCTGAGTCACTTCTGGATGTGGAGGGGCCCTGTCAGGTAGGCTGTATGGGGCCCCCGTGATTTCTAACAGTAGCCCTGATCGCGTATGGATGACCCCTGGTGCTCTCCCCTCCTGTTAGCTGCCTACACTGCTCCTCCCCCAATGCCTGAAACATGTTAAACGTTATCAATATGCAATGCAGTGGAACTTGATTGACTTCAAATTTCGTTGAACTCCACAGAGAGGTGTTTTTTTTTTTACCTTGACAAAATTGTTGCTATAAAATGCAGAACCTCCAAATTTTCTGGTTGATGTGGTTTGTGGGCTCAGTATTTAGGTTTTAGGTGGGTATAGCCAGTGGCGTAGCATGGGGGGGGGGGGCAGCTGGTGAAGTTTCCCCGGGCGCAACATTTAGAGAGGCGTCCACCAAAAGGCAGCCCAGGCAGCGGGACAACTAAAACCTCCTTGCTGAACCTGGTAGGAGAGAGGGCACAGCGTTGAGGATTTAGTTTATATGATGTTTAGCTGCTGTCATTGAGAAAGCAGGGAGAATGGATCCAGCATTCAGAGGAGGGTGGAATGGTGAGCGGATCCCGAGTGTGTGCAGGTAGTGAGTGTCAGGCTGTGCGGGGGGGGGGTGGTCAGGCAAGGGGTGCCGGGGGAGGTCATGGTGTAGGAGGCTCCGGTTGCTGCAGCTGCATCTAAAGTCCTGCTGGAGATCATCTCCGGCCTGCAAGGGACATCAGAGTGCAGGGATCTGGTGGGGGAACTGGGGGTGGGATCACAGTGGAGAAATGGGAGGGATCTGGGGGTGTGATCACAGTGGAGAGATGAGGGGGGGGGACTGGGGGTGTGATCAGAGTGGAGGGATCTGGTGGGGGATCTGGGGGTGTGATTAGAGTGGATGAATGGGGGAGATCTGGGGGTTGGATCCACGTAGAGGTATCTGGTGGGAGATCTGGGGGTGTGATCAGAATGGGAGGGATCTGGGGGTGTGATCAGAATGGGAGGGATCTGGGGGTGTGATAAAGATGGAGGTATGGTAGGGATCTGGGGGGGGTGTGATCAGAGTGGAGAGATCTGGTGGATCTGTGGGTGTGATCAGGGTGGAGGGATCTGGGGGTATGATCAAGGTGGATGAATAGGAGGGATCTGGGGGTGTGATCAGAGTGGAGAGATCTGGTGGGGAATCTGGGGGTGTGATTAGAGTGGATAAATAAGGGAGATCTTGGGGTGTGATCCGAATGGTAGGGATCTGGGGGAGTGATCTAAGTGGATGGGTGGGGGAAGGGGGGGTCTGGGGTGTGATCAGAGTGGAGAGATCTGGGGTGTGATCAGGGTGGAGGGATTTGATGGGGGATCTGGGGGTGTATTCAGGGTGGACGAATAAGAGGGAGCTGGGAGTGTGAACAGAGTGGAGGAACGGGGGGGGGGGAATCTGGGGGTGTGATCAGAGTAGAGGGATCTGAGGGGATCTAGAGGTGTGATCAGTGTGTGTGTGGGGGGGTATCTGGGGTGTGTGATCAGAGTAGGGGGGGGGGGTTGGGGTGTAATTAGGGTGGAGGGATTCTGGTGGGTGGACGAATAAGAGGGAGCTGGGAGTGTGAACAGAGTGGAGGAATGGGGGGGATCTTGGGGTGTAATCAGGGGGGGGGGGGTTCTGGGGGTGAGATTAGGGTGGAGGGATTCTTGGGGGATCTGGAGGTGTGATCAGAGTGGAGGGATGGGGGGATCGGGATCTGGAGGTTCTGATCAGAGTGTGTGGGGAGGGGGTATCTGGGGGTGTGATCAGAGTGGAGGGATTGAGGGAGGGGGATCTGGGGGAGTGATCAGAGTGGGGGGGGGGGTATCTGGGGATGTGATCAGAGTAGGGGGGTATCTGGGGGTGTGATTAGGGTGGAGGGATTCTTGGGGGATCTGTAGGTGTGATCAGAGTGGGGGGAGGGGGATCTGGAGGTGTGATCAGAATGTGTGGGGAAGGGGTATCTGGGGGTGTGATCAGAGTGGGGGGGTATCTGGGGGTGTGATCAGAGTGGGGGGGTATCTGGGGGTGTGATCAGAGTAGGGGGGGTTCTGGGGGTGTGATCAGAGTGTAGGGGAGGGGGTATCTGGGGTGTGATCAGAGTGGGGGGGTATCTGGGGGTGTGATCAGAGTAGGGGGGTATCTGGGGGTGTGATTAGGGTGGAGGGATTCTTGGGGGATCTGGAGGTGTGATCAGAATGTGTGGGGAAGGGGTATCTGGGGGTGTGATCAGAGTGGGGGGGGGGGGGTATCTGGGGGTGTGATCAGAGTGGGGGGGGGTATCTGGGGGTGTGATCAGAGTAGGGGGGGGGTTCTGGGGGTGTGATTAGGGTGGAGGGATTCTTGGGGGATCTGGAGGTATGATCAGAGTGTAGGGGAGGGGGTATCTGGGGTGTGATCAGAGTGGGGGGGGGTATCTGGGGGTGTGATCAGAGTAGGGGGGTATCTGGGGGTGTGATTAGGGTGGAGGGATTCTTGGGGGATCTGGAGGTGTGATCAGAGTGGGGGGAGGGGGATCTGGAGGTGTGATCAGAATGTGTGGGGAAGGGGTATCTGGGGGTGTGATGAGAGTGGGGGGGGGGGGTATCTGGAGGTGTGATCAGAGTAGGGGGGGGGGGGTTCTGGGGGTGTGATTAGGGTGGAGGGATTCTTGGGGGATCTGGGGGTGTGATCAGAGTGTAGGGGAGGGGGTATCTGGGGGTGTGATCAGAGTGTAGGGGAGGGGGTATCTGGGGGTGTGATCAGAGTGGAGGGATTGATGGAGTGGGATCTGGGGGAGTGATCAGAGTGAGGGGGGGGGGGTATCTGGGGGTGTGATCAGAGTAGGGGGGTTCTGGGGTTGTGATTAGGGTGGTGTGATCAGAGTGGAGGGATTGAGGGAGGGGGATATGGGGGAGTGATCATAGTAGGGGGGGGGGTATCTGGGGTGTGACTGGGGTGGGGGTATCTAAAAGTTCAGGGGGCGCACATTACTTGCCCCGGCGCTGACAGCTCACACTACGCCGTATAACACTACCCCACCGGGTATATCTGCTTCTATAATGCTCTGAAGGAGTTTCTAATGAAGACATAATTGGGAAGTTTTTATTATTGGCCGTCTCTCTGCTGAATCCCCAATCCCCAGCTTCCTCTACACAGCACCAGAGCCTGGACCCGGTGTAGCCACACTCAGAACTCCCTCCTTGGCACACTAGGAGGCGGAGGCCGTATACTGGCGCTGTACGTTTCTCCGCCATTCGTCACATCCTCCGTTTTCCCACAGACCTGAAGGGAATTCTTTGGCTCTGCGGCAGCTGAAGTCTTGTGGGGTGTGAAATCAGACAAGCTGGCGCCGTGTTTAATAAGGATAAACATGACAGAGGAAGATGTGGGGCAGAGATTGGGGGAGACGAGGCAGAGCAAACCAAAAATCCAGCTGGCCTCCATGTCCAGGATCAGCGAGGCATGAGGCACACGGTGCCACTTCCTAGAGACCTCCTTAGCAGATTTATTGAATACCGCCATGGCGAAAACTCACCTCGAATAACCATGAAAGCAGACACAAATGTGACTTCTGTAACACAATCCCATACATTGGCTCATTTCACCGCGCCCATTGATTGCCAATATGAGCGTTATCTTCAATTTAAAAGCATTCATTTATTTATTATATATATTTCTATATATTATTATTTATATTTTTATATATTATTATTTTTATATATTATTATTTATTTATTTATTATTATTTTTTATTTGGATCTCTAAACACACCGGCTTTTTCTGACACTTTTTGTTTACAAGTTTAATTCTGCATTTTTTTGCTAGAAACTTACTTGGAAACCCCCAAACATTATACTTCTTTTTTTTTTTTGCAGAGACCCTGGAGAATAAAATGGCGATCACACAGTATTTGCGCAGTATTAATGAATAAAAAACAAAACACAATACACACTATATTTCCAAAAGTATTGGGACGCCGGCCTTTACACACACATGAACTTTAATGGCATCCCAGTCTTAGTCCGTAGGGTTCAATATGGAGTTGGCTCCGCCCTTTGCAGCTATAACAGCTTCAACTCTTCTGGGAAGGCTGTCCACAAGGTTTAGGAGTGTCTATGGGAATGTTTCACCATTCTTCCAGAAGTGCATTTCGGAGGTCAGACACTGATGTTGGATGAGAAGGCCTGGCTCGCAGTCTCCACTCTAATTTATCCCAAAGATGTTCCGTCGGGTTGAGGTCAGGACTCTGTGCAGACCAGTCATGTTCCTCCACCCCAAACTCACTCATCCATGTCTTTATGGACCTGCACTGGTACACAGTCATGTTGGAACAGGAAGGGGCCATCCCCAAACTCCTCCCACAAAGTTGGGGGCATGAAATTGTTTCAAAATGTCTTGGTATGCTGACGCCGTAAGAGTTCCCTTCACTGGAACTAAGGGGCCAAACCCAACCCCTGAAAAACACCCCCACACCATAATCCCCCCTCCACCAAATGATTTGGACCAGTGCACAAAGCAAGGTCCATAAAGACATGGATGACCGAGTTTGGGGTGGAGGAACTTGACTGACCTGCACAGAGTCCTGACCTCAACCCGATAGAACACCTTTGGGATGAATTAGAGCGGAGACTACGAGCCAGGCCTTCTAAACCTTGTGGACGGCCTTCCCAGATGAGTTGAAGCTGTTATAGCTGCAAAGGGTGGAGCCAACTCAATATTCAACCCTACAGACTAAGACTGGGATACCATTAACCGGTTAACGACCACCCGCCGCAGTTATACTGCGGCAGGCAGCCGCTCCCAGGCAAATCGCCGTACATGTACGTCACTCGCTCTCGAAAGACTAGGGGGCAAGCTCGCGCCGCCGCCAGCGCTCTCCCGCCCCCGCTCGTCAGTGGGGAAGCCGATGCACGGGGCAGGCGGCTCTGATTGCCGTCTGACACCCGCAATCCTTCCTCGCTGAGAGAGAAGAACGGTCGGATGTTGTAAACACAGCTGACAGTTCTTCTCTCTGGAATGATCACAGAGCGCCTTCTATATAGGATCACATGTCTCTATGGTCATTTCACAAGCCACGCCCCCCCACACAGTTGGAGTGACTCCCCTAGGCTCACATTTAACCCCTTGATCACCCACAGTGTTAACCCCTTCCTTGCCAGTGTCATTATTACAGTGACAGTGCATATTTTTAGCACTGATTACTGTAGTAATGTCACTGGTCCCCCCCAAAAGTGTCAAAAATGTCAGTTAGGGGTCCGATCTGTCCGCCGCAATGTCGCAGTCCCGCAAAAAATCGCAGATCGCCGCCATTACTGGTAAAAAAAAAAAAAACAATAAATATGACATAAATCTTTCCCGTAGTTAGTAGACGCGATAACTTTTGCGCAAACCAATCAAATTACGCTTATTGCTTAATTTGATTTAAAATATGTAGCAGATTAGCTTGAAATGTTAAAAAAAAATTTGATTTTTAATTTTTTTTGGGGGGAATGTTATATAGCAGAATGTGAAAAATATATTTTTTTTTGTTTTTGTTTTTTCAAAACTGTCACTTTTCTTTTGTTTATAGCACAAAAAATAGAAATCGCACAGGTGATCAAATACCGACCGCGCAATTGTAAGTTAAAGTAACACAGTGCCGAATTACGAAATAGGGCCTGGTCATTATCCTTCCGGTCTTAAAGTGGTTAAAGTTCATGTACGTGTAATGGCAGGCGCCCCACTAACACCAACAATGAGACGCTACTCCTCCCCACTAACACTAACGAGGTGGGACACTATTCCTCCCACTTACACCAATGATGGGGCACTATTCCTCCCACTGACACCAATGATGGGGCACTATTCCTCCCACTGACACCAATGATGGGGCACTATTCCTCCCACTGACACCAATGATGGGGCACTATTCCTCCCACTGACACCAATGATGGGGAACTATTCCTCTCACTGACACCAATGATGGGGCACTATTCCTCCCACTGACACCAATGATGAGGCACTATTCCTCCCACTGACACCAATGATGGGGCACTATTCCTCCCACTGACACCAATGATGGGGCACTATTCCTCCCACTGACACCAATGATGGGGCACTATTCCTCCCACTGACACCAATGATGGGGCACTATTCCTCCCACTGACACCAATGATGGGGCACTATTCCTCCCACTGACACCAATGATGGGGAACTATTCCTCTCACTGACACCAATGATGGGGCACTATTCCTCCCACTGACACCAATGATGAGGCACTATTCCTCCCACTGACACCAATGATGGGGCACTATTCCTCCCACTGACACCAATGATGGGGCACTATTCCTCCCACTGACACCAATGATGGGGCACTATTCCTCCCACTGACACCAATGATGGGGCACTATTCCTCCCACTGACACCAATGATGGGGAACTATTCCTCTCACTGACACCAATGATGGGGCACTATTCCTCCCACTGACACCAATGATGGAGCACTATTCCTCGCACTGACACCAATGATGGGGTACTAGTCCTCCCACTGACACCAATGATGGGGCACTATTCCTCCCACTGATACCAATAATGGGGCACTATTCCTCTCACTGACACCAATGATGGGGCACTATTCCTCGCACTGACACCAATGATGGGGTACTAGTCCTCCCATTGACACCAATGATGGGGCACTATTCCTCCCACTGACACCAATGATGGGGCACTATTCCTCCCACTGATACCAATAATGGGGCACTATTCCTCCCACTGACACCAATGAGGGGACACTATTCCTCCCACTGACACCAATGATGGGGCACTATTCCTCCCACTGACCCCAATGATGGGGCACTATTCTTCCCACTAACACCGACAGGACGCTATTCCTCCCACTGACACGAATGATGGGGCACTATTCCTCCCACTGACACCAATGATGGGGCACTATTCCTCCCACTGACACCAATGATGGGGCACTATTCCTCCCACTGACCCCAATGATGGGGCACTATTCCTCCCACTGACACCAATGATGGGGCACTATTCCTCCCACTGACACCAATGATGGGGCACTATTCCTCCCACTGACCCCAATGATGGGGCACTATTCCTCCCACTGACACCAATGATGGGGCACTATTCCTCCCACTAACACCGACAGGACGCTATTCCTCCCACTGACACCAATGATGGGGCACTAATCCTCCCACTAACAATGAGGCAACATTTCTCCCACTAACGCCTACACTGGGATCATTTCTACTACCACCGGCCACAGTCCGGCTCCTCCAAATTCGGAAGGACAGTAAACTGGCCAATAAAGCTGGCTACTCGGTAACATCCATTACAACAGTTCTTTATTGGCCACATGGCAGGATACAGCTGTAACATAATTGTGTTTTGGTCAAAGCCTTAGGCTCCGTTCACATGTTAGCGTATGGATCACGGGCAGAACCGCCGTGGTTCCGCCCGCGATCTGGAGATTATTGCAAATCGCGTGACGCCTGTGCGTTGCCCGTTGATTTGCAATAGACCCCCAAACGCTGAGCGATGTTGCCGCGATTTCCGCCTGCCGAATCGCGGTAACATCGCGCAAAAAAAAATCGCGGGACGCATTACGACCAAAAAAGTACAAGAGCTTCTTTGGATCGTATTGCGTCCCGCTATTTTTTTTGCGCGATGTTACCGCGATTCGGCATGATCCATACGCTAACATGTGAACGGAGCCTTACTCTTGCTATGGGCAAGGCTTTGACTAAAATGCGTTAGCTTGTTACTGCTGTATCCCCCCATGTGGCCAATAAGGGATTGTTGCAATGGACGTTACAGAGTAGCCGGTTCATTGTATTAGTGGTTCTTCCAAGACCCCCATTACATCAGGTGAGGGGGGAGGGCTGTAGGACGTATTCTGGGCCTCTAAATGTGCAGTTTTTTGTCGCGTAAGATGAAATCCGCATGTCGCACATGTGCGCTGGTGTGAAGATGGGCATTACAATGCAATCATGCATGCATATGTGTGAATTCACCCGAACGTATTTTATAAATGTCAGATCTTCTCACACATTCTCTCTCTCTCTTTTTTAATATTTGTATCAATTTTTTATGATATTCATGAATCTCAGAGAAATATCTGTATCCTTTTTATGAGTGAGAAAAATCACAAATGTGTTACAGAAGAATTTATAAGCAGCGTGAGATCTGATATATTTTTTTTTAGACCCTGGAAGAAGTGGTAACATCTTGAGCTCCCCCCAAACTGGAGCAACCCCCCCCCCCCTTCCCCCCCTCTCCTTCCCGCTTCCCCCCCTACGGCTCCCAAATGCTTTTTTCCAGTATTCTCAGTTGGTGAAATATTAATGATCAGACGTTCCTTCATCTGGTGCAGATCACACACTTGCTGGCAGAACTCTGGGGCATAGAACGAATCTTCCATGTTACGGCGCCAACATCCCGCTGTACAGAATTCAACCGCAGCGTCGACCTGTTAAAGGAAAACTCCGCTTGTAAACCTTTATCTTTTCCCATCGCTGACACCCACCAACCTTTTATACATCCCTTCTGATTCTCTGTAAGGTTAGCAAGTGAGGATGGATACAAAGTGGAATCCCAACGGGACACATTCATGTATGTATATATATATATATAGTCAAAAGTATTGGGACACCTGCCTTTACACGCAACTACTTAAGCCCCGGAGAATTTGGCTGCTCAAAGACCAGGCCCTATTTTGCGATACGGCACTGGGTGACTTTAACGGACAATTGCGCGGTCGTGCGACACTGTACCCAAAAGAAATTGACGTCCTTTTTTCCCCACAAACAGAGCTTTCTTTTGGTGGTATTTGATCACCTCTGCAATTTTTATTTTTTGCGCTATAAACAAAAAAAGCGTCAATTTTGAAAAAATAACAATATTTTTCACATTTTTTTATATGAAATTCCCCCAAAAAAATTGTAAAAATCAAAATTTTTTAACATTTTAGGCCAATTTGTTTTCTGCTACATATTTTTGGTAAAAAAAAATCACAATAAGTGTATTTTGATTAGTTTGCGCATTAGTTATTGCGTTTACTAACTAAGGGAAAGATTTATGTCATTTTTATTGTTTTTATTTTTAACTAGTAATGGCGGAGATCTGTGATTTTTTTTTTTTGTGGGACTGCAACATTGCGGCGGACAGATCGGACCCCTGACTGACATTTTTGACACTTTTGGGGGTACCAGTGACATTACTACAGTAATCAGTGCTATACATATGCACTGTTACTGTAAAAATGATACTGGCAGGGAAGGGGTTAACTTTATTAGTGATCAAGTGTGTCCCTAGGGGCGTGATTCTAACTGTCAGGGGGCGTGGCTTTTGATATAACCACAGAGACATTTGATCCTACATAGCAGGATCGTATGATCTCTGCAGTTACACCGGGGAGAATGACAGACGGCTTTGTTTACATCAGCCGCCTGCCTTTCTCCCTCTCCAGCGGGAGATCGCGAGTGACCGGCGGACATCGGAGCCCCGGTCACTCGCGCAGGGATGTCAGTGAACGACCGGGAGCGCGCCACGCGCCGGCACGCGCTCACCCTCTACAGGCTCCTGGGCGAGCGATATAGTACTACGTCAGTTTGCCCAGGAGAGGCTGACTGCCGCAGTAAATATACTGTGGGCGGTCGGCAAGCGGTTAAAGACCTCCCACTGCAGGTTTAATGCGGCAGGTCGGTTCTGTCCCGCGAAACAACGTAGCGGTACGTCGCTTCGCGTGGGGGCGCGCGTGCGCTTTTTCACCACATGGGAAGCCGATTAGTGGGTACGGCAGCCACAATTACTGCCGGGCACCCGCAATCGCTCCCCGTGGAGACAGAACGGCGGTCTGCCATTTTATAAACATCAGACCGCTGTTCTGTCAGTGACCAAATATATAAAAATGGTCCAACACTACCATTGGGTACACCTCCATCAAACAAAAACAATTGCCCTTGTGGGACTGGACTCAATAATCAATTAATCAGTACAATGTAAATTTATTAGGTCAAAACAAACATACAAATAGTAAAATGCAAAAGCCAATACACTAAGTTCCGTTCACACTACCGCGACCAGACAGTCACCCCATAAGGGGCGACTTGTTAGCGCGCCTTTAGCGCGAATTGTGAATTTTTTTTTTTTACTTGTGAATTATTTTAAGCGACTTATATGATAGACGACTTTGTATTTGGCCAATCAGAATATGATATGTTGTGACCTAATTTCCCTTTCCTGTTTTTTTTTTTTTTATTTTTTCCTGTTTCCCATGTGTCCTGTGTTCTCTGTGTGTGTGTCATCTGTGTGTGTGTGTCTGTCCACCAGTGCCATGTATCAGTGTCCACCAGTGCCACTGTCTACCAGTGCCACCTATCAGTGTCCAGCAGTGCCACTGCCACTTATCAGTGTCCACCAGTGCCAGTGACTACCAGTGCCACTTATCAGTATCCACCAGTGCCAGTGACTACCAGTGCCACCTATCAGTGTCCACCAGTGCCACTGCCACATATCAGTGTCCACTAGTGCCACGGGCACGTAACAGTGTCCACCAGTGCCACGTATCAGTGTCCACTAGTGCCACGGGCACGTAACAGCGTCCACCAGTGCCACGTATCAGTGTCCACTAGTGCCACGGGCACGTAACAGTGTCCACCAGTGCCATGTATAAGTGTCCACTAGTGCCACGGGCACGTAACAGTGTCCACCAGTGCCATGTATCAGTGTCCACTAGTGCCACGGCCACGTAACAGTGTCCACTAGTGCCACGTATCAGTGTCCACCAGTGCCACCTATCAGTGTCCAGCAGTGCCACTGCCACTTATCAGTGTCCACCAGTGACTACCAGTGCCACTTATCAGTGTCCACCAGTGCCAGTGACTACCAGTGCCACCTATCAGTGTCCACCAGTGCCACTGCCACGTATCAGTGTCCACTAGTGCCACAGGCACGTAACAGTGTCCACTAGTGCCACGTATCAGTGTCCACTAGTGCCACGGGCACGTAATAGTGTCCACCAGTGCCACGTATCAGTGTCCACTAGTGCCACGGCCACGTAACAGTGTCCACCAGTGCCACGTATCAGTGTCCACTAGTGCCACGTAACAGTGTCCACTAGTGCCATGTATCAGTGTCCACTAGTGCCACGTATCAGTGTCCACCAGTGCCACTGTCCACCAGTGCCACCTATCAGTGTCCAGCAGTGCCACTGCCACTTATCAGTGTCCACCAATGCCAGTGACTACCAGTGCCACTTATCAGTGTCCATCAGTGCCAGTGACTACCAGTGCCTCCTAACCACATCTCTGCGTCGTCTGGAGGACATTATAGCAGGAGAAGGTGAAATAAAACTGGAGCACGAGAAATCTAAGCAGGGCCAATATATACAGACAATGCAGAGATAACGGTGTATGGGGGAGGTGGACTGCACTATGGAATGCCTGGGTAATTTTCCTTCTTCCTGTAAAGTCTGATCACAGTCACTTGACATAAGATAAGGATCCGACTTGGAGGCGACTCCCATTGAAGTCTATTGGCACAAGTCGGATACAAGTTGCCTCAAAGTAGTACCGGACCCTTTTCTGAAGTCGGAGCGACTTCAGTAGTGCCAATTAACCACTTTACCACCGGAGGATTTTGCTGTCTTCCGTCCAGACCACTTTTTGTGCTTCGGCACTGTGCGACTTTAACTGACAATTGTGCGGTCATGCAATGTGGTACCCAAACAAAATTTACGTCCTTTTTTTCCCACAAACAGAGCTTTCTTTTGGTGGTATTTGATCACCTCTGCGCTTTTTATTTTTTGCGATATTAATAAAAAAAGAGCGAAAATGTTGCAAAAAAATGACATTTTCAACTTTGTCTTTTAAAAAATATCCAATATACTCAATTTATGTCATTTTTTTTGGCCAAAATATATTTAGCTACATGTCTTTGACAAAAAAAATTCAATGAGCGTATTTTTATTGGTTTGCGCAAAAGTTATAGCGTCTACAAACTATGGTGTAAATACTGAAATTTTACGCAGCTTTAATTTCTGACTGCCTATCTCAATTCATGAAGTGCTAAAATGGCAGGGCAGTACAAGACCCCCCCCCCAAATTACCACTTTTTGGAAAGTAGACATCCTAAGGAATGTTCTGAGATGCATGTTGAGCTCATTGAATATTTAATTTTTTTGTCACAGGTGTTTGAAAAATGACTAAAAAAAAAAAAATTTTTTTTTTTTAACACAAAGTTGTCACTAAAAGATAAATTTTTCACACATGCCATGGGTATATGTGTAATTACACCCCAAAATATATTCTGCTACTTCTCCTGAGTACAGGGATACCCCATATGTGAGACTTTTTGGGAGCCTAGCTGTGTACGGGACCCCGAAAATCAATCTCCATCTTTAGGTTTTCTAATGGCGTAAATTTTTGATTTTACTCCTCACTACCCATCACAGTTTCGGAGGCCCTGAAATTTCAAGATAGCACAAAACCCCCCAAATGACCCCATTTTGCAAAGTAGACACCCCAAGCTATTTGCTGAGAGGCATGGTGAGTCCATGGAATATTTTATATTTTGCCACAAGTTTTGGGAAAATTACAATTTATTTATTTATTTATTTTTTAACACAAAGTTGTCACTAAAAGATAAATTTCTCACACATGACATGGGTATATGTGGAATGACACCCCAAAATACATTCTGCCGCTTCTCCTCAGTATGGGGATACCCCATGTGTGAGACTTTTTGGGAGCCTAGCTGTGTACGGGACCCCGAAAATTAATCTCCATCTTTAGGTTTTCTAATGGCGTAAATTGTTGATTTCACTCCTGACTACCCATCACAGTTTCGGAGGCCCTGAAATTTCAAGATAGCACAAAACCCCCCCAAATGACCCCATTTTGCAAAGTAGACACCCCAAGCTATTTGCTGAGAGGCATGGTGAGTCCATGGAATATTTAATATTTTGCCACAAGTTCCGGGAAATATATTATTATTATTTTTTTTTTTGTTTTTTTACACAAAGTTGTCACTAAATGATATATTGCTCACACATGCCATGGGTATATGTGAACTGACACCCCAAAATACATTCTGCTGCTTCTCCTGAGTACAGGGATACCACATGTGTGAGACTTTTTTGCAGTCTAGCCGAGTACAGGTCCTCGAAAGCCAACCCCCACTTTCAGGCTTTCCAAGGGCGTAAATTGTTGATTTCACTCCTGACTACCTATCACAGTTTCGGAGGCCATGAAATTCCAAGACAGCACAACCCCCCCCCCCCCCCCCCCAAATGACCCCTTTTCGAAAAGTAGACACCCTAAGCTATTTGCAGAGAGGCATGTTGAGTGTTTTGCAGATCTCACTTTTTGTCACAAAGTTTTGGAAATTGAAAAAAGAGGAAAAAAAATGCATTTTCCTGTTTTTTCTTCATTTTCCAAAAAAAATGAGAGATGCAAACCACTCACCATGCCTCTCAGCAAATAGATTGGAGTGTCTACTTTGCAAAATGGGGTCATTTGGGGACGTTTTGTGCCATCTTGGCATTTCATGGCCTTCAAAAGTGTGATAGGTAGTAAGGAGTGAGATCAACAATTTACGCCCTTAGAAAGGTGGGGAGTGGTTTTCCGGGTCCTGTACGCGGCTAGACTGCAAAAAAGTCTCACACGTGGGGTATCCTTGTACTCAGGAGAAGCAACAGAATGTATTTTGGGGTGTCATTTCACATATACCCATGGCATGTGTGAGCATTATATCATTTACTGACAACTTTGTGTAAAAAAAAAAAAAAAATAATAATTTTCCTGAAACTTGTGGCAAAATATAAAATATTCCATGGACTCATCATGCCTCTCATCTAATAGCTTGGAGTGTCTACTTTGCAAAATGGGGTCATTTGTGGGGGTTTTGTGCCATTTTGGCATTTCATGGCCTTCAAAAGTGTGATAGGTAGTAAGGAGTGAGATCAACAATTTACGCCCTTAGAAAGCCAGAAGGTGCGGATTGGTTTTCGTGTACGCGGCTAGACTGCCAAAAAGTCTCACACATGGGGTATGCCTGTACTCAGGAGAAGCAGCAGAATGTATTTTGGGGTGTCATTCCACATATACCCATGGCATGCGTGAGCAATATATTATTTAGTGACAACTTTGTGTAAAAAAAAACCCAAAAAAAAAAAACAAATTGTCATTTTCCTGAAACTTAGGGCAAAATATAAAATACTCCATGGACTCAATATGCCTCTCAGCAAATAGCTTTGGGTGTCTACTTTCCAAAAAGGGGTCATTTGGGGGGTGTTTGAACAGTCCTGGCATTTTATGCTCAAATTTAGCAATACATCACCCACACTTCTAACCACTTGAAAACCAAGCCTTTTCTGTGAGTTTTTGTTTACATGAAAAAATATTTTTTTTTCACAAGAAAATTACTTTGAACCCCCAAACATTATATATTTTTTTAAAGCAGAGGCCCTACAGAACAAAATGGTGGATGTTGCAATTTTTTTTGTCACACGGTATTTGCGCACACATTTTCCAAACGCAATTTTTGCGTAAAAAAAAACACTTTTTTTATATTTAATGCAGAAATACACTATATAATTCCAAATTGTTTGGTAAAATTTAAAAGATCATCTTAGTTCATAGACACCTAACATGACATGCTTTAAAAATTGCGCACGCCCGTGCAGCGGCAACAAACTACGTACGGTTTTAAAAGCCTTTAAAAGTCTTTACAGGTTACCACTTTGGACTTACAGAGGAGGTCTACTGCAAGAATTACTGCCCTCGACCTGGCGTTCGCGGCGATACCTACATGCATGGTGCAATTGCGGTTTACATATGACACTAGACCAACGCTTGTGTGCGCATTTGCGCGCAAGCACGGGGGGACAGGGGGGCTTGATTTTTTTTATTTCTTTTATTTGCTTTTTTTATGTTATTTTGACACCTTTTCTTTCATTTTTTTTTTTCTTTAATCATTTTTATTGTTATCACGGTGAATTTAAATTTCCCCTATGATAGCAATCTGTAGTGACAGGTACTCTTTTTAAAAAAAATTGGGGTCTTTTAGACTCTAGATCTTTCCTCTGACCTTAACGCATCTGACCATACCAAAATTGGTGTGATAAAATACTTTCCCAATTTCCCAATGGCGCTGTTTATTTCTAGTGAAACAGAAGTCACGAAATGCTCGTAGCCTCCGGCATCTTAGGCCATAGAGATGATTGGAGCCATTCTCATCTCCAATCAGCTCTATGGTTAGATAATTGAACCACCGGCTGCACTCTCGGGTTAACCGGTGGGACAGGAGAGCCCGAGAAAAAACGTGGAAGGCAGCGGAAGGCGGCAGGAGGGGGGTAGTCCCCTCCCACTGCATGTAAAAGCAGTCTAGCGGCCAATTATCCGCTAGGATTGCTTTTACATGTAAGCCGACCGCTGGCTGTAAAAAACGATACCAAGATGATGCCTAAATCTGCAGGCATCATCCTGGTATAACCACTCAAAGTCCAGCAACGTACCAGTACATTGCTGGTCCTTGTTTGGCATATAGGTTTTTTTTTTTTCATGCAGCCTGTGGGCTGAACGGAAAAAAAGAGAACCTATCAGAAATCAGCACAGGAATAATGCGTAGTATTACTCATCATTAACCGCCCAAACAACCACCCACTGAATTTAATGATGGGTATACACGACACTATCCATGTATACCAAAATAGGATTTTAACTGCAGTGCTGAAAACGGAAAATTGTTATCAAATACTTACCGTAATTTTCCTTTCCTGATGGACTCCATGGCAGCTTACGTGTGGGTTAGTCCCGCCTCCTCCTACCTCATAGGACCCTACTCCCGTAAATTTTTACTCCGTGCCAGAGGCCGTGTTCCATAAATAGCCTACTCCAGCAGATGGGAGGGGACTCCAGCTGCCATGGAGTCCATCAGGAAAGGAAAATTACGGTAAGTATTTGATAACAATTTTCCGTTTTCCTGACAGACTCCATGGCAGCTTACGTGTGGGAAATAACTAGTCAAACACACAAGGGTGGGAAACTGCTGGCCAAAAGAAATTTAATTTGCACCATCAACAGACAGTACTTGCAAACCAAAGTTAACAGAAGACAATGAAGCTGGCTCAATACAATAATGAGTCATGAAAGTGTTAATGGAAGACCATGATGCCGCCTTGCATATTACTTCAGGGGCCACATGACAAGAAGCCGCCCAGGATGTGGACACCCCTCTTGTCGAATGCGCGGTCACCGCTTCTGGAGGAGCCAAGCCCTTAGCCTTATATGCCCATTGGATGATCTGAACAATCCATGCCGCTATGGATCTTGAAGAGGCCCGCAAGCCCTTGTTCTTTCCATGGAGGAGAACAAATAGATAATCTGAACGCCTGAAGGAAGCTGTTGCATCCAGGTACAGTCTCAGAATTGCACCCACATCTAATGGATGTGTATTCGGATCATCTGACGATTTGAATGTTGGAAGGACAATCTCCTGGTTCTCGTGGAAAACAGAGACCACCTTGGGGTGTGATCCCAACATGGGGATAAGAACCACACGATCTGGGAAGAAGGTCAGGAATGGTTCTTTGCAACCCAGAGAACTAATCTCGGAGACTCTTTTAGCCGAGGTGACGGCAACCAAGAAGGCCAATATCAGAGACAGATCTTTTTTTTTTTTTTAAAGGTATTTTATTGAACAAACAAAACAATACAGAACAGAGAAATAATCAGAACCATGTCAGTTGAGGAGCCAAAAAAAGACACACACAAGACTCCATTTCACAACAAAAGCCATGACAAAAATAACATACATAGCTGTCAGCCGTACCATTAGTACAAAACCCTAGTCAGAGACTGAAGAAGCAGTCCGGTCAGAGTCCACCCAAAAAGACCAAATTTTCCGGAACTTCTTGGGGCAGCCTCTGGCCTCATACGTCATTTTATACAGAGGCAATGCCTGATTAATGAGAGCAATCCATAATGGAACGTCAGGGGGAGCAGTAGACTTCCATCTAGTAGCTATAGTCTTCCTAGCATAAAAGAATGTCAAGCGGAGAAACAATTTAGTACGAGCAGGGACGTCCTCGTCATCCACATAACCCAGCAGACAACGAAGGGGGCTACAAATATTGGATAACTGAGAGATATCTGCAATAAAAGCTGTGACTTCCGACCAAAAGGCCCGGACAGGCGGACAGTCCCAGAACATATGAAAAAATGAACCATCAGCAGCATTACACTTGGAGCATAACGGAGAAGGCAATGTACCCATTTTGTGCAGGAGTACTGGGGTATAGTACGCCCTGTAAAGAAGCTTCAATTGGATAACCCTATCCCTAGAGGAGATAACAACAGGTATTTGTTCCGGAAGGACGTCTTGCCACACCTCATCCGACAATTCCGGAATATCCTCCCGCCACTGAGACTCAACCACCGCGAGCCGTTTGGAGTGAGAATGTAAAAGTCGAGTATAATATGTAGAGACCAGCCTCTCATGTGAAGAGTCAGAAAGAAGGTTTTCCAAGGGGGTCGGTTCAAGCGAGACATCACGGAGGCCAAACTGTGCGGCCGCCGTGTGTCTCAATTGCAAGTATCGGTAGTAAGCCGTGGAGGGCAGACCAAAGGTAGATTGCATGTCCGCAAAGGACCTGAAGGTTCCCCGGACATACAAATGAGAAATAGATTTCACCCCTAAGCGGGACCAGAAAAGGCCATCATCCCGACTAAAGAACTCCTTCAGCCGCGGATTGCTCCAAAGGGGGGCATTGGGAGAATGCAGCTCCGGAGGGTCGGAACCATCCAAGGCCGCAGCCGCGAAAATCCGCAGGGTGACAGAAACAAGAGCAGTGTTCGGTCTGCCCATAACGGACCTTCGATGTACCAAGTTTTGCAGTGACTCATAGGAGGTGAAAATAGCCGCTTCCAATGAAGCCGCAGCATTAGCATCCTCCGGGTGGAACCACCAATGAGCGTGGGCCAATTGAGACGCGAAGTAGTATAGACGCAAGTTAGGCGCAGCCAGCCCGCCCGCGAGAACCGGCAGCTGCAGAGCATCCCTGGCCACACGCGCCGCCCGACCCCCCCAAATAAAGGAAGTCAGGAGCGAGTCAATGGCCTGAAAGCGGCGCTTAGGGACATATACCGGGGAATGGCTGAGCACATACAAAAAACGGGGGAGAAAAATCATTTTAAAAATATTAATCCGGCCTAGCACCGTGAGGGGAAGCGTAGACCAAAGCCGCAGTGAGGACCTAAGACGGGCAACCAGGGGATCCAGGTTGTTGGAAAAGAATCGAGACAAGGGGAGCTGAATCTCAATCCCCAAATATCGAAACCGATCCACAACCTGGAGGGGACAAGAGGCAAGGGAAGGGGGCAGAGCCTGGGGATCCAGGGGGAACAGCGTGGACTTACTCCAATTCACCCTGAAACCAGAGAAGTGACCAAAGCGTTCGATAACATTCAACAGAATAGGGAGGGAGTGATAGGGATCCGCCAGATATATCAACATATCGTCCGCGTACAGGGAGACCTTTTCTTCCAAGCCATTGATCACAAAGCCCGCAATACCCTCACAAAGGCGGATCTGCGCAGCCAAGGGCTCAATGGCCAGGGCAAACAACAGCGGAGATAGCGGACACCCCTGCCTGGTGCCCCGAAAAATGGGAAAGGGGTCCGACACAAAACCGTTCACCCGAAGACGAGCACGAGGTAGATAATACAGAAGGCGGACCCAATTTATAAATCCGGGCCCAAAGCCAAATTTCGCCAACACTTCCAATAAATAAGGCCATTCCACGGAGTCGAAAGCCTTATGAGTGTCCAGGGTCACAACGACCCTGGACCCCACAGAGGCATGAGTCGTCTGAAGGTTAGTAAAAAGTCTACGCAGATTGATCGATGTAGAACGGCCAGGAATAAATCCCGACTGATCCGCACCCACCAAGTCCGTGACAACCGTATTCAGACGCCTCGCGAGGACTTTGGCGAGAATCTTGACATCAGTATTAATAAGCGAGATCGGTCGGTATGACTCACAGAGAAGGGGGTCTTTACGTGGCTTGGGGATGAGCACAATGAGAGCTTCTGTCATAGAGGGTGGCAGACGTCCCTCCCTCAGAGCACAATTGAACACAGTCAGTAAATGGGGGACCAGCAATTCTCTATAGTGCAAGTACCATTCGATAGGAAAACCATCCAGGCCAGGTGTCTTATTGTGTGCGAAAGTGGCTAGGGCCTTGTTTATCTCATCCGCAGTCAGGGGCGAATCCAGAAAACTAGATTGGCCGGCCGACAACTTAGGCAAAGTAATATCATATAAGAAATCATCAAGTTCAACAATGGTATAATGAGCTCTAGATTGGTACAAGGAGGAATAAAAAGCAACAAAACTGGCCAGAACATCGGGGGTTTGTTCCACAATGACACCGGCGTGGCTGGTAATCCGAGGGATGACACAGGGCTGGTATTCCGGCCTAGCCAAATAAGCCAAGAGGCGACTGTTCTTATCGCCCAGTTCAAAAATGCGCTGATTTTGATAAAGGAGTTTCTTCTGTGTACGCTCCACAACCACCAGATCCAAGTCCCGAGCCCTGGCCCGCCAAGAGGCATGGTGCTGGGGAGTAGGGTCATCAGTATATTGTCGTTCAGCCGCATGCAGCGCCAGTTCGGCGTCAACCAATTTAGTCTGGCGAGCCTTCCTGGCACCGCCCACGGCAGACGAAAAGGTACCTCTCATGGTCGCCTTAAAGGCCTCCCAGGTCAACAATTCAGATCCAGCTTGTTTATTGAGTGCCCAATATGAATTCATCTCCGCCAACCCCTGGTCAGTCACTGCCTGGTCCGCCAGCCACAGGGGGCTGAGCCTCCAGAGTTTATAATTAGGGGGGGACCCCAAGGCGAGATCCACCAGTAAAGGGGAGTGATCCGATACTGCGCGGGGCAGATACCTGATACCCGAAAGAAGACTTAGCAGTTCCCGAGGGAGCAGGCAGAGATCAATGCGGGACAATGTATTATGGGAGCTGGAATAACAGGAATACTCAGTAATCCCCCCATGTTTCCATCTCCAGGCGTCCAGGAGATCCAATTTGTCCAAGTAGGAGCATAAAGGAGTTGGTGCGGAGGAGACAGCTCCAGACCTGTCCAGAGCAGCATCGAGGACCGTATTAAAGTCACCCGCCATAATAAGGGGACCCTCAGCCATTTCCAAGACCAGACCCAGCATACGGTCAAAAAACTGTCTAGTAAACGGCGGAGGGACATAAACGTTAACCAGGGTATAGGGCTTACCCAGAAATTCGAAGACAAGAATAATAAAACACCCCGAAGGGTCAGTCTTCAAATGCTTGATGGTGACAGGGGCTGATTTTGCAATTAGAATCGAAGTACCTCGAGCATACGAGGAATACGTAGAGTGTAGCGCGTACGCCACATGTGCCCTCTTTAGGGCCATCACCCTGGACCCCTGGAGATGGGTTTCCTGCAATAAAACAATGTGTGGGCTATGACGTTTTAAATATTCGAAAACCAGAGAACGCTTGACTTTAGAATTTAGCCCCCTGACGTTCCAAGAGACTAAACGGAGAGTAGACATAGAGAGATGTTAAAAATCAGCGTTGGTGACCGGGGGGGTCCCAAAAAAGGGGGAGGCCCCCCCCCGAGCACCAAGACCTCACAATATGGCAGGCAAAACCACTGGCAGGCAATATGCATAGGAGGAGAAGGCACAGACAAGAACCTAAATATTATCAAGTACAGCAAGGCAGAAATGAAAATCGTAGCACCTAGGCGCAAAAAAAATCCCTGATAAGAGTCCAAGAAGACATGACGGAGTAAACGCAAATCAAAAAAAGGGGGGAGAGACCCCCACAATCCCAGATAAACACAAAAACAGTAGTAACCCAACACCCGTCCCACCCTAACCCACCCGGCCCTCAGTCCCCAACAGTTGAGAGCTTGAAATCCCATAACCAAAAAACAGTGTAGTTCAGGGAAACGTGGATCTGCTCGTCCTAAAGCAGACAGGAATGGTAGCAAAAAAGGAAAAAAGGGGGTGAAGGGGAGCAACCATCCCCAAAAATGCCCTTCCAGAGGAACAAGGAGGGTCCCCCCATTCAGGAGGACACCCGACAAACACAAAAAAGAGTTGTAAGAAGGATCATAGAGTATAACGGTGCATCCCAACGACATCCAGGAGGAAGAAAGGGAAACCTAGCAGCAGTAGCAAGACACAGGCCAGCGATCACCGACGAGGAGACCTATGATCCTGGGAGGGAGGGGAGCGGCGTCCCAGGGAATCCACCCACCGCGCAGCGTCCTGAGGATCCTGAAAAAAGTGGGCTTTACCTTGATAGATGACCCTCAAACGAGCCGGGTACAGGATACTATACGGCAATTGTAAATCCCGCAGTCTCCTCTTAACTGCCATGAAGGAGGCCCGCTGTTTCTGGGTCGCAGCAGAGAAGTCCGGGAAGATAGATACAGCGTGGTTATTATACAGGATTCGGCCCTTGTCCCTAGAGGCCCGGAGCACAGCCTCCCTATCACGGAAGTGCAGGAGCTTGATGAGAAGAGGACGGGGTGGGGCCCCGGGCGGCAAGGGGCGCAATGGCACTCTATGCGCCCTTTCAATGGCAAACAAGGGGGAGAAAACTTCCTTCCCAAAAGTATCGATAAGCCAATGTTCCATGAATGATTCAGGATTTTTACCCTCCGATCCCTCCGGAAAGCCCAAAAAACGCAAATTATTGCGCCTGAGGCGGTCCTCCATGTCCGTTAGCTTGTCTGTAGTAGCGACATGGCCCCTCTGTAACTCTGACACAGTGGACTGCATGGGGCGGTGGGCATCTTCCATGTCACTAATACGCTGCTCCGCGTTGCCCACCCTGTGGCGAAGGTTGTGCACATCCTGTTTGAGAAACGACATGTCCATCTGTACAGACTCAATCTGTGAGGCAAGCGAGGTCTGACAGTGCTGGATAGCGTCCATTATGGCAGACAGGGTAGGTTCGGGCCTATCCACAGATAGAGCAGGCTCCGAGGGTACGGGGGAGCCCAGGGGAGGAGAGAGAGCATCACTTACAGTCACCGCCAGCCGAGACGATCCAGGAGAGATCGCTTCCCCCTCCACAGAGGCCGATGCCACCCGCACAGCCGAGGAGCGAGCGATCTGGGAGGAAGGGCCCGCAGCACGCGCCGGGCCGGCGCCATCTTGGGATCGTGGCAGCGTGAGGTCCGGCGGGCGGACACCGAGTGCTTCTGGACCGGGAGGACCGATTTTGACCATCGCCGCGGGTGCACCGGGATATCAGGAGACAGGAGACGTCGGAATCAGGTGAGTAGGATGTCGGGTTCCAGCAGGATCACGGAAGGATCAGGGCAGATAGGACAGAGCTCCGGAGCCGCGCTGCTTTCACATCCGAGTTCCGGCCACGCCCCCAGAGACAGATCTTTAATGGAGAGTTGCTCTGTGTGACTTCTTATGACGTCAGAAAGGAAGTTCAAGACGAGTGGAAGATCCCATTTAAGGAACCTTGGCTTCCTCTGTGGCCTGAGTCTGGAAGCTCCCTGAAAGAATTGACGAACAAGGGGATGAGACGCCCAAGAAGTTTCTGTGAAGGCCGAAATAGCAGAAACTTGCACACGTAGTGAGCTAACGGATAATGGTAGGTCCAGTCCCGAGTGCAGGAAACCAAGAATATGCTGGATATTCAGGTCATTGCATGACCCCCCTTTCTTGGTAACAAAATCCATGAACTTGGACCAGATCCTTCCGTAGACCTTGTTAGTGCCCGCTCTTCTGGCACTTAAGAGAGTAGAAATTGCCCCACTCGGGCAACCTAACGCCTCCAGCCTTTCCCTCTCAAAAACCATGCCTTCAGGTGCAGATGAGCCGCGCATGGGTGCAGAGTTGCTCCCTGGGACAGAAGGTCCGGCCTGATGGGTAGAGGAACTGGATCCCGAAAACTGAGGAGCATCAGCAGTGGAAACCATGGCCTGTTCGGCCAGTATGGGGCTATTGTTAGCACTTCCACATCTTCCATCCTGAGTCTCGCCAGGAACCGGAGAATGACAGGAACTGGGGGAAAGGCATATGCCCTGTGGAATCTCCAATGGTCTGTCAGAGCATCCGTCCCAAAGGCTTGGGGACAACTGAACCTCACATAATACTTCGGAAGCTTGTGATTGCATGGAGATGCAAATAGATCCACTTCTGGGTGAAATTCCAGAGAAGTGAGCCACTGGAAGACATCGTTGTGAAGGCTCCATTCATTGTTGTCCAAGCGGACTCTTGAGAGGAAGTCCGCTTGAACATTCTGTACCCCTGGAAGAAACACTGCAGTGAGGTTGACCAGGTGTTTCTGGGCCCAATATAAAATTGGATCTACCTCCTTCAACAGGGAGTGCCTCCTTGTCGCTTCACATACGGCGGTCGTATTGTCCATCCTCAGGATCACAGAAGTCCCTTCTATTAGGTGACGAAATGCTTTCAGAGCGCAGAACGCGGCTCGCAATTCTAGAGTATTTGACACTACCCTGTGAGCTTGGAAATCCCAGCTGCCCTGGGCTATCTCTGTCTGACAGAGGGCACCCCATCCGGTGTTGCTGGCATCCGTGGTAACTGTGATCCAAGAGATGGGCATGATGGAATGGCAATTGAGGAGATTTTTGCTCTGCAGCCACCATGGAAGGCTCTCCCACATTGATGATGTTATGCGAATGAGGTGATTTTGATCTCCTGGACGCCACTGATGGAGAAACCCCACTTGGAAAGGCCGCATATTCCACTGTGCCCACTTCACCATTGGATTCGTGGCTACCATGGTCCCAACCAATCTTAGACACTGAGATGCTCGAAGGTGAGTGGCCGTCATAGCTAGGCGTACCCTGTCCCTGACTACCGGGATCTTCTCGAGGGGCAAAGAAATTGTGCCTCGACTTGTGTCGAACTGAGCTCCCAGAAATATTAACGACTGGGTAGGCTCCAGATGGCTCTTCTCCATGTTCAGTAACCAGCCGAACTCGCGAAGAGTGGCTATTACCTGAGACCTGTGTACCAGAAGTTGTTCTCGGTCTTGTGACAGCAGGAGCAGGTCGTCCAGATAATGGTGTAGATGGACGCCTTTGGTCCTGATCAAAGCCACCACTGCTAGTAAGACCTTTAAGAATACCCGCGGCTTTGTAGTAAGCCCAAACGGGAGACAGACAAACTGTAGATGATTCTGATCTACTGCGAATCGTAGGAACTTCTGGTAATCTGCTGCCACTGGCACATGGAAATAGGAGTCCTTGAGGTCGATTGACACAAGCCAGTCTGCCGGTTGTATTGCTTGACGGATGGTGAATAGCGTCTCCATCTTGAATTTTTCCTTCTTGATAAAAGAGTTCAGGTGCGTGAGGTCTATGACCGGTCTCCAAGCACCGCTCTTTTTCTGAACCAAGAAGAGAGGGGAGTATAGACCCTGGAACTTCTCGTTGGTTGGAACTGGAACCACTGCGCCTTGAGCCACCAACAGATCTACGTAAGACAGAAGGCCTTGTCTTTTCTCTTCTGACTGTGGCAATGAGGTTGGAATGAACCTCAGTCTGGGCGGACTGCAGAATTTCCAGGAATGGCCTGTTGATACTGTCTTGACGACCCAGAAGTCGTTTATCGAGGTTGCCCAGACGTGTTGGAAGCATAGTAGCCGAGCCCCGACTTGCTCCGCCTGGGCAGGCACAACGTCAAAAAGACTTCGTGGCCTCCCGACCACCAGAAGACCCTCCTCTGGGTGCTTTCTGTCCTGAAGGCTGCGGTCTTCTCCAGTTCTTTCGGAATTGACGGCCAGGCTTATATAGGCGAGCATCCCTTGATCGATCAGCCCCTTGCCTGGGCTGAGACCTCTTCTGGTCCAGCAAGCGCCTATCCTGGGGAAGGAACCGCGACTTACCACCTGTGGCATGGGAAACGGCGCTTTCTAACTTTTTGCTGAATAGGAAGGACCCCTCAAATGGAATTCGGCACCAGGCCTGTTTTGACGCAGGATCGGCCAACCAAGGACGTAACCAAAGAGCCCGTTTTGCAGTAACCCATGAAAGCATTACCAGTGCCGCAAGGCGGACCATGTCTAGGGAGGCCTCCCCCAAAAAAAAACACCCGCCAGCCTCAGCTCATGTATTGGCGAATTTCTTGCGACTTCTTCCGACACGCTTCTGAGTGTTGTGTCCACACTGTCTGTCCACACCTCCATTGCTTTAGACAGGGCTGCGAGAGCCAATGCTGGCTTGCATGCCATTCCTGCTGACACATAGATGCGCTTGAGGTCTGAATCAATGCGTCTCTCAAGGCCATCCTTAAAGGTCACTGTGTCTTCAAGCGGAAGGGTGACATGACGCACCAGACGCATCAGTGCTGCATCCACCAGAGGTGCAGATTCCAGGTGTTTAACCTCTTCCGTTTTAAACGGGTACATTTTGTTCACTTTGGAGAGTAGAGAGTTTTTTCTCTCTGTGCAGCCCCATTCGTCTGTAAGAATTTCGCCGACCTCCCCTGACAGGGGAAAGAAAGGGCGTTCCTTCTAGAGGTGCTTAAAATACCTCTTCTGTTTAGAGGGTGACTCTACCGGCTCATCCCACTTCAGGGCTTCCTTCACAGCTTTGACCAAGGAGGGAACCATGGCAAAGTCAAAACCCGCACCAGGGTCGTCTGCTTCAAGCTCACCCTCAGAGTAGTCAGATGAGGAGTGACTGTGCTGGGAAGGCCCAGGGATATGAATATTTTAACCAGCCGGAGTACTCGCCATCCTGGGGGAGGAAGTTTCAGCACGAGCAGGATCCGAGGTTTTTAAGGACTCCATAACTATTCGCCTGACCAGCGACTCCATCTGCTGGTTGCTGTCTTCCCTTTTGTTTGCAGCATGTGCAAAACAGGGCTCACAGAGCGACTTTCCATCAGGATCTTTTGTCAGAGTGGTGGTGTCCTGAAGTAGCTCCAGACTCTTCACCATGTCGCCTAGAGGACGACCGATGATGATTGATGATGAATGCCGCGTTTGCGACCTGGGAGGATCTTTATCTTCACGGGCTGAGTGACGTCTTTCAGACCTAGAAGGGCTTTAGGAAAGAAAATAAAGACTCAACAGAACAGCAGAAAAAAACCCCCCCAAACATTACAGGGAGAGGAATAAAACCAATCTTACCTGTAATGTAAGGGCTGTCCACCAGGGGGGCGGTGAGACATCCATATCACTTTAGGAAACTGCAAGAGATTATGAATGAGTGACATGCAGAAAGCAGGCAGGAAGCCTATTCAGCATAATCACAGCCATCTCTCACCTTTAAAGATTCCTGCAGAGCACGGGGAAGCCGCTGGAAACATTGCTGAACAAACCCACAGATAGCTGAAACTAACAGCTATTTGAATTTGCTACTGGAATGATGTCACCGCCCCCATCCCCCCCACCTGTGCAAACCAAGCCTCGATTCAGATCGAGCCTGGAAGGCACCGCCCCCCCACCTGTGTGAACCAAGCCTCGATTCAGATCGAGCCTGGAAGACACCAGGAAGCAGTGGAGTGGAGGGGAAGGACGTGGAATGGAACGCCATGCATCCCACAGCCAAACTAGAACCCAGGGAGAGATAAGTAACAAACAACAGGAGAATATACAAAAACAAACTGCTGCCATAGAATGTAAAGCAGGATACATCACCACTTCCACGACCAGGCCCTGGACCATACGGACACCACGGCTGCACACATGATGGGGCGTATTAATGGGCCTCCCGCTAATAGCTGGGACGATTGGCCAAATGTCGCTTTGCCTGCCATTGGCCAGGTTTGTAAGCTCTTCCGGCAACTGACTCCACGCCCGTGTCCTACCCCGCTAATAGCTAGGGCGTGCTGGACATGAAGGGGACACCACTCGATCCAACGTGCAGACCGCCAGGCCTGAATCGGGAATCTTCATGAGGTAAGATTTGACTATAATCCTTTCAGGAGGAGGACAAAAAAGGAACACGGCCTCTGGCACGGAGTAAAAATTTATGGGAGTAGGGTCCTATGAGGTAGGAGGAGGCGGGACTTACCCACACGTAAGCTGCCATGGAGTCTGTCAGGAAATCAGGAAATCACCACAGCTGCTATCAGCAAAGGTATCCATATATGCTGAGCGCAAACACTGTTTGTGTCAGAATATATAAAATCAATGCGTGGTAGCCGACGAGTACCTGCAAGAGAAACAGGTCACAAAAGAATGAAAAACATACAAAGGACATTAAAAGTACATAGGAAGTGTAGAAGAACATAAAAAATGACTGAGACGACAACTATTTTTGGCTTTTATGTATTTTTTTTTTTTTCTTCAAACGTCGAGTTCCAGGTTCCAGGTTCGGGTCTCTCAAAATGACGATAGCCATCAAACATCTTTTGAGACCCTGTGTAAATGTGCCCTAAACTGTGCCGTGCTGTACCCTACGCTAAAAATCCACTAGTGTGTGGTAGCGACGGAAACAGTCACCGTGGCAAAGACCAGGTTGGTCAGGACAGTCGGGACAATAATTCCGGGTGTCACGCCTAAATCCGCGCTTGCTGCAGACACGGCATCTTTTTTGGGGGTATCTTTGTTTAGGGGTATTCGGGAGGAATTCCGGAAAATGCCTCTCATGCAGCCGGCTCACTGCATCTGGTTGGGGAATTGGGGCAGGAGCACCAGCTGGATACAGGAGGGCTCTGATTATCTCTTCTTGGAATTGAAAGAAGGATAATGTTCCGACAGACGCTTTGTATAAGACAAAAGCGTTGTAAACAGCCAACTGAAATAGGTATACAGACACTTTTTTGTACCAGCGTCTGGCCTTACGGGCAATTAGGTACGGTCCCATCATCTGGTCGTTGAAGTCCACCCCTCCCATTTTACGGTTATAGTCGTGGACACAGAGGGGCTTCTCAACAACACCAGTGACCGTAGAAATTTGGACTGCCGTGTCTGGGTGAATGGAGGACAGCACGTAAACGTTTTGTTTGTCCCTCCACTTCACTGCAAGCAATTCCTCGCATCTCAAGCAGGCTCTCTCCCCCGAGCTCAGTGGGGTATTTACTAGCCGTTGGGGGAAGCCCCGGCGATTAGATCGCACGGTGCCACAAGCGCCAATTTGCAATTGAAAGAGGTGTCTAAAAAGTGGCACACTTGAATAGAAATTGTCCACGTACAAGTGGTACCCCTTTCCGGATAAGGGTGACACCAAGTCCCAAACTATCTTGCCGCTGCTCCCTATGTAGCCTGGGCAGTCGGGGGGCTCCACAGTGCTGTCTTTTCCCTCGTAGACACGGAAATTAACTGTATAGCCTGTGGCCCTGTCACAAAGCTTATACAACTTGACCCCGTATCTGGCACGCTTGCTGGGGAGGTACTGTTTGATAGCAAGGCGACCAGTAAACTTAATCAGGGACTCGTCAACGCAGACATCTTGTTGGGGGGTAAACAAGGCTGCGAACCGCTGATTGAAGTGGTCTACGAGGGGCCGAATTTTGTGGAGCCGATCATATTCAGGGTCTCCCCGAGGACAACAGAGTTCATTGTCGTTGAAATGCATGAACCGAAATATTTGTTCGTATCGAGCCCTGGACATAGCAGCAGAGAACACGTGCATTTGATGAATTGGGTCAGTGGACCAATATAACCGCAATTCATTCTTTCTTGTAATGCCCGTGTTGAAGGAAAGGCCCAGATAGGTTTTAAACTCCTGAATCGTAATAGGATTCCAGGCAAATGGTCTGGCAAGGGGTGAATTTGGGTTGGCGGCGATAAATTGTTGAGCATACAAATTTGATTGGTCCACAATAGATCTGTAAAGATCTTCAGTGAAAAACAGCTCAAAAAAGTTTATGGGATTAAAACCAGCTGTTTCCACTTGGATTCCGGGTTGGGCGGTGAATGGGGGAAGTACTGGCGCTGTGGAATCTGTGGGCTGCCAATTAGGATATGCCAGCGCTTCAGGGAGGACACTATGGGCTCTACGGGCCTGTCTTCGGATACGCGGTGGCTGCGGGCCACGACTCGTGCTAGCCACCGCACCAGCTTCAACTGCAGTTAGGTGACTCGCCACGTCACCAGGTGATACTGCAGTGCTGGTTGAAGGTCCAGGGTGTACTAGGCCGCTCGTGCTTGCCAGATCACGAGAGTGATCGTGTGAGCGACACTAGTATTGGCACTCTGCTGCATACGAGAAACCCCCGGTTCTTGCAAGTCAGCAACTCCAGAATGGGGTCGGGTACGCCTGACCTTAGCAGGGACCCCTCTGTCGGAGCTGTCTGTCAGGGAGCCGCTGCTGTCATCTGGTTCGTATACTGACCCTGATTCTGCCAGTGAGGCTTCCCCATCGCTCTCACCTGACATGGTCATTATACTATATATAGCTTCATCACTGTACACACGTTTTGTCATTTTAGTAACTAAATTTACCGGTACAGTGATGCGACTACTAGGTAATAAAAGCACCTGGTTGTCGAGGACTATTTGGTCGCTACATAAAACTGCTAGTGCTAACAGAGATCAGGCCTGACTGTGCTAACGCAGTGGTTTTGTGTAATTTATGTTTTTTGGAAGTGTCAGTAATCTATTGATTACTACACTTGCCTGGGTAAGGTGGTCTGGGCAGGGGGGCTAAACGCAGGTGCTAGCAGGAATCAGTGCTGATTGTGCAAACACTGCGTTTTGGGAACACTAAATTATGAGGACACTAGTATAGTTCTGATCAGATCAGATATTGATCTGTTCAAACACTATACTGGTAATGGAGGTGTGTGTGTGTGTGTATGTGTGTTAGTGTACTTGACTCTAACTGACGCTAAGTAACGGTGGTGTAGTGGGACCCTGACGCTAACTAGCTAGCCTAAGTTGTGTCACCCATGACGCTAATACAGTGATCGGTAATCACTGTATATAGTGAACACTGTGACAGGGAAGTGAAGGGGTTAAACTGGGGGAGATCAAGGGGTTAAACCTTTATAGAGGATAGATGGCGGGTGGCCTAAACCTATTCGGGCCTAGCGCAAGCGCAAATTAGGGTCACAAGTGACACTAAATACAGTGATCAGTAGTTATCTGATATACTGTATATATTAGTTCACTGTGTGATAGGGAGTGAAGGGGTTAACTGCGGGAGATCAAGGGGTTAAACCTTTATAAGGGATAGATGGCGGGTGGCCTAAACCTATTCGGGCTTAGCGCAAGCGCAAATTAGGATCACAAGTGACACTAAATACAGTGATCAGTAGTTATCTGATTTACTGTTTATATTAGTGCACTGTGTTATAGAGAGTGAAGGGGTTAACTGGGGAAGATCAAGGGGTTAAAAGTTTATTACGGGATAGGTGGCGGGTGCCCTAACCCTATCTGGGCTTAGCGCAAGCGCAAATTAGGGTCACTAGTGACACTAAATACAGTGATCAGTATTTACCTATATACTGTATTTAGTGCACAGAGTAATAGGGTGTAAAAGGGTTAACTGTGGGTGATCAAGGGGTTAAAACTTTATTAGGGGATAGGTGGCGGGTGCCCTAACCCTATTTGGGCCTAGCGCAAGCGTAAACTACGCTCACAAGTGACACTTATACAGTGATCTGTAAAATATCTGTATACCACTGTATATAGTGTTCACTGTGAGGGGTTTGGGGGTGATCATTGGGGTGATCAGAGGTGATCAAGGGGTTAAATGTGCCTATGTGAGGTGTGTCAGTATAGTGTTGGTGGAAACTCACGTTTTTGCTGTGTCTCTGTCTTCTCCTGGAACCGAAAGGGCTCCAGAAGGGACAGTGACATCACATCCCCTGCCTGTGTTTACATTACACAGACAGGGGACAGATTGCCATTGGCTGGGACCGATCGCCAGACA
The DNA here is from genome assembly GCF_965119305.1 of Pelophylax lessonae. Classification (NCBI taxonomy): domain Eukaryota; kingdom Metazoa; phylum Chordata; class Amphibia; order Anura; family Ranidae; genus Pelophylax; species Pelophylax lessonae. The sequence continues at coordinate 232,930,308 of NC_138778.1, forward strand.
CTGACCAAAAATCATTGGTCAGTATCTGGTGACTGATCGGTTCCCAAACGAATCCGATTGGAATCGGCTCCCGCGGCGCGCAGGAGCGCGCTCTGGGAGCCGTGAACCCGCCCGACGTAGGTCTATGTCGCTGGACGGGATCGTGGCAAAATGCCGCAGTAGCCTCCATGTGAGCGGAGGTAAAGTGGTTAAGGAGTGGGTCCGGACGCCGGCCGCTGCTTCATTAACAACTAATGAGTCATCAGCTGTCAGCGGGTTTCCCCACTGACAGCTGAATGGAAAAAAAAAAAAACATTGCTGGCAATACAAAATGGGAAAAAAATGGCGTGGGGTCTCCCTCAAAATCCATACCAGACCCTTATCAGAGCATGCAGCCTGGCAGTTCCGAAAAGGGGGGAAATGAGCATGCGTCCCCCGGCCCCCCCCTCCCGAACCATTTGAGGCCACATGCCTTCAACATGAGGGAGGTGCTTTAGGGCAGGGGGCTAATCAGAATCTGGAGGCCTCCTTTACAAGGGGGTCCCCAGATCCTGGCCTGCCCAATGTGAATGAGTATGCTCATTCACCCAAAAAAGTGTAAAAAATAAAATACACACACAATTCTTTTATTAAAAATAAAAAAGCAATGTCCCCCGATGTAGCTTCATCGTCAATTATGACGTCCGCCAGACCCGGAAAAAGAAAATAAAAATCTCCGCCTACAGCAAAGGCTTACCACCAACTGCCTGCTCTGCTGTGTGACAGTTCCTAAATAGGTAAGAGGCGGAGCCACCTGGCGATGTCCTCCGGTGGCACCGCTCCTGTAGCGTCACCGACCGGTGCATGCTGGGTTGGTGACATCACAAGGGGGAGGTGCCACCAGAAGACGTCACCAGGTGGCCCAACCCCTTTCCTATTTAGGAACTGTCACACGGCAGAGCAGGCAGTCGGCGGTTAACCTTTATCGCGGGCAGAGATTTTTTTTTCTTCTTCCGGGTCCGGCGGTGGCGGCGGGCGGCGTAATTGACGATGGCTCTACATCGGGGGGGGGGGGGCATTGTTTTTTTTATTTTTAACCACTTGCCTACAGGGCACTTAAACCCCCCTCCTGCCCAGGCCAATTCTCAGCTTTCAGCGCTGTCGCACTATGAATGACAATTGCGCGGTTATGCAACACTGCACCCATATGACATTTTTTTCAAACAAATAGATCTTTCTTTTGGTGGTATTTAATCACTACTGGGGGGGTTTATTTTTTGCTGAACAAACAAAAAAAAAAGACCGAAAATTTTGAAAGAAAAACAACCAGTTTGCATAGTTTGTTATAAAATTTTGCAAACAGGTAAATTTTCTCCTTCATTGATGTGCGCTGATGAGGCTGCAATGATGTGCCCTGAAAGACACATATAGGCTGCACTGATGTGCCCTGAAAGACACATATAGGCTGCACTGATGTGCCCTGAAAGACACATATAGGCTGCACTGATGGGCACTAATAGGCTGTACTGGTGGGCACTGATAGGCACATATAGGCTGCACTGATGGGCACTGATAGGCTGTACTGAAGGGCACTGATAGGCGACACTGATGAACACTGATAAGGCGGCACTGATAAGGCAGCACTGATAGGTGGCACTGATGGGTGGCACCAATGGGCAGAACTGAAGGGCACTGGTAGGTGGTGCTGAAGGGTACTAATAGGCAGCACTCATGGGCACTGATGGGCACTAATAGATGGCACTGATGGGCAATGATAGGCACTGGTAGGTGACACTTATGATGGGGCACTGATTGGCACTGATAGGTGGCACTGATAAGTGGCACTGATAGGTGGCGCTGGTGGACATTGGTAGGTGGCACTAGTGGGTACTGGCAGATGGCACTGGTGGGACCTGGTAGGTGGCACTAGTGGGCACTGGTAGGGGGCACTGGTGGGCACTGATAGGCGACACTAATGAACACTGATAAGGCGGCACTGATGGGCACTGATAAGGTGGCACTGATAAGGCAGCACTGATAAGTGGCACTGATGGGTGGCACCAATGGGCAATGGTGAGCGGCACTGAAGGGCACTGGTAGGTGGCGCTGAAGGGCACTAATAGGCAGCACTAATAGGTGGCAATGATAGGCACTGGTAGGTGACACTTATGATGGGGCACTGATTGGCATTGATAGGTGGCACTGATGAGCACTGATAGGTGGCACTGGTAGGTGGCGCTGGTGGACATTGGTAGGTGGCACTGGTAGGTGGCACTGGTGGGCTCAGCTGTGTGACACTGGAGGGCACTTGTGGGCATTGGTACGTGGCACTGGTGGGCACAATTTGCCCTCTCCTCTTCGGGACCGATGTCCCTCTGACATCACAGCGATCGTTTTTTTTCTTTCTCCTCACATTGACAGTGTGAAGATAAAAAAACATCTGATCGCTGGCTGCTGTTTACTTCACATGATCAGCTGATCACGTGGTAAGGGGGCGGGTCCGTCCAATTACTCCTATCTGTGATCAGGCGAGTTTCATGGACTCGCTGATCACAGAGCGAGACGGGCGCGCTCCGCAGGGAGCACGTAGGCCGCTCGTGCACGGGAGGACGTCAATGTACGCCCTCCCGGCAACTAAGGTCTGCGCTGTAGCCATTTTTCGGCTATAGCGTGGGTGGCAAGTAGTTAATAAAGGAATTGTCAAAAACCTGTGTGTGTGTTTATTTCTTTTTGACACTTTTTTGGGTGATGAGTAGGGGTCGAATGTACTTCATACTCATTCACAGATTGTTGAAGTGGGTGTGGGATCTGCTAACATCTGCTGAGATCAGACATCAGCCGCACAGGGAGTGCATTGTTTTCATTCACTCAGCTATCTCATAAACTGGCACTGTGAGCAGAAGCAGTAAAGCACAGCACAACCTCTGCGGAAGACTGAAAAACAGAATGCCGAGTCTTTGTATAATGAGAAACCAGATTTATACAACACTAACACCTGATCAGAGTCATTTACACCAAATAGATATTTTTTAGGGGTACGACCAACCCAATAGATAGAAAATGCCACAAATTCCCTTTAACCACTTGCCTACAGTGCACTTTCACCCCCTTCCTGCCCAGACTGATTTTCAGCTTTCAGCGCTCTCACACTTTGAATGACAATTACTCAGTCATGCAACACTGTACCCATAAAAAATTTGCGTCCTTTTTTTCACACAAATAGAGCTTTCTTTTGATGGTATTTAATCACTACTGGGTTTTTTATTTTTTGTGCTATAAATAAAAAAAAACTGAAAATATTGTGAATAAACGCATTTTTCTTTGTTTCTTTCATAAAATTTTGCAAATTAGTAATTTTTCTTCACAAATTTTGGCCAAAATTTATACTGCTACTTATCTTTGGTAAAAATAACCCAAATAAGTGTATATTATTTGGTCTTTGTGAAAGTTAGAGAGTCCACAAGTTATGGTGCGAATCATTGAAAATTGATCACACCTGATGTACTGAAGGCCTATCTCATTTCTTGAGACACTAAAAAGTCAGGAAAGTACAAATACCCCCCAAATGACCCCTTTTTGGAAAGTAGACATTCCAAGGTATTTAATAAGGGGCATGGTGAGTTTTTTGAAGTTGTCATTTTTTCCCACAACTCTTTTTAAAATGAAGATTTTTTTTTTTTTTTTTTACAAATTGACGTATTAACAGGTTATTTCTCTCACACAGCATATGTATACTTGCAACTACACCCCAAAACACATTCTACTACTCCACCTGAGTATGGCGATACCACATGTGTGAGACTTTTTCACAGCCTGGCCACATACAGAGGCCTAACATCCAAGTACTACTGTCCGGCATTCTAGGAGCACAAATTACACATATAATTTCCTGACAACCTATCGTACTTTTGAAGGCCCTGGAGCACCAGGACAATGGAAACCCCCATAAAATGACCCCATTTTGGAAAGCAAACAGCCCAACGTATAATTTTTGAGGCATAATGAGTCTTTTGAATATGTCATTTTTTTCCACAAGTTTTTGGAAAATGTGGAAAGAAAATGAAAACAAATTTTTTTTACACAAAGCTGTCCATTTATGCAATATTTCTAACACATAGCATGTACATAGCAAAAATTGCACCCCAAAATACATTCTACTACTCCTCCTGAGTATGGCGATACCACATGTGTAACACTTTTTCACAGCCTGGCCACATACAGAGGCCTAACATCCAAGTAGCGCTTTACACAAAGTTGTCCATTTATCCACTTTAAGACTGGGCCTATTTTTGACACTTGGTGTTTACAAGCTAAAATCATTTTTTTTTGCTAGAAAACTACTTGGAACCCCCAAACATTATATATTTTTTTTTAGCTGAGACCCTAGAGAATAAAATGGAGATCGTTGCAATATTTTTTATCACACCGTATTTGCGCAGCAGTCTTCCAAATGCGATTTTTTTGAAAAAAAATTCACTTTTTTTAACTAAAAAATAAGAAAAAAGTAAATTTAGCCCAATTTTTTTCCATAATGTGAAAGATAATGTTACGCCGAGTAATTAGATACCCAACATGTCATGCTTCAAAATTGCGCATGCTCATAGAATGGCGCCAAACATTGGTACTTAAAAATCCCCATAGGCAACATTTTAAAAATTTCTGCAGGTTACTAGCTTAGAGTTACAGAGGAGATCTAGGGCTCAAATTATTGCTCTCGCTCTAACGATCGCGGCGATACCTCACATGTATGGTTTGAACACTGTTTACATATGTGGGCGGGACTTGCGTATGCGTTTGCTTCTGCGCGCGAGCTAACGGGGACAGGGCGCTTTAATTTTTTTTTTTTTCCTATTTATTTTATTTATTTTTACACAGTTTAAAAAAAAATGTTTTGATCACTTTTAATTCCTATTGCAAGGAATGTAAAAATCCCTTGTAATAGAAATAGGCATGACAGGTCCTCTTTATTGTGAGATCTGGGGTCAAAAAGACCTCACAACTACACTAAAAAAGAAAAAAAAAAAAATTGTTGAAAGAGGAAAAAAAAAAAAAGCGGCCCTTTAAACCGGTTGCTAGGCAACGTCTTTTGACGTAGCTCCGGTCCTCCAAGACCATAGAGTTGAGTGAGGGCCATCTTGCCCTCACTCGACTTCCTGTCTCTGAGGATCCGGGACCGGATAGTTTTCCCCGCTGCCGGCGGGTCCGGTAAGCTGGAAAAACGTCTGGGACGCGGCAGGAGGGGGGGGGGGGGCACCTCTTCCCCTGCACCGTAAGGGTAATTCCGCGGTGAATCCGCCACTGGGACCACCCTTATCTGAAAGTCGACCGCCCGCCGTTTCAAAAAATACCGGGGTTATGGGGGCTGTCTGCTGCCATAACCCCAGTATTTAGCTTTTAATGGCCGACGCATATAGTCGTTAGGCGGTCAGTAAGTGATTGCATGTATATGGCAAACAGGTGACGATGACTGATGGGGTGACAGGTGACGATGACTGATGGGGTGACAGGTGAAGATGACTGATGGGGTGACAGGTGACAATGACTGATGGGGTGACAGGTGACAATGATTGATGAGGTGACAGGTGACGATGACTGATGGGGTGACAGGTGACGATGATTGATGAGGTGACAGATGACAATGACTGATGGGGTGACAGGTGACGATGACTGATGGGGTGACAGGTGACGATGATTGATGAGGTGACAGGTGACAATGACTGATGGGGTGACAGGTGACAATGACTGATGGGGTGACAGGTGACGATGATTGATGAGGTGACAGGTGACGATGACTGATGGGGTGACAGGTGACAATGACTGATGGGGTGACAGGTGACAATGACTGATGGGGTGACAGGTGACAATGACTGATGGGGTGACAGGTGACGATGATTGATGAGGTGACAGGTGACGATGACTGATGGGGTGACAGGTGACGATGATTGATGAGGTGACAGGTGATGATGATTGATGAGGTGACAAGTGACGATGATTGATGGGGTGACAGATGACAATCACTGATGGGGTGACATGTGACGATGATTGATGGGGTGACAAGTGACGATCACTGATGGGGTGACATGTGACGATGATTGATGGGGTGACAAGTGACGATCACTGATGGGGTGACATGTGACGATGATTGATGGGGTGACAAGTGACGATCACTGATGGGGTGACAGGTGACGATGACTGATGGGGTGACAGGTGACGATGACTGATGAGGTGACAGATGACGATGATTGATAAGGTGACAAGTGACGATGATTGATGGGGTGACAAGTGACGATCACTGATGAGGTGACATGTGACGATGATTGATGGGGTGACAAGTGACGATGATTGATGGGGTGACAAGTGACGATGATTGATGGGGTGACAAGTGACGATGATTGATGGGGTGACAAGTGACGATCATTGATGGGGTGACAAGTGACGATCACTGATGGGGTGACAGATGACGATGACTGATGGGGTGACAAGTGACGGTTAATTGATGGGGTGACAGGTGACGGGCGATGGTGCACGGCGGTACTGATGGCAGTCTCTGGTGACCGGTGAACTTTAGGCTACGTTCACATGTGAGCGTAGCGATCGCGGGCAGAATCACTGCGATTCTGCCTGCGATCCAGAAATCATTGCAAATTGCGGGACGCCTGTGCGTTGGCCGTGATTTACAATAGCACCCCAAATGCTGTGCGATGTTGCTGCGATTTCCGCCTGCCGAATTGAGGTAACATCACGCAAACAACGCATGGCGCCCCATGCGATGTTTGCGCGATGTTACCGCGATTCGGCAGGCGGAAATGGCGGCAACATTGCACAGCGTTTGGGGTGCTATTGCAAAAAACGGGCAACGCACAGGCGTCCCGCAATTTGCAATGATTTCCGGATCGCGGCAGAATCGCTGTGATTCTGCCCGCGATTGCTACGCTCACATGTGAACGTAGCCTTATGGGTGTCAATTTCTGGGCACTGATGAGGTGACTGTTGGGTGACAGGTGACATTGGGGGGGGGGGGGCTGAGGACTGTGTGGGGACCTTTATTACTGTGATTTTTACTTTGTGACATGTGTACAGAGCAGTAACTCACTATTTCTAGCTCTTCTCCCCTCACACTGGAAGCTGTATGAGGAGAGAAGAGCTAGTAACACTGAGTTACTGCTCTTTGTTTACATTTTGTGATCGGCTGTGAATGGATTCACTGTCAGTGACTGTTTACTACCGCCGGTGACAGCTGTGTTCCTACGGAACACAGTGCCACCGACATGACCGCGCTGCGCGCTCCCAATCGCGCATGCGCGGTCTTCTGCTGGCATCTACTGTTGTGATCGGCTGTGTCATTGCAACACAGCCGATCACGTGGGAAACAGCCATGCCTATTGGCTGTTTCCCCCCTGCCGGTGACCGGCTGTGTCCCGGGGACACCCCGACACCGGCATTGCACGGTGTAAATTCTGTTCAACATATCAGAATACAAACATCTTCCCATCTGTATGAGTTCATTAGAGGTCCTCAACACTGCAATCTTATCACAGCTTCATATCAATGTTTATATATCCAACCGACAACAGTGACCCCTAGAGGTGATGATAGAGAATGACTCCCACACTGTGCCGCCTGCGATGACATAATTATACTGAAGTATCTTTATGTATTCTATCATATTCCATAATTCTTCCCATTTCCACCCACATCTTACTATTCAGAGGAGCTTACACTCTAATGTCCCCTCCCCCACAGTCACACACTATTATTATTATACATTTATATAGCTCTGACATATACCACAGTGCTGTACAGAGATCACTGAGCCAGTCACATCAGTATCTGTACCAGAGGAGCTTACACTCTAATGTCCCCTCCCCCACAGTCACTTCAATCTCTGTACCAGAGGAGCTTACACTCTAATGTCCCCTCCCCCACAGTCACATCAGTCTCTGTACCAGAGGAGCTTACACTCTAATGTCCCCTCCCCCACATTCACATCAATCTCTGTATCAGAGGAGCTTACACTCTAATGTCCCCTCCCCCACAGTCGCATCAGTCTCTGTACCAGAGGAGCTTACACTCTAATGTCCCCTCCCCCCACAATCACATCAGACTCTGTACCAGAGGAGCTTAGACTCTAATGTCCCCTCCCCCACAGTCACTTCAATCTCTGTACCAGAGGAGCTTACACTCTAATGTCCCCTCCCCCACAGTCACATCAGTCTCTGTACCAGAGGAGCTTACACTCTAATGTCCCCTCCCCCACATTCACATCAATCTCTGTATCAGAGGAGCTTACACTCTAATGTCCCCTCCCCCACAGTCGCATCAGTCTCTGTACCAGAGGAGCTTACACTCTAATGTCCCCTCCCCCCACAATCACATCAGACTCTGTACCAGAGGAGCTTAGACTCTAATGTCCCCTCCCCCACAGTCACTTCAATCTCTGTACCAGAGGAGCTTACACTCTAATGTCCCCTCCCCCCACAGTCATATCAGTCTCTATATCAGAGGAGCTTACACTCTAATGTCACCTCCCCCACATTCACATCAATCTCTGTATCAGAGGAGCTTACACTCTAATGTCCCCCTCCCCCCCCACATTCACATCAGTATCTGTACCAGAGGAGCTTACACTCTAATGTCCCCTCCCCCACAGTCACTTCAATCTCTGTACCAGAGGAGCTTACACTCTAATGTCCCCTCCCCCACAGTCACTTCAATCTCTGTACCAGAGGAGCTTACACTCTAATGTCCCCTCCCCCACATTCACATCAATCTCTGTATCAGAGGAGCTTACACTCTAATGCCCCCCCCTCCCCCACATTCACATCAATCTCTGTATCAGAGGAGCTTACACTCTAATGTCCCCTCCCCCACAGTCACATCAGTCTCTGTACCAGAGGAGCTTACACTCTAATGACCCCTCCCCCATAGTCACATCTGTCTCTGTACCAGAGGAGCTTACACTCTAATGTCCCCTCCCCCACAGTCACATCAGTCTCTATACCAGAGGAGCTTACACTCTAATGTCCCCTCCCCCACAGTCACATCAGTCTCTGTACCAGAGGAGCTTACACTCTAATGTCCCCTCCCCCACAGTCACACACTATTATTATTATACATTATATATCTCTGACATATACCGCAGTGCTGTACAGAGATCACTGAGTCGGTCACATTGGATATATAGAAGGTATGGGGGAGTCGGTATCCCCCCTTTAGGCAGTAGCTTGCTGTGTGTGGATGTGATGAGAAGTGTATATACAGTATATAGATGTAGACGCACACTCATACATACGTATACAGACATATATATATATTGTATATATCCTGCAGATAATTGGCTGTGTCTGTGGAGTAGAAGGAGGATTTCTCGGCTCGGTTTGTGTTTGTCATCCTCTGTCTCCTCAGCGCCGATTCCAACCAATCCTGACAGCGATGACCTTTCTGCTTCCCACAAGCCTCTCTGCAGCCTTTCCTTCATTGGAGCCTTTTACATAACGATGTGCCACACATCACCTTCACCCATATGTGAGCGGGCGTTGTGTCCGTTCCTCTGCACACCACCCAGCTCATTCCCATCACCGCTGCCCTCTCTTACCTTTAAGCATTTATTAAAGGTTGGTGGATGTTAGAGACCTTCCCCTCCTCCACCTTCTGTTTGAGGATTCCCCACAGATGCTCAATAGGGTTTAGGTCTGGAGACGCTTGGCCAGTCCATCACCTTTACCCTCAGCTTCTTTAGTAAGGCAGTGGTCATCTTGGAGGTGTTTGGGGTCGTTATGTTGGAATACTGCCCTGCCCCCCAGTCTCTGAAGGGAGGGGATCATGCTCTGCTTCAGTATGTCACAGTACATGTTGGCATTCATGGTTCCCTCAATGACCTGTAGCTCCCCGGTGCCGGCAGCACTCATGCAGCCCCAGACCATGACACTCCCACCACCATGCCTGACTGTAGGAAGACACACTTGTCTTTGTACTCCTCACCTGGTTGCCGCCACACACGCTTGACACCATCTGAACCAAATACGTTTATCTTGGTCTCATCAGAGCACAGGAGACGGTTCCAGTAATCCATGTCCTTAGTCTGCTTGTCTTCAGCAAACTGTGGGCTTTCTTGTCCATCATCTTTAGAAGAGGCTTCCTTCTGGGATGACAGCCATGCAGACCAATTTGATGCAGTGTGCGGCGTATGGTCTGAGCACTGACAGGCTGACCCCTCCCCCACCCCTTCAACCTCTGCAGCAATGCTGGCAGCACTCATACGTCTATTTCCCAAAGACAACCTCTGGATACGGTGCTGAGCACGTGCATTCAACTTCTTTGGTGGACCATGGTGAGGCCTGTTCTGAGTGGAACCTGTCCTGTTATACCGCTGTATGGTCTTGGCCACCGTGCTGCAGCTCAGTTTCAGGGTCTTGCAATCTTCTTATAGCCTAGGCCATCTTTATGTAGAGCAACAACTCTTTTTTTTTTTTAAATCCTCAGAGAGTTCTTTGCCATGAGGAGCCATGTTGAGCTTCCAGTGACCAGTATGAGAGAGTGAGAGCGATAACACCAAATTTACCACACCTGCCCCCCATTCACACCTGAGACCTTGTAACACTAACGAGTCACATGACACCGGGGAGGGAAAATGGCTAATTGGGCCCAATTTGGACATTGTCACTTAGGGGTGTACTGACTTTTGTTGCCAGCGGTTTAGACATTAATGGCTGTGTGTTGAGTTATTTTGAGGGGACAGTAAATTTACACTGTTATACAAGCTGTACACTCACTACTTTACATTGTAGCAAAGTCTCATTTCTTCAGTGTTGTCACATGAAAAGATAGAATAATGTGAGGGGTGTACTTACTTTTGTGAGATACTGTATCTCTTGGTGTCAGGAAAACCTGTTTGGAGTCACCTGAGAAGAAGGTCTGATTTGTATCTGATGCGGCCTTCGCTTCCTCCTCTGCCTCCATCTCTGTACCCTCTGGCCTCTCATTTTATATTCCTAAACAATTTTCTCTTCTAATGAAATCAGTAAAACTTAGTTTGCACCCCGGAGAGCGCACTGTATATTAACACCATTTATCACCCGCAGAGCCAACCCCATTAAATAGACTGAGCTTGGGGGAATGTATAGAATGTATAGAACATGTGCGAGATTATAGATTACCCACATGTGGCTTTAATGTATAAATATTGCTTCAATATACTGAAACCATTATATCCAGTGCAGATTATACAGTGGACTCTGCTGCCCTCTGCTGTTAGTATTCACGCATTACATGAGGTGATGCATCTAAGTGGCCAGCGCAGGTTATAGCCTGTTTTTTTTGCTTGCGAAAGTTAGTGGCCATCACACATTGGCTCATCAGTGTTTTCCAAAGTGATCAATGAAATGAACTACATTTGTGGTCAGTTTTTATAGTGATTTTTAGAAATATATACAGTGAGGGAAAAAGGTATTTGACCCCCCTGCAGATTTTGTTAGTTTGCCCACTGACAAAGAAATGATCAGTCTATAATTTTATTGGTCGGTTTATTTTACCAGTGAGAGACTGATTAACAACAAAAATATCCAGAAAAACGCATTTAAAAAAAATTATGAATTGATTTACATTTTAATGTGTGAAATAAGTATTTGATCCCCTATCAATCAGCAAGATTTCTGGCTCCCAGGTGTCTTCTATAGAGGTAACGAGCTGAGATTAGGAGTATATCTGCGGTGGGCAGTTGGCAAGCGGTTAATGAGTGAAATAAATACAGTGCCTTGCGAAAGTATTCGGCCCCCTTGAACTTTGAGACCTTTTGCCACATTTCAGGCTTCAAACATAAAGATATAAAACTGTAATTTTTTGTGAAGAATCAACAAGTGGGACACAATCATGAAGTGGAATAAAATTTATTGGTTAAGAAATAAAAAACTGAAAAATTGGGCGTGCAAAAATATTCAGCCCCTTTACTTTCAGTGCAGCAAACTCTCTCCAGAAGTTCAGTGAGGATCTCTGAATGATCCAATGTTGACCTAAATGACTAATGATGATAAATAGAATCCACCTGTGTGTAATCAAGTCTCCGTATAAATGCACCTGCACTGTGATAGTCTCAGAGGTCCGTTTAAAGCGCAGAGAGCATCATGAAGAACAAGGAACACACCAGGCAGGTCCGAGATACTGTTGTGGAGAAGTTTAAAGCCGGATTTGGATACAAAAAGATTTCCCAAGCTTTAAACATCCCAAGGAGCTCTGTGCAAGCGATAATATTGAAATGGAAGGAGTTTTAGACCACTGCAAATTACGAAGACCTGGCCGTCCCTCTAAACTTTCAGCTCATACAAGGAGAAGACTGATCAGAGATGCAGCCAAGAGGCCCATGATCACTCTGGATGAACTGCAGAGATCTACAGCTGAGGTGGGAGACTCTGTCCATAGGACAACAATCAGTCATATACTGCACAAATCTGGCCTTTATGGAAGAGTGGCAAGAAGAAAGACATTTCTTAAAGATATCCATAAAAAGTGTCGTTTAAAGTTTGCCACAATCCACCTGGGAGACACCAAACATGTGGAAGAAGGGGCTCTGGTCAGATGAAACCAAAATCAAACTTTTTGGGAACAATGCAAAACGTTATGTTTGGCATAAAAGCAACACAGCTCATCACCCTGAACACACCATCCCCATTGTCAAACATGGTGGTGGCAGCATCATGGTTTGGGCCTGCTTTTCTTCAGCAGGGACAGGGAAGATGGTTAAAATTGATGGGAAGATGGATGGAGCCAAATACAGGACCATTCTGGAAGAAAACCTGATGGAGTCTGCAAAAGACCTGAGACTGGGACGGAGATTTGTCTTCCAACAAGACAATGATCCAAAACATAAAGCAAAATCTACAATGGAATGGTTCACAAATAAACATATCCAGGTGTTAGAATGGCCAATTCAAAGTCAAGACCTGAATCCAATCGAGAATCTGTGGAAAGAACTGAAAACTGCTGTTCACAAACCCTCTCCATCCAACCTCCCTGAGCTCGAGCTGTTTTGCAAGGAGGAATGGGCAAAAATTTCAGTCTCTCGATGTGCAAAACTGATAGAGACATACCCCAAGCGACTTACAGCTGTAATCGCAGCAAAAGGTGGTGCTACAAAGTATTAACTTAAGGGGGCTGAATAATTTTGCACGCCCAATTTTTCAGTTTTTTATTTGTTAAAAAAGTTTGAAATATCCAATAAATTTTGGATGTATAGAAGGGATTTGTGCAATTTGGTAGAGATGGGTTTTAATGAACGGATTTTAACTGTAAAAGAGAAAAAGTATTTATTTCCCAGTTTTAGCCGTGTGCCCACTATATATACGCTCCCGAAGGTCCATAAAAATCAGTCTTGCCCTCCAGCAAGACCGATCGTTAATAGCATCGGATCTGTGACTTCAAGAATCGGGGAATATCTGGACGTTTTTCTCCAAAAAAGTGTAGTTGAATTGAAAGCATACCTGAAAGACACGAAAGAATTTTTAACCTTGTTGGATAATCGAATTTTACCTGATGCTCCTGAAATATATCTAATAACGGCAGATGTTGCATCGCTTTATACTATCATTCAGCACGAGGATGCACTTCTGGCCCTGAATTGGGCATTGAGCAAAAGAGATGACATACCCCATACCCAAAAAAAGTTTTTAGGAATAGTTATGGATTTCTGTTTAATCCATAACTATTTCTGGTATGGAGGGCAATTCTTTACGCAGCAGAAAGGTGTTGCAATGGCGCAAAGTATGCGCCCAGTCTTGCTAACCTGTTCATGGGTGAATGGGAAGACAAGAGCATTTACACCCATAAAAAAGATCAGCTGGTCTTCTATAAAAGGTATATATCGATGACCTATTTTTTATTTGGGCAGGTACAGAGTCATCGCTTGTTGAATTTACGTAGCATCTCAATGCGAATGTACAAAATATAAAACTGGAATGTGCATGGAGCAGAAAGGAAATCAACTATTTAGATGTATCTGTGAGGATTGAGAATAAACAAATTATCACTAAGGCTTATTTCAAGCCCACAGATAGAAACGGGTATCTTCCGAAACACAGTGGACACCAGCCGTGCTGGCTAAGAAACATCCCTAAAGGCCAATTATTGAGGATCCGGAGGAATTGCACCCTTGAGGATGATTTTTTGGAACAGTCACGGATAATAACGGATAAGTTCGTCGACAAGGGGTATAGACCTGAGATACTTGAACAAACTGTGATGGAGGTGTTGGCCATCTCACATGAATCATGCCTGGCTCCAACCAACAGATCACCAAATAACTTCCATCAATGGGGTTTTATAACCAATTACAGTGTGCAGTTTAGAGAATTTGAAGCCATTGTGAAGAAGCATTGGGGTATACTCAAGCATTGGGGTATACTCAAGCTCGACAAAATTTTAGGTCCAGTAATTCCTGACAACCCAATATTTATTTATAAAAAAGCACCCACCATAGGAGATAGGATTGTGAGGAAAGTATTGGACCCCCCCCCCCCCCCCCCCCAGGGCACCAAAAATGTTCTGGAACATGTCTGGATTCCATGCGTGTAGAAGGTGCAAATCCTGTAGGTGGAAGATTAAGTGAACACACATTTTAGGGGTCTAACTGAGTTCACATCTAGAGCAAACGGCAAAACTTTTGAAATAAAGGAATTCATCTCGTGTGTTTCAACGCACGTAGTATATGGAATGGAATGCCCGTGTGGGATGCTTTACATAGGGAGAACCAAGAGAAAATTGGGCATTAGAATTTCTGAACATATTTACAGCCACTCAGGACACACGGAATGGTGATGGGTAAGCCAAGGTCGGGGTAACAGGCAGACGAGGGTAACCAAGGGACAGGCCAAAGGTCAGGGTAACAGGCAAACAGGAATAGTCAGAGACAAGCCAAAGTCGGTACACAGAAAGGTAGATCAAGCACACGGCAAACAGGAAACAAGAAAAAAACACTGTTGAACAGCAAAGCAGACCTGCAGTGCACTGGTTAATATAGACTTCCTGTGATGACCTAGGGTGGGGCAGGAACAGGAAGGAGAGATGATAAAAGGGAACCAGAAGTGAAGTCTGGCCTCTAATACAAACATGAAGGAACAGGTAAGCTGCCAAACACTATTGCAAGTCCATGACACAAATGTTCTTTCGTAGCTCTTTGGATTTCTGAACATATTTACAAAATTACCACCGGCTTTAAAGAACACAGTGTTCTATTGCACTTCAGGGAAAAGAACAGCAGAGACCCCTCAGGACTGAAATTTTGGGGCATTGAAAAAATGCCTACCAACTGGAGGGGTTGTAACAGAGTAAGAGAACTGTCCAAGAAAGAAACAGAATGGATCTATAAGACTAATTCTTTGACGCCAAACGGATTAAATATAGAACTTGATCTGAACTGTTTTTTAAGTAATTATTAATTAAATATTTTATGAGCGCTGGACTGTGATTTTATGAGCGCTGAACTGTGATATCCACTTGAACATACTTCAAGAGTAGTGATTGGATGTATATCTCTCAACCGGTCTATAATCTGCAATTTTGGTCTCTATTGACAACATTCATCCTTAATGACTTGAATCATTATGCTCTTAAATTTGCAATTTTAGCTTTCAATTTTAACAATATTTTAACGGTACAATTGTTGCAACGACTCCATACATGTAGATATTCATATTGGTTATGATATCCGAGGTTTTATTTGCATCAGAATGCTTTTTAATAATTACATGTGGTACTATTTTAAGTAATATGTGGTTTCTGTATGTATTAGTAAATTTACTGCGAAAGTAGTGAAATTTCAAGCATAATTGTACTAGGAATGTGTATGCATCCGGATAGGACAAGGTATGGTACAAACATGGGTAGATTATGGATTCCACTCCTAAAATATAGTAAATGCAGTGGTTATGACAATATCTTCACCATACATGATTAGATCGGTAATCGGTGGCCGATCAGATCGATGGAGTAATAAGACCGGGCCCTGGGGAAGCGGTTCCAAGGGAAGCATAGGTCTACACCAGATTAAGGTGAAATGGAGTGCACCCATGTTTAATACCTTGCTACAGATTTGATTGTTGCTGTTCCCAATACATATAGATTTGAGAAATTCTATGTTGTCACTATCTATGCCCGTACTCCGCTCGGTAGCGTTGTGGGGGAGTGGGATGGGTCCGGTTTGTAGCGCTGACCTATCAAAGTGAAGGGGAGGTCCTCCTGCTGCATACATTAACTCCGACATAGCAACGTACGAACGTCCTCTGTTGAAGTCCCACGTGATGAAACGCGTCAGGACACACGGACATTGCTACCTTGGAGACGGAGGGAGGTGCTCGCTGAGGTTCTGGAACTCGCTGGGCAGCCGTAGGAGCGATACATCCCGCAGCAGGGAGACGCCAAGGCTCGCGGACGGCCAGCAGCGGTACCTTCCCGGTCTCTGTTTGGCTATTTTATATGCGTGCTAAAGATATTTTAAATGTAAGCTTACAGATTGAAGGGTGATGGGAATATGGCATATTAAATAAAGTTGAAACAATATCACGCCATGTCCCGCTTCCTGTTGTTTACTTACAAATCTAACTGAGGAGATACGGAGCCTGGTGATGATCCCTGGTGGAAGGATAGACTCTGGAGACGGCAGGCTAATCTGAAGCAAGGGCTCATGCAGCTAAATGCATAAAGGCTTTATTTAAAAGGCAATTTGGTGAGTGTCCATTGCATAGGGGAGCACAGTCGGTGTGGTGGAGGCTTTTGTGTCCTTTGTGTGGAAACACTGGTGCCTGACATCTGAGGAGGATTTGACAGACTGTTGATGGTTCCTGTATATGCGTGGACTTAATAGTCTCTGTGGGTTTTGAACTGTTTCAGAGGCTGAATACCCATACTTGCACATACTAAGGGTGTGTGTATAAGCGCTGCTGAATGTATAATATATTGGACTGAGACACACGGATTGGGCTATATTTATTTTGCAAGCTTCATTTACAGCGGCAGCTAGTGTATAAAAGGATGCACATATTTATATGGTTTATATGATTTTAGTATTTACCAGATTTTACAAATATTTTATCTTTTAATGGATGAAAAATATTTTACTATTGTGTTTTTATTCAACAAACACTGTTTTATTCTATCCGCAAGCGCCGGGCGGGTGGTTGGGGTTCTTTTAGCTTCAGACACCTTTTATCTTGATCCAATAAATTTTGTTCCACTTCATGATTGTGTCCCACTTGTTGTTGATTCTTCACAAAAAATTACAGTTTTATATATTTATGTTTTAAGCCTGAAATGTGGCAAAAGGTCGTAAAGTTCAAGGGGGCCGAATACTTTTGCAATGCACTATACATCACCTTAAATTTAGAACAACAGCCTGTAGCTTCTACTAGTTCTGGTACTAATCTGGAATCTCTGAGAGGCCCTCAGACTTTCAAAACTCTTCCAATACATTCTTTTTTTTTAAACTTGTTCTGTATTTAACTGGAAAACGTCTCCAAAATGCTTTACAGACCAAAACCCATTTGAGAAGACATTGATAAAGAAGTGGGATGTTTCCACTGTGGATCTGACGATATCACATCTGAATAAAACACCGACCATGCCTACTGAGGGAGAACTTTTGTATAACGATGACATTGACAAACGTTTGGAAACCCTTTCCACAGTATTGTTTTAGCTATGTGTTCCTGCTATGCAACCTGCCAAAACTGTGACATCACTCCTTCAAACCTTTGGGAAATACACGCAACTAATGTCAAAGCCACTATCCTTACTGATACTGTATTCGTAGAATGCTTATGGCTTATTCCTTCAGCTCTACACTACTGTGTAGACAGTTCATTTGAGATTGTCCATCTTGTTTCCCAGATGAGTCTCCTGTGAGTGAATATGCTGAGATGTTTTGGGCTGAAATACTGATCTTTGGAACATCAATGTAAAAAACCCATGCTTCTTGATGACAAATTGTCAGGTCACCTGTGGCCAGGTGACAACTGCACCCTGTTGGAAGCAGGGGTGCAGCGCAAGGTAGTGAACCCAATAGCAGACTGCTACGGATGGACCAGAATGTGAGCCCAAGATTCCCCAGGGCGCGGAGTCTAAGACCCAGCAGGTGTTCACCAGAGCCTCTAGTGGTGAGGATGGACTTGGCTGCAGCTGGGCCCAGGTCGCGGCACCTGGGGTCCCCTGGGTCACGCTCCATAGGGATAGAAGGGAAGCAGCCACTCAGGACACACGGAATGGTGATGGGTAAGCCAAGGTCGGGGTAACAGGCAGACGAGGGAAACCAAGGGACAGGCCAAAGGTCAGGGTAACAGGCAAACAGGAATAGTCAGAGACAAGCCAAAGTCGGTACACAGAAAGGTAGATCAAGCACACGGCAAACAGGAAACAAGAAAAAAACACTGTTGAACAGCAAAGCAGACCTGCAGTGCACTGGTTAATATAGACTTCCTGTGATGACCTGGGGTGGGGCAGGAACATGAAGGAGAGATGATAAAAGGGAACCAGAAGTGAAGTCTGGCCTCTAATACAAACATGAAGGAACAGGTGAGCTGCCAAACACTATTGCAAGTCCATGACACAAATGTTCTTTCGTAGCTCTTTGGACATCCTCAAAAAAGATCTCACGGGGGATAAAAATGTTTATTTGCCCCAACAAAAGAAGCCTGAACCACACATAGAGAAGGCTCATTCCTCTTCTGAGGCCAAGAAGATTTCCTTTCATTAATCTAAGGCTTCATCTTCCAAGGCCAAACTCTAGCCAGGGGCCCCGAAATGTCTCAGTCCTCAATGGCATGAAGCGATGCCTTCACTTTTCTAAGGTCTGTTGGGCTTTGAAGACACCTGATCAGAAAGCATCTGGGATGATTGGGTAAGAATAGCTACAATGTAGTTTTGCTCTATGCTACCACCCCGTTTTCTGGTATCCAACCTGCCTTTAAGTCCCTCAACAGACTATCAGACTTCCATGCTTCTCTTGCAGATCTCCAGCCAGGGAGTTACTACTATTGTTCCAGCAGGAGAAAGGTTTTAGGATTTACTCTAACCTTTTCACTGTTCTAAACCAAAACGGGGCATTCGTCCCATCTTAGATCTAAAGCCATTAAATGTCCTCATTCAAGTTAAAAAATTGTGCTTGGAATCCATTAGGTCTGTCATAGCCTCCCTCCACCAGGGAGACTATAGCAGTTATGGACATCAAGGAGGCACACCTGCATGTCCTAATTTTTCCAGCGCATCAAATTGCCCTGTGGGAGCCATTTGCTGTGGGAGCACAACACTAGCAGCTTGTAGCACCATCATTCATCTTTCTCTCCTTGAATGTTCACCAAGGTATTGGAACCTGTGCTAGCCCCAGGCTATTCCTATTGTAGGATATCTGGATGATCTACTGATCATACTGATCTTCTACTGGATGATCTACTGACTGTAAGTGTAGCACTGTCCCCGTAGGGCATGCTGTACGAGGACTTGTTGGGCCTCCTCTGGCTACCAGCACACAGTCACTTAGGGTACAGTTCACACATCCCTCTTGTCAGGGAAATGGCCGTAGGAGAACTGGCAACATTTCCAGTAATAGCAATGGACGCTCCTGGCTCAATCGACACAGCCCTCTGCTGGCCCGTCAGGGAAATGGCTGTAGGAGAACTGGCAACATTGCCAGTAATAGCAATGGTCATTCCTGCCTCAATTGACACTGCCCTCTTCTGGCCTATAAAAGGTGGCCATAGGATCAGACTCATTGCTGGATTATCTCTCAGCTTCCTGTGTTCCTATGCTTCCTGTTTCCTGTTTGGACTTCCTGTTGTGACCTCGGCTTGTTCCTGATTCAGTTTGATCACCTGCTCCTGGTTTGATCCTTGGCTTCTTCCTCTGACCGTGCTTCTGTTACCTACCGTGTATGACCCCGGCTTGCTTCAAGACCTCGGCTATTCTGGTTGTCTCCTGTGCATGACCTCGGCTTGTACCACGGTTCCCACTACCAGAGACTATTCCTTGGCACAAGGTAACCCGTGCCACTTGGGGCGCTACACCCTCTGTACCATCTCCAGGGGTGTGCCGCACTGAGCCGCAAGGGGAGCCCTCTCAGCACCTCGGCCTCTGATCAGGTAATCCTGACACCTCTTTACTCCCGATGGCTCGTCACACATTAAACAGTCCAGGGGTATTGGTTTTTAGTGTTTATTTTGGAACTTGAATGGGAGATGGGAATAGTGGGATACTCCAACTCTAACTATTCACAATGGATAAGGACAACTCTCACTTGGCCTCACCAGGTTGCTTGTGCAAGCAGATGCACTGCTTAATCCATACTGGTGCATGTATGGAAAGGGCTAACTCTCCTTGCTCTTTTCTCTCCAGCAATAGACTTGGTGATCTACATTCTCTTCAGGACACTCACTAGCATCCCCTTTACTGACACCTGTCCACTGACTCTTCTAGCTGCAGGGGTGGCCTCCCTCAGGTCGGGCCCCTTGACAAAGATCTGTACTCACTGTGCTGCAGAATCAGATCTTCCAGTGTATCCCCTTTCAGTCAGCTCCACAGGACAGCTGCCCCCTCCCTCCGGGACTCCACTATCTAGCTGAAAGACCCCGAGCACATGTGCTACATAGGCCCTCAGGTTGACCCCCCAAGGCCACGTGACACCTCTACAGCTATTTCTTCATAATAACAGAAGGGAGGAATCTCCTACAATGTTTGTTACAATCCCTGCAATGTACAGAGATCACCCAGAGGGGGAGGGGAGGGGTTGTTCTTCTCAACAAAAGTGGAGTTACTCTTTAAAGCATTTTGTTTATTTTTAAATGGAGTTTACTGACTGACTGGCTGAGTTTTTTTCTAGAAATTGTATGGTTGCTGTATGTGGTGACATGTCAGGATTTGTTTGTAAATTTATGAACAGGTCCACCTTAAGCCAGTCTGGCCGGTAATTGCCCTTTGGGGCCTTTCTATCTTCTGCTGTCATCCTGCAGACCCCCCAATGGCTCTCCTCTAATGAGGTCAGGATGATGGTTTATTCTCCCATCGGCCCACCATTCTGATATTAAATCCATTTATCAGCCGTCAGCCGACATGTATGCACTGAGCGGGGAATACTTACAGCCGACGTAACAACTACAGTGCCTTGAAAAAGTTTTCACACCCCTTGGAATTTCCCACATTTTCTCATGTTACAACAAAAAACATAAATGTATTTTATTGGGATTTTATGTGATAGACGGATACAAAGTGGCCATAATTGTGAAGTGGAAGGAAAATGATAAATGATACAAATAAATCTGTGAAAAGTGTGGGGGGGGGGGGCATTTGTATTCACCCTCCTTTACTCTGATATCCCTAACTAAATTCTAGTGGAACCAATTGCCTTCCGAAGTCACTTTATTACAAACCCAATTCCAAAAGATTTGGGACACTGTACAAATTGTGAGTAAAAAAAGAACAAACTAATTTAGAAATCTCATAAACTTATATTTTATTCACAATATAATATAGATAACATATCAAATGTTGAAAGTGAGACATTTTGAAATGTCATGCCAAATATTGACACATTTTGGATTTCATGAGAGCTACACATTCCAAAAAAGTTGGGACAGGTAGCTATAAGAGGCCGGAAAACTTAAATGTACATATAAGGAACAGCTGGAGGACCAATTTGCAACTTATTTGGTCAATTGGCAACATGATTGGGTGAAAAAAGAGCCTCTCAGAGTGGCAGTGTCTCTCAGAAGTCAAGATGGGCAGAGGATCACCAATTCCCCCAATGCTGGGGCGATAAATAGTGGAGCAAATATCAGAAAGGAGTTTCTCAGAGAAAAATTGCAAAGAGTTTGAAGTTATTATCATCTACAGAGCATAATATCATCCAAAGATTCAGAGAATCTGGAACAATCTGAAGGCTGGAAAACCATACTGGATGGCGGTGATCTTTGGGCCCTTAGACGGCACTGCATCACATACAGGAATGCTACTGTAATGGAAATCACAACATGGGCTCAGGAATACTTCCAGAAAACATTGTCGGTGAACACAATCCACCGTGCCATTCGCCGTTTCCGGCTAAAACTCTATTGGCCAAAAAAAGAAGCTAAATCTAAACATGATGCTGAAGCACAGGCGTTTTCTCTGGGCCAAGGCTCATTTATAATGGTCTGTGGCAAAGTGGAAAACTGTTCTGTGGTCAGTCGAATCAAAATTTGAAGTTCTTTTTGGAAAACTGGGACTCCATGTCATCCGAACTAAAGAGGACAAGGACAACCCAAGTTGTTATCAGCACTCAGTTCAGAAGCCGTCACCTCTGATGGTATGGGGTTGCATGAGTGTGTGTGGCATGGGCAGCTTACACATCTGGAAAGGCACCATCAATGCTGAAAGGTATATCCAAGTTCTAGAACAACATATGCTCCCATCCAGACGTCGTCTCTTTCAGGGAAGACCTTGCATTTTCCAACATGACAATGCCAGACCCCATACTGCATCAATTACAACATCATGGCTGCGTAGAAGAAGGATCCGGGTACTGAAATGGCCAGCCTGCAGTCCAGACCTTTCACCCATAGAAAACATTTGGCGCATCATAAAGAGGAAGATGCGACAAAGAAGACCTAAGACAGTTGAGCAACTAGAAGCCTTTATTAGACAAGAATGGGACAACATTCCTATTCCTAAACTTCAGCAACTTCTCCTCAGTCCCCAGACGTTTGCAGACTGTTATAAAATGAAGAGGGGAGGCCACACAGTGCTAAACATGGCCTTGGCCCAACTTTTTTTGAGATGTGTTGATGCCATGAAATTTAAAATCAACTTACTTTTCCCTTAAAATTATACATTTTCTCAGTTTAAACATTTGATATGTCATCTATGTTGTATTCTGAATAAAATATTGAAATTTGAAACTTCCACATCATTGCATTCTGTTTTTATTCACAGTTTGTACAATGTCCCAACTTTTTTGGAATCGGGTTTGTAATAAATAAAGAGTCCACCTGTGTGTCATTTAATCTCAGTATAAATACAGCTGTTCTGTGAAGCCCTCAGAGGTTTGTTAGAGAACCTTAGTGAACAAACAGCATCATGAAGCCCAAGGAACACACCAGACAGGTCAGGGATAAAGTTGTGGAAGTGTAAAGCAGGGTTAGGTTATAAAAATTCTCCCAAACTTTGAACATTTCACGGAGCGCTATTCAGTCCGTCATGGGAAAATGGAAAGAGTATGGCACAACTGCAACCCTACCAAGACATGGCCGTTTACCTAAAGTGACCGGCCGGGCAAGGAGAACATTCATCAGAGAAGCAGCCAAGAGGCCCATGGGAACTTTGGAGGAGCTGCAGAGATCCACAGCTCAGGAGGGAGAATCTGTCCACAGGACAACGATTAGTCGTGCGCTCCACAAATCTGCCCTTTATGGAAGAGTGAGAAGAAGAAAGCCATTGGTGGAAGAAAGCCATAAGAAGTCCTGTTTGCAGTTTGTGAGAAGCCATGTGGGGGACACAGCAAACATGTGGAAGAGGAGACCAACATTGAACTTTTTGGCCTAAAAGCAAAACGCTATGTGTGGGGGAAAACTAACACTGCACATCACCCTGAACACACCATCCCCACTGTGAAACATGGTGGTGGCAGCATCATGGTGTGGGGATGGTTTTCTTCAGCAGGGACAGGGAAGCTGGTCAGAGTTGATGGGAAGATGGATGGAGCCAAATACAGAGCAATCTTAGAAGAAAAGACTTGAGACTGGTGCGGAGGTTCACCTTCCAGCAGGAAAACGACCCCGAAAACATCCAGCCAGAGCTACAATGGAATGGTTTACATCAAAGCATATTCATGTGTTAGAATGGCCCAGTCACAGTCCAGACCCAAATCACATTGAGAATCTGTGGCAAGGCTTGAAAATTGCTGTTCACAGGCGCTCTCCATCCAATCTGACAGAGATGAGATATTCTGCAAAGAAGAATGGGCAGAAATGGCCTCTCTAGATGTGCAAAGCTGGTAGAGACATCCCCAAAAAGACTTGCAGCTGTAATTGCAGGGAAAGGCGGTTCTACAAAGTATTGACTCCGGGGGGTGAATACAAATGCAGCCACACTTTTCACAGATTTATTTGTATCATTTATCATTTTCCTTCCACTTTACAATTATGGCCACTTTGTGTCGTTCTATCACATAAAATCCCAATAAATTACATTTACATTTTTATTTGAAACATGACAAAATGTGGAAAATTTCAAGGGGTGTAAATACTTTTTCAAGGCTCTGTATGTGTTCAGTCTGCACTCATCTGTATGCTTGTATATCCCTCCCACTCCATTCTAAGATCTCCTCTGCCCTCTTGTGGCTTCATTGTGTATTACACACAGGGCTTTATTCACTAAATACAGATAAATGAGAGTGTTGCATGCAGTGTGATGTTCACACGAATCATCCTTCTTATACAGCTTACTCCCTGTATGTGTGAATATATGTGAGAATTGTACCACATGCAAATTTTATTTTACAGCTTGGTGAATCAGACTTATGTAATTATAATGATCAACTGAATAATTTCCCCTCTTTTACCACACATTCCTGGAATTTACAACTACAGTCTCTGTTTCCTCTCCGCTAGATGTTGGGAGCTGCAATGTGACAGAAATAAAAATGGAGGAAAGTAGCAAAAATTAAAAGATTGCACCAATTTAAGGAGCTTTTCTCCTCTTCCTACCCAAACAAAGGGCTTAATTCACGCTGGCTTGCAGTAAAATGCAAAAAAAGGGATGTATATTTTCCTCTATTTTATGCATGATTTTACAAAGGTGAAACTTTTTTTTTTTCATTTTGGGTAGAGTAAGGGAGGGTTATAACCCCTGAAAGGTTGTTCTTTTTGGAAGATTTCTCTATTTTCTGTCCCGTAGCCAAACAGAAAGTGAGAGGAGATCCCTGCAAATTAACCACTAGCCGACCGCTCATGTTGCTGCTACTGCAGCAGAGCGGCTCGGCAGGGTCCAGGGACGTAGACCTACGTCGCTGGATTCCTCCCTGTCTCGGCGGCGTGCGCGCCGCCAGAGGCTCGCTGCCGCTGTATTCAGACACAGCAGGAGTTGGGCCAGGGGAGGAGAAGCGGTGGTCACCACCGCTCTTCCCCGTTCGTCGGGGAAAGAGTTGCGACGAGCCAGAACCGCAGGGGCGACACGTGAGGTGCACGGTGGGCCGATGAGAGACAGCAATAATACAGTTCATCGGTTTACTCACGGTTAGCAGAAAGCCTCCCTGGGCTGGTCGCACAGTGAAGAGGAAGACAGCACGAAATCCTCCGGGGCACGCTCTGTGATAGGGAAACGCCAGCCAAGATGGTGGTTGAGGTGCCCGTGATGACAGGGGTGTTTAGAGTGCTTGTGGTGGCTGGGTCCCTTGATGGTATTTGTCGTGACGCCAGTACCGTTAATGGTGGTACAACCAGTTGTAATAGCAATATTGAAGAATGAGGTAGACAGTGGTAGGATACAACTCACAACTTTTACTGTGACTGGTTTTGATTGCAGTACAAACATCCAGATAGAATACAGTCTCTGGGTAAATAGAGGAATTCTGCTGATCCACTGTTAATAGGTTTTGGTAGGTCTTGTCTCAGGCTGTGGTTCAGTATAATGCTTACTTGTTTGTGATCCCTTTTGAATCCAGTGAAATTGGTGAGATTGCCAGTGGCTAAGAAATCCTTCACCTTTATTCTCAAAGGTCTGTTGCTGCCGTTTGGTAGCTTTTACCCTTTGATTTTAAGCAGTTCCAATTTGTCCCTTCTTAGGACTGACCTTCACTAACCTCTACATGGTGCTTCTCTCCTGTACACTCACTTCCTGAACTGAACACTGACCACAGATAAACCTGAGCTGGGATAGATATCCCAAAGTGGTGCTATCCCCATCTTGTGGTGGGAAGTATGAAGCACACTTGACCAGCCTATGAACAGGGATTAAACAGGTGTAGCAATGCAAAATGACATGCAATACAGCGATGACAAAGAAATAATACATTTGCAGTTCCCACGTGTGATGAGTGGGACGCTGCATACCCCCATGGTAAAACGTGTGTCGACCTCGACACATTTTTGACTCGATGTTGTGTCTTCCTGTAAGATATAAGAGAAAGGGAAAAGCATGCATGCATAGGAAATAACATAACCCCATTCTTGTACTTCTTTTATCTGCAAGTAAAATGGGTTAGGCAAACATATCTCAGGCAACAACGAAATGTGTCAAAAGGTGACAAAAAGGGGTGTAGTTTTTCCTCTGAAGACTGGTGATGTATGGCAAAACCAGAATAGTCCATGATGAGATGGAAAAAGGAAAACAAAACAAAAATAACATCTCAGGAGGCTCACAGGGTATGAGTCCGTTCCCTGGGCACAGGAAAATGTCAACAGATGAATATCACGGAGGCTCAGGTACGTGAAAGTCTATCTCCGGGTGCAGGCTTGAACATTGCAAAACAGTAGGTAAGTAGTTCTTTTAAAAAGTCCTTTAAAGGAAATGAACATGACATCACAAGTAAGTCTTCTTCTCACTCTGGAACTTCAGATGATGTAAGGATGCATTTAACGATGAGATGGCAGGGCTGGTAGTTGTCTTCTTGGCTGCTGGTGTAGAAAATCCTTATAACGGACAGGTGGTTGTCCTCTTGTAGTCCTGTCGGATCTTCGTAGCGGCTGAGTTTCTACAGGTCTTGTTTCAAGGGAACTTGGTGTCTCTTGAGCTATAGTAGACACTTCTTGAGATAGCTCCTCTGGTTGAAGTGCGTTTGTATTGGTCTTGGCAGGCACTAAGATATTGAGCCATGGTGTAAGGAACCATTGTAAAGGATCAGAGTCTAATAATGCTTTTCCAAAGGACTGTAGTGGATTCCCTGAATCAGATGATTTTGTAGGCTCTGGTTCTATGGATTGAGTTTCCTCTTGGACAGTTTCTTCTTGAAGAGTTTCTTCTTGAGTACTTTCCTTGAGACATAACTTAAGGCGATTGCGATGTACTACACGTGATTTGTTTTCTTTGGTGATCTCATAAGTATGAGTCTCTGGATTGAGAATAGCTGTAATGGTGTAAGGTTCTCTCTCCCATTTGCTATCTAACTTGCTGGTGCGATGGTCGTTTTTTAACCATACATGGTCACCAATTTTGAGAGGTTCTGCTTTGGCAGATTGGTTATAATCTTTTTGTTGCTTTTCATGAGCATGTTCCATGCGATGTTGAACAATTTCTTGTGCATCAATTAAACGTCTTTGGTGTTCACTCACCCAATCAGTCTTTGGTAGAGGGTTGATTGCATCAGGCACTTGTACGCCCAAAGTATGGTCAGCAGGTAGTTTACCTTGTCGGCCAAACATGAGATAGTAAGGTGTATATCCAGTAGAACAGTGAATGGTGTTATTGTAGGTGTACATCAATTGAGGCAATAGAGTAGGCCAATCACTTCTTGTAGCAGGTGGTACTGCTCTTAACATCTCAATTAAAGTTTGGTTCATTTTCTCACAAAGTCCATTCCCTTGGGGGTGGTAGGCTGTGGTCCTGATTTTCTGACAATTGTGAAGTGTACACAGTTCTTTGAAGAGTTGCGACTCAAAGGCAGATCCCTGATCTGTAAGGATTCTTTCTGGGCATCCATATGGCAATAGGAAATGTTTCCAGAAAGCATCTGCAGTTGTTTTAGCGGTCAAGTCCTTGACAGGTACGGCTACAACAAATTTGGTATAATGATCAATGATGGTCATGGCGTATGTGTAACCTGAGCGACTTGGTTCCAGCTTAACATGGTCAATTGCAACTATTTCTAGCGGTGTTCTGCTTACAATGGGATGTAAGGGTGCTTTTTGGTCATGTTTTTCATTTCTTCCAACAGCACAGGTGGAACATTCTCGACACCACTTTTCAATGTCTCCTCTCATCCCAATCCAATAGAATCTTCTACGGATGGTAGCTTCTGTCTTCTGCACACCAAAGTGTCCCGATTGATCATGATACATCTCAAGAATGATCCTTGCATCTCGGCGTGGTATTAAGATTTGGTATAGACGATCCCAGGTAATTGGGTCTAAAGTTCTTCTTAATAGTAGGCCCTTCTGTAGGAAGAGATGTTTTCTGTGTCTCCAAAGTTTTGACAATTCTGGATCAGCATTTCTTCTGCGAATTCTCTCAAGGGTTCTTCCGCTGGTGAAGAAATCTTGCAGTTCTCCCAACACTCTGCTTTCATTTTGCAGCTTGATCCACTTTTCTTTGTCCACTTGGGATTTTGGATCCATTTGTTGTTGAAGGTTAAGGACTTTTCTTCCTTTGATGGTGATAATGTCTTGTTGGGCAAAATTTTTGTAAAAAGCTGGCATTTCTACCTCTTCCCAAACATCTTCCTGTGTAGTAGGGTCTTCTTGGGTAGGCAGACGAGATAATGCATCCGCATTTTCATTTGCTTTTCCTGTTCTGTATTTTATGGTGAAATCGTAGTTAGCTAGGCGTGAGGCCCATCTTTGTTCCAATGCTCCCAACTTAGCGGTATTAAGATGTGCTAGCGGGTTGTTATCTGTGAAGGCCACAAATGGTGTTGCGGCAAGGTAATCTTTAAATTTTTCTGTAACAGCCCACACGAGTGCGAGGAATTCCAATTTGAAGGAACTATAGTTTTGGTCGTTTCTTTCAGTACCTCTAAGAGATCTACTAGCGTAGGAAATAACTCTTTCTTTTCCTTCTTGTATTTGCGACAGGACAGCTCCCAGACCTTTCTTACTAGCATCTGTGTAAAGATGAAATGGCTGCTGGTAATCTGGATAGCCTAGGATTGGTGGTTCTGTTAACTTCTTCTTCAGGAGCTGGAAGGCAATTTCTCTTTCTGTGTTCCATTCAACTGGTATTGGAGACTTTTGGTACCTCTTAGGATGTCCTCTCAGAAGTTCTAGTATTGGCCCCGCAATTTGGGCAAAATGAGGAATAAAGCGTCTGTAGTATCCTGCAAAACTGAGAAAACTCCTCACTTCTTTCACTGTAGTAGGAGTAGGCCAATTTCGGACTGCGGCTATCTTCTCTGGATCCGGTTTAACACCTTCAGAGCTTACAATATGCCCTAAGTATTTGACTTCTGACTTTAGTAGATAGCACTTAGATGGTTTGACTTTGAGTCCATGTTTAATGAGGACTTGAAAAACTTCGGCCAAATGTTTCAAGTGATCTTCATAAGATTTGGAGTAGATGATGACATCGTCTAAGTACAACAGGACGGTTTCGAAATTTTTGTGTCCTAAGCAACGCTCCATTAATCTTTGAAAAGTTCCGGGCGCATTGCAAAGTCCAAAAGGCATGCAGTTGAACTCAAATAGGCCCATAGGGGTGGTAAATGCAGTCTTCTCACGATCTTCAGGTGCCATTGGTACTTGCCAGTATCCACTGGTTAAATCAAGGGTAGAGAAGTAGGCTGAAGATCCTAAAGCTGTCAAAGATTCCTCTATGCGTGGTAAAGGGTAAGCATCCTTGTGGGTGATTTGGTTAATTTTTCTGTAATCCACACAGAATCTGATGTTACCATCCTTTTTACGGACAAGGACTAGAGGTGCAGCCCATGGACTATGGCTGTCTCTAATGACATTGGAGTCCTTCATCTCTTGGATCATTTGCTTTACGGATTGGTACATAGTTGGTGGTATAGGCCGATATCTTTCCTTGATCGGTGGGTGTGAACCTGTAGGGATGGAGTGCTTGATGATATCCACTTCTCCATAGTCTGTAGAATGCTTACTGAAGGCATGGTGAAGCTCCTTCACAATTTTTAGTACTCCCTCAATTTGGTTTGCTGGTGTGGAAGCATCTCCCACATGAAGTTCTTTCCACCAGGATGTGTTTACATTTTGGTCCTGTGGGTTCTGTCTCTTGGTAATTTCTTCTGTGGTAGCTGTAGCCACACTGATGACATCTTGAAAAGTGACTTGGATTAGTTGTGCAATAGAACGGTGTTTTGTTAGTGTTACACTGCTATCACTCAAGTTTAGGAGTCGAATAGGCACTTTACCTTCAGAGACAGTTACTAGGCTTCTTGCAGCTCTAACTAGAGGATAGTCTTCCAAAACAACAGGCTCTACCAGGGCTTGGTAGTCTTGACCTTGAATTCCGACTACAGCTCGGCACCACAGGAGAGTTTCGGTGTTGGGTTTGAGGATCACAGGTTGCTTATCCCGGATGCGGGCACAGCAAATTTCTCCTTTTTCGTTGGTGAATCTCTGTTGCGCATTTAGTACACGGATGGTTTGTTGGATCACCTTCTTAGAATCAGGAGAGGCAGTAGGCACTAACTGGTGCAAGGCTTCTAGCATCTCAACATAACAGTTCCTGAGGACATTCATTCCTAGGACGATTGGAGGGTTAGGGTTATTGTCTCTGACTCGTACCACAATAAGGCCTTGTCGAGGTAGTGTAGTTCCTCCTACTTGAATGGTAGGTTCCCAATAACCATGGACTGGTATGGGTTTGCCGTTACTGGCTATGAGACTCAGCCAGGATTCTGGAGGCTGGGTAAGCTGATTTTGATCCCAGTATTTTTCAAAGGCTGCTTGTTGGATGGTGGTGACTTGGGATCCTGTGTCAACTAGGGCAACAAAAGGAACTCCATTTATTTGAAGTGTCACTTCAGGACGGGATCCTATGTATCTTGGCATCCAGTGGGGATCTTCTGGACCTATTGGTTTACCTCCCGAGGGGTGGTCTTTGGCCTCGGGGGTTTCCCTGTTTAACTGCCAGCAGGTTGCTTCTGTATGGCCTGGTTTGTGACAGTATGTGCAGATTGGCCGCTTAGGGGTACTAGTGCGGTCAGGGGGGCGTCCGCCAGAATTTCTGGAATAAGTCTCTCTATAATTAGAGGGGAAGAGTCTTCTGGACACAGGTTTCTCATCCTCTAGCATTAATGGTTTCTCCCATTGTTCCAATTTTTGGTGGACTTTCTCTAGACTTTTAGTCAGGAAATGGACTTGCTCAGTCAAGGCGGCAACTGCGTCAGGAACTGGAGCTTGGGTTGCCTGACTGACTATAGGTAAAGACTTTACAGGGGTAACCAGCTGTGATACAGGCACTTCAACAGATCTAACAGGTTCTGTTGGTGGGCTTTTTCCCAGTATGCTGATAGCTAATTCTTTGAAATCTAAGAAGGTAGCTCTTGGATGTTGGGCGGCTAACATTCTTAGTTGGCTCTTTAGATTGTCTGTATTGACGCCTTCAATAAATTGTTCTTTCAGGGTTTTGTCCTGATTCTCTGCCTCACGGGGGTCTACTTGGACAACAGCTCTAAGGGCTTCCTGCAAAGATAATGCAAAGTCTCTGAGTGACTCACCAGATTGCTGTTTCTTGCTGAAGAACCTCATCTTGACCTCTGACACGGTTCTGGGTTCAAAGGTGGTGTAGAGACGTTCAAAAATCTGCTCCATGGTCTTTCTCTCTGAGCTCGGCCAAGATTTCACTTCTCTGAGCGCAGCTCCTTCCAATTGCGCAAGAAGAATCTCCATCTGTTGCTCTGAGGATACAGGGTACAATCTGAACACAGCAAGAATTTTTTCTTTAAAGTCCCTTAAAGTATGAATTTCTCCAGAATATCGTGGGAACCAGGGGGCCCCAAAATAATAAGGCATGGTTAAAGG
Source organism: Pelophylax lessonae (assembly GCF_965119305.1). Lineage (NCBI taxonomy): Eukaryota > Metazoa > Chordata > Amphibia > Anura > Ranidae > Pelophylax > Pelophylax lessonae. The sequence goes on from NC_138778.1 coordinate 232,961,906, forward strand.
CATTAAGCTTGGTGCTGCAGCGGTTGGTATTGCACTGCGACTTACTGCGGCTGATGCAGGGGGTCCGCTGAGGTCAGGCTGCACGTCATCTTCCTGCACAGACATGGTGACAGCAGGTGAATTATAGTTAGGTAAGTCAAATGCGTTTTTAGACACTTTTTGTGCGGTGTTGCTATGGGCGACTGCTGTCTTGCGGGTGTATGGCCCTTTAAGAATTTAATGCTGGCTGAATACACTGCTGCAGCAATGTTGATTTTGGGTCTCTGGCAGAGTTCCTGCTATTAGTTCTCCTTATAGTTAGTAGAGGCAGCTGACAGGTTGCGATTACTGCTCGGACGGCAAGCAATGCGATTATTTTCTCTTCTTTTGCTCGCATGCGAAGTCTCGCGACTTCTGGGGCGTGCGCTTGTCACACTCTCCTCCCAGGATTGACACAGGAAAGGTAAGGCGGGCTGGCTGGACAATTTTGCATAAATGGGTGGCACCAAAATTTCCCGCTCTTCAGGGAGTGTCACTAACTTATCCACAGTGATGGCGCAAAAATTTTTAAACAAGAAGGCCTCCGGCAGCCATTTTAAGTGAATAGAAACAGTCAATTCAAATACAGCAAGTAGTTTTGTTGACACACAAACGTCTGATTTTCTCACTTTGGATGCTGCGATTTTTATGCTGATAACTGGGAAAACACTTCCATGCGACTTTGAAACAGTTTAAACAGTTCTGTGGCCCCACACAGCATGCAATAAGTAAACAGTCTCTCAATAAAGCAAAGGGGCTTATTCTGATGCAACAGTCTTTTAGATAAGTCGCAGGGGTTAATATCCTGTTCGTGACGCCAAATTTTTATGCGACGAGCCAGAACCACAGGGGTGACACGTGAGGTGCACGGTGGGCCGATGAGAGACAGCAATAATACAGTTCATCGGTTTACTCACGGTTAGCAGAAAGCCTCCCTGGGCTGGTCGCACAGTGAAGAGGAAGACAGCATGAAATCCTCCGGGGCACGCTCTGTGATAGGGAAACGCCAGCCAAGATGGTGGTTGAGGTGCCCGTGATGACAGGGGTGTTTAGAGTGCTTGTGGTGGCTGGGTCCCTTGATGGTATTTGTCGTGACGCCAGTACCGTTAATGGTGGTACAACCAGTTGTAATAGCAATATTGAAGAATGAGGTAGACAGTGGTAGGATACAACTCACAACTTTTACTGTGACTGGTTTTGATTGCAGTACAAACATCCAGATAGAATACAGTCTCTGGGTAAATAGAGGAATTCTGCTGATCCACTGTTAATAGGTTTTGGTAGGTCTTGTCTCAGGCTGTGGTTCAGTATAATGCTTACTTGTTTGTGATCCCTTTTGAATCCAGTGAAATTGGTGAGATTGCCAGTGGCTAAGAAATCCTTCACCTTTATTCTCAAAGGTCTGTTGCTGCCGTTTGGTAGCTTTTACCCTTTGATTTTAAGCAGTTCCAATTTGTCCCTTCTTAGGACTGACCTTCACTAACCTCTAAGAGAAGAGGGGAGAAGCGCTCTAAGTGCAGACAATTTATTGCAGATAACAAGGCAGGTGATATACACTCACTAGACATGAAGACTGAAAAGCTGTATGTGTCAAAGCAATCCTGCAGCCATCCTCTGGAGGGTGTCCTCTGGTCACAGGAAGCCGTATGCAGTACTGTCACTGGCGGTGGGAGGGAAGAAAGCCGGCTGTCTCCCACAACATCAGCGGTGAGCGGTCAAGCGGCTCGGATCTGCGGTTCCGTGTTGCGAGTGATGGATGGAGGCACTCTCACCCACAGGGATGGTGGGATCTGTCCGATGTGTTACGGCATGCACGACGCGTTTCTGAGCATGCGCGGGGTCCTCTGCACCCGGCGCGCTCTTTCATCAGGTGCTAGAGTGCCGTAGTCTCTGTGGGGCTTTATGTAGTGCTGAACAAGAGGATAATTAGGCACAGCTGAAGTAAGGGGATGGCAACCGCCCACAGCACTGAGCAATGACCTAACCAATCAAACATTTTTGTAGCAATGGGAGAGATTAAAAACAACTTAGAAGTGGAGTGTGATCGGTCGGCTGCCCTTAAATACACATGTATGTGGGCTAGACAACCGCTTATCACAGTGATAGCAAACAATTAGGCAATACAAAACATATAATAAATGTAAAATAGGGGTAAGCCTGGGTTCATCAAGGCTTATGAAGAACATGTAAAAACGTTCCAGGTTTAAAATGATACAATTATAAAAATAAAAAAGTTGATAAAAAGCATCTTTAAAAGGTATATTATAAGAGCTAATGCATAATACCTATACAGGCTGTGGTATGGAGAAACATATAAGCAAATGAAACAATAAAAGGAGGAAGGGGAAGGGGGGGGGGAGTAAAAAAGCCTTATATATTGGATAAGAAAATGGAGGATGGATATAACCCATATATAGGTGTACATATGTATATCCTAATAATTATATTTTCTGTATAAAGGATTTTTATATGGATTACCAACTACGGTACCACATGTATGATATATAGGGGAATAAGCCTTCTGATTGCTCAGTAGGTAAACCTTATAAAGTTTGTATAAAAGATTTATATACCAGAACCAGGGCCAAAGTGTATATATTAAAAATCATCTGATATGATGTGGTGAAAAAATAATAAATAAAGACCAACAGAAAACCCTGATAATAATTATAAGATAGTGTGCACGTCTAATTCTTCATTTAACCCTCGAGGAGCGAGAACATCTAACGTATAGATCCAGAAAGTCTCTCGCATACATAATTTGGAAAATCGTTCTCCCTCCGGCAAGTCTTTGGGAATCGATTCGATAACCCAAATTTTTAGTCCCTCGGTAGATTTTCCGTGGACTTCTGAAAAATGTCGAGGGACACTATGAAGGTCACATCCACCTTCAATAAGACGGCGATGTTTGCCGAATCGTTGTCTGACTGGTCTGATGGTTCGACCTACATAGAGCAACTGGCAGGGGCATATCAGACAATACACCACATAGTCTGTGGAACAGTTGAAAAAATTGTCCAAGACATAGGTTTTGTCATTATGTGTAAAGTTCTTTTGGCCATGTTGCACAAAACTACACATTTTGCATAACTTTTTACGGCAGGCATACATGCCTTTCAGGGGGATCATCCATGACGGATGATTAGTGGCCTTGATGTTCTTTAATTTGCTGGGTGCTATTTTGTTTTTCAAGGTGGTAGCCCTCCTATAAGTCACTTTTGGCTTGTCCAAAATGACCGAGTTCAAGTGGGGGTCTTGTTTTAGGATATCCCAGTGTTTTGATAGAATTTTTTCCATTTTTCTATACTGACAATGGAACTTAGTGACAAAACGAACAGGATGATATTCGCTCTTGGCCCTAGAACTAGGATGTTTCCCTGGAAGATAGGCCTCATAGGCTGAGTTTACCAAATCATCAGGGTAGCCCTTCTCTGAGAATTTTTTCTTTAAGTGTTTACTTTGAGTTAGATAATCTCCATCTCTGGTACAGTTCTGTCGAAGTCGACAGAACTGGCCTTTTGGTATATTTTTCGTCCATTGGGGGTGATGGCAACTCTTATAATGGAGATATGAATTACCTCCCGTGGGTTTGATATAATTTTTGGCATGTATCTGATGTAGCTCATGTCCCAATTCCAGATCTAAAAAAGGCATAGAATCTGGATGTGAGACTGACGTGAACGATAGACCCAAAGAGTTGTTATTGCAGTGGCTGACAAAACCGTCAATCTGGGATGCGGAACCATCCCAGATGACGATAATGTCGTCAATATACCGCCCAAAAAAAACGATGTGTTGAGCAAATGGATTATTCTGCCAAATGTATCTAAGTTCCCAATAGCCCATGGTCAGATTCGCATATGAAGGAGCAAAGTTAGCTCCCATGGCTGTGCCATTTATCTGCAGATAAAACGTGTCCTCAAACTGAAAATAGTTGTGGGTTAGGCAGAAATGTGTCGCTTCCAAAATAAAGGAAACTTGGTCATGATGTAGGGAAGATTCTAGTAGGAGAAAATGTTGTAATGCTTGTAAGCCTATACTATGGGGGATAGATGTATACAAGGAGCTAACATCTAAAGATAGCCACGAGTAACTATCTTCCCATCTATATGGCGTAATCTGCTCCAATAGGTGGCCCGAGTCTCGTATGTACGATTGCAGACTTTGGGCCAAGGGCTGTAAAAAGACATCAATAAACTGTGAGAGGCCACTAGTGACGCTATTCATTGCTGCAACGATAGGTCTCCCTGGGGGATGAAGGGGGTCTTTATGGACCTTTGGCAGGTGGTAGAAATATGGAGTATTATAATACTCCTTTTTCAAAAAGGCCGCCTCATCCTTATTAATCACTTTTTTGGATAGTGCAGAACCTACCAGTTGTTCGACCTCAATTTTATATATGGGCAATGGGTCTTTTGAGAGCCTCAAGTATGTTTTTTGGTCACTTAATAGTCGAAGGGCTTCGTTCACATAATCAGTTTTATTCTGTAGGACAATGCCCCCACCTTTGTCTGCAGATTTAATAATAAGATCAGGGTTATCAGAGAATCTCTTAAGGGCCTGGGATTCGCCGTGATGGAGATTAAGGTGGGAGTATTTGCTCTGTTTTGATGTATCTGAACACATGGCTTGCAGGTCAGCAAAGACTGTCCTATAATAAGTTTCTAGGTACGGGCCTTTTGAGCGTGTGGGGTAAAACACGGATTTAGGCCGTAAGCCCGTATGGGTATAGTGTGGCGACTCCGGGAGATGCTGAGTATATAACAGTATATCAGGGTCCAGATCGTCATCCTCACAGGGATCATAAGTGCTAAAGGGACTGCCAGGAAAAATCTCATCAGTTGGGGTAGGGGCATTGGTGTCTACATTGTCAGCGAGGGAGCTGGTATCAGCCTGTTTGGCCTTTATATTGAAATAACGCTTCAATGTAAGGTTGCGTATAAACTTATTTAAATCACGAAATAGTAAAAAGGAGTTAGGGAAGGAGGTAGGGGCAAAACTTAGGCCTTTATGTAATAAGGACATATCATCCTGATTTAACTGGACGGAGGAAAGATTAAAAATCTTTATAGTCTCCGTTGTTTGGAGTTTATTTTTGGTAATTCGTTTACCTCCTCTACATCCTCGTCTATAATTTTTCTTTTTTTCTTTCTGGTATTGGTCAGTGGGCCCTCCTCTAAAAAAGACACCGGAGGAGGGACCATTGTAGAGGGAACCGTGTCAAGTTCATTGATCATGACAGGAAAAGATATATTTTGGCTCAAGCCAAGTGACTTTGGTGTTACTGGTATCTGACTGGCTATAGGGGGACTAATGTACTCTTCCCAGTTGGCGGGTAAGTTTGGGAGGGTCTGAACCGACGTGGGGACAGATGACTTACCAGCGGTAACTCGGGCGTTGGTGGTACTTGAAAGTCTATTTTTAGTAATATTATTATAGGTGGCAGAAATGCTCTCAATCTTACTAACTTTACCTATATCTGTCTTGGTTTTGTTTTTATTTTTATTTTTATTTTTATTATTACACTTATTAGAATGGTTAGGTGGAATTCTGGTTGGACAACTAGAGGGAATATTACTCTTATTATGTTGGTCAAAGAGTCTATCTACATTAGTGGTCTGATTCTTGGCTATGGGTATGAGTCTATGGTTGTACATGGGCCGTGTATAACTGCCACCACTATGTGGCGCGGTCCTAAGGGGTTGGACTGGGTGAATCTCCAGGGACATTAGTGGAGGTATGTGGTGATTTTGTTTCCACAGGAAAACCTTATCGTTGCTGTAATCATCTAGGTCTCTCCTAAATTTATCCAATTTAGTATGTATGAGTTGGTCCTCCTTTCTTTTTGTATTCCTTTTTAGAGTGTCAAACCACTCAAGAGGGATATGCGTATGAAAACTCTCAATGTCCTGAATCAATATTTGGATGTTGTGTACTCGGTCATTTTGGACAAGCCAAAAGTGACTTATAGGAGGGCTACCACCTTGAAAAACAAAATAGCACCCAGCAAATTAAAGAACATCAAGGCCACTAATCATCCGTCATGGATGATCCCCCTGAAAGGCATGTATGCCTGCCGTAAAAAGTTATGCAAAATGTGTAGTTTTGTGCAACATGGCCAAAAGAACTTTACACATAATGACAAAACCTATGTCTTGGACAATTTTTTCAACTGTTCCACAGACTATGTGGTGTATTGTCTGATATGCCCCTGCCAGTTGCTCTATGTAGGTCGAACCATCAGACCAGTCAGACAACGATTCGGCAAACATCGCCGTCTTATTGAAGGTGGATGTGACCTTCATAGTGTCCCTCGACATTTTTCAGAAGTCCACGGAAAATCTACCGAGGGACTAAAAATTTGGGTTATCGAATCGATTCCCAAAGACTTGCCGGAGGGAGAACGATTTTCCAAATTATGTATGCGAGAGACTTTCTGGATCTATACGTTAGATGTTCTCGCTCCTCGAGGGTTAAATGAAGAATTAGACGTGCACACTATCTTATAATTATTATCAGGGTTTTCTGTTGGTCTTTATTTATTATTTTTTCACCACATCATATCAGATGATTTTAATATATACACTTTGGCCCTGGTTCTGGTATATAAATCTTTTATACAAACTTTATAAGGTTTACCTACTGAGCAATCAGAAGGCTTATTCCCCTATATATCATACATGTGGTACCGTAGTTGGTAATCCATATAAAAATCCTTTATACAGAAAATATAATTATTAGGATATACATATGTACACCTATATATGGGTTATATCCATCCTCCATTTTCTTATCCAATATATAAGGCTTTTTTACTCCCCCCCCCCTTCCCCTTCCTCCTTTTATTGTTTCATTTGCTTATATGTTTCTCCATACCACAGCCTGTATAGGTATTATGCATTAGCTCTTATAATATACCTTTTAAAGATGCTTTTTATCAACTTTTTTATTTTTATAATTGTATCATTTTAAACCTGGAACGTTTTTACATGTTCTTCATAAGCCTTGATGAACCCAGGCTTACCCCTATTTTACATTTATTATATGTTTTGTATTGCCTAATTGTTTGCTATCACTGTGATAAGCGGTTGTCTAGCCCACATACATGTGTATTTAAGGGCAGCCGACCGATCACACTCCACTTCTAAGTTGTTTTTAATCTCTCCCATTGCTACAAAAATGTTTGATTGGTTAGGTCATTGCTCAGTGCTGTGGGCGGTTGCCATCCCCTTACTTCAGCTGTGCCTAATTATCCTCTTGTTCAGCACTACATAAAGCCCCACAGAGACTACGGCACTCTAGCACCTGATGAAAGAGCGCGCCGGGTGCAGAGGACCCCGCGCATGCTCAGAAACGCGTCGTGCATGCCGTAACACATCGGACAGATCCCACCATCCCTGTGGGTGAGAGTGCCTCCATCCATCACTCGCAACACGGAACCGCAGATCCGAGCCGCTTGACCGCTCACCGCTGATGTTGTGGGAGACAGCCGGCTTTCTTCCCTCCCACCGCCAGTGACAGTACTGCATACGGCTTCCTGTGACCAGAGGACACCCTCCAGAGGATGGCTGCAGGATTGCTTTGACACATACAGCTTTTCAGTCTTCATGTCTAGTGAGTGTATATCACCTGCCTTGTTATCTGCAATAAATTGTCTGCACTTAGAGCGCTTCTCCCCTCTTCTTTTTGTCTATACAGATTCTTCCTCCTCATCTGTGGAAGAGCAGCTCAGTGCCCACGGACTTTATCCCCTTTAGGATCATCAACCTATTTATGCTATCCCATTGTCCCCTATTGTATTGTACCATTTTATGCCTATGACTATTTGCAACTACAACCTTTTTTATTGCCTGTGTTTTTTTTTTTTTTTTTTTTTTTTTTTCTTTTCCCTTCCCTCCCCTCCCCCCCCCCCCCCTCCCTGGATTCAGCTGCTTATTAGTTCTGTTCATCCACCCTTCATATGCTGGAGGTCTTCGTAGCGCTCTGTGTTTTGTTTTTTATTCACTAACCTCTACATGGTGCTTCTCTCCTGTACACTCACTTCCTGAACTGAACACTGACCACAGATAAACCTGAGCTGGGATAGATATCCCAAAGTGGTGCTATCCCCATCTTGTGGTGGGAAGTATGAAGCACACTTGACCAGCCTATGAACAGGGATTAAACAGGTGTAGCAATGCAAAATGACATGCAATACAGCCATGACAAAGAAATAATACATTTGCAGTTCCCACGTGTGATGAGTGGGACGCTGCAGAGTGAGGAAATCCGCCCGCTTGTGTAAACAAAGCAGGCGGATCTTCTCTGTGACAGGCAGGGATAGATCACAGGATTCAGCATAGCTGAACCTGTAATCTGTGTCTGTGTCACACAACCCCCTCCCCCCACACGTCAGTAAGCATGAGGCTTACATTTAACCCCATGATCACCAACAGTGTTAACCCCTTCTCGGTCAGTGTCATTATTACAGTAACAGTGCATATTTATAGCACTGATTACTGTAGTAATGTCACTGGTCTCCTGGTCACTGGTCTCCTCTCCCGCCAGCAGCTGCTGGCTTCCCATTTCTCATCTCCTGCCAGCAGCTGCTGGCTTCCTACTTCTCCTCTCCTGCCAGCAGCTGCTGGCTTCCCTCCTCTCCTCTCCCGCCAGCAGCTGCTGGCAGGAGAGGAGAGGAGAGAAGCCAAAAGCTGCTGGCGGGAGAGGAGAGAAACCCAGCAGCTGCTGGCGGGAGAGGAGGGAAGCCAGCAGCTGCTGGCAGGAGATGAGAAATGGGAAGCCAGCAGCTGCTGGCAGGAGAGGAGGGAAGCCAGCAGCTTCTGGTGGGAGAGAAGAGAAGCCAGTCAGCTGCTGGCGGGAGAGGAGAGGAGGCAAGCCAGTCAGCTGCTGGTGGGAGAGGAGGGAAGCCAGTCAGCTGCTGGCGGGAGAGGAGAGGAGGGAAGCCAGTCAGCTGCTGGCAGGAGAGGGGAGTAGGGAAGCCAGTCAGCTGCAGGTGGTAGAGGAGGGAAGCCAGTCAGCTTCTGGCGGGAGTGGAGAGGAGGGAAGCCAGAAGCTGCTGGCGGGAGAGGAGAGGAGGGAAGCCAGAAGTGCTGTGGTGGAAAAGGGCACAAAGGGGGGCCTGGGTAGCAGATGGAAGGAGCCTATGTACTAGAAACAATCCCCCTGTGGTGCAGCCAGAGGGGGAAAGAGGAGGAGAAGCTGGCAGCGATACAGGGGGAGGCAGAAGAGGATCGGTGACTGCAATAAGACAGTACAGCCAGACCTCCTGCTCAACGGCCCCCTTTTTGAATAAGGCTCAGACCCCCCTTTTGAACTGATGGGGCCCGGACTCCCGTTTTGAACTGATGGGGCCCGGGCCCAGAACAGGAGGGCTGGCTGTGTACTGCCTTATCAGCGGCCCTGCCTGGAGGACAGTGGAGATCACTGGAGTAGCGACAACTATTTCACACTTTTGATAGCCGATTCCGAAGTTTGGTACACAAATTCTCGAAGAAACAATCTCCAAAATTTGTACAAGAAAAAACAGAAAAGAAAGACTGCGCATGATCAGAAACAATCAACAACCACAAAAAAAAAAAGCCTTTGTTGTACGAGAATTTTTGTACAAATTTTCGTTCATCGGTTCCGATTTGCTGTGAAACAATGAGGAAAATCGGACGATCATTTGCCTGATTTTCTTATAGTGTGTACCCCACTTTACAGCTTCTACAGGGATCCCGCTATTAGGAAATAGGGATGTTTTCATTGGTTCCAACTATGCCATGAAATCCATCCCTGGAATTCAGCGTTGAGGTTTTATAGGACTGCCAGCAGGGCCTGTATGGGGGGCGATAGGATCAGCAGGTCCCTGTACAGATGAACCCCCCCCCCCCACTGCGCTCATGGGGCGATGATCCAATAGGCTCTGCAGGCGGAGGGGGATGAACCAGTTAATATTCCCGGAGACAAAATCCATAGTAGAGACCTAATTCATCAGCGAGTGGCAGTCTCTGACCTAGATTGTGTCACCCCTGGACCCCCCAGCCCACCCACAGCTCTCATCTGTCTGCCAGCGCCATGCCAGCATGACCTACTTCTGCCGAATGGGGAACCTGGAGGCGCCTTGTCCTCCGCCGCATCATGTAAATTTCATGGGATTTCACTGGGAAGGGACCCCCGGGGTGCAGAGCGCACATATAGAGGAATCGTATCACTGATCTGATTCAGGAGAAAGAGCAGCAGAAAGTGACTCCCGGCCAAAATAGTTCATCAGATAGAGAACTCTTTTTCCTGAGACCTTGGGAGGGGGGGGGTCAAACCGAACCGGCCTGAGGGGGATAAAGTGCAAGAGAAAGAATCCCTTCCATAAGTAGCCAATAGGGATCCGTATAAAGAAGATCACAGACAGAATTACATTCCTAAACTTCCTCGGAGCAATTTCTTTCATTTCCTCCAGATTTCCATTAAGGTGAAAATAAACCAGAAAATCCATTTCTATGATAAACTTTCACAAACTGTTACATCTTTTTACAATGTCTCAAATCGCTATTATTATTATCATCACACTTATATAGCGCCATCAGTTTGCGCTTTTGCCAACTTTACAAAATTAAGAGAGAAACATTGCAGTTACAATACAATTCAATAAAACAGGGTCGGGGGGCTGAGAAGTGGCGCCCAGGAAGGAGGGTGTCTAGCTGCTGTGTGTCGCTCCCATGTGCGCCAAGGAAGGAGGGCGTCTAGCTGCTGTGTATCACTCCCATGTGTGCCCAGGAAGCGGGCGTCTAGCTGCTGTGTGTCACTCCCATGTGTGCCCAGGAAGGCGGGCATCTAGCTGCTGTGTGTCACTCCCATGTGCGCCCAGGAAGGAGGGCGTCTAGCTGCTGTGTGTCACTCCCATGTGTGCCCAGGAAGGCGGGCGTCTAGCTGCTGTGTGTCACTCCCATGTGCGCCCAGGAAGGAGGGCGTCTAGCTACTGTGTGTCACTCCCATGTGCGCCAAGGAAGGAGGGCGTCTAGCTGCTGTGTGTCGCTCCCGGGTGTGCCCAGGAAGAAGGGTGTCTAGCTGCTGTGTGTCGCTCCCAGGTGTGCCTAGGAAGAAGGTTGTCTAGCTGCTGTGTGTCGCTCCTGGGTGCGCCCAGGAAGGAGGGGGTCTAGCTGGTGTGTGTCGCTCCTGGGTACACCCGGGAAGAAGGGCGTCTAGCTGCTGTGTGTCGCTCCCAGGTGTGCCTAGGAAGGAGAGTGTCTAGCTCCTGTGTGTCGCTCCCAGGTGCGCCTAGGAAGGAGTAGGTCTAGCTACTGTCTGTCGCTCCCAGGTGCGCCCAGAAAGGAGGGCGTCTAGCTGCTGTGTGTCGCTCCCAGGTGTGCCCAGGAAGAAGGGCATCTAGCTCCTGTGTGTCGCTCCCAGGTGCACCCAGGAAGGAGGGTGTCTAGCTGCTGTGTGTCGCTCCCAGGTGTGCCCAGGAAGAAGGGCATCTAGCTCCTGTGTGTCGCTCCCAGGTGCACCCAGGAAGGAGTGCATCTAGCTGCTGTGTGTCGCTCCCTGGTGTGCCCTGGAAGAAGGGTGTCTAGCTGCTGTGTGTCACTCCCGGGTGCGCCCAGGAAGGAGGGTGTCTAGCTGCTGTGTGTCGCTCCCGGGTGCGCTCAGGAAGGAGTGCATCTAGCTGCTGTGTGTTGCTCCCTGGTGTGCCTAGGAAAAAGGGTGTCTAGCTGCTGTGTGTCGCTCCCGGGTGCACCCAGGAAGGAGGGCGTCTAGCTGCTGTGTGTCGCTCCCGGGTGCACCCAGGAAGGAGGGCGTCTAGCTGCTGTGTGTCGCTCCCGGGTGCACCCAGGAAGGAGGGCGTCTAGCTGCTGTGTGTCGCTCCTGGGTACACCCAGGAAGAAGGGCGTCTAACTGCTGTGTGTCGCTCCCGTGTGCGCCCAGGAAGGAGTGCATCTAGCTGCTGTGCGTCGCTCCCGGGTGCGCCCAGGGAGGAGTGCATCTAGCTGCTGTGTGTCACTCCCTGGTGTGCCCAGGAAGAAGGGTGTCTAGCTGCTGTGTGTCGCTCCCGGGTGCGCCCAGGAAGGAAGGTGTCTAGCTGCTGTGTGTCGCTGCTGGTTGCACCCAGGAAGGAGGGCGTCTAGCTTCTGTGTGTCGCTCTCGGGTGCGCCCAGGAAGGAGGGCGTCTAGCTTCTGTGTGTCGCTCCCGGGTGCGCTCAGGAAGGAGTATGTCTAGCAGCTGTGTGTCGCTCCTGGTCCTGGGTGCGCTCAGGAAGAAGGGCGTATAGCTTCTGTGTGTCGCTCCCGGGTGCGCTCAGGAAGGAGTATGTCTAGCAGCTGTGTGTCGCTCCTGGGTGCGCCCAGGTAGGAGGGCGTCTAGCTGCTGTGTGTCGCTCCCGGGTGCACCCAGGAAGAAGGGCGTCTAGCTCCTGTGTGTCGCTCCTGGGTGCGCCCAGAAAGGAGGGTGCCTAGCTTCTGTGTTTCGCTCTTGGGACCTGGGTGGTCACTTTCCGCCATAGTTGTTTTTCACTTTCCGCCATAGTTGTTTTTCTATGGGACCCCTGATATGAGTGTACCGACTTCAGGAGGCAAGGTCAGGGTGTAGCGGCCCCCTACCATATCCCATTGTCCCTTGAGCCTGATGGGTGGGCTCCAGTGTTATGGATTTTGGAGTCCCGAGCTCCGGAGAAGACGGTGAAAGCTGCGTTCACCCATTGGAGGAGCATTCCCAGTATGTGTCTCCAGTAATGGGAAGTAATGTGTCCATCCATGAGATATATATAGATGTCGGACGCACAGCGCTTCCCTCCAGCGGATAAACCCACAGCAGAAAATCTAATTAGGGGCCCCCAATGTGATATTTTCCATTTCCCACATCGGCCCCATTTCTCAGTGATTTACATAGACTGGGATTGTGTCTCTATGTTCAGGAGGTGATGTCTGGGGTTCACGCCTGAGTGCCGAGCGCCTTCAATTTACCGCGCCGTGCCGGTATTTACTGAGGTGTAAACGAGCGTCCATATTCATGGTGACACCATTCTCTTAAGACACCACTTTCAGGGCTTTTCTTTTTCCTGCAAGCTCCCGCTCTCATTATCTCCCTCGCAATCGTGGCGGCGGATGACTCTATCAGCGGGAAAACTGCCGCAACAATTATCTCTGCCAAAGAGCTGGATTGATCAAACGGGTCCAACCAACCAAAGGCGACCGGTTACAAGCGGTTTCTGCAGATGTATTTTATTCATTTATACAGCAACATGATATTCTTAGATTCATTGGTGTCAGTGGGAGGAATAGTGCCCCATCATTGGTGTCAGTGGGAGGAATAGTGTCCCATCATTGGTGTCAGTGGGAGGAATAGTGCCCCATCATTGGTATCAGTGGGAGGAATAGTGCCTCATCATTGGTGTCAGTGGGAGGAATAGTGCCCCATCATTGGTGTCAGTGGGAGGAATAGTGTCCCATCATTGGTGTCAGTAGGAGGAATAGTGCCCCATCATTACTGTCAGTGGGAGGAATAGTGCCCTATCATTGGTGTCAGTGGGAGGAATAGTGCCCTATCATTGGTGTCAGTGGGAGGAATAGTGCCCCATCGTTGGTGTCAGTGGGAGGAATAACGCCCTATCATTGGTGTGAGGGGGAAGAATAGTGCCCCATCATTGGTGTCAGTGGGAGGAATAGTGCCCCATCATTGGTATCAGTGGGGGGAATAGTGCCCCATGATTGGTGTCAGTGGGAGGAATAGTGCCCCATCATTGGTGTCAGCGGGAGGAATATGGTGTCAGTGGGAGGAATAGTGTCCCATCATTGGTGTCAGTGGGAGGAATAGTGCTCCATCATTGGTGTCAGTGGGAGGAATAGTGTCCCATCATTGGTGTCAGTGGGAGGAATAGTGCTCCATCATTGGTGTCAGTGGGAGGAATAGTGTCCCATCATTGGTGTCAGTGGGAAGAATAGTGCCCCATCATTGGTATCAATGGGAGGAATAGTGTCCCATCATTGGTGTCAGTGGGAGGAATAGAGTTGAAGCATGCACATTTTTTTGTTCATGTTAATGAGTGGTAATGCACCATTGTAGCCGAAAAAATGTACCTGCACCTTTTCTGTCAGTGCACTGCAATGTAAGTTAAGGGATTGCTATTCTCGTCAGCACGGTGCAATAGAGTGCCATCCAGAATAAAGGCACCACATTGGAACAAGGCAAGTTGTATGCGGTGCTGCATGATGCGGGAACACCTGCATTACTTCAACGTAAAAATGTGAACAGAGCTTAGGACACATTTACACCTCTCTGTGTGCCCTGCTGTGCGGGTTGCCTGACACCGGTGATGTGTTGTAGATTTGTCTTAGAGGTCCCTGATGTACAATAGTGCAGTAAACAATGCACCTCACCCTATGCATTTACGGTATGTATGGACACATATTCAATGGATTACATTTGAAATCAACATACCTCTTGGACCATGCAGCGGCCCTGTCCTCGGGAAGCTGATGTGTGAAATGCGTTGGTGGAGGATCCCTTATCAATGCTGGATATGTGTCATTCTATCATGGTCTAGACTCTTATAAAACATTGGAATGGTACATCAAATGGCTAACCTCCACCATAACCTTGTCCATAGGTGAATGGTACATCCCATGCCTCACCTCCACCATAACCTTGTCCATAGGTGAATGGTGCACCCCATGCCTCACCTCCACCATAACATTGTCCATAGGTGAATGGTACATCCCATGCCTCACCTCCACCATAACCTTGTCCATAGGTGAATGGTACATCCCATGCCTCACCTCCACCATAACCTTGTCCATCCATAAATGGTACATCCCATGCCTCACCTCCACCACAACCTTGTCCATAGGTGAATGGTACATCCCATGCCTCACCTCCACCACAACCTTGTCCATAGGTGAATGGTACATCCCATGCCTCACCTCCACCATAACCTTGTCCATTCATGAATGGTACATCCCATGCCTCACCTCCACCACAACCTTGTCCATAGGTGAATGGTACACCCCATGCCTTACCTGCACCATAATCTTGTCCATAGATGAATGGTACACCCCATGCCTCACCTCCACCACAACCTTGTCCATAGGTGAATGGTACACCCCATGCCTTACCTGCACCATAATCTTGTCCATAGATGAATGGTACACCCCATGCCTCACCTCTACCATAACTTTGTCCATAGGTAAATGGTACATTCCACGCCTCACCTCTACCATAACCTTGTCCATAGGTGAATGGTACATCCCATGCCTCACCTCAACCATAACCTTGTCCATAGGTGGATGGTACACCCCATGCCTCACCTCCACCATAACATTGTCCATAGGTGAATGGTACATCCCATGCCTCACCTCCACCATAACCTTGTCCATAGGTGAATGGTACATCCCATGCCTCACCTCCACCATAACCTTGTCCATTCATAAATGGTACATCCCATGCCTCACCTCCACCACAACCTTGTCCATAGGTGAATGGTACATCCCATGCCTCACCTCCACCACAACCTTGTCCATAGGTGAATGGTACATCCCATGCCTCACCTCCACCATAACCTTGTCCATTCATGAATGGTACATCCCATGCCTCACCTCCACCACAACCTTGTCCATAGGTGAATGGTACACCCCATGCCTTACCTGCACCATAATCTTGTCCATAGATGAATGGTACACCCCATGCCTCACTTCCACCACAACCTTGTCCATAGGTGAATGGTACACCCCATGCCTTACCTGCACCATAATCTTGTCCATAGATGAATGGTACACCCCATGCCTCACCTCTACCATAACTTTGTCCATAGGTAAATGGTACATTCCACGCCTCACCTCTACCATAACCTTGTCCATAGGTGAATGGTACATCCCATGCCTCACCTCAACCATAACCTTGTCCATAGGTGGATGGTACACCCCATGCCTCACCTCCACCATAACATTGTCCATAGGTGAATGGTACATCCCATGCCTCACCTCTACCATAAACTTGTCCATAGGTGAATGGTACATCCCATGCCTCACCTCCACCATAACCTTGTCCATAGGTGAATGGTACATCCCATGCCTCACCTCAACCATAACCTTGTCCATAGGTGAATGGTACACCCCATGCCTCACCTCCACCATAACCTTTGCCATAGGTGAATGGTACATCCCACGCCTCACCTCCACCATAACCTTGTCCATAGGTGAATGGTACATCCTATGACTCACCTCCACCATAACCTTGTCCATAGGTAAACGGTACGCCCCATGCCTCACCTCCACCATAACCTTGTCCATAGGGGAATGGTACATCCTGTGCCTCACCACCACCATAACTTTGTCTATAGATGAATAGTACACCCCATGCCTAACCTCCACCAAAACCTTGTCCCCACCATAGCCTTGTGCATAGGTCAGTGGTACAACCCATGCCTCACCTCCACTATAGCCTTCTTTATTGGTCAGTGGTACACCCCATGCCTCACCTCCACTATAACCTTCTCCATAGGTAAGTGGTACACCCCACTCCATAGGTGAATGGTAGTCCTCATGCCTTACCTTCCCCATAAACTTGTCCATTGGTAAATGCTAGACACCATACCTTACCTCCATTATAACCATGTCCATAGGTCAGTGGTGCTCCCCATTCCTCACATCCACCATAACCTTGTCCATATGTGAATGGTACATCCCGTGCCTCACCTCCACGATATCCTTGTACATAGGTCAATGGTACACCCCATGCCTCACCTCCTCCATAACCTTGTCCATAGGTGAATGGTGCACCCCATGCCTCACCTCCTCCATAACCTTGTCCGTAGGTCAATGGTACATCCCATGCCTCACCTCTACCATAACCTTGTCCATAGGTCAGTGGTGCTCCCCATTCCTCACCTCCTCCATAACCTTGTCCGTAGGTCAATGGCGCAGCCTACTCCTCACATCCACCATAACCTTGTCCATATGTGAATGGTACATCCCGTGCCTCACCTCCACGATATCCTTGTACATAGGTGAATGGTACACCCCATGCCTCACCTCCTCCATAACCTTGTCCATAGGTGAATGGTGCACCCCATGCCTCACCTCCTCCATAACCTTGTCCGTAGGTCAATGGTACATCCCATGCCTCACCTCCACCATAACCTTGTCCATAGGTCAGTGGTGCTCCCCATTCCTCACCTCCTCCATAACCTTGTCCGTAGGTCAATGGCGCAGCCCATTCCTCACATCCACCATAACCTTGTCCATATGTGAATGGTACATCCCGTGCCTCACCTCAACGATATCCTTGTACATAGGTGAACGGTACACCCCATGCCTCACCTCCTCCATAACCTTGTCCATAGGTGAATGGTGCACCCCATGCCTCACCTCCTCCATAACCTTGTCCGTAGGTCAATGGTACATCCCATGCCTCACCTCCACCATAACCTTGTCCATAGGTCAGTGGTGCTCCCCATTCCTCACCTCCTCCATAATCTTGTCCGTAGGTCAATGGCGCAGCCCATTCCTCACATCCACCATAACCTTGTCCATATGTGAATGGTACATCCCGTGCCTCACCTCAACGATATCCTTGTACATAGGTGAACGGTACACCCCATGCCTCATCCCTCCATGACCTCTCTGCCCTTGTCTTGTGCCATCTAGAAGTTTAATGCATAAACGTCTCTCAGAGGGACGGCGGGGTTTTCACCTTGAGCGATCGTATACTTGTTTATTACGCTCTGTCACCATGACGCCTTTTTATAAATTTAGCTGCAATCACTTTGATGAAAATGATGTTAATGAAGCCAGACAGGGACCGTGTAAAGGCAGGAAAATCCCTGACAACCAGCAGCCGGAGTTCTGCCCTAATAAAGGACATTTCCTAGGAATAATAAAACCATGAAATGATTTCAGCTTGGGATTATTATTATTATACAGGATTTATAGTGCCAATGGTTTGCATAGCACTTTACACAGCTCACCTCCTCTTCTCATGTATAGACAGGACAGCCGCTGAATGATTACATTTTGGAATTGTAAATGTAACCCCCGGCTTGCACAGTAATTCTTGTACAGGCTCTTTAGGTATCGGCATTGACCAGGGAGTGCTTGTTGTTGTGGGGGAACTGTAGACACATGGAGGTTGATTTACTAAAGGTAAGTACACAGCTCACCCTCCGGGCCGCCATCGGGGGGCACTACCGGTGCTCCTGGGTGTTGAGCTTACAGGAGTTTATGGTAAAATTGTACTCAATGAGGATGGAGGGGGAATAATAGTGGGAAAATAATTTATGCCTGGGATGTTTGTGCAGGAGGAGGGATTGTCAGCTCTCTGTGCTAGAAAGTGTAATTAAGATTTGGGGGGGGGGGTTTGGTAGAAGGAGGAATGGAGGGGGGGGGGATATGTGCTAGTAGAAGGGTTTTGGGGGAAATGTTTGTGCTAGGAGATAGGAGAGGGGCTGGGGGATTTGCGCTAAGAGGGGGGATTGGTGGGGAATTTGTGCTGGGGGGGTTGTGAATTTGTGGAGGGATTGGGGGGGGGGGTTGTGCTGGGAGGGGGAATTGGGAGAGATTTGTGTGAGGAGGAGGGATTGGGAGGGGGGGAGGTTGTGCCTGGAGGGGAGATGGGGGGAATTGCTGCTCAGTGGAGGGATTTGTGCTGGGAGGGTGTATTGGGGGGGGGGGGTTGCTAGGAGGAGATAATGGGGGAAATTTGTGCTAGGAGCGATTGGGGGATTTGTGTTAGGAGGAGGGATTGGGGGATTTGTGTTAGGAGGAGGGATTGGGGGGATTTGTGTTAGGAGGAGGGATTGGGGGGATTTGTGTTAGGAGGAGGGATTGGGGGGATTTGTGTTAGGAGGAGGGATTGGGGGATTTGTGTTAGGAGGAAGGATTGGGGGGATTTGTGTTAGGAGGAGGGATTGGGGGGATTTGTGCTAGGAGGAGGGATTGGGGGGATTTGTGTTAGGAGGAGGGATTGGGGGGATTTGTGTTAGGAGGAAGGATTGGGGGGATTTGTGTTAGGAGGAGGGATTGGGGGTATTTGTGTTAGGAGGAGGGATTGGGGGATTTGTGTTAGGAGGAGGGATTGGGGGATTTGTGTTAGGAGGAGGGATTGGGGGGATTTGTGTTAGGAGGAGGGATTGGGGGGATTTGTGTTAGGAGGAGGGATTGGGGGATTTGTGTTAGGAGGAGGGATTGGGGGGATTTGTGTTAGGAGGAAGGATTGGGGGGATTTGTGTTAGGAGGAAGGATTGGGGGGATTTGCGCTAGGAGGAGGGATTGGGGGGATTTGTGTTAGGAGGAGGGATTGGGGGATTTGTGTTAGGAGGAGGGATTGGGGGGATTTGTGTTAGGAGGAGGGATTGGGGGGATTTGTGTTAGGAGGAGGGATTGGGGGATTTGTAGAAAAAGGGCTATCTCTACAAATTAATAACAGATATAAAGCACCACGTCCCTAGAAAATATTATAACGTAAAAGATTTATTGGGGGTGCCACAAGGGGGGACTTTTCAATTGGGGTGCTTAAGTATTCCTTGATATATAGAGTAAGACTAGAGAGAATTTGTTTTTAGTAAAAGAACATGAAAAAGATTTTATTCTGAAACAACAGTAAAAAGTATACTGTAATTAGAAAGATTACAATATACTGTACAAAACTGAATTGTGTTAAAAACATATACAGTAAACAGCCATACAGTATCATACAAATATATATATACTCTCCTAACACAAGGGTAGATGGTATATATACTTTATACCCAGTTGCATCCACAATGGATGGTCTTTGTGTAGGAGGCGTAGTGGCCCACAGCCATTAACCCAACATGTTTCGCGGCACTGCCGCCGCTTCTTCAGGGGTATCTTTGAGGGTGTCACATAGATATATTTGTCATGAAAATAACGACTTAAGTGGAAAAACATGAAAAATAAAAAAAGAAAAAAGAGAAATCAATACAAAAACATCAAACGTATGTTTATAGTGACTTATGCAGTTAATGATATAATATTACAACATATAGAAGTCATAACTATAGTAAACAAATATTGCATGGTGTCCATGACAGAGAGGCAGCAAAAATAGTACACATCGTCATACCTGTTAAACATGCATTAGAGCACGCTGCAATGGGAAATACGACCACAAGGCACTGGGGGGAGACCCCCGGGGGGCGGACACGGGAGACCGACCACAAATAGGGCACAAAAAGTACGTTTTTTGTGCCCTATTTGTGGTCGGTCTCCCGTGTCCGCCCCCCGGGGGTCTCCCCCCAGTGCCTTGTGGTCGTATTTCCCATTGCAGCGTGCTCTAATGCATGTTTAACAGGTATGACGATGTGTACTATTTTTGCTGCCTCTCTGTCATGGACACCATGCAATATTTGTTTACTATAGTTATGACTTCTATATGTTGTAATATTATATCATTAACTGCATAAGTCACTATAAACATACGTTTGATGTTTTTGTATTGATTTCTCTTTTTTCTTTTTTTCTTTTTCATGTTTTTCCACTTAAGTCGTTATTTTCATGACAAATATATCTATGTGACACCCTCAAAGATACCCCTGAAGAAGCGGCGGCAGTGCCGCGAAACATGTTGGGTTAATGGCTGTGGGCCACTACGCCTCCTACACAAAGACCATCCATTGTGGATGCAACTGGGTATAAAGTATATATACCATCTACCCTTGTGTTAGGAGAGTATATATATATTTGTATGATACTGTATGGCTGTTTACTGTATATGTTTTTAACACAATTCAGTTTTGTACAGTATATTGTAATCTTTCTAATTACAGTATACTTTTTACTGTTGTTTCAGAATAAAATCTTTTTCATGTTCTTTTACTAAAAACAAATTCTCTCTAGTCTTACTCTATATATCAAGGAATACTTAAGCACCCCAATTGAAAAGTCCCCCCTTGTGGCACCCCCAATAAATCTTTTACGTTATAATTGGGGGATTTGTGTTAGGAGGAGGGATTGGGAGGATTTGTGCTAGGATGGGGGATTTGAGAAAAAAGAGGATGTGTGCTAGACGGGTGATTTTTTTTTTTTTCTTGGGCTGAGGGAAATTTCTCATAGGAGGGGTAATTGGGGTGGGATCTGAGATGGGGGGGGGGGGGTTGTGAATTTGTGGAGGGATTGGGCTGGGAGGGGGAATTGAAAGGGATTTGTGAGAGGAGGTGGGATTGGGGGGTTGTGCCGGGAGGGGAGATCGGGGGGAATTGGTGCTCAGTGGAGGGATTGGAGGCATTTGTACTGCTAGGAGATATTGGGGGAAATTTGTGCTGGGAGGGGGATGGGGGGAAATCTGTGCTAGGGGGCGAGATTGGGGGGAATTTGTGCTAGGAGGAGGGATTGGCAGCTCTCTGTGCTAGGAAGTGTAATGGAGATTGTGGGGGGGGGGGGGGGGATTTGCTAGAGGGAGGAATATGGATATGTGCTAGTACGAGGGTTTGGGAGATTTGAGCCAGAAGGGGGGATTGGGGGGAATGTTTGTGCTGTGAGGGGGAATTGGGAGGGATTTGTGAGAGGAGGAGGGGTTGGGGGGAGGGGTTTGCCGGGAGGGGAGATGGAGGGGAGAATTGCTGCTCAGTGGAGGGATTTGTGCTGGGAGGGGGTATTGGGGGGGGTAGCTGGGAGGAGATATTGGGAAAAACTTGTGCTGGGGGGAGGGGATGGGAGGAGTTTGTGTTGGGGGGGCTGTGAATTTGTGAAGGGATTGGTGGGTTGTGCAGGGAGAGGGAATTGGGAGGGATTCGTCAGAGGAGGAGGGATTGGGGGGGTTGTGCCAGGAGAGGGGGGGGGAATTGGTGCTCAGTGGAGGGATTTGTGCTGGGGGGGGTATGGGGGGGGGTTGCTAGGAGGAGATATTGAGGGAAATTTGTGTTGGGAGGGGGGATGGGGGGAAATTTGTGCTAGGAGGAGGGATTGGGGGATTTGTGTTAGGAGGAGGGATTGGGGGGATTTGTGTTAGGAGGAGGGATTGGGGGGATTTGTGTTAGGAGGAGGGATTGGGAGGATTTGTGCTAGGATGGGGGATTTGAGAAAAAAAGAGGATGTGTGCTAGGCGGGTAATTTTTTTCTTGTGGTGAGGGAAATTTCTGACAGGAGGGGGAATTGGGGTGGGATTTGAGCTTGGGGGGGTTGTGAAATTGTGGAGGGATTGGGGGGTGGGGGTTGTGCTGGGAAGGGAAATTGGGAGGGACTTGTGAGGGGAGGGGGTGGTTGTGGTGGGAGGGGAGATGGGGGAAATTGGTGCTCAGTGGGGGGATTGGAGGGATTTGCGCTGGGAGGGAATTGGGGGGGTTGCTAGGAGGAGATTTTGGGGGAAATTTGTGCTAGGAGGAGGGATTGGGGGGATTTGTGTTAGGAGGAGGGATTGGGGGATTTGTGTTAGGAGGAGGGATTGGGGGATTTGTCTTAGGAGGAGGGATTGGGGGGGATTTGTGTTAGGAGGAGGGATTGGGGGGATTTGTGTTAGGAGGAGGAATTGGGGGGATTTGTGTTAGGAGGAGGGATTGGGGGAATTTGTGTTAGGAGGAGGGATTGGTGGGATTTGCGCTAGGAGGAGGGATTGGGGGGATTTGCGCTAGGAGGAGGGATTGGGGGATTTGTGCTAGGAGGAGGGATTGGGGGATTTGCGCTAGGAGGAGGGATTGGGGGGGATTTGCGCTAGAAGGAGGGATTGGGGGGATTTGAGTTAGGAGGAGGGATTGGGGGGATTTGTGTTAGGAGGAGGGATTGGGGGGATTTGTGCTAGGAGGAGGGATTGGAGAAATTTGTGCTAGGAGGAGGGATTGGGGGGATTTGTGCTAGGAGGAGGGATTGGGGGGATTTGTGTTAGGAGGAGGGATTGGGGGGATTTGTGTTAGGAGGAGGGATTGGGGGGATTTGTGTTAGGAGGAGGGATTGGGGGATTTGTGCTAGGAGGAGGGATTGGGGGGATTTGTGCTAGGAGGAGGGATTGGGGGGATTTGTGTTAGGAGGAGGGATTGGGGGATTTGCGCTAGGAGGAGGGATTGGAGGAATTTGTGCTAGGAGGAGGGATTGGAAGAATTTGTGTTAGGAGGAGGGATTGGGGGGATTTGTGCTAGGAGGAGGGATTGGGGGATTTGTGTTAGGAGGAGGGATTGGGGGGATTTGTGTTAGGAGGAGGGATTGGGGGATTTGTGCTAGGAGGAGGGATTGGGGGGATTTGTGCTAGGAGGAGGGATTGGGGGGATTTGTGTTAGGAGGAGGGATTGGAAGAATTTGTGCTAGGAGGAGGGATTGGGGGGATTTGTGTTAGGAGGAGGGATTGGTGGGATTTGTGCTAGGAGGAGGGATTGGGGGATTTGCGCTAGGAGGAGGGATTGGAGGAATTTGTGCTAGGAGGAGGGATTGGAAGAATTTGTGCTAGGAGGAGGGATTGGGGGGATTTGTGTTAGGAGGAGGGATTGGTGGGATTTGCGCTAGGAGGAGGGATTGGGGGGATTTGCGCTAGGAGGAGGGATTGGAGGAATTTGTGCTAGGAGGAGGGATTGGAAGAATTTGTGTTAGGAGGAGGGATTGGGGGGATTTGCGCTAGGAGGAGGGATTGGGGGGATTTGCGCTAGGAGGAGGGATTGGGGGGATTTGAGTTAGGAGGAGGGATTGGGGGAATTTGTGCTAGGAGGAGGGATTGGGGGGATTTGCGCTAGGAGGAGGGATTGGAGGAATTTGTGCTAGGAGGAGGGATTGGAAGAATTTGTGTTAGGAGGAGGGATTGGGGGGATTTGCGCTAGGAGGAGGGATTGGGGGGATTTGCGCTAGGAGGAGGGATTGGGGGGATTTGAGTTAGGAGGAGGGATTGGGGGGATTTGAGTTAGGAGGAGGGATTGGGGGATTTGTGTTAGGAGGAGGGATTGGGGGGATTTGTGTTAGGAGGAGGGATTGGGGGAATTTGTGTTAGGAGGAGGGATTGGGGGATTTGTGCTAGGAGGAGGGATTGGGGGGATTTGTGTTAGGAGGAGGGATTGGGGGATTTGTGTTAGGAGGAGGGATTGGGGGGATTTGTGTTAGGAGGAGGGATTGGGGGATTTGTGTTAGGAGGAGGGATTGGGGGGATTTGTGTTAGGAGGAGGGATTGGGGGATTTGTGTTAGGAGGAAGGATTGGGGGGATTTGTGTTAGGAGGAGGGATTGGGGGATTTGTGTTAGGAGGAGGGATTGGGGGGATTTGTGCTAGGAGGAGGGATTGGGGGGATTTGTGTTAGGAGGAGGGATTGGGGGGATTTGTGCTAGGAGGAGGGATTGGTGGGATTTGCGCTAGGAGGAGGGATTGGGGGAATTTGTGCTAGGAGGAGGGATTGGTGGGATTTGTGTTAGGAGGAGGGATTGGTGGGATTTGTGCTAGGAGGAGGAATTGGTGGGATTTGCGCTAGGAGGAGGGATTGGGGGATTTGTGTTAGGAGGAGGGATTGGGGGGATTTGTGTTAGGAGGAGGGATTGGGGGAATTTGTGTTAGGAGGAGGGATTGGGGGGATTTGTGCTAGGAGGAGGGATTGGGGGGATTTGTGCTAGGAGGAGGGATTGGGGGGATTTGTGCTAGGAGGAGGGATTGGGGGGATTTGTGTTAGGAGGAGGGATTGGGGGGATTTGTGTTAGGAGGAGGGATTGGGGGGATTTGTGCTAGGAGGAGGGATTGGGGGGATTTGTGCTAGGAGGAGGGATTGGGGGGATTTGTGCTAGGAGGAGGGATTGGGGGGATTTGTGCTAGGAGGAGGGATTGGGGGGATTTGTGTTAGGAGAAGGGATTGGGGGGATTTGTGTTAGGAGGAGGGATTGGGGGGATTTGTGTTAGGAGGAGGGATTGGGGGGATTTGTGCTAGGAGGTGGAATTGGAGGGCAAAGATTTGTGGTGGGAGGGGGGAATTTGGGGATTTTTGTTTGGGAAGACTATTGGCTTGCAGACAGAATTAATGCTTTCCCATCTTTCAGGACACCATAGACCGGTAACACGGCAAAAATGTCACTGGGAGCAGAGGGAGGATACTTCAAGAGCCTGTACAGCATCCAAGGGACAGGAAAAGGCAAAAGAAAGAGTCACCCCAAATCCAAAAAGTGTCACATATTGCAGCTCACCGATCATTCGATGTGACGGCTTTCGTTTTCTTTTCTTTTTTCCCCTCCTCTATTAGAACCCCCCCCCCCCCTACTCTGTATGAAGGAACACAGGAGGAACCTCTAGACAGCAACATTGTCAGTCTGTGAGGAGGGAAATGTTAGATGGATTGGCAGATTTAAATACACAAACAAATTAAAGCCAAACCGCAGCTAATGCTTTAGAATCAGTTACAGCAACACAGTTGTGTTTTAAGTGCCGGTTCACACGTATGTGATGCGGGAACCCTGCGAATCCACTGCACCCGACTCGCAGGCGGTTCACACTGCCATATGCGAATCTCGGGGGGTGTCAATACAAAGTTAAACGACGCCCCCCTAGATCAGTTTGCATATCGCAGTGCGAACTGTCAGTTTGGACAAGAATCGTATCGCATGGGTGTGAACACGATTCTGGTGCGGACCAAAAAAAAAAAAAGGATCCTGCGCGACTTTGGTCTGAATGTGATGCGAATTCAGCCATATAATCTGTATGGATGAATTTGCGTCGTACAGACATTGCATGGGGCCCGGTTGCAATTGCAACACTTGTAGTTACGCCCCTGTCTTCAGTGTTGTCACATGAAAAAAGGTGAGGGGTGTACTTACTTTTGTGAGATACTGTACATGCTTATTATGTTTATTCACTCATTAGTATTGTCTTTTGTGATTTATTAGGAGTTGTTCACAGCATTGATTATTCAGCAGTGCTGCACCGTATGCTTAAATAATCAGTACTAAGTCATGTTCTGCCAAGGGATCAAATACTTATTTCACTCATTAAAATGCAAATCAATTGATAACTTTTTTTGAAATGCGTTTTTCTGGATATTTTTTTTTGTTATTCTGTCTCTCGCTGTTAAAATAAACCAACCATTGGACGGATCATTTATTCGTCAGTGGGCAAATGTTTTTTTATTTTTCTCCCCTCACTGTAAGCTTGGACAATAAAACCTGGAAGCTGATTGGCTCCCGTGCAGAGCTGCACCCGATTTTGCACTCTCCAGTTTTAGTAAATAATCCCCCAATGTCTTTTGTATAGTCGCACCACTTTCAGCCAATACCTTCTGCGCATTTTCTGGACAATAATGGATTATAGGGCCTTAGTGAGTGCATTATCAGAGAAAGTTTTGATAAGTCGGTGGAGTGGTTGGCCAGAGCGGCTTTATCAGTAGGCGACCCATCAGAGACAACATTTCCTATCATACAAGCAGTAAAGAATCAGTTTTGTATCTGTTTAAAAAAGTATCAGTTTGCTTCAAGGAAAAAAAGCAGAAAAGTGTTATTTTGTGTAAGAAAGTTACCAGAAATAAAAGCCCAGACTTGGTCTAAACGTTTATTAATATTTCCTTGCTGACGGTTCCATGGTTGTCACCAGTACAATGCCAGCGTGGTCCTCACACACAGACCGCCACCACTGCGCCTATAGTCGGATCCGTATTTTACAGTTCATTTTCATTACAGTACCCTTTGTAGCGAGCGCTCCTGACCTTTCTGCCCCCTTCTTACGGTCTTGTTGACCTTTTCCACCTCTTATTATGACAACCTAAACTCCCTGCAGCATCTTCCCCTCCGCCCCCGGTTCCAACTAAAACCGCGGTCTCTGATTCCACCAGTGCTGACGGAGCTGCCGATGGTGTCCAAACAAAGAACCCGGAAACCGGAGCACCTGAGCCATCTACAACACGGAAATTCTGGAACTCTCTGTCAACATGCTGATCCTCTTCTTCAGCGTGCTATTCTCGGTTGGGGCAAATTGCACTTACATTTTAAAGATCACTGAATCTAATTTTCAGACTGATTTTTTTTTTATTTTGCCAATTTTTAAGCATTTTGCCAAGGTTCCCCTGAAGAAACCTCAAGGCACCCTGGCTGAAAAAGGCTGATATAGAGCATCAAGCTCATTGCAAGTATCCAACAGATCGACCAGAACTGGTCACTCACCTTTAGATGAACCCAGAGTTCTGCAGATGCTAACATGTTTCGAGGGTGCCCCCCTTCATCAGAGTCAAAAGTCTGCTGGACCTTTATACTGTATGTTCTTATATAATAACTGGATCCTATGGTCAAGCCCCTTGGCTCTGCCTCCTTTTATAATGGTATATACCAGTTTTGGAGAACCTTGGCACCCCAGATGTTTTGGAACTACATTTCCCATGATGCTCATCTACATTGCAGACTGCATGAGCATCATGAGAAATGTATCTCCAAAACATTTGGGATTCCAAGGTTCGCCATCATATACCATTATAAAAGGGGGCAGAGCCAAGGAGCTTGACCATAGGATCCAGTTAGTATATAAGAACATACAGTAAAGGTCCAGCAAACTTTTGACGCTGATGAAGGGGGCACCCTCGAAACGTGTTAGCATCTGCAGAACTCTAGGTCTAACACGTTTCGAGGGTGCCCCCTTTCATCAGAGTCAAAAGTCTGCTGGACCTTTATACTGTATGTTCTTATATATACTAACTGGATCCTATGGTCAAGCCCCTTGGCTCCGCCTCCTTTTTATAATGGTATATACCAGTGATGGCGAACCTTGGCACCCCAGGTGTTTCGGAGATACATTTCTCATAATGCTCATGCACTCTGCAATGTAGATGACCATCGTGGGAAATGTAGTTCCAAAACATCTGGGGTGCCAAGGTTCGCCATCACTGGTATATACCATTATAAAAGGAGGCGGAGCTAAGGGGCTTGACCATAGGATCCAGTTAGTATATAAGAACATACAGTATAAATGTCAAGCAGACTTTTGAATCTGATGAAGGGGGTCACCCTTGAAACGTGTTAGCATCTGCAGAACTCTAGGTCCAACACGTTTTGAGGGTGCCCCCGTTCATCAGAGTCAAAAGTCCGCCTCCTTTTATAATGGTATATATCAGTGATGGCGAACCTTGTCACCCCAGATGTTTTGGATGATCATCTACATTGCAGAGTGCATGAGCATCATGAGAAATGTATCATTATGCAAAACTATTAGAATAGTTTTAACATTTTAGAATGGGGTGCCTTGAGACTGTCCATTATTTTTAAAGGATGCCTTGACTGAAAAAAGAAAACACTGGTCTATATTGTATGCGAGTACATTACTTTTTATTCTTAAATAAATGGCGTCTCGGTTAATGAACAAGGCTGGAGCGCCTCCCCCCCCCCCCCCCCCCCACCACAGAGAAGAAAAGGCAGAGCTCACAAACCCAGTGCATTAGTATGTAGATGAATGTGGCCTCAGCCAGAGTCACTCCAGCCATGTCCCCCTGACATGTTTATCCCACTTACCACCGGGGCTTCGTCAAGGGGAGCGGACGAAACATGTTAGATGAACGTGCCAGGAGCGATGCTGGCAGAGGCCACATTCATCTACATACTAATGCACTGGGTTTGTGACCAGTACCCTTTCTTCTCTTTGGTAAGGCTCTTACACCTCTGAATGGTGCATTGATGCCAGCTCCCTTCACTTCAACCGGCGAGGAGATCTCTGTCTCAGCTTAGAGCGGCACTGCAAGGTTCATTGGAATCCCTTTTTTGTTTTCTTATATATAGTGCTTATGGATTCTCCAGCCTGAGGTGGGCAGCAAGGCCAAGTGGATTTTAGAAGACCATGACCTGGGGTATGCGTTGGAGATGCCAGCAATCTAGTCAGCGCCTCCCCAAAAGGACCAGTGCCATACCTTAGTGCAGAAGTTATATTGTATCATTTTGATGTTTGTGGCTTTCATACCTTTTGCACTGGATTCCCCCACTATCTGCGTCTGAGCTTGTGAAAATACAGCCATTGTGTTCCCCGGTTCTAGCCCCACCCCCTTTACATGAACCACACCCACTACAGTCTGAGAGAGGAAGTGCAGCACAGAAATCAAGAAGCATTGTTAATATCCCTTTAAATATAGTTGCAATGTGTTTTACTGAACTGAAGAATAAGTATATGGTGGATTTTCAGAATTTAGAACAGATGCAATATTTGTAAGATGCAGTTAGTAGGTCACAGAATGAATTGACTTCATAGCTGCATCTTTAGGACGTCGTTTACACTTGCTTGAGAATGTGGCATTGAACACTCTTTTTTAAAGCAGACTGAATGCCAATCAAAGCTCCTGTCACTAAATAAAATGGTCACCTTACAGTCCTGTTTACACATTGTGTTTGCTTCGCTTCAAAAATTATACCTCATGTCACTTTCTTGGTGCTTCAAAGAGTCTCCAAAGCCTCCATAGAAGTCTATGACAACGCTTGCTTACAGCACCTGCAGCTTTTGAGGGGCATTTATTCAGAGCTACCTTCACCTTGTTTTGGAGGTATTGCAGGTATGAGATATCCCAGGATGCACTGGAAAACCAACAAGTGTACCGGAAAGACATCATCAGCAGTCACTTCTGGTTTATGTGTATATATTCTGGGAGTGTCTGGTGTAGAGATCACATCTGGTGTGCAACCTAGAGCAGCAGAAAGGTCCAGACCGGAGTGGAGCAACTAGCAGATGGCCCATTGTGGAAGGTGAACGGGCACCCAAAGATAGAGGACCGAGGAGGATCAGCAGAGGTGGGGGATCAGAGCAGGAGAAATTTGCAATGTCACACGTGGTGAGCAGAGTGGGAGCAATATAGCAGGAGGTGAGCGGGGAGCAGAGAGAAAGGAGGAGCAGGAAACCAGGGCACTGGCAGAGGTGGGGGTTACTACTGAGCGGGGGATCAGCAGAGCTGGGAGATGCTACTGAGCAGGGGATCTACTGAATGTGGGTACTAATAAGCTGGGGATCTGCTGAATGAGGGTATCAATGAGCTGGGGATCTGCTGAACAGTGGTATTAATGAGCTGGGGATCTGCTGAGTGGGGTTACTACAGAGCTGGGGTTCTACTGGGCCCTTTTAAAGCAAATCGAAAGGCATTAGGCACTTTAAAGTGTGTTGAAGTCAAAGCAAGTGTAAATGAGCCCTTAGGGCTTGTTTACACTTGCTTCAAAATGTGGCATTGGACACGCTTTTTTAAAGCACTCTGAATGCCAATCAAAGCTCCTGTCACTAAATGGTCACCTTATGCCTCGTTTCCACTGAGCGGATCGGTTCGGGTCGGTTCGGTACGGTACGCTAATTTGAGTGTTTCCATTATGAAAGTGGCCCATACAACCGAACCAAACCGCACCATTCCTGGTCCTGCTTCAGATGTAGGGCCATAGGAAATGGTACGGTACGGTTAGGGCGGAGCTACTGGCGTCACATGATAGAGTCCTCTGATTGGCGGACAGGAAACCATCAATGCTCACGTCAAATGAAAGAGCAAAACAAACACCTCATTTGGTGTAAACCCCGCATGGTCCCTGGTGACCCGACTTGCAGTGGAAACGCTCACCTGAATAGACCGGACCATTCTAACCCTTCCAAACTGTACCGACCCGAACCGTTCCGCTCAGTGGAAACGAGGCATTACAGTCCTGCTCACATGTTGCCTTTGCTTTGCTTCAAAAATCATACCCCATGTCGATTGGTGCTTTAAAGCCTCCACAGAAGTCTATGACAACGCTTGCTTGCAGCACCTGCAGCTTTTGAGAGGCTTTTATTCAGTATTAGCTTTGCCTTGTTTTGGAGATATTGCAGGTATGAGATATCCCAGGATGCACTGATAAACCAACAAGCGAACTGGAAAGACATCATCAGCAGTCCCTTCCATTTTATGTGTATATATTCTGGGAGTGTCTGGTGCAGACATCACATCTAATGTGCAGCGTAGAGCACCAGGAAGGTCTGTGGGGTCCGTACTGGAGCTGAGAAACTAGCATTGTCACACGAGGTGTGCAGCATGGAAGCAATACAGCAGGAGATGAGTGGGGACCGGAGAGAAATGAGGATTAGCAAACCAGAGGATCAGCAGAGCTGGAGGTTACTAATGAGTGGTAGATCAGCAGAGCTAGGGGTTACTACTGAGTGTGGCATCAGCAGAGCTGGGGGTTACTACTGAGCAGGGCATTACTAGTGCTGGGGGTTACTACTGAGTGTGGCATCAGCAGAGCTGGGGGTTACTACTGAGCAGGATATTACTAGTACTAGGGGTTATTACTGAGAGGGGCATCAGCAGGGCTGGGGGTTACTACTGAGCAGGGCATTACTAGTGCTGGTGGTTATTACTGAGTGTGGCATCAGCAGAGCTAGGCGTTACTACTGAGTGTGGCATCAGCAGAGCTGGGGGTTACTACTGAGCAGGGCATTACTAGTGCTAGGGGTTACTACTGAGTGTGGCATCAGCAGAGCTGGGGGGTTACTACTGAGTGTGGCATCAGCAGAACGGGGGGTTACTACTGAGCAGGGCATTACTAGTACTAGGGGTTATTACTGAGTGGGGAATCAGCAGGGCTGGGGGTTGCTAGTGAGTGGGGAATCAGCAGGGCTGGGGGTTGCTACTGAGTGGGACCTCAGCAGGGCTGGGGGTTACTACTGAGCAGGGCAATACTAGTGCTGGGGGTTATTACTGAGTGGGGATTCAGCAGATCTGGGGGGTTGCTACTGAGTGGGACATCAGCAGTGCTGGGGGTTACTACTGAGCAGGGCATTACTAGTGCTGGGGGTTACTACTGAGCAGGGCAATACTAGTGCTGGGGGTTATTACTGAGTGGGGAATCAGCAGATCTGGGGGTTGCTACTGAGTCGGGAATCAGCAAAGTGTATTTTTTCCCCAAAAATTGCGTTTGAAAGACCGCTGCGCAAATACCGCGTAACATAAAATATTGCAATGACCACCATTTTGTTCTCCAGTGTTTTGCTAAAGATGGCGCGTGAGCAGACGTCTTTCCTGGGGCTCTACTGATATCCCGACTCTTTTCTCCGTACTTACGTGATTAATCCTCTCCTGCTCTGCTTCATATTGCTGCGGATGCCGACCAGATCCTCAGGGAGAGCGAAGGGCAGGAAGAGAAATGTATCTCTGGGTGCCCCTACAGACATGAAAATGTCTGAATTCTACAGGGATGATGTATTCTAGGAATTTGTATCTCATAGGTTTTTATGTTACTGAATTCCTCCCTAATGCTACAGATTTTAGGTTGTCCTTCAAGGTATAGACCAGTGATGGTGAACATTGGCACGCCAGATGTTTTGGAACTATATTTCCCGTGATGCTCATGCGCTCTGCAGTGTAGTGAAGCATCATGGGAAATATAGTTCCAAAACATCTGGGGTTCCAAGGTTCACCATCACTGGTATAGACCATAGGCCAGATATTAGTTTGGACCGAGCATTGCTGATGTAGAAGAGATCAGACAGCAAGGATAATGGTGGACATTCACATACAACCTGCTTTTTGCTGCACTCTTTTATCCTCTTTTCACCTGGTGAGTAAGACGAGTTTTGTTGACAAGGTCTTATTTAGGTAATCTCTGATACATGGGTCTACAAGGACATCTATCCTCCCCCGCTACAGTCTACACGCACCGCCAGGATTGCACATCACACGGGATTAACATCAACGATCACACAACAGTGAACTCCGCTCTGGATCCTCCGCAGTGCCCACAAGACTTTCCTTTGTATCCCTGACTTCTAAATACGATTTCCACCCTTCTAAACATATATAGAATAGATTAACTACGCGACGGCGGCCATGCAGGTGAAGCCATTTTGAAAAAGAAACGTTTACGAGCGTTTGCCGGATGACTCTACCTCCCGATGTCTTGGTCTGTGTCTGCTGAAAAGTTTGAAAAAGGAATCAAATTTTACAACACAACTGCTAAGCAAATATCAAGACGTAACCATATAGGACTTGACCGTGTGCGACCTCGTAGAAAGTCATGAGAAAGCCTCCATCCTTTGCCGAAACTTCCTGATATTAACAGTTTTCGTTCCATATCCATATGCTTATCAGATGAAAACAGAAGAGACGGAGGTGAACATGGAGTAGCTGATCCTGCTAGCCGCTTGCGTTGTTTGGACCGCACAGAACTGGTTTGACTAACCTATGGTGGAACAAGTGAGCTGCAGGAACCCTCTTTTACGTAGATGTTTAATCTCTGCTAGGTGTTTATTGAGATCACTTGTCTCTTTATCAATAAGGGAAACAATGAGTGGACTAGAGGACATGTTTGGAGGGCCTGCAGAACACCAATACAGCCTCAGGGTTCGGCCACGGGCTCATTTTCAACAAGGCGACGAGGACATCTGGTCATAGTCGGGGCATTTGAGGAGGGCGGGGTAATTGGAGTTCATCTGCAAAGAGGCTTCACTGGAGATATCGGAAGGACTTCGCCCTCTTACCCAAGCCTCAGGGTGGAGGAACTGGCCGGAATAGTCAGAGCAGTTGCTTAGCCGTGGCCTGTAGAAGCCCGGATGTGGTCTGTAGGCATCCTCGGCCGTGTATCTTTTCATGAAGAGGTACACAGACATTACTCCAGCACTCTGTGGAAGAAAAGATGTAAAAGTCATGAACTCAGGAAAGATGAGATTATAATTCCCTCCCCATGACCAGTGCTGTATTTTGGCCTAGGCCAACAAGGCCCAGGCCTAGGGCGGCACTATGCAGGGGGGCAGCAGAAAAGCCGCCTTCTCCCTCCACCTGAGACTCTATTGGCCACTGGTTGCTCTCTCACCCACCTCTCTCTATCTCACTCACCGCCTCTTACCCACCCCCTCTCTCTCTCTCCCTCTCTAACCTCTCTATTTCTCTCTCATCCCCCTCTCTCTCTCTCCCTCCTCTTTCTCTCTCGCCCCCTCTCTCTCTCATCCCTCCTCTCTCTCTCATCCCCCCTCTCTCTCTCATCCCCCACTCTCTCTCTCTCTCTCTCTCACCCCCCTCTCTCTCTCATCCCCTTCTCACCCCCTCTCTCTCTCATCCCTCCTCTCTCTCTCTCCCCCCTCTCTCTCCCATCCCCCTCTGTCACCCACCCTCTCTCTCATCACCCCTCTTTCTCTCGCTCTCTATCTCATCCCCATTTCTCATACCCCCTCTCTCTCTCTCTTACCCCCTCTCTCTCTCTCTCTCTTACCCCCTCTCTCTCTCTCTCTCTCTCTCATCCCTCCCTCTCTCTCTTTGGTCCCCCCCCTCTCTCTCTCTCACCCTCTCTCGCTTTCATCCCCCCCTTTCTCATACCCCCTCTCTCTCTCTCTCTTACCCCCTCTCTCTCTCTCTCTCTCTCATCCTCTCTCTCTCTCATCTCTCATCCTCTCTCTCTCTCATCCCTCCCTCTCTCTCTCTTACCCCCTCTCTCTCTCTCTCATCCTCTCTCTCTCTCTCATCTCTCATCCTCTCTCTCTCTCATCCCTCCCTCTCTCTCTCTCTCTCTCTCTCTCTCTCTCATCCTCTCTCTCTCTCTCTCTGTCATCCCTCCCTCTCTCTCTTTGGTCTCCCCCTCTCTCTCTCACCCTCTCATCCCCCCCTCTCTCTCTCCCCCCCTCACCCACCCCCTCTCTTTCTCTCTCCCTCACCCACCCCCCTCTCTCTCTCCCACCCCCTCTCATAACCCCCCCCCCCTCTCGTGAGATCTCAGGGGTTCATGCTGGGACTTGTAGTCCTTCAATTTTGGCGGGAGTCCCATCCGTTAAAAAAGGAGTGGGGCAAATTTACATAGGAGGGGGCGCCCAATTTTAGTCTTGCCTAGGGCAGCACAAAACCAAAATACACCACTGCCCATGACCCTGGATCTCCAACCATTTTAAAGGCTGAGAGACTTGACATCTTTAAGGAGTCCACCATGTGGACTAAACCGAGGCAGGGTTCCTTCTCCAGCTCACACTGCCTGCTTCTGTGATACACTGATTGATACACTATAGTAGATGAGGTTGAATAAAGACATCAGTCCATCCAGTTCAACCTGTATAGGTGTGTGTGTGTCAGTGGCCTGCTCATTTCCCATAACCCTGAATGTTATGATCTGTGAGATGCGTGTCCAAAAGTCTTTTAAAAGTAGCCTTACTCCCTGCTGCTACCACCATTTGGGGAAGAGAGTTCCACAATCTCACTGCCCTTACAGTGAAGAACCCCTTACGCAGCATAAGGTTAAACCGCCTCTCCTCAAATCTCATTGTGTGGCCACGTGTCTTCTTGCACTCCTCGAGACTAAATAGTTTTTTACCTATGCTGGGATCGCCATTGATGTATTTGTAGATCGCTATCATGTCCCCTCTCAGGCATCTCCTTTCCAAGGAGAATAAATTAAGCGCTTGTAATCACTCCTCATAATTAAGGTCCTCCAATCCCCTAATTAGTTTAGTCGCCCTTCTTTGGACTCTCTCCCAGTTCCAGCACATCCTTTCTCAGGATTGGCGACCAGAACTGGACAGAATACTCCAGGTGTGGCCGAACTTTATTACCAAAAGTTTTGGGATGCCTGCCTTTACACACACATGAACTTTAATGGCATCCCAGTCTTATGCCTCGTACACACGCAACGATTATCGGCCGACCGATCGGCCGTCTTTTGTCCAGAGTGGTGTTTTGTTGGTTGGAATGTGCCTAGACTGCACACGAATTTTTTCGGCCAACAAAAATCTACTTCAGAAGTGATGTCATGTGCTGGTTTACTTTGCGTGTGTTTTTTCTTCTCTGAGCATGCCCAGTCTTGCTCATCAGATTTTTGTCTGCCGAAATCTGTACTGACTGACGGAAAATCGGCCGTTGTGGTGACGGCCAACAAAAATTATATAGCCTGCACACCAGATTTTTTTCGGCCGAAAAGTCGGAGTCGGTTGTCGAAAGCATCATACTAACAAGCCGAAAATCGGCCGATCGGACGTTGGCCAAAAATTCACGGCCAACTATCGACGCGTGTGTACGGGGCATTAGTCTGTAGGGTTCAATATTGAGTTGGCCCACCCTTTGCAGCTATAACAGCTTCACCTCTTCTAGGAAGGCTGTCCACAAGGTATAGGAGTGTCTATGGGAATGTTTGACCATTCTTCCAGAAGAGCATTTGTAAAGTCCATAAAGATATTGATGGACGAGTTTGGGGTGGAGGAACTTGACTGGCCTGATCTCAACCCGATACAACATCTTTGGCATGAATTATAGTGGAGACCTTCTCATCTACTGTACATCAGTGCCTGACCTCCCAACTGCGCTTCTGGAAGAATGGTCAAACATTCCCATAGACACTCCTAAACCTTGTGGACAGCCTTCCCAGAAGAGTTGAAGCTGTTATAGCTACAAAGGGTGGAGCCAACTCAATATTGAACCCTACGGACTAAGACTGGAATTCGTCATGTGCGTAGAATGTGATAGGCCCCATGAAGGTGAATGTGGAGCTGAACTCCTTAGCCCACATGAAGCGTTTTATAATGTTCTGCACCCGTGGTGCTACACTAAGCTCCGCACCTTTATCCCCGAGGCAGGGAAGTTTGCACCAGTGGGGGAACAGTTGCACTTGTGACCGGGCCCTGGCGTTCCACCACCGTGGGGGGGCCCCAAGACAACAGGAGCGGGGCAGAAATTGTTAAAGGGTCCCATTGCTGTCTTGGTTTACACTGCTGTGACCCCAAAGTTGTGCGACATGCTTGCAACTTCATTGCAACTTTTGTGATTTAACGGCTTGTAGTTTTACAGCAGCAGGTCAGCTCTGTCCCGAGAAACAACGTACCTGTATTTCGCTTCGTGGAACCACTAGCACGCCCAGTGGCCACAGGGGGAGTCAATCAACGGATCTAGCGGCTGTGATTGCTCCCCGTGGAGACAGAATGGCGGTCTGCCAATTTAAACACGGCACACCGCTGTTCTGTCAGTTATAAACACAGGGATCCTCTTATTTAGGAACACAGGTCTCTGTGTTCATGCAGCAAGCCCATCCCCCCACAGCTAGAAAATACCCCCTAGGGACACATTTAACCCTTTGATCGCCCCTGGTGTAAACCCCTTCCCTGCCAGTGTCATTAGTACAGTGACAGTGCATATTTTTAGCACTGATTACTGTAGTAATGTCACTGGTCCCCCCAAAAGTGTCAAGTAGGTGTCCGATCTGTCCGCCGTAATGTCGCAGTCCCGCTAAAAATCACAGATCGCCGCCATTACTAGTAAAGAAAATTAAAAAAAAATTAAAATGACATAAATCTTTCCCCTAGTTTGTAGATCCTATAACTTTTGCGCAAACCAATCAAAATACGCTTATTGCGATTTTTTTTTTTTTTTTTACAAAAAATATGTAACAGAATACAAATTGGCCTAAAATGATGATAAACATTTTATTTTTTACATTTTGGGGGGGGGGGGGGAAATGTTATATAGCAGAATGTAAAAAATATATATTTTTTTTTTTTTTTCAGAATTGTCGCTCTTGTTTTGTTCATTGCGCAAAAAAATTAAAATCGCACAGGTGATCAAATACCACCAAAAGAAATCTCTGTTTGTGGGAAAAAAAGGGCATCAATTTTATTTGGGTACAGCGTCGCACAACCGCGCAATTTTCCGTTTAAAATAAAGCAGTGCGGAATCGCAAAAAATTGGCCTGGTCATTAAAGCGGAGTTCCACCCAAAAGTGGAACTTCCGCTTTAGGGAGTCCTGACCCCCCGACATGCCACATTTGGCATGTCATTTTTTGGGGGGGGGAGCGGGTACCTAGTTTTGACAGGTACCCGCTCCCACTTCCGCTCGGAGCGCCGCGGCGCCCTGAGCGGAAGTTCTCCTCTCCCCCTCCCTCCCTGCAATCTTCTGGGACACGTCAGAGGTCCCAGAAGATTGCCGGCCAATCACGGCGCGCAGCACAACTCGCGCATGCGCAGTGGGTACCCGGCTGTGAAGCCGCAAACTGTAACAGCCGGGTGCCCACAGCAGTGATGCCGGCGCCGAGGGAGAGGATCGAGGCTTCCGGCGGCCGCATCGCTGGACCGTTGGAGAGGTGAGTAAATGGCTGGAACTCCGCTTTAAGGGGGAAAATCTTCCGGTCCAGAACTGGTTAACATTGCAGTCTATGATACTCAAATCGCACCAAAGCCGCAGAAAACTTGTGCAAGAAGCTTTTTTTATTGTCGCTGCTGCGACTTGAGTTGCATTGATTAGGACGGCACCCATTGAAATGAATGTGTTTTGACTCGTCATGACTTTGTTTGGGAAATATACTAAACCCGGAGTACTCAGAATCTGGTGCAGCTCTGCATGGTACCTAATCAGCTTCTAACTTCAGATTGTTCAATTAAGCTTTGACAATAAGCCCTCATTCTCATTGGAGCGATTTGTCATCTGATTTGACAGGTCAAATCGCATGACAAGTCGCAGCCTATTACCGGCAATGGCTCCATTCCAATCGGTGCGACGCCGACTTTGTGGCGCCGCACCGATTTGCAAAAGTAGTTCCTGCCCTACTTTTGGCGATTTTGGGTGCGACTTCAATAGACATCTGTGCATGCACACAAATGTCTTTCAAGTAGCACCTGAAATCGCACTGACCTGCTGCTTTGAAATGGTGCTACTTCACCATTTTCAAAGTAGAATCAATGTGAACCAGGGCTCAAACCTGGAAGCTGATTGGTTTCTATACACAGGTGCACCAGATTCTGTGTGCACCAGTTTTAGTCGGTCTCCCTCCATGTGTCGCAAGTCGCATAATAAGTCGCAGCAGTGTGAACCAAGGTTTATAAAGGGCCCTGGGATCGGTGGGAATAGCCCTAGGCCCAGAGGGAGGGGCCTGGGGGTCAATGGAAAGGACCCAGGCGATCGGTGGGGGGGGGGGCCCTGCATGGTTTCTTGCACCCAGAAGGTTCTATTAGTGTCTTTGCACAGAGCTCTGAGGCAGTTTTATACATCTGTAACTGTTGTTCCTACAGACAGGAGGAACTATTCATGGGAACCCACCGTATGCCACATCATCCTGGCTCTTCCTATGTGAATATTGGACAGTAAGTCTCCATTCACACTGGTACGACTTGTCAGGCGACTTGGTCAGCCTCACAAGTCACGCACCGTGGCGGTCCATAGTGTAGTACAGGAACGGTTCTAATAGGAGCGACACAAGTCGCTCCGACTTAGAAAAAGGGTCCTGTACTACTTCGGGACGACCTGAAGCGACTTGCATTGACATTCATTATATGAAGTCGCGCTGCACGCGACTTCACAGGTCGCCCCGAAGTCGGATCCGACCTAGTGTGAACGGAGTCTAAGGTTAATGTTATCTCATTTAGACCAAAGTGTACAATGTATCTTTTTGTATTTTGGGAAAAACATTGTAGCCACCTGCCGATCGCCTGCCGCAGTTTTACTGCAGCAGGCTGACTCGGCTGCACGAAACAATGTCGGTCACACGCGTGGTGCAGGGGGACAAGCACATGCCACTGCCGGCGCAATCCCGCCCCCACCAGGCAGCGGGGGTGCCGATGTATGGGGCCGGCGGCCGATTGCCGCCGGGCACCCACGATCGCTCCCCACCGAGAGAGAAGGACGGTCGGATGTTGTAAACACAGCTGACCGTTCTTCTCTCTGAAATGATCACAGAGCGCCTTCTATATAGGAACACAGGTCTCTGTGGTAACTTCACAAGCCCATCCCCCATACAGTTAGAAAACACTCCCCTAGGCTTACACTTAAACCTTTGATCACCCCTAGGTTAACCCCTTCCCTGCCAGTGCCATTAGTACAGTAACAGTGCATATTTTTAGCAATGATTACTGTAGTAATGTCACTGATCCCCCCCCAAAAGTGTCAAAAAGATCAGGCATCAGAGCAGTTTAGAGGGGTGACAGTTAGGAGGGGTAGAAGGGAACAAGTCAAGGAGGCTGATCCTGGGCTGGAGCACCCCAATAGATACGCCCCGTTGTGTGATGTTGGGGAAACCAGTCAGGGACCAGCATTGCTGGAGCAGAGCGACGCCCCTAGCTGCCAGGGGAAGAACTCCTCCAGTGAGGCCGGGAGAAAGGGAAAGGAAAGACAGGTGCTGGTGGTAGGGGACTCAATTATTAGAAGGGCAGATAGTGTAATCTGTGACAAAGACCGTGTGCGCCGAACAGTCTGTTGTTTGCCGGGCGCTCGGGTTCGGCACATCGCGGATCGGGTGAACAGATTATTGGGTGGGGCTGGGGAAGACCCAGCTGTCATGGTACACGTGGGTACCAATGACATAGGCAGAGGAAGACGGAGAGTCCTAAATGATTTCAGGGGCTTAGGCGCTAAGTTGAGGACTAGGACCTCCAAGGTAGTATTTTCCGAAATACTACCTGTACCTCGAGCCACACCAGAGAGGCAGCGGGAGATTAGGGAAGTTAACGAGTGGCTGAGGAGCTGGTGTAGTAAGGAGGGTTTCGGGTTCCTGGAGAACTGGGCCGACTTCTCAGTCGGTCACCGGCTCTTTGGTAGGGACGGATTGCACCTAAATGGGGTGGGTGCAGCCGTACTGGGTGCGAGGATGGCCGAAAAGTTAGAGGGGCTTTTAAACTAGGGAATGGGGGGGAGGGTACAGATGTAGAATTAGCCAGTGGAAAGAAAGTTTCAGAGGGCAGAAATGGGGGCATTAGCGGTAGGGTGTTCGGAGCTCCTATACCCAGGGTGGGTACGGGGAAAAATCAAGAGAGCAGCCTAAAAACATCAAAATTACGAGGCTTATATACCAATGCCAGAAGCCTGGCCAACAAGATGGGAGAGCTGGAGCTGCTGATGTTTGAGGAGGACTTAGATTTTGTGGGGATAACAGAGACTTGGTTTGACAGCTCCCATGACTGGATGGCGACCATTCAGGGGTATTCCCTTTATCGCAGAGATAGAGAAGGTAAAAAAGGGGGAGGGGTATGTCTGTATATTAAGAACAGTATACAGGTAAATATGAGGGATGATATTAATAATGGAGCTATGGATGAGGCAGAATCCCTATGGGTAGAGCTTCAAAGGGATGGCACGGCGGGGAAGTTAATATTGGGCGTATGCTATAGACCCCCCAACCAGAGGGAGGAGGGTGAGGCGGCCCTCCTTTTACAGATAGGATTGGCAGCAAGGATGGGAAATGTCATTATAATGGGGGACTTTAATTATCCAGATATAGACTGGGCAGAAGGAACCGCGCACTCAGCCAAGGCTAGGCAGTTCCTAAATGTTTTGCAGGACAATTTTATGGGTCAGATGGTGAATGCACCGACAAGAAACAATGCGGTACTTGACCTACTGATTACCAACAATACAGACCTGCTCACGGATATAGAAATACGGGACAACTTAGGAAACAGTGACCATAGGTCAATAAGTTTCAGTATTAATTACAGTAATAGGAAGCTGAGGGGTAATATAAGGACACTGAATTTCAAAAGAGCCAATTTCCCAAAGCTGCGCTCGCTGCTAGAAAATATCAATTGGGATAGAACCCTGGAAACAAAGAACACGGAGGAAAAATGGGAGTGCTTCAAGAGCATACTAAACAGGGGGATTGGCCAGTGCATTCCAAAGGGAAATAAATTTAAAAGAGCAAAAATAAACCCTGGATGGCTAAACTCCAACATAAAAATGTATATTAGTGCTAAAGAAAAGGCCTTCAAAAAATACAAGACTGAGGGGTCATTGGCAGCATTTAAGCATTACAAAGAGTGTAATAAGAAATGTAAAGACGAAATCAGGGCGGCTAAAATAGAACACGAGAGACATATAGCGGAGGAGAGTAAAAAGAACCCTAAGAAGTTCTTTAAGTATATAAACAGTAAGAAAGCGAGGCCAGAACACATTGGCCCTGTAAAAGATGATAAGGGAAATATGGCCACTGAGGACAGAGAAAAGGCGGAAGTGTTAAATAATTTCTTCTCTTCAGTCTTCACAAAAGAATCGGGGGGCTACACGAACCCAGCTTGTAAGGCCAAAAATACACCTCAGAAAGTGCCGCCATGGTTAACAGAAGATAGACTTAGAGCTAAACTAGAGAAACTTAACATAAATAAATCCCCGGGACCGGATGGCTTGCACCCGAGGGTTCTTAAAGAGCTCAGCCAGGTGATTGCCAGACCATTATTCTTGATCTTTAAGGATAGTTTACAGACGGGTATGGTGCCAGCTGATTGGAAAAAAGCCAACGTGGTACCAATATTTAAAAAGGGGCCGAGATATATCCCGGGTAACTATAGGCCGGTCAGCCTAACATCAGTAGTCTGCAAAATTTTGGAGGGGATGTTAAGGGACCACATACAAGACTTTAGTAATGAAACTGGTATTATAAGTAGTAATCAGCATGGATTCATGAAAAATCGTTTTTGCCAAACCAATCTATTAACCTTCTACGATGAAGTGAGCAGCCACCTAGATAAAGGTAAGCCTGTGGATGTGGTGTATCTGGACTTTGCAAAGGCCTTTGACACCGTTCCCCACAAACGATTACTGTACAAACTAAGGAAGGTAGGTATGGACCATAAGGTGAGTACCTGGTTAGAGAACTGGCTCCAGGGGAGAGTCCAGAGGGTGGTGATTAATGGGGAGTACTCGGATTGGGCGGGTGTGGAAAGTGGGGTCCCCCAGGGTTCTGTCCTGGGACCAATCCTGTTTAATTTATTCATAAATGATCTAGAGGAGGGGATATCTAGTACAATCTCAGTATTTGCAGATGATACTAAATTAGGCATGCCAATATCTTCTATGCAGGATGTGGAAATCTTGCAAGCAGACCTGAACAAAATAACGGGGTGGGGGAGGGGGGCAACTACATGGCAGATGAGGTTTAATGTTGATAAATGTAAAGTAATGCACCTGGGTGCCAGAAACCAGAAAGCAAGCTACTCACTAGGGGGGGGGGGGGTGAGTCTAGGATGGAAAAGGACTTGGGGGTACTGGTAGACAACAGGCTTGGCAGTGGCATGCAATGCCAAGCCGCCGCAAGCAAAGCCAACAGAATACTGGGATGTATAAAAAAGGGGATTTACTCCAGAAATAAAGAGATTATTCTCCCACTCTACAAGACTCTGGTCCGGCCACATCTGGAGTATGCTGTCCAGTTCTGGGCACCGGTCCTCAGGAAGGATGTGCTGGAACTGGAGAAAGTCCAGAGAAGGGCAACAAAAATAATCAGGGGAATGGAGGACATCAGCTATGAGGAAAGACTACAAGCACTGAACTTATTCTCTCTGGAGAAGAGACGATTGAGGGGGGATATGATATCAATGTACAAATACTGTACTGGTGACCCTAGCATAAGGAACAAACTATTCAGAGAAAGGAGATACAATAAGACACGTGGCCACTCACTAAAACTAGAGGAAAGGCGGTTTAACCTTAAAGTGCGTAAGGGGTTCTTCACTGTAAGAGCAGTAAGGATGTGGAATTCTCTTCCACAGGCAGTCGTATCAGCGGGGAGCATTGATAGTTTCAAGAAACTAGTAGATGGACACCTTAAAGACCACAACATACAGGGGGTATACAATGTACAACATACAGGGGTATACAATGTACAACATACAGGGGTATACAATGTACAACATACAGGGGGTATACAATGTACGATTAAAAGCAAACACACACACACATCATAGGTTGAACTGGATGGACTGATGTCTTTTTTCAACCTTACTAACTATGTAACTATGTAACTATGTAACTATCTGTCCGCCACAATGTCACAGTCCTGCTAAAAATCGCTGATCGCCGCCATTACTAGTAAAAAAAAAAAAAAAATGGCATAAATCTTTCCTGTAGTTTGTAGACGCGAAAACTTTTCGCAAACCAATCAAAATATGCTTATTACGACTTTTTTTTACCAAAAATATGTAGCAGAATGCAAATTGGCCTAAGCCCCGGTTCACACTTGTGCGTGTGCGGGGTTCGCATGTAATGTCGGAGCGCACTGCTCCGACATTACATGCGATCGGCTGTGCGGTGCGAGTCTAGCCATACAGTTTGTATGG
The DNA here is from genome assembly GCF_965119305.1 of Pelophylax lessonae. Lineage (NCBI taxonomy): Eukaryota > Metazoa > Chordata > Amphibia > Anura > Ranidae > Pelophylax > Pelophylax lessonae. The sequence continues at coordinate 233,005,761 of NC_138778.1, forward strand.
CTAAATTCGCACCGCAGCCGCACCAAACACGCACAGGGACCCTTTTTTCTAGCCGCATCAGGATCGGATCGCACAGCGGTTCACACTTGTGCGATCCAATCCTGTGCGAACTGCACGATCGCACTGCGATATGCGATCAAACTGGGGGTGTCGTTGAGATTACATTGACACCCCCAGCGTATCGCATATGGCAGTGTGAACTGCCGGGGGTGCGTGTGCGATACGGGATCAGGCTGCGAATTCGCAGCCTTCCCGCACTCGCATCAGTGTGAACCGAGCCCTTAAAGGATGAAAAAGTTTTATTTTTTTTTTTTATTGGGAATGTTTTATAGCAGAAAGTGAAAAATATTGTTTGTTTTTTTGTTTTTTTTTTCAGAATTGTTGCTATTTTTTGTTTATAACGCAAAAAATTAAAATTGCAGAGGTGATCGAATACCACCGAAAGAAAGCTCTATTCGTGGGAAAAAAAGGAATTCAATTTTATTTGGGTACAGTGTCGCACGACCGCGCAGTTTTCCATTAAAGTAATGCGGTGCTGAATCGCAAAAAATGGCCTGGTCATTAAGGGGGGAAATCCTTCCAGTCCAGAAGTGGATAAATCTTTTTCTTAGTTCTGGTCATTTTAATGAAGACCATAAAAAGAATGCTTGTCTTTTTTTTTTTTTTTTTTTACACATTTTTGGGGCGGCTCTTGCTCCCTTAAAAAAATATTAGTACAAAAATAATTGCACATACAGTAAATACACTGCTCAAAAAAATGAAAGGAACACTTTTTTTATTAAAGAATAAAGCATCAAGTCAAATAAACTCCTGGGATATTGATCTGGTCAGTTAAGTAGCAGAGGGGGTTGTTAATCAGTTTCAGCTGCTTTGGTGTTAACAAAATTAACAACAGGTGCACTAGATGGGCAACAATGAAACAACCTCCAAAACAGGAATAGTTTTACAGGTGGAGGCCACTGACATTTTTTTTCCTACTCATCTTTTCTGACTAGTTTTGCATTTGGCTGGGGTCAGTGTCACTACTGGTAGGATGAGGCCATACCTGGACCTTATAGAGGGGGTCAGTGTCACTACTGCTAGCATAAGGCCATACCTGGACCCTATAGAGGGGGTCAGTGTCACTACTGCTAGCATAAGGCCATACCTGGACCCTATAGAGGGGGTCAGTGTCACTACTGCTAGCATGAGGCCATACCTGGACCCTATAGAGGGGGTCAGTGTCACTACTGCTAGCATAAGGCCATACCTGGACCCTATAGAGGGGGTCAGTGTCACTACTGCTAGCATAAGGCCATACCTGGACCCTATAGAGGGGGTCAGTGTCACTACTGCTAGCATGAGGCCATACCTGGACCCTATAGAGGGGGTCAGTGTCACTACTGGTAGAATGAGGCCATACCTGGACCCTATAGAGGGGGTCAGTGTCACTACTGGTAGCATGAGGCCATACCTGGACCCTATAGAGGTTGCACAGGCAGTCCAACTCCTCCAGGATGGCCCATCAATACCTCCCATTGCCAGAAGGTTTGCTGTGTCTCCCAGCACAGTCTCAGGAGCATGGAGGAGTTTCCAGCAGACATGCAGTTACTCTAGGAGAGCTGGACAGGGCCATAGAAGGTCCTTAACCCATCAGCAGGACCGGTATCTGCTCCTTTGTGCAAGGAGGAACAAGATGAGCTCTGCCAGAGCCCTACAAAATGACCTCCAGCAGGACACTGGTGTGAATGTCTCTGACCAAACAATCAGAAACAGACTTCATGAGGGTGGCCTGAGGGCCCGACGTCCTCTAGTGGGCGCTGTGCCCAGATCCACCACTGGCACCCTGTGCTTTTCACAGATGAGAGGAGGTTCACCCTGAGCACATGTGACAGACGTGAAAGGGTCTGGAGAAGCCGTGGAGAACATTATGCTGCCTGTAACATCGTTCAGCATGATCGGTTTGGTGGTGGGTCAGTGATGGTCTAAGGAGACAAATCCATGGAGGGACGCACAGACCTCTACAGGATAGACAATGGCACCCTGACTGCCATTAGATATCAGAATGAAATCCTTGGACCCATTGTCAGACACTAAACTGGTGCAGTGGGTCCTGGGTTCCTCCTGTTGCATGACAATGCCCGGCCTCATGTGGCGAGGGTATGCAGCCAGTTCCTGGAGGATGAAGGAATTGATACAATTAAATGGGCCCCACGCTCATCTGACCTAAATCCAATAGAACACCTCTGGGACATTATGTTTCGGTCCATCTGACACTGCCAGGTTGCACCTCAGTCTGTTCAGGAGCTCAGTGATGCCCTGGTCCAGATCTTTGAGGAAATACCCCAGGACACCATCCGTCATCTCATCAGGAGCGCCCCAACGTTGTCAGGCATGCATACAAGCACGTGGGGGCCATACAAACAACTGAGGACCATTCTAAGTTGCTGCAATGAAATTTCAGCAAAATGGACTCGCCTGCTGCATCATTTTTTCACTTTGATTACCCAGTCCATACCATTATAGATCCTAACACATTACCCAGTCCACATCAGTATAGATCCTAACACATTACCCAGTCCATACCAGTATAGGTCCTAACACATTACCCAGTCCATACCAGTATAGATCCTAACACATTACCCAGTCCATACCAGTATAGATCCTAACACATTACCCAGTCTATACAAGTATAGATCCTAACACATTACCCAGTCCATACCAGTATAGATCCTAACACATTACCCAGTCCATACCAGTATAGATCCTAACACATTACCCAGTCCATACCAGTATAGATCCTAACACATTACCCAGTCCATACCAGTATAGATTCTAACACATTACCCAGTCCATACCAGTATAGATCCTAACACATTACCCAGTCCATACCAGTATAGATCCTAACACATTACCCAGTCCATACCAGTATAGATTCTAACACATTACCCAGTCCATACCAGTATAGATCCTAACACATTACTCAGTCCATACCAGTATAGATCCTAACACATTACTAAGTCCATACCAGTATAGATCCTAACACATTACCCAGTCCATACCAGTATAGATCCTAACACATTACCCAGTCTATACCAGTATAGATCCTAACACATTACCCAGTCCATATCAGTATAGATTCTAACACATTACCCAGTCTATACCAGTATAGATCCTAACACATTACCCAGTCTATACCAGTATAGATCCTAACACATTACCCAGTCCATACCAGTATAGATTCTAACACATTACCCAGTCTATACCAGTATAGTTCCTAACACATTACCCAGTCCATACCAGTATAGATTCTAACACATTACCCAGTCTATACCAGTATAGATCCTAACACATTACTCAGTCCATACTAGTATAGATCCTAACACATTACCCAGTCCATACCAGTATAGATCCTAACACATTACCCAGTCTATACCAGTATAGATCCTAACACATTACCCAGTCCATACCAGTATAGATTCTAACACATTACCCAGTCCATACCAGTATAGATCCTAACACATTACCCAGTCCATACCAGTATAGATCCTAACACATTACCCAGTCCATACCAGTATAGATTCTAACACATTACCCAGTCCATACCAGTATAGATCCTAACACATTACTCAGTCCATACCAGTATAGATCCTAACACATTACTAAGTCCATACCAGTATAGATCCTAACACATTACCCAGTCCATACCAGTATAGATCCTAACACATTACCCAGTCTATACCAGTATAGATCCTAACACATTACCCAGTCCATATCAGTATAGATTCTAACACATTACCCAGTCTATACCAGTATAGATCCTAACACATTACCCAGTCTATACCAGTATAGATCCTAACACATTACCCAGTCCATACCAGTATAGATTCTAACACATTACCCAGTCTATACCAGTATAGTTCCTAACACATTACCCAGTCCATACCAGTATAGATTCTAACACATTACCCAGTCTATACCAGTATAGATCCTAACACATTACTCAGTCCATACTAGTATAGATCCTAACACATTACCCAGTCCATACCAGTATAGATCCTAACACATTACCCAGTCCATACCAGTATAGATCCTAACACATTACCCAGTCTATACCAGTATAGATCCTAACACATTACCCAGTCCATACCAGTATAGATTCTAACACATTACCCAGTCTATACCGGTATAGTTCCTAACACATTACCCAGTCCATACCAGTATAGATTCTAACACATTACCCAGTCTATACCAGTATAGATCCTAACACATTACTCAGTCCATACTAGTATAGATCCTAACACATTACCCAGTCCATACCAGTATAGATCCTAACACATTACCCAGTCCATACCAGTATAGATCCTAACACATTACCCAGTCTATACCAGTATAGATCCTAACACATTACCCAGTCCATACCAGTATAGATTCTAACACATTACCCAGTCTATACCAGTATAGTTCCTAACACATTACCCAGGCCATACCAGTATAGATTCTAACACATTACTCAGTCCATACTAGTATAGATCCTAACACATTACCCAGTCCATACCAGTATAGATCCTAACACATTACCCAGTCCATACCAGTATAGATCCTAACACATTACCCAGTCTATACCAGTATAGATCCTAACACATTACCCAGTCCATACCAGTATAGATTCTAACACATTACCCAGTCTATACCAGTATAGTTCCTAACACATTACCCAGTCCATACCAGTATAGATTCTAACACATTACCCAGTCTATACCAGTATTGATCCTAACACATTACTCAGTCCATACTAGTATAGATCCTAACACATTACCCAGTCCATACCAGTATAGATCCTAACACATTACCCAGTCCATACCAGTATAGATCCTAACACATTACCCAGTCTATACCAGTATAGATCCTAACACATTACCCAGTCCATACCAGTATAGATTCTAACACATTACCCAGTCCATACCAGTATAGATCCTAACACATTACCCAGTCCATACCAGTATAGATCCTAACACATTACCTAGTCCATACCAGTATAGATTCTAACACATTACCCAGTCCATACCAGTATAGATCCTAACACATTACCCAGTCTATACCAGTATAGATCCTAACACATTACCCAGTCCATACCAGTATAGATTCTAACACATTACTCAGTCCATACTAGTATAGATCCTAACACATTACTAAGTCCATACCAGTATAGATCCTAACACATTACCCAGTCCATACCAGTATAGATCCTAACACATTACCCAGTCTATACCAGTATAGATCCTAACACATTACCCAGTCCATACCAGTATAGATTCTAACACATTACCCTGTCTATACCAGTATAGATCCTAACACATTACCCAGTCTATACCAGTATAGATCCTAACACATTACCCAGTCCATACCAGTATAGATTCTAACACATTACCCAGTCTATACCAGTATCGATTCTAACACATTACTCAGTCTATACCAGTATAGATCCTAACACATTACCCAGTCCATACCAGTATAGATTCTAACACATTACTCAGTCCATACTAGTATAGATCCTAACACATTACCCAGTCCATACCAGTATAGATCCTAACACATTACCCAGTCCATACCAGTATAGATCCTAACACATTACCCAGTCCATATCAGTATAGATCCTAACACATTACCCAGTCCATAACAGCATAGATCCTAACACATTACCCAGTCCATACCAGTATAGATTCTAACACATTACCCAGTGTCACATAATGTGCTAGTATGCGATGCATACTAGAACATTATGCATTTACTTTGCAAGGAAAAAATTTTGGAGTTAACTTCCTCTTTAACACCAACGATGGGGCATTAATCCTTCCATTGACACCAATGATGGGGCACCATTCCTTCCACTAACACCAAAGATTGGGCACTAATCCTCCCATTGACATAAATGATGGGGCACTAATGCTCCAATGGACACCAATGATGGGGCACTGTTATTCCCATAGACACCAATGATGGGGCACTATTCCTCCCACTGACACCAATGATGGGGCACTATTCCTCCCACTGACACCAATGATGGGGCACTATTCCTCCCATTGACACCAATGATGGGGCACTATTCCTCCCACTGACACCAATGATGGGGCACTATTCCTCCCACTGACACTGACAATGGGGCACTATTCCTCCCCCTAATACCAATTATGAAGCATTGTTTACTCCCACTGACACCAGGACATTTTCTTCTCCTATGGCCACATTGCGCACCCCCCCCCCCCACCTAAACTTTATAGGACAGTAAACTGGCCCTTTGTTTAGAAAGTTTGGAGACCCCTGGCCTACAGGAACTTGTATCTCCCGTTGCTCCAGAAAGCTTAAAAAAAATGAGATACATTTTGTCAATATTCTGTGTTAGCATCAAACCATCTAGTCCTATTTACTATACCTGAGGCATCCCTGATTACCGGAGATGTGCTACTGCTTCCCCCTAAATAGGAATACTGTGAGGTCTTCACTCTGGACGGACTTCTCAAATCTCTGGAAATCATAATTACCTCTGTGAGGAGAAAGGATATAGCGGCAAACGCGAAGGACCATCCATACTTGTAACTGAAATAGGTCTCTGAGTCTTTTGTACGATTCAGGATCTCATCGTTAATGCTGGATATGTAGAGGACCAGGCCGACCACCAGGGACAGTCCTGAGGAGGAAAAGGACATATTGCCATGAGATAAACAAAGGAGAGAAGATCTACATGGAGAATTCAGAGGATCCTGCATACTTCTGTGTATTGAGGAACAAGCAGATTATTGGCTGGAGGGGCTGTGCTAGGTCTGGTAGCGTCCTGGGGACAGGGAGGCTTTGGGTAGCTACATATTATGTGTGGCATGTCGTAGGACCTAGACCACATGTCAAACACATGACCGTGGACCAAATCCTGCCCGCTAAGCCTTGTCATGTGGCTCTCGCATCAGTTTTGTAGCTGGAACGTGGCGTAACTCCATTCCACATCCTCTGACTCTCACCCTCCGCTCCTTCTCCTGCTGGCACAGCTTTGCTCTCAGCAGCTCCCAAAACTAATAAATGACTGCACACGTTCATGGCAGAGACAGATCTCCCGAATCTGAGCGGAAGAACGATCTCCCTGCAAGACAAGCAGAGCCACCTACACAGGGAGGTACTAGAGCTGGGCCAGGTAGGAGAGATAGATACAAAGGAGCTTTTGGGCTGCACTTTGTGCATTGTGCACCTCCTAAAACCTGCACTCTGTACATAGCACACCCCTGAACTCTGCACTCTGTATGTAACACACAACTGAACTCTGCACTCTGTATGTAACACACAACTGAACTCTGCACTCTGTATGTAACACACAACTGAACTCTGCACTCTGTATGTAACACACAACTGAACTCGGCACTCTGTATGTAACACACAACTGAACTCTGCACTCTGTACATAGCACACCCCTGAACTCTGCACTCTGTACGTAACACACTCCTGAACCCCTGCACTCTGTATGTAACAGACTCATGAACCCTGCCCTCTGTACACAGCACACCCCTGAACTCTGCACTCTGTATGTAACACACAACTGAACTCTGCACTCTATATGTAACACACAACTGAACTCTGCACTCTGTACATAGCACACCCCTGAACTCTGCACTCTGTACGTAACACACTCCTGAATCCCTGCACTCTGTATGTAACAGACTCATGAACCCTGCACTCTTTACACAGCACACCCCTGAACTCTGTACATAATGAACTCCTGAACTCTGCACTCTGTACATAGCACACCCCTGAACTCTGCACTCTGTACGTAACACACTCCTGAACCCCTGCACTCTGTATGTAACAGACTCATGAACCCTGCCCTCTGTACACAGCACACCCCTGAACTCTGCACTCTGTATGTAACACACAACTGAACTCTGCACTCTGTATGTAACACACAACTGAACTCTGCACTCTGTACATAGCACACCCCTGAACTCTGCACTCTGTACGTAACACACTCCTGAATCCCTGCACTCTGTATGTAACAGACTCATGAACCCTGCCCTCTGTACACAGCACACCCCTGAACTCTGCACTCTGTATGTAACACACAACTGAACTCTGTACATAGCACACCCCTGAACTCTGCACTCTGTACATAACTCACTCCTGAACCCTGCACTCTGTACACAGCGCACCCCTGAACTCTGCACTCTGTACATAGCATAATCCTAAACTCTGCACTGTGTACGTAACGCACGCCAGATACAATTGGCCCTTTGAGGGCAACCATACTGCTGATGTGGCCCACAATTAAATTGAGTTTGACCCCCCTCACCTAATGATCAGTCAATAATTTCAATGGTTGGTTTATTTCACCAGTGAGAGACGGAATAACAACAAAAATATCCAGAAAAAAACGCATTTCAAAAAAGTTATAAATAGATTTGCATTTTTAATGAGTGAAATAAGAATTTGATCCCCTATCAATCAGCAAGATTTCTGGCTCTCAGGTGTCTTCTATACAGGTAGCAAGCTGAGATCAGGAGGACTCTCTTATAGGGAGTGCTCCTAATCTCAGCTTGTTACCTGTATAAAAGACCCCTGTCCACAGAAGCAACCAATCAGTCAGATTCCAATCTCTCCACCATGGCCAATACCAAAGAGCTGTCCAGGGATGTCAGAGAGAAGATTGTAGACCTACACAAGGCTGGAATGGCTACAAGACCATCGCCAAGCAGCTTGATGAGAGGGTGGCAACAGTTAGTGGGATTATTCACAAATGGAAGAAATACAAAATAACTGTCAGTCTCCCTCGGTCTGGGGCTCCATGGAAGATCTCACCTCTTGGCGTTTCAATGATAACGGTGAGAAATCAGCCCAGAATTACACGGGAGAATCTTGTCAATGACCTCAAGACAGCTGGGACCATAGTCACCAAGAAAACAATTGGTAACACACTACGCCGTGAAGGACTGAAATCCTGCAGCGCTCCAAGGTCCCCCTGCTCAAGAAAGCACATCACCCCCCACCCCTGTCAAACATGGAGGTGGAAACATTATGCTTTGGAGGTGTTCTTCTGTTAAGGGGGCAGGACAACTTCATTGCATTAAAGGGACAATGGATGGGGCCATGTACCATCAAATCCTGAGTAAGAACCTCCTTCCCTCAGCTAGGGCATGAAAATGTGTTGTGGATGGGTATTCCAGCATGACAATGACCCAAAACACACGGCCAAGGTAACAAAGGAATGACTCAAGAAGAAACACATTAAGGTCCTGGAGTGGCCTAGCCAGTCTCCAGACCTTAATCCCATAGAAAATATGTGGAGGGAGCTGAGGGTTCGAGTTACCAAACGTAAGCCTAAAATCCTTAATGACTTGGAGAGGATCTGCAAAGAGGAGTGGCACAAAATCCCTCCTGAGATGTGTGCAAACCTGGAGGCCAACTACAAGAAACGTCTGACCTATTTGCTTGCTTGCAAGGGTTTCTCCACCAACTACTAAGTCATGTTCTACGAAGGGGTCAAATACTTATTTCACTCATTAAAATGCAAATCAGTTTATAACTTTTTTGAAATGCATTTTTCTGGATATTTTTGTTGTTATTCTGTCTCTCACTGGTAAAATAAACCGACCAATAAAATTATAGACTGATCGTTTCTATGTCAGTGGGCAAACGTACAAAATTAGCAGGCGATCAAATACTTTTTTTTCCTCACTGAATTATGTAATCTGTATGCCAAGTGCCAGCAGGTGGAGTCTCACATGCTGACTGGTTCTGGACACTGTAGCTTGTGTGTACATGTTCATGTGTGTACAATAAATGGGAAGGCGGAGACTGGAGTTGTGGGAGGGGAGGAGCCGCCTATTTAAAGGCAGGCCCCCCCCCGCCTCTTCTGGGCTGCCTCTGGGATCGTTTATCCCTCCCGCCACTGCCCCTTTTCTACAACATTCCCTTCTTCTTCCTTCCTTCTTGGTGGGCCCTCTTTATTTCAATGGCCTGCCCGAACTGAAGTTTTGGCACGCTACTACCGTAGTTATTTAATTATGTTATATTATCCATCTGGGCTCTATTCCCTGACCACAAACTCTATTAGCATGTAGTTTGCTGGATCACTCAGAATCTACAAGAAAGTAGAGTCCTGAGTTTCTCATACAACATCAGTGCCTGACCTCAGAAATGCCCTTCTGGAAGAATGGTGAAACATTCCCATAGACTCTCCTAAACCTTGTGGACGGCCTTCCCAGAAGAGTTGAAGCTGTTATAGCTGCAAAGGGTGGAGCCAACTCAATATTGAACCCTAAGGACTAAGACTGGGGGCCATTAAAGTTCATGTGCGTGTAAAGGCAGGTGTCTGTGTATATATATATGGAGATCTGATGGCCTATAAATACAAACAAACAATTCTTGCTCATTGGCTGATGACTTCTTTATTTCACAAACTCTACCATGACTGAAGGTTTCCCTCTCATGGCTTCAGAATGATTATTCAGTCACAGACATTCTATAAGCCTCTCTATAAGGTGCTCCCAGCATGCCTTGTTCTACATGGTATGATTATGGACGATAATCCCGGGTTTATCATATAGATTTAGAAATGCGGAGGAAGGAGATGGGACAGCAGGAAATGGCGGATTAATAGAAGACTGGTGGGAGTGACAGGTGGACACAAGAAGAAGAGAGATTAATGCGCGGCCCCCCAGGATGAGTCAGAAAAGGCATTTTATGGATGGGGCTGGGCGGACACACATTGGGGGTTCATGAAGGACAAGCATTTTCTCCATAAGGATTACTGTTAGAACATTTGTGAGTCGATTTTAGGAAAGATTTATGTGCTCTGAGGAGTGTAAGGACAAAACAACACCAACTGCCAATCACTGGCACACTTTACTGAAGGACTGCACAGATCATAAGATCTTTGCAGCTGATTTTGGTTGGAAGAGAGATTGTCCTGTGCAAGGATTGGTTGGGGAGAGATTGTCCTGTGCAAGGATTGGTCAGAGAAAGATTGTCCTGTGCAAGGATTGGTCAGAGAAAGATTGTCCTGTGCAAGGAATGGTCTGAAAGAATATGTCTTGTGCAAGGATTGGCAGTGGAGAGATTGTCCCGTGCAATGATTGGTCGGAGAAAGATTGTCCTGTGCAAGGATTGGTCAGGGAGAGATTTTCCTGTGCAAGGATTGGTTGGGGAGAGATTGTCCTGTGCAGGGATTGGTAGGGAAGAGATTGTCCTGTGCAAGGATTGGTTGGGGAGAGATTGTCCTGTGCAAGGATTGGTTGGGGAGAGATTGTCCTGTGCAGGGATTGGTAGGGAAGAGATTGTCCTGTGCAAGAATAGGCAGTGGAGAGATTGTCCTGTGCAAGGATTGGTTGGGGAGAGATTGTCCTGTGCAGGGATTGGTAGGGAAGAGATTGTCCTGTGCAAGAATAGGCAGTGGAGAGATTGTCCTGTGCAAGAATTGGTCAAGGAGAGATTGTCCTGTGCAAGGATTGGTCGGAGACATTGTCCTGTGCAAGGATTGGTAGGAGAGAGATTGTCCTGTGCAAGGATTGGTCAGAGAGAGATTTTCCTGTGCAAGGATTGGTCGGGGAGAGATTGTCCTGTGCAAGGATTGGTAGGGAAGAGATTGTCCTGTGCAAGGATTGGTAGGGAAGAGATTGTCCTGTGCAAGGATTGGTCTGCCAGGCTTTAAACTATCCTGAAATATTTTTTTTTTCCTTTGAGATAAGGTCAGTGCCTACGGGTGTACATCCCTCTGAGGATCAAGCATCGCCAATGATGGAACCCACCTGTAACTGAGTTGGTGAACTGGCCACATACTTGTATCACTGTCCTCCTCAGGGCCCTCATCTATGTGTGATGGGCCCCACAGCAAAACCATTATCTTTATTTAATTTATTCTAATAGCCAATTCCTTTAGTGATACAAGATACTTATTGTTTTCCACAATATAGAGATTTCTCAAATGTTATGTGGATTATTTTATCCAAATGTATTTACCAAAGACTGTTGCTCAATGCATATATCACTGTGTAGGTGGCCAGCTTTGGGGCCCCATAGCGGCTGCATGGTGTGCAGTCAATTTGTGCTACACGTACATGTTCTGTCAGGGAACATGTTGAGTGGAGGAGAGCGGTGCAGTTAACTGCTTCTGCTCCTCCAATGTCCAATCACAGTCTGGGGGGCGGAGAGGTGACCAAGCTTTATTGCTTAACTGCAGCAGAGAAAAGTCAAGTCACCAACCTGGCTGTACAGTCTGGCTGAAGTGTTTATATCTTAGAACTAGATGTTCAAAAACAGGGCCATTAGAAATTAGAGGGTCCCGTACAGCCTACCTGACAGGGCCTCCCCCCCATAGAAAACATCAAATTATACTTTTGCTAAAATGCCACAACCGTGATGCTATGCAAAGCTCATGGAAAACAGGCCCTTCAATTTTTTTCTTTTTTTAGAATTTACATTTTCTTAACATTTTTTTTTTTTTTTTTTTAGAATTCTATTATCTATATATTTAATACATTTTTTTTTTAAAGTGCCCTGTTGGGGGGGCTTTGGTAAAATTTCAGGGGTCTAAACTAGGGATCCACTGATATAGTTTTTTTTGTTGCCAATACCGATACCAATATTTTGGCCATTGCATATCAGTATCGACCAATATTTTGAACATTTAAAGTTTTGCAAAATGAACACAATTTTCGACACAAATCTGTTACTGTGCTATCTGGCACCCTTTGGTGGGTGGCCGGCTGGCAGGCACCCTTTGGTGACTGGCTGGCTGGCACCCTTTGGTGGGTTGCTGGTTGGCACCCTGTGTGGTGGCTGGCTATCTGGTACAGGCAGGGCCTGTGGGTGGCTGGCTGGTACAGGCCTGTTGGTGTGTGGGTGGCTGGCTGGCACCGGGCAGCTGTGGGTGGGTGTATGTATGTGGTGGCTGTGTTAAACATACTGTGTGCACTGTACACTCACCGTCCCGAGACTCCCTGACTCCAGATGAGGCTGAGGGAGGCGAACTAAGAAGGCAGAAGCTGTCTTAGTGCACGGAGGCGCATGGCGCAACATACGCCATGACGTCACGACAATATTGGCAATATCGGTAGCCTCCAGGGCCGATTCCGATATATTGGGGAAAGTGCATATCGGCCCTCGATATATCGGCCTTGCTGATAATCGGTCGATCCCTAGTCTAAACAGACCCCTGATGTCTCACATTTGGGACAGAGAAAGTTACTGAGGACAGAAATTCATCATTAACCTTTTCGGTAGCCTCAGCTGCAGATGAATGAATAGGAAGTAGTCCGAGTCTTCCTGCACATTCACAAACTGAAGCATAAAAAATACAGTTTACTATGCTTCAGTGATCAGTACCGATATGACATATTTACAAGCCAACAGCTCTCCATCTGGAATCCAATCCTCCTGTATGCCCTCAGCAGCTACAGGAAGGAGATAAGAGAAGGGAAGCCAGAAGTACTGCTGGGGAAGCGGGCACACGGGGGGGGGGGGACAGGACAGCAAGGTGGAAGGGGGAGGAGATACAAGAATCAATCTCCCTGCAGGGCAGACAGAGAGAACATCAACAGCTCTACAGGGTGATCCACAAGGCAGTACAGTTGGCCCCCCTGTACTGGACCCAGGCCAAATCAGTTCAAAAGGGGGGCATGGGCACATGCTGAGCAGGAGGGTCAGCCGTACTCCCTTGTGGGTCCCCTTGTAGAGCTTTCAACTTTCTCTCTCTGGCTGCGCTGCAGGGAGATCAGTTCTTGTATCTACTCCCTCTTCCACCTGCTGTCCCGTCTTCCCTGTGTGACAGTACAGTTGGCCCTCCTGCTCGGCATGTGCCCAGGCCCCCCTTTATGAACTGATGGGGCCTGGTCCTAGTACAGGAGGGCTGGCTGTATTGCCTTATCAGAGGCCCTGTTCGAAAAATATAAATCCTATGGCAGGTAAAACGGCTCCCTTTTATGTATTTCATCTGTGTATTTAGCTGTTTGCCTGAAGTTCAGCACCTCATGGCCTTGAGCATCATACTTTCCTCTTCCAATTCTGAGCTCTCTCTCTCCTGGACAGTTGGCACAGTATGTAGCAGACCAGCGGCAGCTGATAACGACTCAGTTATTATACGCTGTGATTGAGTGGGAGGGACAGTGCAGGTGGCGAGCGGCCCCGTACGAGATGACAATACCTAAGGTGTGGCAGAGGCAATTCTCCGCTTCACTGCCTCCATTGAGCGAGGAGTGAAATAAACATGACCTGCAAAATGGCATTTCTGGGCCGGAAATTATCGTTGTTGTGCCTGATGTGCAGAACGCAGAGGAGACGTCCTGATATAGCAAACAATGCAAAGTGCTGGATGTGCAGAAAAGGCACCACGTTGTCACCCCCAAATGTTGCTGCTCCTCCTCCTGTGATGTCCTATTTTACCTCTAATTACCTTTCCACCATCTCTTCTTTTATACATTTTTATATTTCTGCAACTAAACAACTTGGGGGCACGCTGTGGTAACTCTGCATTGAATGGGGGGACGCTTTAGTAACTCTGCATTGAATGGGGGCACGCTGTAGTAACTCTGCATTGAATGGGGGCACGCTGTGGTAACTCTGCACTGAATGGGGGCACGCTGTAGTAACTCTGCATTGAATGGGGGCACGCTGTAGTAACTCTGTATTGAATGGGGGCACGCTGTGGTAACTCTGCATTGAATGGGGGCACGCTGTAGTAACTCTGTATTGAATGGGGGCACGCTGTGGTAACTCTGCATTGAATGGGGGCACGCTGTGGTAACTCTGCATTGAATGGGGGGACGCTTTAGTAACTCTGCATTGAATGGGGGCACGCTGTAGTAACTCTGCATTGAAGGGGGGCACGCTGTAGTAACTCTGCATTGAAGGGGGGGCATGCTGTGGTAACTTTGCATTGAATGGGGGGCACGCTGTAGTAACTCTGCATTGAATGGGGGCACGCTGTAGTAACTCTGTATTGAATGGGGGCACGCTGTGGTAACTCTGCATTGAATGGGGGCACGCTGTGGTAACTCTGCATTGAATGGGGGGACGCTTTAGTAACTCTGCATTGAATGGGGGCACGCTGTAGTAACTCTGCATTGAATGGGGGCACGCTGTGGTAACTCTGCACTGAATGGGGGCACGCTGTAGTAACTCTGCATTGAATGGGGGCACGCTGTAGTAACTCTGTATTGAATGGGGGCACGCTGTGGTAACTCTGCATTGAATGGGGGCACGCTGTAGTAACTCTGTATTGAATGGGGGCACGCTGTGGTAACTCTGCATTGAATGGGGGCACGCTGTGGTAACTCTGCATTGAATGGGGGGACGCTTTAGTAACTCTGCATTGAATGGGGGCACGCTGTAGTAACTCTGCATTGAATGGGGGCACCCTGTAGTAACTCTGCATTGAATTGGGGCATGCTGTAGTAACTCTGCATTGAATGGGGGCATGCTGTAGTAACTCTGCATTGAAGGGGGGCACGCTGTAGTAACTCTGCATTGAATGGGGGCACGCTGTAGTAACTCTGCATTGAATGGGGGCACCCTGTAGTAACTCTGCATTGAATTGGGGCATGCTGTAGTAACTCTGCATTGAATGGGGGCATGCTGTAGTAACTCTGCATTGAAGGGGGGCACGCTGTAGTAACTCTGCATTGAAGGGGGACACGCTGTAGTAACTCTGCATTGAAGGGGGGCACGCTGTAGTAACTCTGCATTGAAGGCGGGCACGCTGTAGTAACTCTGTATTGAATGGGGGCACGCTGTAGTAACTCTGCATTGAAGGGGGGCACGCTGTAGTAACTCTGCATTGAATGGGGGCACGCTGTAGTAACTCTGTATTGAATGGGGGCACTCTGTAGTAACTCTGCATTGAAGGGGGGCACGCTGTAGTAACTCTGTATTGAATGGGGGCACGCTGTGGTAACTCTGCATTGAAGGGGGGCACGCTGTGGTAACTCTGCATTGAATGGGGGCACGCTGTAGTAACTCTGCATTGAATGGGGGCACGCTGTAGTAACTCTGCATTGAATGGGGGCACACTGTAGTAACTCTGCATTGAATGGGGGCACGCTGTAGTAACTCTGCATTGAATGGGGGCACGCTGTAGTAACTCTGCATTGAATGGGGGCACCCTGTAGTAACTCTGCATTGAATTGGGGCATGCTGTAGTAACTCTGCATTGAATGGGGGCATGCTGTAGTAACTCTGCATTGAAGGGGGGCATGCTGTAGTAACTCTGCATTGAAGGGAGGCATGCTGTAGTAACTCTGCATTGAATGGGGGCACGCTGTAGTAACTCTGCATTGAAGGGAGGCACGCTGTAGTAACTCTGCATTGAATGGGGGCACGCTGTAGTAACTCTGCATTGAAGGGGGGCACACTGTAGTAACTCTGCATTGAAGGGGGGCACGCTGTAGTAACTCTGCATTGAATGGGGGCACCCTGTAGTAACTCTGCATTGAATTGGGGCATGCTGTAGTAACTCTGCATTGAATGGGGGCATGCTGTAGTAACTCTGCATTGAATGGGGGCACGCTGTAGTAACTCTGTATTGAATGGGGGCACGCTGTAGTAACTCTTCATTGAAGGGGGGCACGCTGTAGTAACTCTTCATTGAAGGGGGGCACGCTGTGGTAACTCTGCATTGAATGGGGGCATGCTGTAGTAACTCTGCATTGAAGGGGGCAGGCTGTAGTAACTCTGTATTGAATGGGGGCACGCTGTAGTAACTCTGCATTGAAGGGGGCACGCTGTAGTAACTCTGTATTGAATGGGGGCACGCTGTAGTAACTTTGCATTGAAGGGGGCACGCTGTGGTAACTCTGCATTGAATGGGGGCACGCTGTAGTAACTCTGCATTGAATGGGGGCACGCTGTAGTAACTCTGCATTGAATGGGGGCACGCTGTAGTAACTCTGCATTGAATGGGGGCACACTATACTTTGATTACTGAAGGCCCCTTTGACACTTTTTTTTAGCTCAAAGTCATGCAATTTTTTGCAGCGTTTTTTGCCGCAAAGCAATGCCTATTATATTTTTTCTGTTTGCACCACCCCCCCCCCCCCCCAAAAAATTTTGAGCACCAGCCGCCATTAGAGGAAGACTCACCGGACAGGATAAAGAAGATCCCCGACACAAAGGCCAGAATGGTCCGATGGGGCCGGATGTGTCCGACGTTGTTGAGTATAAATCCGATAAACATAAAGAAGAGGCTGACCAATGGGAAGGGAGTGGCTGACCGAATCATTTCTGCAGGAAGAAAAAAAAAAGAATTATACTAATGAAACTGTTCCTTCTGAATGAAGAGACAGAGATCAGTGATAAAGAGATCGTCATATACTGGAGATAAACTTATTGCACAGCAGTGAAGAAGAGGAAAGGGAAGAACTGGATCATCCGGATTTCTCCCTTATTAAGCAGGAGTGTGGCCCTTTCCAATATAATGTGTGTCAATACACCAGTGTATGCACTTCGGGGTTCATATCATTCATTTTTATTGGGACCCCATCAAGCAATGCATGCCTAAAACAAACTCCCTACACTCTGCGTTTCCATACATTTCGGTAGCACGTGTCAGTCTGTGTGTTTTGAGATGTGTTGCCACAGGTTGGGTCCTGATGGCCCATTGTAAATGAATTGGCCCATACAACCCAACATGGGGAGGAGCCAAAAAAATTGCTGTCAGCTCATGAGCTAAACTCATACAGTGCTTCGAAAAAGTAAAATTTCCCACATTTTGTCATGTTACAACCAAAAATGTAAATGTGATTTATTGGGATTTTATGTGATGGACCGACACAAAGTGGCCATAATTGTGAAGTGGAAGGAAAATTATAAATGATACAAATAAATCTGTGAAAAGTGTGGCTGCATTTGTATTCACCCCCCGGAGTCAATACTTTGTAGAACCGCCTTTCCCTGCAATTACAGCTGCAAGTCTTTTTGGGGATGTCTCTACCAGCTTTGCACATCTAGAGAGGACATTTCTGCCCATTCTTCTTTGCAGAATATCTCAAGCTCTGTCAGATTGGATGGAGAGCGTCTGTGAACAGCAATTTTCAAGTCTTGCCACAGATTCTCAATGTGATTTAGGTCTGGACTGTGACTGGGCCATTCTAACACATGAATATGCTTTGATGTAAACCATTCCATTGTAGCTCTGGCTGTATCTTTCGGGTCGTTGCCCTGCTGGAAGGTGAACCTCCGTCCCAGTCTCAAGTCTTTTGCAGATTCTAGAGGGTTTTCTTCTAAGATTGCCCTGTATTTGGCTCCATCCATCTTCCCATCAACTCTGACCACTTTCCCTGCTGAAGAAAAGCATCCCCACACCATGATGCTGCCACCACCATGTTTCACAGTGGAGATGGTGTGTTCAGGGTGATGTGCAGTGTTAAGCCCCGTACACACGTACCGATCGTCGGCCGAACGATCGCCCGTCTTTTGTCCCCGGGCTGTCCTGTCCGCTGAAAAGTGCAAAAGACTGCACACGAATTTTGTCGGCCAACAACAGCCGACTGCAGAAGTGATGTCATGTGATGGTTAACTTTCCGTGTGTTTTTTCTTTTCTGAGCATGCCCAGTCTTGCAAATCTGCTGTCTGTCGGCCGAAATCTGTACTGACTGGCAAACAATCGGCCGTTCTGGTGTCGGCATACAAACATTTTAATGCTTGCACGACAGATTCTGTTCGGCCGAAAGTGCGCTGTCGGCTGTCGGAAGCATCATACAAACAAGCCGAAAATCGGCCGATCGGTCGTCGGCCGAATCTTTTCGGCCGACAATCTGCACGTGTGTACGGGCCTTTAGTTTTCCCCCACACATAGCGTTTTGCTTGTAGGCCAAAAAGTTCAATGTTGGTCTCATCTGAGCAGAGCTCCTTCTTCCACATGTTTGCTGTGTCCCCCACATGGCTTCTCCCAAACTGCAAACAGAACTTCTTATGGCTTTATTGTACCAATGGCTTTCTTCTTCTCACTCTTCAAAAAGGGCAGATTTGTGGAGCGCACGACTAATAGTTGTCCTGTGGACAGATTCTCCCACCTGAGCTGTGGATCTCTGCAGCTCCTCCAGAGTTCCCATGAGCCTCTTGGCTGCTTCTCTGATGAATGCTCTCCTTGCCCGGCCGGT
Organism: Pelophylax lessonae; assembly: GCF_965119305.1. Lineage (NCBI taxonomy): Eukaryota > Metazoa > Chordata > Amphibia > Anura > Ranidae > Pelophylax > Pelophylax lessonae. The sequence goes on from NC_138778.1 coordinate 233,024,867, forward strand.
CAGTTTAGGCGGATGGCCATGTCTTGGTAGGGGCCCGGCCGGTCAGTTTAGGTGGATGGCCATGTCTTGGTAGGGTTGCAGTTGTGCCATACTCTTTCCATTTTCCCATGATGGATTGAACAGCGCTCCGTGAGATAGTCAAAGCTTGGGATATTTTTTTAAACCTAACCCTGCTTTACACTTCTCCACAACTTTATCCCTGACCTGTCTGGTGTGTTCCTTGGCCTTCATGATGCTCATTGTTCACTAAGGTTCTCTAACAAACCTCTGAGGGCTTCACAGAACAGCTGTATTTATACTGAGATTAAATGACACACAGGTGGACTCTATTTACTAATTTGGCGACTTCTGAAGGCAATTGGTTCCACTAGATTTTAGTGAGGGGTATCAAAGTAAAGGGGGGTGAATACTAATGCAGCCACACTTTTCACAGATTTATTTGTATCATTTATCATTTTTCTTGTACTTCACAATTATGTGCCCCTTTGTGTTGGTCTATCACATAAAATCCCCAAAACATAAATGTATGTTTTTCGTTATAACATGGCAAAATGTGGGAAATTTCAAGGGGCGTGAATACTTTTTCAAGGCACTGTAGATGTGAATGGCGCTTGGAGTGGGTGTTGAAGAGCGATGTCCTGCAGTCTATATTGTCCCAGTTGCGGATATGAGAACACATAAGGAGGAATGAAGAGCTATGTGACAGATTGGGGGTGGAATGGTTGGTATAGAATAGCTGCAGCCCGGGGGCCGGATGCGGCCCTTTTCTTGCCTTTTATCTGGCCCTTGGGTAAATATTCCATTCGCTGGCACCAACAATGGGGCATAATTCCTGTTACTGACACCAGAAATGGGGCACTATTCCTCCCACTGACACCATCAAAAGGGCACAATTCCTTCCAATCATGAGGCACTGGTCCTCCCACTGACACCAAAGATAGGGCATTATTTTACTCCCACTGGGCACCAGGACATTTTCTACTCCCACTGGCCCTAGTCCGGCATTTCTAAAGTATGAAGGACAGTAAACTGGCCCTTTGTTTAGAAAGTTTAGACACCCCTGGTATAGAAGGTGAAAGTAACCACCAACACCTTGCAGCAATTCTTTCTGCTCCCTCAGTTGTTGGACATTTGTGTCTGTGCTATATTTGGTCATTATACTGCCATCTTGTGGTTATTTCGGTTGTTGCACTTGCCTTTCTGTCTCTCTCTTCTGTGTTCTGTCCTGTCCCCTCCCATTTATGATGTATTTCCTGTTCCTCTTTCTTTATGCTTATGGGGATAGAGATGGCCACATCTGTCTACGCCTTTTATACAATCTGCTCGCATCCAGGAACACATTACCATGTTTTGACCTGCAGATACCATCTTCAATCATCTGCCACATTTTGTTGTCTGCTATAACTACTGCTTGCAATAAAACCTACATGGATGGAAAGAAACGGTGTCTGGTGAGTTCAGCTATCTGATAATGATTAAGTAAAAGTGGGTGATAACCATGCTAAGCTCCTATGTCAATAAGCAGCAACTTAAAGTGTGACAAACACATAAACAAAAAATATTAAAATGGTAAGCTGTCCGCAGTGATTGCATCTGCTTGTACAGGCCAGGAATAGGTCTTAGCAAGGGATAAGTCACTATTACAACAATTGGAGTCAGAATAGCGTCCTTTCACATCAGTGCCATATGTGTTCTCCTTGCCCTTCCGAGTCAGTGAGGTGCTTCTCTGACTGCACAAACCTGTGTAGGGGCCTGACTAGAGCAAGACCAATGGGCTCTTATGGGTCCTAGCCCTGCCTGCCTGTGATTTTCACGGCACAAATAAAACAAAAGGGTGCAAAGGCATTGTGCATTGCCATTACAAGTAGACAGCAAAAAATCCCCAGCGCTAACCCTGTAGCAGACCACACTATATACTATCCCAAACCAATCCGGTGCAGCCATCAGAATCAGTACAAAATGACCATCCAACAGGCAACCAGGAAAGACAGCGTGTCAGGATTCGACCACGCCCACGGCGACTAGCTAACCGAGACGCGATGAATCGTGACTGGGGAAGATAAGGGGATAACAGATTAAAGAAAATTCCTACTAAGTAATATTGGCTGTGACACTTTCACAGCCTGCACTGCCTTCGGTCACCACTAGAGGGAGACTCCACTCCAATCCAGCTGGCTGACCACACACAGGCAGATACAAATCTTACATACAATCTGGTGCACTCTAAGGGTTGGGGAGCAGTCTAGCAATTACCACACACTACTAGGATTCCTCCAGCTATCCTACAAGTTAGAACCCCTGTGCTAGTCACTCTTCCCACTGTCCCCACACCCACACACCACAAACGATAGCCTGCCACCACCCAACAGTTTGTCCGCAGACTGGTCTGCTGGGACACCAAACACACGCAGATCTCCGTCTGCTGTACAATCTGCATGCAATCTGCCAACACACAGTGCAATTGCATACAGATTGGCATGTAGCGTATATATCAAGAGATTTTAGGCACTAAAATGCAAATAATCTCTCTAGAGGTATGAGTCCTAGCTTAGTACACAGAAGTCACTTATTCATTTTATAATTTAATATCCCGAAAGTGGGCAGTGCATAAAAAATATATACAAAACAAAAGCAGTTACAAAAAATACACAAAAGATAAGAAGACACACAATTGGCAATTTGCTATGAAAAATAAAAGGGAATCAAAAAACCCAGAAATAAACTTTACCTAAGGTTATCTCTTTGGCAGAAGCATGCCGGAAATCGTGCGGGAACTCTCCAGTTCAGAACTGGCTTCAAGGAAGAACAATGTGCAAATCTCAGACTCCCAATTTATTGGAATATTGATGTGGGCTGGACTTTAGCCCTTAACGAATCAGCCACAAGGGGTTGCCCCCATCTCAGCCCACAGGATGTTCTGTGTTCTGAACTGACCAGAGTTGAATTGGCCCAGAATGGCGCTGACCGCTGGGCCAGGGATAGGAGTTCTGACACCAGCGCATTGGTCTGATTCCGACAGTATCAAACACTGCTTGCCTGCCGCAATCAGGCGCCATACAACGGTTTTGTGCAATTCTCCAGGACCCCACCCATGCCACAGACACACATTTACTCGAAGCCCCACACGTGAGCCACAAGAAGGAATTATTTTAATCTCTCTGCCACTAATATTTTAACTTTTATGAGAGATAAAATACATTCCTTTGATCTGATAAAAGCAGCAACCGCTCATAGACAGTTCGGAACCTATTGTCACCCTCCTGCGGATTTCTGCAGCCAAAATGACTAGCAGTCTTCTTTGAAGCTTCCCGGAAAGTGACAAAATTTTGTTCAATTGCATGGGGGACCTTAATTGGCAACCAGGTGTCAACTCTAACCCAGAGAGACCAGCTGTGTCCTTTCAAATGCTACTAACAGGACATGTGTGTGATAATACATTAATTAACCCAAAATGACATTACATCTACAATTCACTACGTATTTCTACAGATCACTTCATATTTCATATTTCGCTAACGCAAAGCTATTCCATATCTGCCATTTATGTTACACAGCGCTATCCGGATAAAGGTGATATATTGACAGTTTCCAGGTAGTAAACGTTTCCAGATATTGAATAAGGCCAGTGGAAATAGTAAAGTGTTTATTTGACAACCTGTAGGTATAGAATTAGAATAAAAACCAATACGATAGCAGGTTGGCCTGGTCAGTTGGAGCTCCGCCAATAGCTGCTGGGTCCACTGAAGGTGGCGGAGAGAGTCACCGATCGGATGTGATGCCACTGGGTAGAGCCGTGAATGAACGGGCCCGCCGGCGCTCCTGCGTGATTTCACCACGACTCAAAGCAGAAGTGCTGTGCCCAGGAGCAGGAAGCCAGTGTGACCAGCCTAGAATAAATGTGGGGAGCGTTGCTGTGCCTACGCTCCCCCCATGTGTTCCAGGCTGGGCACATTGGCTTCCTGCCTCCGGGCACGGCACTTTCACTTTGAGTCATGGTGACGGCGGGCCCGACCCAGCTCTCGTTGGTTCGCGGCTCTAATCGGCGGCATCACATTCCAGCTCACATGATACCACAGTGCCCAGGGCAGTCGTCCCTCCTGCCCACCCCGTTTCCCAGCCTTGGGTATGTGATGTATGGGTGTAGCAGGAACATTTAGAGGATAAATATGGATACAATGCATTAATATTTAGCTTGGGAACCTTTATATGACTGCTATGAAAGCAAATTTTATTCTTTAATATTCCAAATAAAGCCTTTGAGGAGGAGATTAGAGAGGCAGGAGGGCCTCCTAATATTTTTACCAGGGGCCCATGTTACATCCCTGGTAGAGATAAAGGTGGTCTCCAACCAGTAACACCCAGTATACAGTAAAAGCTGAGGAATGATGGGGAGGAGTGCTCCCACCTATTTACCAGTAACATTTCTACAGTTAATTCTGTGAGGTGATGGGAGATTTGTTTTCTTCCTCCCTGACACCTTCTCTGCTATGAGGGGCCCCGTGTGACAGAGTGTGATTACACCGGGCCCCCGTGTGGCGCTACCTACGCAGCAAGCAGACATGTGATGGAGGGGTGACTGGAAGTGTCAGTGCAATAAATAGCCCGATATTACTCTTCCAGTAACACATTGTTCTCCTTATTATATACCCATCCAAAGATCAGCACTGATCAGATCATATCCCGCTAAGTGTCTGTAATCTCACCAAACTGCTCCTCACCAAATATGTGCATGATCCATACATCGCTATTAATAATCCCACAATGTATCAAATGTATCCCACAATGTATCAAATGTATCCCACAATGTATCAAATGTATCTCACAATATACATTGGGGAAAAAATTATTTGATACCCTGCAGATTGTGTAAGTTTGCCCACTTACAAAGAAATGGCAGGTCTACAAATTTTAACATAGGTGTATTTTATATGATAGAGATGGGATATCAACCAAAAATCCAGAAAAAAAAAAAAACACAATACAAATGTTATAAATGGGAGTTACAGTTCAGTGAGTAAAATAAGTATTTGATTAGTAGTTGGTGGAGAAACCCTTGTTGGGAAGCACAGAGGTCAGACGTTTCTTGTAGTTGGCCCCCAGGTTTGCACACAGCTCAGGAGGGATTTTGGTCCACTCTTCTTTACAGATCTTCTCTAAATCATTAAGGTTTCTTGGCTGTCGCTTGGAAACTCGAAGTTTCAGCTCCCTTCATAAATTTTCTATAGGATGAAGGTCTGGTGACTGACTAGGCCACTCCTAGACCTTAGTGTGCTTCTTCTTGAGCCACTCCTTTGTTGCCTTGGCGGTTTTGGGACATTGTCATGCTGGAAGACCCATCCATGACCCATCTTCAGTGTTCTGGCTGAGGGAAGAAGGTTCTCATCCAAGATTTTACAATACATGGCTCCGCCCATTGGCCCCTCAATGCAGCAAAGTCAGCCTGTACCTTTAGCAGAGAAACAGCCCCAAAGCATCATGTTTACACTGCTGTGCTTGACTGTAAGGATAATGTTCTTAGGGTCATAGTCAGCATTTTTCTTTCTCCAAACACGGCAAGTTGAGTTAATGCCAAAGAGTTCAATTTTTGTCTCATCTGACCACAGCACTTTCTCCCAATACTACTCTAAATCATTTAGATCAGGGGTGTCAAACCCAATTTAATCGCGCACCATATCAGCATTATGGTTGCCCTCATAGGGCCGGTTATATCTGTAAGATTAGATGTCCAGAGCACCCCACTCCCCCTTACACCCTTACATGAGAAGTCGAGAGCCCCCCCATTCGGCCCGCGGGCCTTGTGTTTTGACACCTGTGATTTAGATGTTTATTGGCTTTAGACGAGCCTGTACATATGTCTTCCTGAGGAGGGGGACCTTGCGGGCGCTGCAGGATCTCAATCCATTGTGGCATAGTGTGTTACCAATGGTTTGTTTAGTGACTGTGGTCCCAACTGCCTTGAGATCATTCACAGCAGCTCCCGTGTAGTTCTGGGCTGATCCCTCACTTTTCTTATGTAGCACCCTGGATAAAGGAAGGTCTGTGGATGTGGTGCATCTGGATAAAGGAAGGTCTGTGGATGTGGTTTATCTGGATAAAGGAAGACCTGTGGATGTGGTGTATCTGGATAAAGGACGGTCTGTGGATGTGGTGTATCTGGATAAAGGAAGGTCTGTGGATGTGGTGTATCTGGATAAAGAAAGGCCTGTGGATGTGGTGTATCTGGATAAAGGAAGGCCTGTGGATGTGGTGTATCTGGATAAAGGAAGGCCTGTGGATGTGGTGTATCTGGATAAAGGAAGGACTGTGAAAGTGATGTATCTAGATGAAGGAAGGTCTGTATAAAACGGCCTGTGGATGTGGTGTATCTGGATAAAGGAAGGCCTCTGGATGTGGTGTATCTGGATAAGGCCTGTGGATGTGGTGTATCTGGATAAGTGTAATGTTCTGGTACCCTTATCCAAATGGGACGCATACACCTTTAAGGGCAATGACATCATCGCCGAGCGCCGCTATGAGCGGCTATTTCAATTGCCGGCTTTCTCTCACTCATTGTTCGTTCAACCGCCATGGTTGGAGCGTCCCGCTCTCTGAAGTCAGCATACCAGATCTACACATTCCTGTATCTCGCTACCTGAACCTGTTTTCGGATCCTGTGTCTCGCCACCCGATCACCCCTGGCATGCTGTTTTCACCTTCACCCTTTCACACCGCATGTTCACCGCACCTTCTCTTGTGAAGCTGGAGCTGCTGGCTATTCCCTTTGCCTGAACTGAACCGGAACCTCGCTGCCGATCCGTATCTCGCTACTGGATCACCTCTCACTACTGAACTTTGTTACTACTGCCTATCTAGTGATAAGTACCCCACAGGGGATTCCTTACTAACCTGCACTTCTACTGTCATCTACTGCATATACCAGGACTATCTCTATCTAAGCTATTTCCTATCATCTGCATAGACTGTTAGCTCTTGGGACTACCATCAACTATCCTTGCACTAGGTTACTCTGTCTTGTATACTCCATCTGCTGTCCCCTACCATCTGCACTATACTTGACATTAGAACCTATCTGCTTACTACCATCACCTAAACACTCTCCTAATACTACTCCTAGGTGCTCACCATACTATAGCCTGTCTCTCACCTATATACTCTCACATATTCTATCCCTCCATTAACATCAGATTGAGTGTATGTATATTGCATAAACAGGCTGTGCACAGTGATGAAGTCCTGAGAGTTGGATATGTTTGTTCAACAGAATCTCTACACGACTACTGAGTGTGACAATTCTGCAGCTGCAAATCCATCCACTAACAAAAACGCATGAGCGTTACAGATTGAACGAGCCTTAAAAAATTATGGATTCAGCAGAATTACCCACTCAGGTACTACAATTAAAACAGCAAGTAGATGCATTGATCCTTGCTCTTACAGAGGTAAAAAACGAAAATCAGGCTTTAAGACAGCAGGTTGGCCGTCTCACGCAGCTTTCTGTTGCTCAGCCCCGTGAGCCTAAGATAAACCCTCCTCTAGTGTTTACTGGTGATCGGAGTAAATTTCGTGAATTTAGAAACGCATGTCGATTGCTTTTCTTGTTAAAACCTCTGACCTACACCACTGACCAAATTAAAGTCTGTACCATTATCTCCTATCTGACGGGTGAACCCCGGGCCTGGGCAGACGCTCTCTTTGAAAAAGATGACCCACTCCTTAACTCCTATCCTTTATTCCTAGCGCAACTCGCTAGTTTATATGAAGACCCCAATAGGCAGAGTACTGCTGATACCCAATTGAGGGCTTTAAAACAAGGAAGGAGACCTGTTGAAGATTTCGTGGCAAATTTCAAAAGATGGTCCCCTGATTCAGGGTGGAACGACACATCTCTGCGAACGCAGTTCAGACTCGGCCTATCAGAGGCCGTTAAAGACGAGCTCGCCCGAGCGGATTTACCTGGCACTTTGGATGGCCTGATGCAGACCAGTATCAATATTGACAGACGACTGCGAGAAAGAAAGGCTGAGAAGATGGGCTTACCATTTTCCAGTCCTTCTCGGATGTCGCCTGCTGACCCTACTCCTATGGAGGTAGGAATGATACGCCCACCTTTGACCCTTTCCGAACGTGCCAGGAGGAAAACCGAACATCTCTGCATGTACTGCGCATCCTCAGATCATTTGATAAGCGGCTGTCCCCTTGTCCGCAAAAAAGAGGGTGAGTGTTCAAATGTCTTGCTAGGGGGACTAACAACTTCCTTTTCTAATCCTTATCTTTTTGTTCAATTGACATTGCAGTGGGACCAAACTAGGATCACCACCAAGGCTATGATCGACACTGGATCTTGTGGAAACTACATTGATACTTGTTTTGTCTCCTTAAATAAAATACCTATTGTTCCAAAACCCAAACCTGTCTCTGTTAGTTTTATTAACGGTACCCCTTTATCCTCCGGTCCCATCACCAATCAGACACAGGCACTCCTTGTAACTGCTGACAAGTCTCACGTGGAGACCACCACCTTTGATGAATTAACCTCACCACATTTTCCCATTATTTTGGGACTTCCCTGGTTACACATACATCAACCAATCATCGATTGGAAAACAAGAACGCTAGCCTTCTCTTCTCACTATTGCGAAACTACGTGTAATCTCCCCCCATATGGTAGGATCCTGTCTGTGGTGTCGGATGACATTATACCAAAATGTTATCAGGATTTATCGGAGGTTTTCCTTGAGAAAAACGCTCAAGTGTTGCCTCCCCATAGGGACTATGATTGTTGTATCGATCTACTCCCTAATAGTAAGTTGCCTTTCGGTCACGTCTATCCTCTTTCACAAGATGAACTCTCTCATCTCAAGGAATATCTGGATGAAAACTTGGCAAAAGGATTCATCCGACCTTCTACTTCCTCCACTGCTGCTGGACTCTTCTTTGTCCGCAATAAGGATTCTAGTCTTAGGCCTATCATTGATTTCAGACAATTAAATACCATTACAATAAAGGATCGTTATCCTTTACCTCTTATTCCTGAACTTATCGAACAGGTGCGCGGAGCTTCCTACTTTTCAAAATTGGACTTAAAAGGGGCATACAATTTAATTTGAATCCGTGAGGGGGATGAATGGAAGACAGCATTCAGAACCAGATACGGACTGTTTGAGTACCTCGTGATGCCATTTGGGTTGTGTAATGCTCCCGCAGCCTTCCAACGTTTTATAAATGAGATATTCAGAGACTTGCTTGATGTTTGTGTTGTAGTATATTTGGACGATATACTTATTTATTCTCATTCCTTACCTGAGCACATAAAACATGTAAGACTTGTGTTGTCAAGACTACTTGCACATAACTTATATGTTAAATCAAAAAAATGTTTATTCCATAAAGAGGAGGTACTATTCTTAGGATACATTATATCTAAAAATGGAATCAAAATGGACATGAGCAAAATATCCTGCATTCTGGATTGGCCTGTGCCAACCACTCGCAAAGCATTACAAAGGTTCCTCGGATTCTCTAACTACTATAGGAAGTTCATTAAGAACTTCTCTGCGATTGTGAAACCTCTCACACAACTCACAAGCACAAAAAATCATTCAAATGGTCAGAAGAAGCAAATGGAGCTTTCTGTCTGTTGAAATCAAGCTTTACTTCTGCTCCCATACTACGCCATCCAGACCCATCCCTTCAATACATCTTGGAGGTAGATGTGTCAAATATGGCAGTAGGAGCAGTTCTCTCACAACGACCAACAAACACCTCACCTCTTCACCCAGTTGCTTTCTTCTCAAAGTCATTAAGCAGCCCCGAGGTGAATTACCCAGTAGGTGAGAAAGAGTTGCTAGCCATAAAACTGGCACTAGAGAATTGGCGACATCTACTTGAGGGTACTCAATTGCCAATCCTTATATATACTGATCACAAAAACCTTCAATACCTTCAGACTAATAGAACTCTTTCCCACCGGCAGGTACGGTGGTCGTTATTCTTTTTGAGATTTAATTTTTTAGTAACCTACACACCTGCAGACAAAAATAAAAAAGCGGATGCGCTTTCACGATTAGCCGAGAATGATTGCACCGAGGTTCCCTCAGTTCCTATAATACCACATGAACGTATTGTCGGCGTCGTTCGTTCCCTGAAGGAGGAGATTTTGCACAGCATAGGACTGGATTCACCTCCACCACAACTAAATGCTGACGCAGAAGGTTTCCTTTACTACAACGATAAATTATTCATACCCCCTACTATGCGAACCAAGATCTTGGAATTGTCGCATGATGTACCTATGGCAGGACATATGGGTATGACTAAAACTTTCAATCTACTCACTAGGCAGTTTTGGTGGCCAGACATGAAGACAACCGTAAAAAAGTTCGTTTCATCTTGCGATATCTGTGCAAAGTCTAAAATTGACAATACGAAACCATCGGGTCTACTTTGTAGTTTACCAATACCCCAGGTTCCGTGGGAAGTGGTATCCTTAGACTTCATAGTAGAACTACCACCTTCCAAAGGATTCAACACCATCTTAGTGTCAGCGGACCATCTGACCAAGTTGGCACATTTCACTCCTATCCGAAGACTACCTTCATCCAAACAAACAGCGGAATTACTTGTGAAACATGTCTTTAAGTTACATGGTATTCCAAAAACACTGCTGTCTGACCGTGGTTCACAATTCATCTCAAAGTTTTGGCTAGCTCTATGTCAGATACTACGAATAGAGCGTAAACTTACTTCTCCTTACCACCCTCAGACCAACGGACAGACAGAGAGAGTTAACCAGTGCATTGAGCAATATCTACGTTGCTATACTTCATATCTACAGGACGATTGGGTGGATCTCCTCCCGCTGGCGGAATTCGCCTATAACAACTCGACCCACAGCACTACTAAACAAAGTCCATTCTACTTAAATTATGGGTTTCATCCCACACTCCTTCCACCACGTATCTTGCCATCAAGTAATCCAGTGGCATCTGATTATCTTGCCCAGATAAAGGATTCCCTGGGATTACTCAACAATACCATCTCACATGCTCATAGCCAACAAAAGAGGTACTACGACCTCCGTAGGAAACCCTCTCCCCAATATGCCATTGGGGATCTTGTCTGGCTTTCTACAAAAAATCTGAGATTAAAGATCCCTAGTAAAAAACTTGGACCTCTATTCTTGGGACCTTTCCCAATAAAGAAGCTTATTGGAAAAGCTGCAGTACAACTCACATTACCAACAGACCTCAAGATACATCCCATCTTCCATGTGTCGCTACTAAAGCCCCATGTTCCTAACCAAGGAATAAGGCCTACCATATCACCTCCACCTCCTGTACAAGTTGAAGGTGGAGAAGAATTTGAGATAAAGGAGATTCTGGATTCCCGTATCCATAGAAGAAGACTCCAATATCTAGTACGATGGAAGAACTATGGGCCCCAAGATGACACCTGGCTGGATACCGATATACATGCCCCTAGACTGATTCGCAATTTCCACTCGAAATACCCGGAAAAAACAGTTCTAGAAGCCTTCCGGAGCCGGCCTTAAGGGGGGGGGTACTGTAATGTTCTGGTACCTCTGGTCTTAATATTGGGTCCCATCTTGCTATCTAAATGGGACGCATACACCTTTAAGGGCAATGACATCATCGCCGAGCGCCGCTATGAGCGGCTATTTCAATCGCCGGCTTTCTCTCACTCATTGTTCGTTCAACCGCCATGGTTGGAGCGTCCCGCTCTCTGAAGTCAGCATACCAGATCTACACGTTCCTGTATCTCGCTACCTGAACCTGTTTTCGGATCCTGTGTCTCGCCACCCGATCACCCCTGGCATGCTGTTTTCACCTTCACCCTTTCACACCGCATGTTCACCGCACCTTCTCTTGTGAAGCTGGAGCTGCTGGCTATTCCCTTTGCCTGAACTGAACCGGAACCTCGCTGCCGATCCGTATCTCGCTACTGGATCACCTCTCACTACTGAACTTTGTTACTACTGCCTATCTAGTGATAAGTACCCCACAGGGGATTCCTTACTAACCTGCACTTCTACTGTCATCTACTGCATATACCAGGACTATCTCTATCTAAGCTATTTCCTATCATCTGCATAGACTGTTAGCTCTTGGGACTACCATCAACTATCCTTGCACTAGGTTACTCTGTCTTGTATACTCCATCTGCTGTCCCCTACCATCTGCACTATACTTGACATTAGAACCTATCTGCTTACTACCATCACCTAAACACTCTCCTAATACTACTCCTAGGTGCTCACCATACTATAGCCTGTCTCTCACCTATATACTCTCACATATTCTATCCCTCCATTAATATCAGATTGAGTGTATGTATATTGCATAAACAGGCTGTGCACAGTGATGAAGTCCTGAGAGTTGGATATGTTTGTTCAACAGAATCTCTACACGACTACTGAGTGTGACAATTCTGCAGCTGCAAATCCATCCACTAACAAAAACGCATGAGCGTTACAATAAGGCCTGTGGATGTGGTGTATCCGGATAAAGGATGGCCTGTGGATGTGGTGTATTTGGATAAAGGAAGGCCTGTGGATGTGGTGTATCTGAATAAGGCCTGTGGATGTGGTGTATCTGGATAAAGGAAGGCCTGTGGATGTGGTGTATCTGGATAAAGGAAGGCCTGTGGATGTGGTGTATCTGTATAAAGGAAGGCCTGTGGATGTGGTGTATCTGGATAAAGGAAGGCCTGTGGATGTGGTGTATCTGGAGATAGGAAAGTCTGTGGATGTGGTGTATCTGGATAAAGGAAGGTCTGTGGATGTGGTGTATCTGGATAAAGGAAGGTCTGTGGATGTGGTGTATCTGGATAAAGGGAGGCCTGTGGATGTGGTGTATCTGGATAAAGGAAGGGCTGTGGATGTGGTGTATCTGGATAAAGGAAGGCCTGTGGATGTGGTGTATCTGGATAAAGGAAGGCCTGTGGATGTGGTTTATCTGGATAAAGGAAGGCCTGTGGATGTGGTGTATCTGGATAAAGGAAGGTCTGTGGATGTGGTGTATCTGGATAAAGGAAGGCCTGTGGATGTGGTGTATCTGGATAAAGGAAGGCCGATGGATGTGGTGTATCTGGATAAAGGATGGCCTGTGGATGTGGGGTATCTGGATACAGTTCCCCACAAACGCTTACTGTACAAACTAAGGCACGTAGGTATGGACCATAAGGTGAGTACCTGGAATAAAAGCTGGCTTCAGGGGAGAGTCCAAAGGGTGGTGATAAATGTAATAAAATACAGGGTTGGCATCTACATGGCAAATGAGGTTTAATGTTGATAAATGTAAGGTAATGCATTTAGGTGCCAGAAATACGAACACATGTTACTCGCTAGGGGGAGCGCCTTTGGGGGAATCTAGGATGGAAAAGGACCTGGGGGTCCTAGTAGACGACAAGCTCAGTGATGGCATGCAATGCCAAGCTGCTTCAAGCAAAGCCAACAGAATACTGGGATGTATAAAAAAGGGGATTCACTCCAGAAATAAAGAGATTATTCTCCCTCTCTACAAGACTCTGGTCCGGCCACATCTGGAGTATTCCGTCCAGTTCTGGGCACCGGTCCTCAGGAAGGATGTGCTGGAACTGGAGAGAGTCCAGAGAAGGGAAACAAAAATAATTAGGGGAATGGAGGACATCAGCTATGTGGAAAGACTACAAGCACTGAACTTATTCTCTCTGGAGAAGAGACGATTGAGGGGGGATATGATATCAATGTACAAATACTGTACTGGCGACCCTAGCATAAGGAACAAACTATTCAGCAAAAGGGAATATAAAAGGACTCATTGCCATTCGCTAAAATTAGAAGACAAGTGGTTTAACCTTAAACTGCGTAAAGGGTTCTATACCGTTCGAGCGGTAAGGATGTGGAATTCTCTTCCACAAGCAGTGGTATCAGCAGGTAGCACCGATAGTTTCAAAAAACTATTAAATGGGCACCTTAATGACCACAACATACAGGGGTATACAATGTACAACATACAGGGGTATACAATGTACAACATACAGGGGAATACAATGTACAACATACAGGGGTATACAATGTACAACATACAGGGGAATACAATGTACAACATACAGGGGAATACAATGTACAACATACAGGGGTATACAATGTACAACATACAGGGGTATACAATGTACAACATACAGGGGTATACAATGTACAACATACAGGGGGTATACAGTGTACAACATACAGGGGGTATACAGTGTACAACATACAGGGGAATACAATGTACAACATACAGGGGTATACAATGTACAACATACAGGGGTATACAATGTACAACATACAGGGGGTATACAATGTACAACATACAGGGGTATACAATGTACAACATACAGGGGAATACAATGTACAACATACAGGGGTATACAATGTACAACATACAGGGGTATACAATGTACAACATACAGGGGTATACAGTGTACAACATACAGGGGTATACAATGTACAACATACAGGGGGTATACAATGTACAACATACAGGGGTATACAATGTACAACATACAGGGGTATACAATGTACAACATACAGGGGTATACAATGTACAACATACAGGGGTATACAATGTACAACATACAGGGGTATACAATGTACAACATACAGGGGTATACAATGTACAACATACAGGGGGTATACAATGTACAACATACAGGGGGTATACAATGTACAACATACAGGGGTATACAATGTACAACATACAGGGGTATACAATGTACAACATACAGGGGTATACAATGTAAGGTTAACAAACACACACACACTCATCATAGATTGAACTGGATGGACTGGTGTCTTTTTTTTCAACCTCACCAACTATGTAACATTTTTACAATTTTTTTGTTTAAAAGGCAGTAAACTTGGCCTTTGTTTCAAAAGTCTGGAGACCCCTGGGTCAAAACATTGCTCTTTTTTCCTGAATTCTTCCATCGTCTCTTTTCCACACTCATAATACATTCATATGGCGGATAAATACTGCTGGGATGATCCAATCTGTGATCAATATATTGATAGGAAAAGGAACGTTTCATGTTAGATTTTTCTTTGACTTACTCAGCACGCTGATGGTGGACTCTGATGTCATCTGGACGTTCATAGGCATGACGTACTCAATGGTGAAGCATCGTCCTTGTTCCTCACCTGCCAGAGGACAAACAGACACAAGATGATAAAGCCCAACTTAACATTCAGTTTAATCGGATATATTCCGGGTGCAACAAAACAAAAAATGTTCTCTCTAACAGTTCATTTCCGTACAAAGCAGCCACAGGCTGAGTAGATAAACCTGTCCTTTGCCAGCATGCTTTAAAGAAGGACCCTTTATCTCCATGTGGAAGCAGTGGTCTCCTTACAGAGGTCCCCCTGCTAAGGCATACAGTGGGGGAAAAAAAGTATTTGACCCCCTGCTGATTTTGTACGTTTGGCCACTGACAAAGTAGTGATCCGTCTATAATTTTATTGGTCAGTTTATTTTACCAGTGAGAGACAGAATAACAACAAAAATATCCAGAAAAACGCATTTCAAAAACAGTTATAAATTTATTTGCATTTTATTGAGTGAAATAATTATTTGATCTACTATAAATCAGCAAAATTTCTGGCTCCCAGGTGTCTTCTATACAGGTAACGAGCTGAGATTAGCAGCACTCTTTTAAAGGGAGTCCCCCTAATCTCAGCTTGTTACCTGTATAAAAGACACCTGTCCACAGAAGCAATCAATCAATCAATCAGATTTCAATCTCTCCACCATGGCCAAGACCAAAGAGCTGTCCAAGGATGTCAGGGAGAAGATTGTAGGCCTACACAAGGCTGGAATGGGCTACAAGACCATCGCCAAGCAGCTTGGTGAGAGGTGACAACAGTTGGTGCGATTATTTGCAAATGGAAGAAACACAAAATAACTGTCAATCTCCCTCAGTCTGGGGCTCTATGGAAGATCTCACCTGATGGAGTTTCAATGATCAATGATTCAATGATCGGGAGAATCTGGTCAATCTCAAGACAGCTGGGACCATAGTCACCAAGAAAACAATTGGTAACACACTACGCCATGAAGGACTGAAATCCTGCAGCGCCCGCAAGGTCCCCCTGCTCAGGAAATCACATGTACAGTCTGTCTGAAGTTTACTAATGAACATCTGAATGATTCAGAGGAGAACTGGGTGAAAGTGTTGTGGTCAGAGGAGACCAAAATTTAGCTCTTTGGCATCAACACAACTTGCCGTGTTTGGAGGAGGAGGAATGCTGCCTATGACCCAGAGAACACTATCCCCCACCATCACACATGGAGGTGGAAACATGCTTTGGGGATGTTCTTCTGCTAAGGGGACAGGACAACTTCACCGCATAAAAGGGACCATGGACGGGGCCATATACCATCAAATCTTGGGTGAGAACCTCCTTCCCTCAGCCAGGGATTGAAAATGAGTTGTGGATGGGTATTCCAGCATGACAATGACCCAAAACACGGCCAGGGCAACAAAGGAGTGGCTCAAGAAGAAGAACATTAGGGTACTGGAGTGGCCTAGCCAGTCTCCAGACCTTAATCCCAAAATATGTGGGGGGAGCTGAAGGTTTGAGTTGCCAAACGTCAACCTCCAAACCTTAATGACTTGGAAAGTAGACATGTGCACAGCGGGAAATTTGTTTAGTTGCGTCTCATTTTTCATTGATTCCTAACGATTCTTAATTTTGTAAAATGTGTATTTTTCTATTCCGAATAATTTTGTGTTTTCATAAGGGTCATTTTTCGTTGAATCGGAATGATCCCAAGTTCGTACTTTCGTGAGATTGCTTTTTTTTGTTGATTCGGAACACATTTCGTAATTTTTGCCAGATTGCCTTTTCCGTTGATTCGTACTTTCGTTGCATTCAGCAGGATCAAAGTGTGTGTGTGTTTTTTTTTTTTTAAACAGCAAGAAAACCAAAAAAAATGTCTCTCCCAAAATGGCGGTGCCTAACGTGTCAGAAAACAAAAAGGAAAATATCAAAATTCCCAATAATTCTAAATAGCCAAAATACAAAATTACGAAATGTAATGTACTGTATTTCGGTGCTTCCGAATTGGTACTTTTGTAAACACATTTCTATTATTCTGAATGATTCCACCATTTTGAAAGGTTAGTTTAGTTTTCTGACGTGGTTAGCCGCCGCCCCTCTGACGCCATTTTTAGAGTGAGTACAGTGGTGTGGTGAGAGAAGAGCAGAGAGTGGTATTGTTTTGGTGGATTTTGGGTGCTTTTGGTAAAAATACAATGTCTGCAGTGAGAGAGATTGCGTGTGTTGTTGTCGGGAATGGGGAAGCTGAATCACGGGGCCAGTGGTCACGATTGCCACCGGGCACCTACGATCGTTCCCTGTGAAGAGGGAACGGCAGTTTGCTGTTGTAACCACATCAGACCGTTGTTCTCTCAGCTATCAACACAGAGCCCTTGTGATCCTCCTATTTAGGAACACAGGGTGTACTGCCGATTGTTTCAACTTGCCGAAAGATTCAACCATATACGTCACTTCCGCCGCCAGTACGAGACTTCCAATAAGACTTCCAATGCAATGCCCTGGCCGCGCCATGCACAGTGTTCTCCACAGAGTTGGATTTTTCGGCAAGATGTTTCAACGCAACTGCGCATGCGCCTGACATTTGGAGCCGCTGTACATAGTTGGAGTTTTCGGCAAGATGCATGCGCAGTTGCGTTGAAACATCTTGCCGAAAAATCCAACTCTCGTTGGGCATTGCATTGGAAGTCTTATTGAAAGTCTCGTACTTGCGGTGGAAGTGACGTATATGGTTGAAACTTTCGGCAAGTTGAAACAATCGGCAGTACACAGGTCTCTGTGTTGATGTCACAAGCCCATCCTCCTCACAGTTAGAAAACACCCCCTATGCTCACATTTAACCCTTTAATTTCCCCTCTCTGCTCTTCTCTCACCACACCACTGTACTCAATCTAAAAATGGCGTCAGAGGGGCAGCGGGTAACCGCGTCAGAAAACTAAACTAACCTTTCAAAAATTTCCCCTGGGTTAACCCCTTCCCTTCCAGTGTCAATAGTACAGTGACAGTGCATATTTTTAGCACTGATTACTGCAGTAATGTCACTGGTACCCCCAAAAGTGTCAAAAATGTCAGTTAGGGGTCCAATCTGTCCACTGCAATGTCGCAGTCCCGCAAAAAAAATCGCAGATCGCCGCCATTACTAGTAAAAAAAATAAATAAATAAATAAAAATGATATAAATCTTTCCCCTAGTTTGTAGACGCGATAACTTTTGGGCAAACCAAATCAATATACGCTTATTGGGTTTTTTTTACCAAAAATATGTAGCAGAATACAAATTGACCTAAAATTATGAAAAATTAGATTTTTCATTTTTTTTTTATTGGGAATGTTATATAGCAGAAGGTGAAAAATATTGTTTTTTTTTTTTTTTTTCAGAATTGTCGCTATTTCTTTGTTTATAGTGCAAAAAATAAAAATCGCACAGGTGATCAAATACCACCAAAAGAAAGCTCTGTTTGTGGGAAAAAAAGGACATCAATTTTATTTGGGTACAGCGTCGCAAACACTGGAGAACTCTCATGCTCCCTGCTGACTGGAGAACTCTCATGCTCTCTGATCACTGGAGAACTCTCATGCTCTCTGATCACTGGAGAACTCCCATGCTCTCTGATCACTGGAGAACTCTCATGCTCCCTGCTGACTGGTGAACTCTCATGCTCTCTGATCACTGGAGAACTCTCATGCTCTCTGATCACTGGAGAACTCTCATGCTCTCTGATCACTGGAGAACTCTCATGCTCTCTGCTGACTGGAGAACTCTCATGCTCTCTGATCACTGGAGAACTCTCATGCTCTCTGATCACTGGAGAACTCTCATGCTCTCTGATCACTGGAGAACTCCCATGCTCTCTGATCACTGGAGAACTCTCATGCTCCCTGCTGACTGGTGAACTCTCATGCTCTCTGATCACTGGAGAACTCTCATGCTCTCTGATCACTGGAGAACTCTCATGCTCTCTGATCACTGGAGAACTCTCATGCTCTCTGCTGACTGGAGAACTCTCATGCTCTCTGATCACTGGAGAACTCTCATGCTCTCTGCTGACTGGAGAACTCTCATGCTCTCTGATCACTGGAGAACTCTCATGCTCTCTGATCACTGGAGAACTCTCATGCTCTCTGATCACTGGAGAACTCTCATGCTCTCTGATCACTGGAGAACTCTCATGCTCTCTGATCACTGGAGAACTCTCATGCTCTCTGATCACTGGAGAACTCCCATGCTCTCTGATCACTGGAGAACTCTCATGCTCTCTGATCACTGGAGAACTCTCATGCTCTCTGATCACTGGAGAACTCTCATGCTCTCTGATCACTGGAGAACTCTCATGCTCTCTGATCACTGGAGAACTCTCATGCTCCCTGCTGACTGGAGAACTCTCATGCTCAGCCATACTACAATACAGGCAAAATAAGTCTGCATGAGCAGAGGATCATGGGAAATGCAGCCATGACATTACAGCCCCATTTGCCATTTCTGACCTAAATAAATAAAAAGAGACATTAAGTCCGAATTCCAGCCAGAGCAGGAGAGGGTTAGACCCTCTGGTGGGTTTCTATTGCTGTCCCTTTTGGGGGAGATGTACCCTCACTTCCTGTTCTGGTGCTAAAAAGACAGGAAGTGCACAGAGATTTCTCTGATGGGGACACCGACTAATAGTGTTTTGGCTGGAGTCGGCGTTTTAAATATGAAAGCAATGTCCTTGAACATTGTAGTTGATCGGGATTGTCTTTGTCACCGGAGTTACACTTTACATCTTGAGGCACCATGGTGGTGATACAAAAGCTGATGTCCCAGCATTGCCTTAAAGTGAAGCTGCCCTGGGTACTGCCATCGCACAGTTCATTTAAAGTGGTTATAAACCCTTCCATATACCCAGTGAATGGACTATCCTCAGGAGACACACCTAGATGAAACAAATCCTGCTGCATAAGTTGTACCGTTTTATCTGCAGTGTTCTCTTCTCTACATCCATTCAAAGTGCAGAATGTATTAAGCTTGTCTGAGCTTACAGAAAGCAGGGAGCTGGGAGCTACAGTTACACTCTGCAGAGCTCAGTGAGAGCTGATTGGAGGGGAGGGAAAGGACCCCCCCCCCCCCCATTCACACAGCACACAGGAACAGAGCTGAGGCTGTCAATCACAGGCTGTGTGCTGGAGTTCCCTACCCCGTCAAAAGCTACAAATAGCAGATAGGAGAGGAAGGAGGCAGCAGATAGAAATGACACTCAGAGCTCTGGATTGAGACAAGTTCACACTATAGAGGCAGTGCCCGGACAAGGTCATCTAGAGCCCAGGGCGAACATGCCAAGTTGTGACCCCCCCCACCCCCCAAGATGTATGAGCATTATGTGTTAGCAAAATAGCCCCCCACCAAAAAACTAAGTGAGGACCAACCTGCATGCTTGCCCCCTAAGCAGATATCCCCCCTCCTACTAGTACAAATCTGCCCCCCTGCAGAAATCCCCCCTCCCAGCAGGAATTAACCTCTATGTCACAGTATGCCCCCAGCACAAATATCCCCCCCCCCCCACTCCTAGCACAAAACCTCTACCCCTCAAATTTCCCGTTCTAACACAAATCCTCTCCCCTCAACTCCAGATTCCCCCCTCCCAGTACAAATTCCACTCCCCCGTTCCCCCATCTTAGTACAACCCCCCCCCCCCCAAAAAAAATTTTCCATCCCCCCTGTAGCATATCATATTTTCTAGCACTAACTTCCCAAATCCCCCCTCTTAGCACGAATCCTCTTCCCCCATCCTTCCTCCCGAGACAATTCCCCACCAACTCACCACTCGTAGCACACCTCCCCAAACTTCCCCTCCTAGAAGAATTCTTACCCTCTGCCGCCCCCCCCCCCTTCCAACACAAATTTCCTCCCCCCAATCTCCTTGTGGTGCCCCCCCCCACCTCACATGATACTACAGTGCCCAGGGCAGCTTCCCCTCCTGCCCACCCCTTGTCTTGGTCCTGTATAAAGGGATATGTTTTGTTCATGTTTCATGACTGAGGTTAACAGCCACTTTAAATGATTCCTCTCATCCATAGGTGTGCGCAGCCTACAGTGCCTTGTACTTGGAAAAGTATTCACCCCCTTGAAATTTCCCAAATTTTCTCTTGTTACACCCAAAAACGTGAATGTATTTTATTGGGATTTTATGTGATAGACTGACACAAAGTGGCCATAATTGTGAAGTGGAAGGAAAATGATAAATTATACAAATAAATCTGTGAAAAGTGTGGGGGGGGGGGCATTTGTATTCACCCCCCTTTACTCTGATACCCCTAACTAAAATCTAGTGTAACCAATTGCCTTCAGAAGTCACCTAATTAGTAAATAGAATCCACCTCTGTGTCATTTAATCTCAGTATAAATACAGCTGTTCTGTGAAGCCCTCAGAGGTTTGTTAGAGAACCTTAGTGAACAAACAGCATCATGAAGGCCAAGGAACACACCAGACAGGTCAGGGATAAAGTTGTGGAGAAGTGTAAAGCAGGGTTAGGTTATAAAAAAATCTCCCAAGCTTTGTCCATCTCATGGAGCGCTGATCAATCCATCATGGGAAAATGGAAAGAGTATGGCACAACTGCAACCCTACCAAGACATGGCCGTCCACCTAAACTGACCGGCCAGGCCCCTACCAAGACATGGCCGTCCACCTAAACTGACCAGCCGGACTCCTACCAAGACATGGCCGTCCACCTAAACTGCCTGCCGGGCTCTTACCAAGACATGGCCGTCCACCTAAACTGACCGGCCGGGCAAGGAGAGCATTCATCAGAGAAGCAGCCAAGAGGCCCATGGGAACTCTGGAGGAGCTGCAGAGATCCACAGCTCAGGTGGGAGAATCTGTCCACAGGACAACTATTAGTCGCGCGCTCCACAAATCTGCCCTTTATGGAAGAGTGAGAAGAAGAAAGCCATTGGTGAAAGAAAGCCATAAGAAGTCCTGTTTGCAGTTTGGGAGAAGCCATGTGGGGGACACAGCAAACATGTGGAAGAAGGAGACCAAAACTTAATTTTTTGGCCTAAAAGCAAAACGCTATGTGTGGGGGAAAACTAACACTGCTCATCACCCTGAACACACCATCCCCACTGTGAAACATGGTGGTGGCAGCATCATGTTGTGGGGATGCTTTTCTCCAGCATGGACAGGGAAGCTGGTCAGAGTTGATGGGAAGATGGATGGAGCCAAATACAGGACAATCTTAGAAGAAAAGACATGAGACTGGGGCGGAGGTTCACCTTCCAGCAGCATAATTACCCGAAACATCCAGCCAGAGCTACAATGGAATGGTTTACATCAAAGCATATTCATGTGTTAGAATGGCCCAGTCACAGTCCAGACCTAAATCACATTGAGAATCTGTGGCAAGACTTGAAAATTGCTGTTCACAGACGCTCTCCATCCAATCTGACAGAGCTTGAGATATTCTGCAAAGAAGAATGGGCAGAAATGTCCTCTCTAGATGTGCAAAGCTGGTAGAGACATCCCCAAAAAGACTTGCAGCTGTAATTGCAGGGAAAGGCGGTTCTACAAAGTATTGACTCCGGGGGGTGAATACAAATGCAGCCACACTTTTCACAGATTTATTTGTATCATTTATCATTTTCCTTCCACTTCACAATTATGGTCACTTTGTGTCGTTCTATCACATAAAATCCCAATAAAATACATTTATGTTTTTGGTTGTAACATGAGAAAATGTGGAAAATTTTAAGGGGTGTGAATACTTTTTCAAGGCACTGGTGAACAAGTTTAGAGCCAGTGAAGTTGGGTCTCCCGATCTTTGTCAGCACTCCAGGTGGGAGACTCCCTGTAGAAGTCGGACAGGTTCACTTTAGAGGTTATACATTATTTACTGGTTGGAAGGTTTTAGTGAATGAGAGGAGACGGCTGCCAGGCGTGGAATCCACATCTCATTCCATGTGTAGAGCTGACTTCTCCGACACCGACCGCTCTATAAATTATAATGGAGATGGGAGCTAAAAATACCCCAGTAACGGGGTCACATAGAGGGAGGCCTGGCACTGCGCCAGTCCCTGCAGCACTGGGAGCTCCTGTGGATTCCACTCTATGGAGGACACAGGGGACACCACAGAGGTCCCGGAGAAGACTCTCCCCTATGGAGATGGACATAGAGGGCCCCTTTAAGTGATTGTTCCTTTCTGGATTCCTGGCCTCATTGAATGTATGTGCAGCTGTAACAGATTTGAGTGCTCTGGGGCCCCCAACATCACAGGCCCTGTACACCAACCCCCCCCCCCCCCAATGTCACTCCTCTTTATTCACTATAACATTATTACACATGCTGGGCTTTGTTTTCCGGGGGAACGCAGTTCCAGTACACCCACCACTGGGTGTATGCAACGACAAGGGGTGCTGCTGGGGTGTGCTGGAGGGTCTATTGTCACTCGGGGGAATCTGACAGAGGAATTTATTGCTGCTGGGAGGGATCTACTGTTGAGGGAGGGGTCTACCCTTGCTTGCTGCAGGAGAGATCTGTTGTTGCTGATAGGTATATTGTTTCTGGGAGGATCTGTTGTTACTGGGGCGATCTATTGTTGCTGGGTGGACCTATTATTGTTGGAGAGATCTGTTACTGGGGTAAAGTATATGGCTGCTGGGGAGATCTATTGTTGCTGGGGTGGAGTCTATTGTTGCTGGGGGGGTCTGTTGTTGCTAGGGGATCTATTGTTGCTGGAGTGGGGCCTATTGCTGGGTGGATCTATTATTGCTGGGGAGATCTGTTGTTGCCGGGGTGGAGTCTGTTGTTGCTGGGGATCTATTGTTGATTGGGAGATCTATTGTTGCTGGGTGGATCTAATTTTGTGCGGGGGGGGGGTCTATTGATGCGGGGGTGGAGTCTGTTGTTACTGGGGTATATATTGTTGCTGGGGGATCTTTTGTTGGTAGGGGGATCTTTTGTTGGTGGGGATTTGTTATTGCTGGGGTGGGGTCTATTGTTGCTGGGGTGGGGTTTATTGTTGCTGGCTGCAGGGGATCTATTTTACTGCTTCTCTTGTTATCATTAACAAACTCCATACTACATTCCCTAAAATGGGCAGTATTGGGAACTGGAGGGGGGGGGGGGGTAAAACCAAGGGACAATGTGTGGAGGTGAGTAGGGGGGCGAAGACAGAGAGAGTGGAGAACCTGCACCTATTTTCTGAGGAAAACAAATCCCTGCCTGTATGAATATATCTATAGGGCCTCTCTGTCCTGTCCATAGTCCATCATTCCTATATGTCTCTGTGTATGGTGCTGACCATAGTCCATTCCCTTACAGTATCTCACAAAAGTAAGTACACCCCCACATTTTTGTAAATATTAAGTAGTACACTCACTACTTTACATTGTAGCAAAGTCTCATTTCTTCAGTGTTGTCACATGAAAAGATAGAATAAAATATTTACGAAAATGTGAGAGGTGTACTTACTTTTGTGAGATACTGTATGTCTCAGTGTATGGTCCTGACCATAGACCATTCCTCTCTGTCTCTGTGTATGGTCCCTTTCATAGTCCATCTAGATACAATGGTGGTTGGGCCGGTATGTAGGTGATTGTACACTTACCTGCCAGGAAGCAGACCCTCCACAGGCCGGAATGAAGGGACATTTTGATCTCGGTGGACTGGTTTTGTGGCAGGATGATCCCCTCTTCCAGGTAGAGCCAGTAATCGGTGCTGACGGCGATTCCCAGAAGCCCCAGGCTGCAGACGGCGAACACGCTGCTAAGTAGAGTCAGGGCCTTCCTGCTGCAGGCGCCCATCCCGCAGAGCATCAGGTCCGACAGGCTGCAAATCGGGACCTGCAGAGGACCAACAGGGGATTAGTAGAATCAAGGGGGGGGGGAGGACCCAGGATTAGAGGACACTTACACACGGCAAACAACTTTTAAATAGTTTAACAGGTCATGTAAATATATGCAGATTAAGCTGAAGGATAAGAACCATGATAACATTACAAAGTTCAGAGCTATGAGAAAATCAAATATCCAGGGAGACTACAGACTCCCATTGCTGCAATATATGACTGAAATCATTTCTGTGTCACATTTGTACATGCATAACCAAGTGTGACGCTTCCAAGAGATCACACCACTCCCCAGACAATGTATTCATCTTCTTTTCTCTCCAGAAGAAAGCAGTGGCGGAGCTAGACTTTTAAAACAGGGGTGGCAAGGTATTATTTTGGGGGGTCAATATACAAAGTGCCCCCATCAATGCAGTGACCAGCGTGTCGTGCCCCCATCAATGCAATGACCAGCGTGCCGTGCCCCCATCAATGCAATGACCAGCGTGCCGTGCCCCCATCAATGCAGTGACCAGCGTGCCGTGCCCCCCATCAATGCAGTGACCAGCGTGTCGTGCCCCCATCAATGCAGTGACCAGCGTGCCGTGCCCCCCATCAATGCAGTGACCAGCGTGCAGTGCCCCCATCAATGCAGTGACCAGCGTGCCATGCCCCCATCAATGCAGTGACCAGCGTGCCTAGCCCCCATCAATGCAGAGAGACTAACCTGCAGCCGCCGCTTCTCCTCAGTCCCCCGGCGTCTCCTCGAGTCCTCCCGCCTCCACGGCAGCTCGGCCAATGGCATGCGTTCGCCTTTCGGCCAATCAGGAGCGGGTCTCAGACCGGCTTCCTGATTGGCCAGGAGGAGGATCCGTGTGACAATAGCGAATTTTCATTCACTATTGTCACACAATGGGTGGGCTCGGGGCGCGCTGCTCTGCGCCCGAGCCCACCCTCTTCTGAAGCCTATTAGAGCCTCTGGCTCTAATCAGGTGACAAAAAAAAATCCCATTGAACTCCATGCGTCCGGCGCCCCGCATGCAGATTAGGGGACCTGGACGCATGAATAGGGCTGCCACTGTCAAACAGTGTAATGTTTTCAGCGGGGTGGCAACAGGGGTGGCAAGGACTTCGTCTGGGGTGGCAATTGCTACCCCAGCTAGCCCTCTGGCTCCACTACTGGAAGAAAGGTACCATCTTTTGTTCAGGTATCACCATCTACTCCCTGTACTGAAATGCCGGCTCATAGATGACACAATTGTGTAAATCCTGGTGCCTGTGCTCACAACTGAGACAGATCAGCTCCCTGCTGCAATCTCCCTGCAATTTGCTACAAAATTATAATTTTGCAGTCTGATCCCTGGGATGGGGAGACTGAGGAAATATTTCCTCCTGCCTGCAGCAGACTGATGACATCACCTCAGCCTAGGCACAGTCACTGAGTTGAAACCTTCACTATACAGTGGGGGAAAATAAGTATTTGATACCCTGCAGATTGTGTTAGTTTGCCCACTTAAAAAGAAATGAAGGGTCTAAAATTTTTATCATAGGTGTATTTTATATGATAGAGACAGAATATCAACCAAAAATCCAGAAAAAACACATAATACAAATGTTATAAATGGAGTTGCAGTTCAGTGAGTAAAATAAGTATTTGATCCCCAAGCAAAACATGACTTAGTAGTTGGTGGAGAAACCCTTGTTGGCAAGCAGTGAGACGTTTCTTGTAGTTGGTGACCAGGTTTCCACACATCTCAGGAGGCATTTTGGTCCACTCTTCTTTACAGATCTTCTCTAAATCCTTAAGGTTTCTTGGCTATTGCTTGGCAACTCAAAGTTTCAGCTCCCTCCATAAATTTTCTATAGGATTAATGTCTGGAGACTGGCTAGGCCACTCCATGACCTTAATGTGCTTGAGCCACTCCTTTGTTGCCTTGGCGGTATGTTTTGGGTCATTCTCATGATGGAACACCCATCTATGATCCATCTTCAGTGTTCTAGCTGAGGGGAGAAGGTTCTCATCCAAGATTTTACAATACATGGCCCCGTCCATTGGCCCCTAAGAACACCGTCCCTATAGTCACCTTCCCTACAGTCACCATCCCTACAGTCACCTTCCCTACAGTCACCGTCCCTACAGTCACCATCCCTACAGTCACCTTCCCTACAGTCACCTTCCCTACAGTCACCTTCCCTACAGTCACCTTCCCTACAGTCACCATCCCTACAGTCACCGTCCCTACAGTCACCGTCCCTACAGTCACCTTCCCTACAGTCACCGTCCCTACAGTCACCGTCCCTACAGTCACCGTCCCTACAGTCACCTTCCCTACAGTCACCATCCCTACAGTCACCTTCCCCACAGTCACCTTCCCTACAGTCACCTTCCCCACAGTCACCTTCCCTACAGTCACCACCCCTACAGTCACCTTCCCTACAGTCACCTTCCCTACAGTCACCACCCCTACAGTCACCTTCCCCACAGTCACCTTCCCTACAGTCACCACCCCTACAGTCACTTTCCCTACAGTCACGCATGAAGGTGAAAACATGAAGCTTTGTAGCTGTTTCTCTGCTAAAAGTACAGGCCAAATTTGCCGCATTAAGTTGCCAATGGACGGGGCCATGTATTGTAAAGTCTTGGATGAGAACCTTCTTCCCTCAGCCAGAACCCTGAAGATGGGTCATGGATGGGTCTTCCAACATGAGAATGACCCAAAACATAACACCAAGGCAACAAAGGAGTGACTCAAAAATAAGCACATGAAGATCATGGAGTGGCGTAGTCAGTCTCCAAACCAGGGGCTTAACTACAGGGGTTGCAGGGGTTGCAATTGCAACCGAGCCCCATGCACCAGGGGGCCTGTGCGGCTCCCCTGTACACCTGGATAGGAGGGGCGGCGGGGGCAGCATGTAGAGAAATCACTGTCCTCCTTTTTCCTCCTGTAGCTGCAGGAGGAAAATGGAGGAGATTGGTTATTGGTTCCTCTGTATGCTGCCCCCGCCACTCCTCCTATCCAGTTCACTGTCTCTGGGCCCCTTTGTTCTCCCCTAGTTCCCCCCCCCCCCCATTGTGCTCCCTCCCCTCTCCTTCTGGCTGCTGCAGGGGATGAACCACGAAGGGGTCAGTAAATATGTAATTTACCAGCTCTTTCCTTTTCTGAATGGACAGAGTCATAGTCAGTGACATTGTAAAAAAATAAAAATAAAATTATAAAAAATAATACAATTAAAATATCAAAAAATAAAAACTACTGACACCAGTGGGTGAACTTCCAGGATTGCAAAGGTCACACTTGCGATCGGGCCCTGGCATTCCACCACCGTGGGGAGGCCCCAAGATGGCAGGAAGGGGGCCCAATGCAGAACTTGTGAAAGGGTCCCGCAACAAGAGTAAAGGGCCCCAGGATCAGTGGGAAGAGCCCTATTCTTGAAGGGAAGGGCCCCGGCCAGGAGTCCAGGGGGGGCCCTTCATGGTTTCTTGCACTGGGGCCCTGAAGGTTCTAGTTACGCCTCTGCTCCAGACCTTAATCCTGTAGAATATTTATTGAGGGAGCTGAAACTTTGAGTTGCCAAGCGACAGCCAATAAACATTAAGGATTTAGAGAAGATCTGTAAAGAAGAGTGGATCAAAATCCCTCCTGAGATGTGTGGAAACCTGGCCACCAACTACAAGAAACGTCTGACCTCTGTGCTTCCAACTACAAGAAACGTCTGACCTCTGCGCTTCCAAATACAAGAAACGTCTGACCTCTGTACTTCCAACTACAAGAAACGTCTGACCTCTGTGCTTCCCAACTACAAGAAACCTCTGACCTCTGTGCTTCCAACTACAAGAAACGTCTGACCTCTGTGCTTCCAACTACAAGAAACGTCTGACCTCTGTGCTTCCAACTACAAGAAACGTCTGACCTCTGTGCTTCCAACTACAAGAAACGTCTGACCTCTGTGCTTCCATCTACAAGAAACGTCTGACCTCTGTGCTTCCCAACTACAAGAAACGTCTGACCTCTGTGCTTCCATCTACAAGAAACGTCTGACCTCTGTGCTTCCAACTACAAGAAACGTCTGACCTCTGTACTTCCAACTACAAGAAACGTCTGACCTCTGTGCTTCCCAACTACAAGAAACCTCTGACCTCTGTGCTTCCAACTACAAGAAACGTCTGACCTCTGTGCTTCCAACTACAAGAAACGTCTGACCTCTGTGCTTCCCAACTACAAGAAACCTCTGACCTCTGTACTTCCAACTACAAGAAACGTCTGACCTCTGTGCTTCCAACTACAAGAAACGTCTGACCTCTGTGCTTCCAACTACAAGAAACGTCTGACCTCTGTGCTTCCATCTACAAGAAACGTCTGACCTCTGTGCTTCCAACTACAAGAAACGTCTGACCTCTGTACTTCCAACTACAAGAAACGTCTGACCTCTGTGCTTCCCAACTACAAGAAACCTCTGACCTCTGTGCTTCCAACTACAAGAAACGTCTGACCTCTGTGCTTCCAACTACAAGAAACGTCTGACCTCTGTGCTTCCCAACTACAAGAAACGTCTGACCTCTGTGCTTCCATCTACAAGAAACGTCTGACCTCTGTGCTTCCAACTACAAGAAACCTCTGACCTCTGTGCTTCCAACTACAAGAAACGTCTGACCTCTGTGCTTCCAACTACAAGAAACGTCTGACCTCTGTGCTTCCCAACTACAAGAAACGTCTGACCTCTGTGCTTCCATCTACAAGAAACCTCTGACCTCTGTGCTTCCAACTACAAGAAACGTCTGACCTCTGTGCTTCCAACTACAAGAAACGTCTGACCTCTGTGCTTCCCAACTACAAGAAACGTCTGACCTCTGTGCTTCCATCTACAAGAAACGTCTGACCTCTGTGCTTCCAACTACAAGAAACGTCTGACCTCTGTGCTTCCAACTACAAGAAACGTCTGACCTCTGTGCTTCCAACTACAAGAAACGTATGACCTCTGTGCTTCCATCTACAAGAAACGTCTGACCTCTGTGCTTCCAACTACAAGAAACGTCTGACCTCTGTGCTTCCAACTACAAGAAACGTCTGACCTCTGTGCTTCCATCTACAAGAAACGTCTGACCTCTGTGCTTCCAACTACAAGAAACGTCTGACCTCTGTGCTTCCATCTACAAGAAACGTCTGACCTCTGTGCTTCCAACTACAAGAAACGTCTGACCTCTGTGCTTCCAACTACAAGAAACGTCTGACCTCTGTGCTTCCAACTACAAGAAACGTCTGACCTCTGTGCTTCCAACTACAAGAAACGTCTGACCTCTGTACTTCCAACTACAAGAAACGTCTGACCTCTGTGCTTCCATCTACAAGAAACGTCTGACCTCTGTGCTTCCCAACTACAAGAAACGTCTGACCTCTGTGCTTCCCAACTACAAGAAACGTCTGACCTCTGTGCTTCCAACTACAAGAAACCTCTGACCTCTGTGCTTCCAACTACAAGAAACGTCTGACCTCTGTGCTTCCCAACTACAAGAAACGTCTGACCTCTGTGCTTCCATCTACAAGAAACGTCTGACCTCTGTGCTTCCAACTACAAGAAACGTCTGACCTCTGTGCTTCCCAACTACAAGAAACGTCTGACCTCTGTGCTTCCCAACTACAAGAAACGTCTGACCTCTGTGCTTCCAACTACAAGAAACCTCTGACCTCTGTGCTTCCAACTACAAGAAACGTCTGACCTCTGTGCTTCCATCTACAAGAAACGTCTGACCTCTGTGCTTCCAACTACAAGAAACGTCTGACCTCTGTGCTTCCAACTACAAGAAACGTCTGACCTCTGTGCTTACAACTACAAGAAACGTCTGACCTCTGTGCTTACAACTACAAGAAACGTCTGACCTCTGTGCTTCCATCTACAAGAAACGTCTGACCTCTGTGCTTCCAACTACAAGAAACGTCTGACCTCTGTACTTCCAACTACAAGAAACGTCTGACCTCTGTGCTTCCATCTACAAGAAACGTCTGACCTCTGTGCTTCCCAACTACAAGAAACGTCTGACCTCTGTGCTTCCCAACTACAAGAAACGTCTGACCTCTGTGCTTCCAACTACAAGAAACGTCTGACCTCTGTGCTTCCCAACTACAAGAAACGTCTGACCTCTGTGCTTCCATCTACAAGAAACGTCTGACCTCTGTGCTTCCAACTACAAGAAACGTCTGACCTCTGTGCTTCCCAACTACAAGAAACGTCTGACCTCTGTGCTTCCATCTACAAGAAACGTCTGACCTCTGTGCTTCCAACTACAAGAAACGTCTGACCTCTGTGCTTCCCAACTACAAGAAACGTCTGACCTCTGTGCTTCCAACTACAAGAAACCTCTGACCTCTGTGCTTCCAACTACAAGAAACGTCTGACCTCTGTGCTTCCCAACTACAAGAAACGTCTGACCTCTGTGCTTCCAACTACAAGAAACCTCTGACCTCTGTGCTTCCAACTACAAGAAACCTCTGACCTCTGTGCTTCCATCTACAAGAAACGTCTGACCTCTGTGCTTCCAACTACAAGAAACGTCTGACCTCTGTGCTTCCAACTACAAGAAACGTCTGACCTCTGTGCTTCCATCTACAAGAAACGTCTGACCTCTGTGCTTCCATCTACAAGAAACGTCTGACCTCTGTGCTTCCAACTACAAGAAACGTCTGACCTCTGTGCTTCCAACTACAAGAAACGTCTGACCTCTGTGCTTCCAACTACAAGAAACGTCTGACCTCTGTGCTTCCAACTACAAGAAACGTCTGACCTCTGTGCTTCCATCTACAAGAAACGTCTGACCTCTGTGCTTCCAACTACAAGAAACGTCTGACCTCTGTGCTTCCAACTACAAGAAACGTCTGACCTCTGTGCTTCCAACTACAAGAAACGTCTGACCTCTGTGCTTCCAACTACAAGAAACGTCTGACCTCTGTGCTTCCATCTACAAGAAACGTCTGACCTCTGTGCTTCCAACAAGGGTTTCCCCACCAACTACTAAGTCATGTTTTTTCTTGGGGATGAAATATTTTACTCTCTGAACAGCAACTTAATTTATAACATTTGTTTTATGTGTTTCTTAATGGATTTTTGGTTGATATTGTGTCTCTATCATTTAAAATACACCTATTATAGACTCTTCATTTCTTCGTAAGTGGGTAGAGGATTAAATAATTATTTTCCTCACTGTATACCAGGGGTATTGAATTAAAATTTGTTGAGGTGCAATCAGTAACATTTTCAATTTTCAAACAGCAGAGGTTCAATCCCCCCCCCCCCGAAAGTGCTCTATGCATCTTTACATCTTTACTGGAGATCTCTGCCCCTTTACATCACCCCAGTAGTCATTTCTGCCCAATGCATATCACCCCCCCCCCCCCCACACACACACACACGTGGAGTGTTCTTCCCTCTTCCTCCCCCCCTTCCCAAAGCAGACCCCTCTGTATATTCACATCCAGCATAGCAAGCTTCCACCATCCTTCAGTGCAAGGTACTCTGACCCCCCCTCCGCTACCTCACAGGTACACAGAGTAGGAGGCCAGACAGATCAAGAGAAAAAGGCACAGTAGCACTGCATGGGGGGCAGAAACGAGAGCTGCCAAAGTTAACTTTGCATATTAAAGCAGAATTCCACCCAAAAGTGGAACTTCCACTCATTTGTTTCCTCCCCCCCCCCCCTCCGTTGCCACATTTGCCACCTTTCAGGGGGGAGGGGGGAACGGGTACCTCTTTTTGACAGGTACCCTTCCCCACTTCTGGTATACGGCGCCGCGGCACCATCCCTTGGATGTTTGGTCCCCTCCTCCATCCCCCGCCGCCGAGCCAATAGGAATGCGCAGCGCACTTCGTGCATGCACAGTAGGGACCCGACCGTGAAGCCGCAAGGCTTCACGGTCGGGTTCCCTTACCGGCAATGGCAGCGGCAGCACCCGACAGCCAATGGAAACATCGGCTGCGGTGCCAACATCGCTGGACTCCAGGACAGGTACGTTTCCTAATATATATATATATCCTAATATATATATATATATATATATATATAAAATTCAACAGCTACAGTATGTGTACAGTATGTGTAGCTGCTGACTTTTAATTTTTGGAGGGGGGGGTGGAACTCCGCAGAAGGAGTTGGTAATTGGTTGCTAGGACCTCTCTGTGTCCTAGCAACCAGTCATCTGCTAGTTAAAATGCAAAGTTATCTCAGGCAGCTCCCGCTCCCACCCCCCATCCAGTGCTGCTGTGCCCTGCTGTGATAATGACAGTGGTGGTGTCTGGGGGAAGGAAGTGGCTCCTAAATGGCGCAACCACTGGTTCAGATGGGTCAGGATGCCTGCTATAGACTATCACTGACTATGATACTGTTGCTGGATATTGTGATATGTTTAGGGAGAGTTAATGACGGGTCCCGTTAACGATAATTTAACCCCTTAACTCCATAAATTATAATATCAGTTGAAGTATCGGGCCGGCACTCACCAGCTACCCATATACATACAGCAATCAGGCTGATCACATTTATACATATACAGTATAAAGATCGCATAGTTACATAGTTTGTGTGGCTGAAAAAAGACACAAGTCCATCTAGTTCAACCAATAATAATTGCAGTTCCCTTTTACTACATTGTTACATTTCCATGAATGTTTCAGTGTAATCAAGACGTTTCCCGTAAAGACTTTTCCATGTATCTTCATTGATAAGAATATTAATAGGAATATATATTATTGTAAAAGCAAATTCTGATGAATTTCTGATCTCTAATATTGAAAAATATTTTAATATTAAATATTGACCAAACATTACAATAAACTCCGATTCCATACAAGGAACTCTGGGAGAGATCACACATCGTATCCATAGGAGATGGGCAGAGAGAGCAACATTTGTGTCTCCTCTTGCTACGGATCGACCCTCTGATCCCAATTAAACGGCATGTAGTGAAGTCTTAATGAGCAGCGCGGGCAGAGCCGGCTGATGGGGGGCCGGTATCCAGGCAGATTAATGAGGGGACTTTTGAGAGTCCTCTGAAAGTCCTTCACAGCATGATTACAGCACATCTGCTCCGCTGCCAATGCATGCTTACACGGGCGCACAGCAGACCTGTGTCTTGTACGGGGGTGGGGGGGGGCAATGGGGGGTTATGTCTATAGCAACCAAGCTGAAAATTCCTTGCAGCACTCAAACTGTACAGGAGGATGACATCTGGAGTCTGATTGGGCACAATAAAATGACAACTGAAACATTTTGGATTTCCCATAATTTCCTGTCCTGGTGATAAGGGTTACTGCGGGGACATAGAAAGCAGTAATAGAGGGTCTAACCAGTGCTGTATCTTGGCCTAGGCCAACAAGGCCCAGGCCTAGGGCGGCACTTTGCAGGGGAACAGCAAAAAAGCTGCACCCTGCACACAAAAAAAAACAGCCTCCTCCCGGTTCCCACAAGAAAAGGGTCTCCGCCGGCTTGCGCTACACTTTTAATATAGTGCCAGTCTTATGGGGTGAATTGGGCCAGAGGGCAGAGTCCAGGAGGCGAATCGGTCTGGCACCCCCATAAAGCGGTCAGTGATGAGGCTGCACTGATGGGCAGTAATGAGGTGGCACTGATAAGGCTGCACAGATGGGCACTGATGAGGCTACACTGATGGGCACTGATAGACTTGTGGTCTGTGGTTCACAGATGGCAGGGCGGGTCGTAAACAGTAAAGGGCGTGGCTTTTACAGGAAGGGGTTGGTCATATGTAAATTAGGGGGTGCACAAGTTTAGTCAGGCCTAGGGCAGCACAAAACCTAAATACACCACTGGGTCTAACCTTTCCACCCTCCATCCAAAACTTGGATGTACATTCCCATTACAGCACAATACAGAGTTCTCTGGTACAGTTTTACTCAATGTGATTGGAAACTGCCAAACGTTTGTGGAAACCCATCCAAATTGAGTATAGATGCACAAAGCCAGCTCCATACTGAAGAGGGCTCTTCACAAGGCCAAGTTACTACAAGGATGGTGACCATTTGCACCCTCTGGACCTGCAATAGTGAGAGAACATAGCAAGCCGTCACCTGACTATCCTAGCCCCCCCCCCCCCCCCGTGAACAAAGCCAGATCAATAAAGGCGGGGTGTGACCAGTTTAGTTTGGTGGAGCTCATGTTTCCTTCACAGAGCCCTGACCTCAACCCTACGGAACACCTTTAGAATGAATTGAATCCCATCAACTCCATATTAATGGCCAAAGGGAGATAGGGCAACTCTATATTAATGGCAGTTGTAAGCCAGGCCTTTTTTTGGTGCCCAATGTGGGACCTGATGCATTAGCTAGGTCTTCTTATTCAACATCAGTATTTGACCTTACAAATGACACAAATTGTGGAATTCCTTCCCAGAGGAGTCGAGCTAGCTCCATATAGACATGGTCTGACCAGTGTGGTATGGAGGAACGGGAGTGTCCTGCACAGAGCCGTGACCTTAGCCAACTCAACTGAATGCCTATGGGATGAATTGGATGGTGAGCCAGGTCTTCTCAGCCAACTTCAGTACCTGACCTCACAAATACGCAAATATTCCCACAGACACCCTCAAAAATCTTGTGGAAATTCCTCCCAAAGGTGGCAACTCCATATTAATAGCCAAAGGGAGATAGGGCAACTCTATATTAATGCCAGTTGTAAGCCAGGCCTTTTTTTGGTGCCCAATGTGGGGCCTGATGCATTAGCTAGGTCTTCTTATCCAACATCAGTATTTGGCCTTACAAATGACACAAATTGTGGGATTTCTTTCCCAGAGGAGTCGAGCTAGCTCCATATAGACATGGTCTGACCAGTGTGTTGTGGAGGAACTGGAGTGTCCTGCACAGAGCCGTGGCCTCAGCTATCTCAACTGAACGTCTATGGGATGAATTGGATGGTGAGCCAGATCTTCTCAGCCAACATCAGTACCTGACCTCACAAATACGCAAAAATTCCCACAGACACCCTCAAAAATCTTGTGGAAGTTCTTCCCAGGAGAGTGGAGGATGATAAAGCTGCAAAGGTGGCAACTCCATATAAATGGCCAAAGGGAGATAGGGCAACTCTATAGTAATGACCATAGGGATGGGGGGGCAACTCCATGTTAAGGGAGGAAGTAGGGAAAGGTCATACTAACAGCCATGCTAGAGGTGGGGGAGACAAGTAACTCCATATTAATGGCTATAGAGAGGAAGTGGGGGACAACGCCATATTATTGGCCATGATTTTGGAATGGGATGTCCAACAAGCTCATATGGGTTTGATGGTCAGGTGTCCACAGACTTTTGGCTATCAGTGGTCTCCAAACTGCAGCCCAGAGGTGGGATATGGCACTATTCCTCCCACTGATACAAGACATTATTCTGCCTACTGACACCAGCAATGGGGCCCCATTTCTCCCACTGTCACCAACAATGGGTCCCCATTTCTTCTACTGTCACCAACAATGGGGCCCAATTTCTCCCATTGACACCATAGGGCCCCATTTATCCCGATAATACCAATGATGGGGTCCCATTTCTTCCACTGACACCAACAATGGAGCATTAATTTCTTCCAATGATACCAATGGTGGGGCCCTATTCCTCCCTTTAATACCATATGTGGTGATGTTTACTCCAACTGATGCCAAGAAAATTCCCTCTCCCGCTGGCCCTCCTAAAGTCTGAAGGACAATATATTGGCCCTTTGTTTAGAAAGTTTGGAGACCCCTGGTGTATATCAAAGCCTCAGTTTTCAGAATGTAGCTCTACAGCACACAGAGGTATCTCTAAATTTTTTGGGGACAACGCCATATTATTGGCCATGATTTTTGAATGGGATGTCCAACAAGCTCATATAGGTTTGATGGTCAGGTGTCCACAGACTTTTGGCTATCAGTGGTCTCCAAACTGCAGCCAAGGTGTGGGATATGGCACTATTCCTCCCACTGATACAAGACATTATTCTGCCTATTGAAACCATCAATGGGGCCCCATTTCTCCCACTGTCACCAACAATGGGTCCCCGTTTCTCCCATTGACACCATAGGGCCCCATTTTCTCCCAATAATACCAATGGTGGGATCCCACTTCTCCCACTGTCACCAACAATGGGTCCCCATTTCTTCTACTGTCACCAACAATGATGCCCCATTTCTCCCATTGACACCATAGGGCCCCATTTCTCCCGATAATACCAATGGTGGGGTCCCATTTCTTCCACTGACACCAACAATGGAGCTTTTCTTCTACTGTCACCAACAATGGGGCCCCATTTCTCCCATTGACACCATAGGGCCCCATTTCTACCGATAATACCAATGGTGGGATCCCATTTCTTCCACTGGCACCAACAATGGAGCTTCATTTCTTCCAATGATACCAATGGTGGGGCCCTATTCCTCCCTTTAATACCATATGTGGTGATGTTTACTCCAACTGATGCCAAGAAAATTCCCTCTCCCGCCGGCCCTCCTAAAGTCTGAAGGAGAATAAATTGGCCCTTTGTTTAGAAAGTTTAGAGACCCTTGGTGTATATCAAAGCCTCAGTTTTCAGAATGTAGCTCTACAGCACGCAGAGATATCTCTAAATTTTCAGAATGCCCCCCCCCCCCAACAGTGGCTAAAGGTATATCTACGAATTATCAGGACGGGGCCCCCACATACATAGGAATAATGTCACAAAGTGAAGATTATAGTAAAAATGTGCCTTTGACCTCCCAAATTAAATGCAAATGAGCCATTCCATTTTCTTCCAGCAACCCCCCCCCTCCCCCTCCCCATTAGTAAAAAAAAATCCCTGACACACTAATTACATCCCATGGAAAGGATTAACTGTGTTATTATTGGTGAAATGATTTATAAAATAGAGGAAATGAGATCGTTCCTTGTTATTTGTAGAGGCAGAATGAGGTACGGAGGACGGGTGAGAATACTAAACATATCATTAGGGGTGAATGGCGAGGCGTGCCTTTGTACGATAACACGGATTGGGGTCGTCAGGGGTCTCTTACTTCGTGTCAGAAAGTCTGGAAGCAACACTGAGTACTCATCAACCTATTGTATCATTCGGGGCAGTGGAGGAAAACACCATGTGCTCGACTGATGAGGACATCATGGTCCAGTTCTGCTCTGGTAATGACATGAAATCCCTGCGCACTTCTTACATACATGTAACTCATACCATGTAGTCATGGTCAGGAGATCCAGCCATGCGTTAGAATGGTGAAGATGCGTGATATAAGTGAGTTTACCTCTCATATAATTGTTGGTGGCAGATGAGGTCAATGCAGCATCTCCTGGGATTTACACCCTAGGCCAGTGATGGGGAACCTCGGCACCCCAGATGTTTTGGAACTACATTTCCCATGATGCTCATGCACTCTGCAGTGTAGTGGAGCATCATGGGAAATGTAGTCTGGGATGCCAAGCAATGTTCCCTCTAATTTTTTACTGAGCTGAGCAAATAAAAAAATTTCTGAGCGCAAACCTTTAGATTGAGCAATGGGGGGGGGGGGGGGGGACGTCAATGCAGAGTGACCAGCTTGCCCCAATCAACTGCAGAGTGCCACAGCAATGCCCCCAATAAACTGCAGAGTGCCACAGCAATGCCCCCAATAAACTGCAGAGTGCCACAGCAATGCCCCCAATAAATTGCAGAGTGTCACAGCAATGCCCCCAATACATTGCAGAGTGTCACAGCAATGCCCCCAATACATTGCAGAGTGTCACAGCAATGCCCCCAATACATTGCAGAGTGCCACAGCAATGCCCCCAATACATTGCAGAGTGCCACAGCAATGCCCCCAATAAACTGCAGAGTGCCACAGCAATGCCCCCAATACATTGCAGAGTGCCACAGCAATGCCCCCAATACATTGCAGAGTGCCACAGCAATGCCCCCAATACATTGCAGAGTGCCACAGCAATGCCCCCAATACATTGCAGAGTGCCACAGCATTGCCCCCAATAAACTGCAGAGTGCCACAGCAATGCCCCCAATAAACTGCAGAGTGCCACAGCATTGCCCCCAATAAACTGCAGAGTGCCACAGCATTGCCCCCAATAAACTGCAGAGTGCCACAGCATTGCCCCCAATAAACTGCAGAGTGCCACAGCATTGCCCCCAATAAACTGCAGAGTGCCACAGCATTGCCCCCAATAAACTGCAGAGTGCCACAGCATTGCCCCCAATAAACTGCAGAGTGCCACAGCATTGCCCCCAATAAACTGCAGAGTGCCACAGCATTGCCCCCAATAAACTGCAGAGTGCCACAGCATTGCCCCCAATAAACTGCAGAGTGCCACAGCATTGCCCCCAATAAACTGCAGAGTGCCACAGCATTGCCCCCAATAAAATGCAGAGTGCCACAGCAATGCCCCCAATAAAATGCAGAGTGCCACAGCAATGCCCCCAATAAAATGCAGAGTGCCACAGCAATGCCCCCAATAAATTGCAGAGTGCCACAGCATTGCCCCCAATAAATTGCAGAGTGCCACAGCATTGCCCCCAATAAATTGCAGAGTGCCACAGCAATGCCCCCAATAAATTGCAGAGTGCCACAGCAATGCCCCCAATAAACTGCAGAGTGCCACAGCATTGCCCCCAATAAACTGCAGAGTGCCACAGCATTGCCCCCAATAAACTGCAGAGTGCCACAGCATTGCCCCCAATAAACTGCAGAGTGCCACAGCATTGCCCCCAATAAACTGCAGAGTGCCACAGCATTGCCCCCAATAAAATGCAGAGTGCCACAGCATTGCCCCCAATAAAATGCAGAGTGCCACAGCATTGCCCCCAATAAAATGCAGAGTGCCACAGCATTGCCCCCAATAAAATGCAGAGTGCCACAGCAATGCCCCCAATAAAATGCAGAGTGCCACAGCAATGCCCCCAATAAAATGCAGAGTGCCACAGCAATGCCCCCAATAAAATGCAGAGTGCCACAGCAATGCCCCCAATAAAATGCAGAGTGCCACAGCAATGCCCCCAATAAAATGCAGAGTGCCACAGCAATGCCCCCAATAAAATGCAGAGTGCCACAGCAATGCCCCCAATAAAATGCAGAGTGCCACAGCAATGCCCCCAATAAAATGCAGAGTGCCACAGCAATGCCCCCAATAAAATGCAGAGTGCCACAGCAATGCCCCCAATAAAATGCAGAGTGCCACAGCAATGCCCCCAATAAAATGCAGAGTGCCACAGCAATGCCCCCAATAAACTGCAGAGTGCCACAGCAATGCCCCCCCGCGACCCCGTGCACTTACCTCACGGACGGTCACGGCACTCTGTCTTCAGTCCCCGGCTTCCAGCTTCCCGCGTCTCCATCCTCCCGAGTCCCGGCGCCTCCTCCTCGGCCAATGGCATGAAGTTGGCCTTTCGGCCAATCAGGAAGCGGGAGGACCCGCTCCCTGATTGGCCAGGAGGAGGATCCGTATGACAATAGCGAATTTTCATTCGCTATTGTCACACGATGGGCGTGCTCTCGGGGTGCACGCTCTGCTCCCTGGCCGCTCCGTCTGCGGCTGCGCCGTCTAACTAGGTGCTTGCGCGGGACGTAATTTCCACTGCGCGACCGCGCACGCGCGCACCTTAAAGGGAACACTGATGCCAAGGTGCTCTATGACAGTGGTGGTGTACCTCGGCACCCCAGATGTTTTGAAACTACATTTCCCATGATGCTCAACCACTTTAAGGCCGGAAGGATTTCCCCCCTTAACCACTTGCCGACCAGTCACGTTGACTGTACTGCGGCAAAGTGGCTCGATTCCGCCCAGCAACGTAGACCTACGTCGCTGGACTCCTCCCCTTCTGGGCGGCGCTCGCGCGCCGCCGGAGGCTTGCACCCACTGTATTCAGTCACAGCGGGAGTCGGGCCAGGTGATCACCGCCGCTCTTCCCCGATCGTTGGGGAATCGAGTTTGGAGATCCGCCTGCTTGTGTAAACAAAGCGGGCAGATCTCCTAAGTGACAAACAGTGACAGATTGCAGGGTTCAGCACAGCTGAACCTGCGATCTGTCCCTGTGTCACTCAATCCCCTCCCCCCACACACGTCAGTAAGCACCAGGCATACATTAACCCCTCCCTCTCCAATAAAGTTAACCCCTTCCCTGCCAGTGTCATTTTTAC
Source organism: Pelophylax lessonae (assembly GCF_965119305.1). NCBI lineage: Eukaryota > Metazoa > Chordata > Amphibia > Anura > Ranidae > Pelophylax > Pelophylax lessonae. The sequence continues at coordinate 233,065,886 of NC_138778.1, forward strand.
AGTAACAGTGCATATTTATAGCACTGATAGTCACTGGTACCCCCAAAAGTGTCAAAAATGGCAGTCAAGGGTCCGATCTGTCCGCCGCAATGTCGCAGTACCGCAAAAAAAAATCACAGATCGCCGCCATTACTCGTTAAAAAAAAAAAAAACACCAAAAATGACAGAAATCTTTCCCTTAGTTAGTAAACGCAATAACTTTTGCGCAAACCAATCAAAATACGCTTATTGCGATTTTTTTTTTTACCAAACATAGGTAGCAGAAAACAAATTGTCTGAAAATGTTAAAAAATTTTCATTTTTACATTTTTTTGGGGGGCAATTTCATATAAAAAAAATGTGAAAAATATTGTTATTTTTGCAAAATTGACGCTCATTTTTTTGTTTATAGCGCATGGTCAAAAAATCGCACAGGTGATGAAATACCACCAAAAGAAAGCTCTGTTTGTGGGAAAAAAAGGACGTCAATTTCATTTGGGTACAGCGTCGCACGACCGCGCAATTGTCCGTTAAAGTCACGCAGTGCCGAATCGCAAAAAGTGGCCTGGACGTAAGACAGCAAAATCCTCCGGTGGTAAAGTGGTTAATGACCAGGCCATATTTTGCAATTCGGCACTGCGTTACTTTAACGTAAAATTGTGCGGTTGTGCGACGCTGTACCCAAATAAAATTGACGTCCTTTTTTTCCAACAAATAGAGCTTTCTTTTGGCGGTATTTGGTCACCTGTGCGATTTTTTTTTTTTTTTTGCACTATAAACAAATAAAGAGCGACAATTTTGAAAAAAAAAACACTATTTTTCACATTCTGCTATATAACATTCCCCCCAAAAAATAAAAAAATCAAAAAAAAAAATCAAAATTTTAGGCCATTTTTTCTGCTACATATTTTTGGTAAAAAAAAAAATCCCAATAAGCATATTTTAATTGGTTTGCGCAAAAGTTATTGCGTCTAATAACTACGGGAAATGGCGGCGATCTGTGATTTTTTGCGGACCTGCGACATTGCGGCGGACAGATCGGACCCCTAACTGACATTTTTGACACTTTTGGGGGTAACAGTGACATTACTACAGTAATCAGTACTAAAAATATGCACTGTCACTGTACTAATGACACTGGCAGGGAAGGGGTTAACAGTGTGAGTGATCAAGGGGTTAAAGAAAAGTGGAGGAAAGGGAAGAGGCCGCGCCCCACCGCCTACTGAAAAATTTAGATTTTTACATTTTTTTTATTGGGAATGTTATATAGCAGAAAGTAAAAAATATTATTATCTGTATAGCAGATTGCTGGGCAGTGGATGTATTCAGGGCTGTTTTTCAGAGGGAATGCGGGGGAATGCAGTTCCACCACCTCCAACACTGAATGTATTTTATAGCAAGGTGTGCTGGAGGGTCTATTGATGCTGGGTGCCGAGGGATCTATTTTCGCTGTTGGGGATCTATTTTTGTGTTGGGGTCTAATGTTGATGGACAGGTCTATTGTTGTTGTCTGGAGGGGGGGGGGTCTTATGTTGCTAGGAGGGATCTACTGTTGAGGGAGAGGTTGGAGGGTCTATTTATACTGGCTGCTGGGAGATCTGTTGTTGCTGGGGTGGTATTTTGTTGCAGGGGTCCATTGTTGCTGGGGGGAGGTCTGTTGTGTGGAGGATCTATTAATACTATGGTGGGGTCTGTTGTTGCTGGGGGAGTCTATTGTTGCCGGGGTGGTATTTTGTTGCAGGGGCCCATTGTTGCTGGGGGAGGGGAGGTCTGTTGTGTGGAGGATCTATTGTTGCTGTGGTGGGGTCTGTTATTGATGGGGGAGTCTATTGTTGCCGGGGTGGTATTTTGTTGCAGGGGTCCATTGTTGTTTGGGGGGTCTGTTGTGTGGAGGATCTATTGTTGCTGTGGTGGGTCTGTTATTGATGGGGGAGACTAGTGTGGCTGGGGTGGCATTTTGTTGCAGGGGTCCATTGTTGCTGGGGGGAGGTCTGTTGTGTGGAGGATCTATTATTGCTATGGTGGGGTCTGTTGTTGCTAGGGAAGTCTATTGTTGCTGGGGTGGTATTTTTTTTGCAGGGGTCCATTGTTGCTGGGGGGGGGGGGGGTCTGTTGTGTGGAGGATCTATTACTGCCGTGGTGGGGTCTGTTGTTGCTGGGGGAGTCTATTGTTGCCGGGTGGTATTTTTTTGCAGGGGTCCATTGTTGCATGGGGGGGGGGGGCTTTCTCCTTCTCCTACAAAGTTACAATGTACAGTCTGATCACTGGGGGAGGGGAGACTGAGGAAATGCTTCCTACTCCTTCTACAATGTTACAATGTACAGTCTGATCGCTCGGGGAGGGGAGACTGGGGAAGTGCTTCTCCTGGCTGCAGCAGACTGATGACATTGTCTTGCCATAGGTAAAGCCAATGACTGGAGACACAGGATAGCTTGTACTGTAATGTATGATGTACATGTCAGGAATTGATGCAGACTTGTAAAATTACTGCAAGGTCCACGAAAGTGTACTTGCTCAAAAATAGTGCTGTGTGTGTATACAGTATAAACAGGGGCAGGGGTATATATGGGGGGTATATACAGGTGGGAGGGGTATATACAGGGGGGAGGGGTATATACAGGTGCATCTCATAAAATTAGAATATCATCAAAAAGTTAATTTATTTCAGTATTTCATTTCAAAAAGTTAAACTCCTATATTTTCTATAGATGTTACACACAGAGTGAGAGATTTCCAGCATTTCTTTCTCCTAATTTTACTGATTATGGCGTACAGTGACACCCCAAAATTCAGCATCTCAGAAAATTAGAATATTACATAAGACCAATAAAAAAAAAGATTTTTAATAGAGAAATGTTGTCTTAGTGAAAAGTCTGTCCATGTACAGTATAGGATGCACTCGGTTGGTGTCAGGGTACCAATAGCAGGAGGGCTCTAGGACCCAGTGTCCGTCAGAATAGGAGAAGGGCTCTAGGACCCAGCAACTCTGTCAGCCCCTTACCTGGGCCTTTATAAGGAAGCCAGCCCTTCTCTAAGTGCTGTTTGATCTTCAGCTTCTACCAACATCCTGTTTCCTGTGATTCCTGGTTCCTGACTCGGCTTGTTACACCTCCATCTCCAGCTTGCTTCCTGACTTTGACCTCGGCTTGTTTAACGGATCTCCTCTGCCTGCTACCTGTCCAGACCTTGGCTACCACTTGACCTTGTCTCCTCCGCTACCCACCTGGCATCGAACCTCGGCTTGAATCAACCACCCTCTGTCTCAGCGATCCTAAGTACCTGCTTCATCTCACAGGTGTCACCTGCCTGCAGTAACCCCGCAGCACCACAGCGGTATCCCTGAACCCTTTTCTGCAAGCAACTCTGCAGGCGACCTGTGCGACTTTGGGCCTAACTCCTCCTGCCTCATCTCCAGGGGAGTTTGGCACTTAGCTGCAAGGGAAGCCCTCTCTCCATTGGCCTCCAGCACTTGATACCTGATAGTGTCAAACAGCCAGGATGTCTGAGGCCGAGAGAGGTGCTTCTGCACTTGAAACCCTATGTCAGCAGATAACGGCTCTGACACAAGCAGTCAAAAATCTGCAGGAAGGTTACTTCCAACTTGAGGGGCGGTTCCATGCCCTCACAGGTTCCATGACTTCCACCGAATCCAACCAAGCCTCTAGCCCCGCCTCTACACCAGTGTCCTCCACATCAGCTGTTGCCGCTCCACCCACTGTGGTACTGCCTCCTCCAGAGCCCAGAGTTCCCACTCCTGAGCGTTTTTCAGGGGACCGGCGGAGGTTCAGAGCTTTCAGGAATGCCTGCGAACTTTACTTTGCCCTGCAACCTAGGACCTTCGCTTCAGAAACTGTCCGAGTGGGGTTCATCATCTCCCTTCTATCTGATGAACCACAATCCTGGGCCCATAACCTCCTAGAACGAAAGGATGAGGTGCTGAACTCAGTCTCCATGTTTTTTGAAGCCATGGCTACTTTATATGATGACCCACAGAAAACTGTCACCGCAGAGTCTGCCCTTCACTCCCTGGTGCAGGGAAGACGACCAGTAGAGGATTACATTGGGGAGTTCCGTAGATGGGCAGCTGATACCGGATGGAATGATGCAGCTTTGAAGTTTCAATTCCGTTTAGGCCTATCCGAAACAATCAAGGATGAGCTGGCCAGGTCTGAAGCTCCCGCCACGCTAGAGACTCTGATCCAAACTTCCATCCAGCTAGATAGGCGTCTGCGGGAGCGACGCTTTGAGCGTTCTCAGACCTTTCGGCCAACCTGGGTACTGCCCAAGGTCCCGGCTCCAACACTTCCTGCCGCTGCTCCTCTAAATACCTCCAATATAGAACCAATGCAGATTGGTCTGCTTCGACCCGCTTTAACCCCAGAAGAAAGAGGACGCAGGAGGCAAAACAATCTCTGTCTCTACTGTGGAGCATCAGGACACTACCTTCGCAACTGTCCGTTTCGGCCAAGTAAGTCCAGGCACCTGTACCCTACATATCTTCAGCTGTCCGGATCACTATCTACTCACATTATTCTCCCCATCTCTCTGCAGTAGGCTGGAAGGGAGGTCAAACTGCGGGCAATAATTGACTCTGGAGCTTGCAGCTGCTTCCTGGACATCCTGGCACATTCCTCTGACTACCAAGGATCAAAGACTAGACATACACCTAGCTGATGGAAGTCAACCTAGTTCAGGACCTGTTACCCAAGAAACAGTCCCTATTCTCACAACCACAGACACAGGGCACCAGGAACTTCTCTGTTTTGATGTGATCAGTTCTCCAATTTTTCCAGCTATTCTTGGAATCCCGTGGCTACAAGCCCACAACCCATCAGTGGACTGGTCCAGAGGGGAGGTCACCTTCTCATCCAGCTACTGCAGCACTGCGGTATCCCCACGCTAACCAACCCCCATACCTGCCTGACCATACAACCAGCAACAGACACCAGTCTAGTAGTCCCTTCAGTCTACCATGACTACCTCGACGTCTTCGACAAAAAGAAAGCCGAAACCTTGCCTCCACACCGATCATATGACTGTCCTATTGAATTGCTCCCTGGAGCGGAAATTCCCTTCGGGCGCATCTTCCCTTTGTCCGAGGTGGAATTGGAGGCTCTCAGACAATACATAGATGAGAACCTAGCCAAAGGTTTCATTCATCCCTCTTCCTCACCTGCTGGCGCAGGCATCTTCTTTGTTGAAAAAAAAGACCACTCCCTCAGACCCTGCATCGACTACCGGGAGCTCAACAAAATTACCATCAAGAATAGGTACCCTCTTCCCCTCGTTCCGGAGTTGTTCCAGAGGTTTCGAGCAGCCCGGGTATTTACAAAACTGGACTTAAGAGGGGCTTATAATCTAGTTTGCATCAGAGAGGGGGACGAGTGGAAAACGGCCGTCAGAACACGCTTTGGCCACTTCGAATACCTTGTAATGCCATTTGGGTTATGCAACGCCCCCGCAACATTTCAACACCTGGTCAATTATATATTCCGAGAATACCTTGACTTATTTCTGATCGTCTACCTGGATGATATCCTGATCTTCTCCCCCTCTCTCGAGCTCCACCGAATCCACGTCAAGAAGGTATTGAGTACCCTCCGCAGGCACGGTTTGTATGCCGAGGCCGAGAAATGCGATTTTGAAAAACAATCTATTCAATTTTTTGGGCTTGTAATCTCCATTGGGGGAATCTCTATGGATCCCCAGAAGGTCACAGCAATCCTAGACTGGCCTGCACCTACAGACCGAAAGGGAGTCCAAAGATTCGTAGGCTTTGCCAATTTCTACCGGAGATTTATTAAGGACTTCTCCACTATCATCGCCCCAATTACTCAACTCACACGTCTCCACACCCGTTTCCTCTGGAATCAGGAAGCCCAAGTAGCCTTTGAAAAACTCAAAACCTTGTTTACCTCTGCTCCGGTGCTGCAACACCCGGACCCAGCGCTCCCTTTCGCTCTTTAAGTAGATGCTTCTGAAGTGGCGACGGGAGCCGTGCTTTCTCAGCGGATGGGCCCAAAAGCTCTATTACACCCAGTAGCCTTCTGCTCTAAGAAATTAAACCAGGCTGAGAGAAACTACGACGTGGGTGACCGAGAGCTTCTGGCTATTAAAGTGGCCTTTGAAGAGTGGAGATATCTATTGGAGGGCGCAAATCATCCGATCATGATTTTTACGGACCACAAAAACGTAGAGTATCTGAGGTCCGCCAAACGTCTAAGACCCCGACAAGCTAGATGGGCATTATTCTTCTCACGATTTAACTTCCATTTAACCTATAGACCAGGATCCAAGAACGGGAAGGCAGACGCCTTGTCCCGGATGTTCCCTGAATCCACAGAACCTGCTCCACCGAGCACTATTCTTTCGGCCCAGAACTTTTTATTGATTCAACCCAGCTTGAAATCGGTCATTGAACGAGCCTCTGCTTCATGCCCTGAATCTGAGCAGGTCTCGTTAAGGAAACAAAATGGATTACTCTGGCACCAGGATAAGGTCTTCGTGCCTCAGGAGGCAAGGCTTCAGGTCTTCAAGACGTACCACGACCACCAGTTAGCCGGCCACTTTGAAGTTCGTAAAACAAGTGAGCTCATCCAAAGGTCCTTCTGGTGGCCCAACCTTAGTCGAGACTGTAGAGCCTATGTTAAATCCTGCTCTGTGTGCCTACGTAGCAATGGTGACAAGACAAGGCCCTGGGGACTACTGAGACCCTTACCTATTCCTAACCGTCCATGGGAAGGTATCTCGATGGATTTTATTGTGGAGCTTCCGCCCTCGGAGGGTTTTACTGCCATTATGGTGGTGGTGGATCGCCTGTCGAAGATGGCCCATTTTCTACCCTTGGTAGGCACTCCTTCAGCAACTGAGACTGCCCACATTTTCCTCAAGGAAATCGTGAGACTCCACGGCTTTCCCGGAAGCATTGTTTCTGATCGGGGGGTACAATTTACCTCCAAGTTTTGGAGAGCTCTGTGTAACGCCCTGAAAATAGAACTTTGCCTCTCATCAGCATACCACCCTCAGAGCAATGGACAAACAGAGCGTACGAATCAAACCTTGGAGCAGTACCTCCGCTGTTTCTCAGCCTTTTCACAGGATGACTGGGCCTTGTTGCTTCCATTTGCGGAGTTTGCTTATAACAATTCACTACACTCAGCCACAAACCAGTCTCCATTCTGGGCCAACTATGGATTCCACCCACTTGCCTTGCCTGACACTATATTCGAATCTGCAGTACCTGCGGTCCAGGACAGACTTGCTTTTATACAGCAAAACTATCAAACCCTTCAAGAATGCATACTGAAGGCTCAAACCGACTACAAGAAATTTTTTGACAAGAAAGCAGGGGGAATCCCTCCTTTAAAATTGGGGATGAGGTATGGCTGTCTACGGCCAATCTGAAACTGCCTTGCCCATCGAAGAAGCTAGGGCCTAAATACATTGGTCCGTTTCCAATTAAACGAGAGGTAAACCCAGTGGCTTTTGAATTATGCCTGCCGGATTCTTATAGGATTCACCCAGTTTTTCATGCCTCTCTCCTAAAAACGGCCATTCCAGATCCATTTCCTGGGAGAGTGGAACTTCCTCCACCATCAGTAACTGTTGGTGAAGAAACAGAATATGAGGTGGAGTCAATATTGGATTGCAGGAAACAAGGCAGGCAAATACAATATCTGATCAAATGGAAGGGGTATCCACCCGAAGAAAGCTCTTGGGAACCAAAGATCAACATCAGTGCCCCTAGACTCCTTCGGGAATTTCATGCCAGATATCCAAGGAAGATGGCCCGGTTGGGCATCCGGAGGCTACCCATTGGGGGGGGCACTGTCAGGGTACCAATAGCAGGAGGGCTCTAGGACCCAGTGTCCGTCAGAATAGGAGAAGGGCTCTAGGACCCAGCAACTCTGTCAGCCCCTTACCTGGGCCTTTATAAGGAAGCCAGCCCTTCTCTAATTGCTGTTTGATCTTCAGCTTCTACCAACATCCTGTTTCCTGTGATTCCTGGTTCCTGACTCGGCTTGTTACACCTCCATCTCCAGCTTGCTTCCTGACTTTGACCTCGGCTTGTTTAACGGATCTCCTCTGCCTGCTACCTGTCCAGACCTTGGCTACCACTTGACCTTGTCTCCTCCGCTACCCACCTGGCATCGAACCTCGGCTTGAATCAACCACCCTCTGTCTCAGCGATCCTAAGTACCTGCTTCATCTCACAGGTGTCACCTGCCTGCAGTAACCCCGCAGCACCACAGCGGTATCCCTGAACCCTTTTCTGCAAGCAACTCTGCAGGCGACCTGTGCGACTTTGGGCCTAACTCCTCCTGTCTCATCTCCAGGGGAGTTTGGCACTTAGCTGCAAGGGAAGCCCTCTCTCCATTGGCCTCCAGCACTTGATACCTGATAGTTGGGGCTCCTTTTGCATGAATTACTGCACCAATGCGGCGTGGCATGGAGGCGTGGCATGGAGGGGATCAGCCTGTGGCACTACTGAGGTGTTATGGAAGCCCAGGTTGTTTTGATAGCGGCCTTCATCTCCTCTGCATTGTTGGGTCTGGTGTCTCTCATCTTCCTCTTGACCAGGAGCAGACTGACCATTTAGGCACTGGCAGAGGGCCCGGGGTCAGTAGGGGGCCCCATGAGAAGCTCCACACGTCATACAGGGGTGGGTCTCCTCGTGTAGTATGGGGGTGAAAGAGGGAACCCCCTTATCTCTCTCTCACCCCCTTATCTCTCTCTCACCCCCTTCTCTCTTTCCCACCCCCTTCTCTCACTCTCACCCCCTTCTCTCTCTCTCTCATCCCCCTCTCTCTCTCTCATCCCACCCCCCCACCCTATCTCTCTTCCCTCCTCTCTCACTCTCCCCCTCTCTTATTTACCCTCTTTTTTCTCTCTCTTCACCCCTCTCTCAACCCCCTCTCACTCTCACCACCCCTTCTATCAACCCCCTCTCACGTTTTCACCCCCCTCTCACTCTCTCATCCCCTCTCTCACCCCCCCCACTCCCTCTCTTTTACCCTCTTTCTCACTCTCACCCCCTCTCTTACTTACCCCCTTTCTCTCTCGTCCCAGCCCTCTCTCATCCCCCTCTCTCTCACCCCTCCTCTCTCACTCTCCCCCCTCTCTCTCTCACCCCTCTCTTATTCACCCTCCTTTCTCTCAACCCCCCTCTCACTCTCACCACCCCCTCTCACATTCTCACCCCCTCTCTCTCACCTCCTCTCATACTTACCCTCCTTCTGTTATTCATCCCCCTTTCTCTCTCATCCCAGCCCTCTCTCCTGCCTCACTCCCCCCCCTCTCTTTTTCACCCTTGTTTCTCTTTCTTTCCCCCTCTCTCACCCCCCTCTCACGTTCTCACCCCCTCTCTCTCAACCCCCTCTCACGTTCTCACCCCCTCTCTCTCTCAACCCCCTCTCATGTTCTCACCCCCTCTCACTTTCTCACCCCTCACTCTCTCTCCCTTACCCTCTTTCTCTTTCACCCCCCTCTCACATTCTCACCTCCCTCTCTCTCAACCCCCTCTCACTCTCTCACCCCCTCTCCCACCCCCCCCCCCCCACTCCCTCTCTCTTACCCTATTTCTTTCTCATCCCCCTCCTCTCTCACCCTCTTTGTACCCAGCAGACGCTACCTACAGCCCCCGAAAAACCACACCCAATGTTTGCCATAGCATGCAGAGCGTGCCACACCTTTTTCTCTAATATTAGGGCCCAAATCTTGATCTTGCACACAGGCCCAGTGCTTTTATAAAATGTTCTCGGCTGCGTCAAACTCGCTCATCCGTGTCTCTATGGACTTACTTTGTGCACTGGTCCAAATCATTTGGTGGAGGGGGGATTAGGGTGTGTGGGGGGGGGGGGTCATGGTGTGGGGGTGTTTTTCAGGGGTTGGGCTTGGCCCCTTCGTTCCAGTAAAGGGAACTCTTAAGGCGTCAGCATACCAAGACATTTTGGACAATTTCATGCTCCCAACTTTGCGGGAGGAGTTTGGGGATGGCCCCTCCCTGTTCCAACATGACTGCACACCAGGGCACAAAGCAAGGTCCATAAAGACATGGATGAGGGAGTTGGGGGGGAGGAACTTGACTGGCCTGCACAGAGTCCTGACCTCATCCCCATAGAACATCTTTGGGATGAATTTGAGCAGAGACTGCGAGCCAGGCCTTCTGTCCAACATCAGTGCCTGACTTTACACATGCACTTCTGGAAGAATGGTGAAACATTCCCATAGACACTCCTAAACCTTGTGGATGGCCTTCCCAGAAGAGTTGAAGCTGTTATAGCTGCAAAGGCTGGGCCAACTCAATATTGAACCCTACGGACTAAGACTGAGATGTTATTAATGTTCATGTGTGTGTAAATGCAGGCGTCCCAATACTTTTGGTAATATAGTGTGTGTATATATTTATATATATATATATATGTTTGTAATGAGCAATTAGTGTGAAATGTGAGGATAAATGATTTGTTTGTATTTTTCCTCTGAACCCAATGATGTCTCGGCAGCCTGGAGCTCCACATCTCTACTTCTGATCCACTTTGTATAATCTTCTTATTAACCTTCTCTTTATGTATCGCCGGCTGAGGATGGGAAATAAGAGGTAAATGGGATGTTTATGGCAGAGCAGTCAGTAAGTAGGCCAGTATGTATGGTTTATATTACCATAATAGCTGTATTTATGTATATATAATTGCAGCGCTCGGCATGTTAGAAATAATGTGCAGCTTAAGGCATCCGTGCCCGCCTTGGTCCCTGTAGAAAACTGTCCTATAAATGGTCCATGTAGGACGCCGTAAATGGTTCAAATAGGGTGCCGTCCTGTAAATGGTCCATGTAGGATGCTATCTTGTAAATGGTCCATGTAGGATGCCATCCTGTAAATGGTCCATGTAGGATGCCATCCTGTAAATGGTCCATGTAGGATGCCGTCCTGTAAATGGTCCATGTAGGATGCCGTCCTGTAAATGGTCCATGTAGGATGCCGTCCTGTAAATGGTCCATGTAGGATGCCGTCCTGTAAATGGTCCATGTAGGATGCCTTCCTGTAAATGGTCCATGTAAGATGCCGTCCTGTTATCTGGTCCATGTAGGACGCCATCCTGTAAATGGTCCATGTAGGACGCCATCCTGTAAATGGTCCATGTAGGACGCTGTCCTATAAATGGTCTCAACTTGTGCACGTTCCTCAGTAAAACATTGATCTCTGCTGCCACTACCGGCCTCTTTCAGCTCACCAGGGCCGCCATTGGGGGGGACAGCCCATACACATGTAAGGGGCCCAGGCATCCCGCGGGGCCCGGGAGCAGGGCACTGGTGTTCCACCAGTGTGGGGAGGGGGCGTGCCGCTCGCTGCCCGCCGCTTCTTCTAGTTTTGATGTATGGCCTCTCAGTTTGGGATATATGCCCATCAGTGGCAGCTTCTTGTTTAGGCGATGCGCGTGTGCAGGAATTCATCTTGCATGCACAGTTGAGAGCGGGGCCTGGTGCCGTCACTGGCCGACATCATCCACACCACCACCACTGGTCCCATTCACCACCACTGATCCCATCCACCACCACCACCACTGATCCCATCCACCACCACTGGTCCCATGCACCACCACTGGTCCCATCCACCACCACTGGTCCCATCCACCACCACTGATCCCATCCACACCACCACCACTGATCCCATCCACACCACCACCACTGATCCCATCCACCACCACTGGTCCCATCCACCACCACTGATCCTATCCACACGACCACCACTGATCCCATCCACCACCACTGGTCCCATCCACCACCCCTGATCCTATCCACACCACCACCACTGATCCTATCCACCACCACCACCACTGATCCCATCCACCACCACCACCACTGATCCCATCCACCACCACCACCACTGATCCCATCCACCACCACTGACCCCATCCAGAGGCATAACTACAGGGGACACTTGTGCAACCGGGCCCCATGCTCCCAGGGCTTGTGTGGCCCCCTGTACACCTGGATTGGGGGGGCGGCACATAGAGGAACCGATCACTTCATTTACCTCCTGCAGTCGCTAAATGCTCGCTTCTCCTCTCCCTCCCGCAGGCATTCAGTGGCCAGGTGGTCAGGCCCAAAGCTGTGTAAGGGGCGCCAATATTTCTGATGGTTGCCCTGCAGCTCACTGAGGGGTTTGGCGGCTTTGCGTGGGGGGGGGGCACTCTTCTTGTGGTGCTCCCCCACCTCACATGATACTACAGTGCCCAGGGCAGCCACCTCTCCGGCCCACCCCTTGTCCCAGCCTTGGTCACATTGCTTTGCTTATACACCGGACGGGCCCAGGCTAGATAAAGCAGAGCTTCTGTAATGCTTAGGAGCCATTTAGGCCCATTGTAGCCAAACCACACAAAAAAAAAAACACCTTAATTTCCACCTTCCCCACCCATCATAAAATAACCCTGTACTGACCAAAATCCCTGCCCATACCCTTAGTAGAGATGGTGGAGAGATTTTACAATATAATAGTTTAAAGCTGCTTATATTTTCTCTTTCCTGGTCCCTCTCCCCTCATCAGCATTCTCATTTCTTTATAAAAAAACATAGTTTCATTACATGCCTTATTTTAGCCCTAGTGATGTCATCCCTGGTTTCCTGTGCTTCTCTATGCAATTCAAGCAGATCATGGCTGGTGGGTAGGAACAGTAGGCTGCTGTACATAGCTTACTGAAAACATCACAGCCCCCTGCCTCAGTACTGCTCTCAAGAGCCCTCAGCCCTGATGGAAGCAGTGGGAGGAGTTATGCAAATATCAAAACGCCTTGATTGGGAGGTGTCAGTCTGGAAGAGTGGGCGTTTCCATGCAGACTGCCCAATGGGCATTCCCAAGCAGGCTGCCTAATGTGCTTACCCTGAGAGGTTGCATTTGCATGCAGACTGCCAATTGGGCGTTTCCAGGCAGGTTGTGTTTGCATGCAGATTGCCCAATGGGCATTACCAGGCAGGTTACCAAAGGGACGTTTACAAGCAGGCTGCCCAATGGGCATTCCCAGGCAGGCTACCCAATGGACGTTCCCAGGCGGGTTGCATTTTGCGTGCAGACTACCCAATGGGCATTCCCAGGCAGGCTACTCAATGGACGTTCCCAGGCGGGTTGCATTTTGCGTGCAGACTACCCAATGGGCATTCCCAGGCAGGCTACCCAATGGGCATTCCCAGGCAGGTTGCATTTTGCATGCAGACTTCCCAATGGATGTTCCCAAGCAGGCTGCCTAAGGGGCATTCCCAGCCAGGTTGCATTTGCATGCAGATTTCCCAATGGGCATTACCAGACAGGCTGCCCAATGGGCATTTCCAGGCAGGCTGCTCAATGGGCATTCCCAAGCAGGCTGCCTAATGAGCCTACCCTGGCAGGTTGCATTTGCATGCAGACTGCCCATTGGGCGTTCACAGGCAGGTTGTGTTTGCATGCAGATTGCCCAATGGGCGTTACCAGGCAGGTTACCAAATGGGCGTTAACAGGCAGGCTGCCCAGTGGGCATTCTCAGACAGGCTGCCCAAAGGGCGTTCCCAGGCAGTTTGCATTTTGCCTGCAGACTACCCAATGGGCATTCCCAGGCAGGTTGCATTTTGCCTGCAGACTACCCAATGGATGTTCCCAAGCAGGCTGCCTAAGGGGCATTCCCAGCCAGGTTGCATTTGCATTCAGATTTCCCAATGGGCGTTACCAGACAGGCTGCCCAATGGGCATTCCCAGGCAGGTTACATTGGCATGCAGACTACCCAATGTGGATTCCCAGGCAGGTTGCATTTTGCATGCAGACTATCCAATGGGCATTTCCAGGCAGACTGCATTTGCGTGCAGACTGCCTAATGGGCATTCCCAGGCAGGTTGTATTTTGCATGCCCACTACCCAATGGGCATTTCCAGGCAGGCTGCATTTGCTTGCAGTCTACCCAATGGGCGTTCCCAGCCAACTTGCAATGGCATGCTGACTGCCCTAGTTAACGCCTCCACGTTTGAAAGAACTGAAATCCAATGAATGAAAGGGGTGGGCCAGTAACAGTCAGGCTGGGAAGAAATGTGCTCCAGTCAGGAAATGAGATGGGCTCTGTATGACTTGCTGCAGCTTCTAATGCACATTGTGAGAAGCTCACAGTGTGCAGTGAAATCAGAGAAAGCCGTTTCAGTCCAGGAGATGAGTCGGTACACTTGTGTAAGACTGAAGGGGAATCTTTCCTGAAGCGGGGCACCATACGACTCAGGGGCCGTTTCATTGAGTGTGATATAAATGAACGCTCAGGAAACACACCTTCCAGCCGGTACAAGCTGAGCAGATTGTGTGATATGTGGCGGATGGGTGTGAAATCTCCAGGCAGATGGGAATAATTACCCCAATTTGTCCTTTGTAGAATCTTCCTCCGTCCTTTGTGCCACCACAATAGACATTGATTCCGCTGCCACTCTTCCAGAACGCCGGGATTATCTTCTCCCGGAGAATCGGATATATTGGATGTCCTCCCCCAAAGGAGTTAAATCTTCACCGATCCGGGAAATTCTTCCCTTTCATGTGCTCTGTGCTCAATCCATGGAGAGGAGAGACCCCCGCCGAGCGGAATCCACGCTCTTCCTATCCAACCATACCGAATATCAGAAGCAGCGACTTAATCGCCATTCACCCAAACGCTGCATTAACTCAGTATTGATTCCTCCAGCTGGGTGAATGTTCCACCTGCCTCGCTATGGACGTCTTCCTTCAAATGCATCTCCTCATCCATGGAAAACCAATCACTGTCATCTCCTGTAACATTGTGTTGTCATTACAAAAGTCCATTTCAATCTTTTTAAATCCATTAACATAATCCCTGGTGATACTGCCACAGGGTCCTCGTTCAGGCCCCTCCTATTATTGGGTGACAACACTGTCCCCATTTCCCAATTGTACTCCACCGTTGTCACACGGTCTTCTCATGGCGACTACAAGTGTGGCCGTTTCCTCACAGACACACACAAAGTGTTTAAAGTGTAACAGAATGAGCTGTTTTCATCAAAGACTCAAAAGGTTCTAATTACAAAATTGGCCCCGTCACAAACACGGCCCAGTACCGGGGCAGGTTAGTCCAGAACCCAGGGCAAGGATGCAGAGCCCCCCCTTCCCCCGGCTAATGAAGGCTGTAAACTGGGTGTACTACCCTGCACCCATTTTGCCTCCTTGCTTCAGCTGCACATGGTTGTGTAGTGTAGTGTAGTGTCTAGTGTTTTTGTGACAGACGGGGGCAGATGGGGTGGAGAGCGGACATGTTGGAGTGCAGTAGCTGTCAGCAGTGCCATCTTAAGAGCCTTAAAGGCAGTGGTGGGATTCAAAAATTTTAGTAACCAGTTCCGACTTTCCCAGCAGAATGACCAGCGTGCCCCCTTTCAATGCACAGTGACCAGCGTTCCCCCTTTCAATGCACAGTGACCAGCGTTCCCCCTTTCAATGCACAGTGACCAGCGTTCCCCCTTTCAATGCAGAGAGACCAGCGTTCCCCCTTTTAATGCACAGAGACCAGCGTGCCCCCTTTCAATGCACAGTGACCAGCGTGCCCCCTTTCAATGCACAGTGACCAGCGTGCCCCCTTTCAATGCACAGTGACCAGCGTGCCCCCTTTCAATGCAGTGACCAGTGTACATGCCCCCTTTAATGCACAGTGACCAGCTTGCCCCCTTTCAATGCAGTGACCAGTGTACATGCCCCCTTTAATGCACAGTGACCAGCGTGCCCCCCTTTCAATGCAGAGAGACCAGCGTGCCCCCCTTTCAATGCACAGTGACCAGCGTGCCCCCCTTTCAATGAACAGTGACCAGTGTACATGCCCCCTTTAATGCACAGTGACCAGCGTGCCCCCCTTTCAATGCAGAGAGACCAGTGTGCCCCCCTTTCAATGCACAGTGACCACAGCATTGCCCCCAATCATTGCAGAGTGCCAGCCACAGCATTGCCCCCAATCATTGCAGAGTGCCAGCCACAGCATTGCCCCTAATGATTGCAGAGTGCCAGCCACAGCATTGCCCCCAATTGCAGAGCGCCAGCCACAGCATTGCCCCCAATGATTGCAGAGCGCCAGCCACAGCATTGCCCCCAATTGCAGAGTGCCAGCCACAGCATTGCCCCCAATTGCAGAGCGCCAGCCACAGCATTGCCCCCAATGATTGCAGAGTGCCAGCCACAACATTGCCCCCAATTGCAGAGCGCCAGCCACAACATTGCCCCCAATTGCAGAGCGCCAGCCACAACATTGCCCCAATTGCAGAGCGCCAGCCACAGCTTTGCCCCCAATGATTGCAGAGTGCCAGCCACAACATTGCCCCCAATTGCAGAGCGCCAGCCACATTGCCCCCAATTGCAGAGCGCCAGCCACAACATTGCCCCCAATTGCAGAGCGCCAGCCACAACATTGCCCCCAATTGCAGAGTGCCAGCCACAGCATTGCCCCCAATTGCAGAGTGCCAGCCACAGCATTGCCCCCAATTGCAGAGCGCCAGCCACAACATTGCCCCCAATTGCAGAGGGCCAGCCACAGCATTGCCCCCAATTGTAGAGCGCCAGCCACAACATTGCCCCCAATTGCAGAGTGTCAGCCACAGCATTGCCCCCAATTGCAGAGCGCCAGCCACAACATTGCCCCCAATTGCAGAGTGCCAGCCACAACATTGCCCCCAATTGCAGAGCGCCAGCCACAGCATTGCCCCCAATTGCAGAGCGCCAGCCACATTGCCCCCAATTGCAGAGCGCCAGCCACAACATTGCCCCCAATTGCAGAGTGCCAGCCACAACATTGCCCCCAATTGCAGAGTGCCAGCCACAACATTGCCCCCAATTGCAGAGCGCCAGCCACAGCATTGCCCCCAATTGCAGAGCGCCAGCCACATTGCCCCCAATTGCAGAGCGCCAGCCACAACATTGCCCCCAATTGCAGAGTGCCAGCCACAACATTGCCCCCAATTGCAGAGCGCCAGCCACAGCATTGCCCCCAATTGCAGAGCGCCAGCTACAGCATTGCCCCCAATGATTGCAGAGCGCCAGCCACAACATTGCCCCCAATTGCAGAGCGCCAGCCACAACATTGCCCCCAATTGCAGAGCGCCAGCTACAGCATTGCCCCCAATGATTGCAGAGCGCCAGCCACAACATTGCCCCCAATTGCAGAGCGCCAGCCACAGCATTGCCCCCAATTGCAGAGCGCCAGCTACAGCATTGCCCCCAATGATTGCAGAGCGCCAGCCACAACATTGTCCCCAATTGCAGAGCGCCAGCCACAACATTGCCCCAATTGCAGAGCGCCAGCCACAGCTTTGCCCCCAATGATTGCAGAGTGCCAGCCACAACATTGCCCCCAATTGCAGAGCGCCAGCCACATTGCCCCCAATTGCAGAGCGCCAGCCACAACATTGCCCCCAATTGCAGAGCGCCAGCCACAGCATTGCCCCCAATTGCAGAGTGCCAGCCACAGCATTGCCCCCAATTGCAGAGTGCCAGCTACAGCATTGCCCCCAATGATTGCAGAGCGCCAGCCACAACATTGTCCCCAATTGCAGAGCGCCAGCCACAACATTGCCCCAATTGCAGAGCGCCAGCCACAGCTTTGCCCCCAATGATTGCAGAGCGCCAGCCACAACATTGTCCCCAATTGCAGAGCGCCAGCCACAACATTGCCCCAATTGCAGAGCGCCAGCCACAGCATTGCCCCCAATTGCAGAGCGCCAGCTACAGCATTGCCCCCAATGATTGCAGAGCGCCAGCCACAACATTGTCCCCAATTGCAGAGCGCCAGCCACAACATTTCCCCAATTGCAGAGCGCCAGCCACAGCTTTGCCCCCAATGATTGCAGAGTGCCAGCCACAACATTGCCCCCAATTGCAGAGCGCCAGCCACAACATTGCCCCAATTGCAGAGCGCCAGCCACAGCTTTGCCCCCAATGATTGCAGAGTGCCAGCCACAACATTGCCCCCAATTGCAGAGCGCCAGCCACATTGCCCCCAATTGCAGAGCGCCAGCCACAGCATTGCCCCCAATTGCAGAGTGCCAGCCACAGCATTGCCCCCAATTGCAGAGTGCCAGCTACAGCATTGCCCCCAATGATTGCAGAGCGCCAGCCACAACATTGTCCCCAATTGCAGAGCGCCAGCCACAACATTGCCCCAATTGCAGAGCGCCAGCCACAGCTTTGCCCCCAATGATTGCAGAGCGCCAGCCACAACATTGTCCCCAATTGCAGAGCGCCAGCCACAACATTGCCCCAATTGCAGAGCGCCAGCCACAGCATTGCCCCCAATTGCAGAGCGCCAGCTACAGCATTGCCCCCAATGATTGCAGAGCGCCAGCCACAACATTGTCCCCAATTGCAGAGCGCCAGCCACAACATTGCCCCAATTGCAGAGCGCCAGCCACAGCTTTGCCCCCAATGATTGCAGAGTGCCAGCCACAACATTGCCCCCAATTGCAGAGCGCCAGCCACAACATTGCCCCCAATTGCAGAGTGCCAGCCACACATTGCCCCCAATTGCAGAGTGCCAGCCACAGCATTGCCCCCAATTGCAGAGCGCCAGCCACAACATTGCCCCCAATTGCAGAGCGCCAGCCACAGCATTGCCCCCAATTGCAGAGCGCCAGCTACAGCATTGCCCCCAATGATTGCAGAGCGCCAGCCACAACATTGTCCCCAATTGCAGAGCGCCAGCCACATTGCCCCCAATTGCAGAGTGCCAGCGATCCCCGCGAGACCCATGCACTTACCTCACGGACGGTCTCGCATTCGGCTCCCCGCGTCTCCGAGTCCTCCCGCGGCGCCTCCTCCTCGTCCAATGGCACGGTGTTTGCCTTTCGGCCAATCAGGAAGCGGGAGGACCCGCTCCCTGATTGGCCAGGAGGAGGATCATGTGACAATAGCGAATTCTCATTCGCTATTGTCACAGAATGGGCGGGTCGGGCGCACTGCTCCGCCCCCCGGCCGCCACGTCTGCCCGAGCGCGGGACATTCAATTGTCCTGCACGTCCTCAGACGCGCAGAGGGATTCAGCCGGTTCTGCGAACTTGCAGAAAGTTAGCCACCGGTTCTATGGAACCGGTGCGAACCGGCTGAATCCCACCACTGCTTAAAGGCCCCCGGGCAATGTAGTGCACTGGGGCCCTGCTTACACAATCACCCGAGAGAGAGAGGGAATAGTTGATAATTTAGATGTGGCACATTGATATCCAGAAAAAACAAGCCACCAGTGACTCGTGAGAACATGCTGGCACTTGTAGTCCTGCAGCCATAGGAAACTGATGTTGAAGGCTATACTGTCCCTATAATCACATTATCCCTGATATTAGTCATTTAACAGGAAATCATAACATTTAGCTAATTACACCAATGAGCATACTTGTCACTAATATGATAACTTAGCAGAGCAATGAGTCTCCTATAGGCAGACAGACAGACGTCCTGTGTCAGTATGAAGAGCAGATGATACAACATTACTGCTTGTCTTCTATGATTACAAGTTAAAGACCCTACCGATCCCTATACCAGCTACCAGTATAAGATTCTGTACTATTTTTGCTACTTTTGCAGCAAAAGACTTCTGTAAGAGAGAGGGAGAGAGAGAGAAAAAAAATAACCAAGCAGCAGTCAGCCAGATTACCTTCCGTGGCGGCAGCACAGAGCACATGAAGGGAGGAGGTGGGTGGAGCCATTCTGGAAAAGGTGCGGAGGAGGATGAGGAAGATCCTCCTCCGCTCTGCATGCTGGGTCCTCTCCTCGGTACGTCCCTGGTTGCTTGACGCCAGTCAGCTGGCCATCCTAGCAACCAGTGTAGCTCAGACTAAGATGCCTGGCGGAGGCACAAACTGGTCTGGGGGGGGGGGGCTAGGCCACCCGCTAAATTGAATTGGGGGGGGCAGATCGAGGTAAATTGCCACCCTGCGTGGGGCTCCAGGGCAAGTGGGGCCCCCCGGCAACTGCCCAGCGTGCCCATTCGGAAAGACAGCCCTGGCTGTCAGAGCATATATGAAGCCACAGCCTGCTGTTTGACAGCCACTGATCTGGAGCATGTATGCAGTGAAGGGGGACTTCCCCCTACTTCTGCACTCAAGGTGGCTGCCCCTCCTGCCCATCCCTAATCCCAGCTTACCCTGGCCATTCAGGCTACAGTTTATACATAAGAAAAGGTGACCTTCCAATCAACTACATATCATATATAATAAGTAGATGTAGCACCCTACAAGGTAGGTGCTAGGTAAAAGTGTAGTGGGCCTTGGCTGCTTAACAGCAGGGCCATGATTTCAGCTGGGCTGTCTGTAGTATGGTAAGCAACGGGTTAAGTTGCTGTCTGCAAAATGTTACAATTATGTATATGTCTGGGAGCTGGGTGTGGCTGAGGTTAGTTGCATGCTGATGTGCAGTGAATAAAGAAGCAACCTGAACAGCCTGTCTGTGTTAATACACTACATTTTGGCGACGAGGATGGCTAGCTTTCTGGATTTACCGGCTATCGGACCGTTTGATGTGTCTGGAGACCACACTAGTCTCTCACAGCGCTGGGACAAGTGGAAGAAGGGATTTCAGCTCTATGTTATAGCCACAGGAGTGACTGCACCTGCTCAGAAGAGAGCCATGCTGCTGCATCTAGCTGGACCTCAAGTTCAGGACATTTTTGAAACCCTGGGAGCAACAGGGGAAGATTCAGACTATGAGACAGCAGTGAATAGACTGAGTGAGTACTTTGAGCCAAAGAAAAATATTCCCTATGAAAGATATAAGTTTAGACAGGCTGTGCAAGAACTGGGAGAAACCACAGACAGTTATGTGACTAGGCTGAAATATCTGGCAAAGTCTTGTGATTTTGGGACTGTAACTGAGGAGATAATCAGAGATCAGGTCATAGAGAAATGCACATCTGTGCACCTCAGGAGGAGATTATTGAGAGAACCTAGTCTCACACTTACTAGTCTGCAGGAGATTGCAAGAGCCATTGAACTGTCTGAGCTCCAGGCTCTGCATATTGAAACCAAGAACACTGCATCTGTCAATACAGTCTCCAAACCTACCTATAATAATAGGAATATCTGGAGTAGGAAAGAGAGTTTTCCAAAGAGGACTTTACATATCACCTGCAATAAATGTGGCAGGGCGGGACACACAAGTCAGGACTGCACTGTGGTACAGAATAAAATGTGCTATGCTTGTGGAAAGACAGGTCATTTTGCAGCTGTGTGTAGAAGTACAACCAGAGATAACAAAACCAAAGGACCATCTGCACAAGTAAATGTTATAGCTGAGGATAAAGAGAGTGCTCCTGACTGTGAATTTATATTCTCCCTGTGTTCTCTGCAAGCCGGGACATTAACCATTAAGATTGGAAATACAGATGTGTCAGTGTTGATTGACTCTGGAGCTACATGCAATGTTATGGACTTGGCTTCTTGGCACAGTCTTAATGGCAGAGAAAATCACCTTAAATTGTGTAACACCACTAAACAGATTTATACTTATGGCTCCAGTACACCACTGCAACTTAAAGGCAAATTTTATACCTCTGTTCAAACACATGAGACTGGTCCTCCATTGCAGACCGAATTCTATGTTGTAGATGGCACAGGGTCGCCTCTGCTTGGTCGTCAAACCGCAATGGCACTAGGGGTGTTACAGATTGGCCGTGATGTAGGCAGCGCAAGAGTGAATATGCTGTCTCCTGCTATTTCTGCATTGAAAGAGGAATTTAAAGATTGCTTCTCTGGGTTTGGAAAATTAAAGGATTTTCAGTTGGAGCTTCACATTGATCCACATGTAAAGCCTATTGCACAGCCAGTACGCAGACTTCCTTATAGCCTGAGATCACCTGTTGAGCACAAACTGGCAGAGCTGCTAGACCTTGACATTATTGAACCTGTGGAAGGGCCCACTCCGTGGGTATCGCCGTTAGTTGTTGTACCAAAGGGCACAGATATTCGGATTTGTGTGGACATGAGATGTGCTAACCAAGCTGTGCAGAGAGAGAGACATCCAATTCCCACTATTGAAGATGTTCTACATGCAATGAATGGGGCAAGTGTCTTCAGTAAACTGGATTTGAAATGGGGTTATCATCAGATTGAATTGACCCCAGCATCTAGAGCAGTGGTTCTTAACCTTGTTGGAGGTACTGAACCCCACCAGTTTCATATGCGCATTCACCGAACCCTTCTTAATTAGAAAAATAAAATATGATTTTTTCAAATTCAAAACATAGGTATATATTATTTTAGGTATATATTTATACATAGGTGCACAAAATGAACAAAACTATTAAAACATGATTTTCACACAAAAACAAAAACATAACATCATGTCCCCCATATAGATCCCCCCTTACAGCAGGCCAGGGTGAGATGACATGAGACATGACAATGACATGAGAGTGGCACTTGCCAAGATAAAGCCGCGCATTTCTGAACTGGTCTCTGAAAGACAACAGCAGAAGTCACATTAATTTGCAGTAAATATTCATTATTATGTTTTTGTTTTGTGTGAAAATCATGTTTTAATGGTTTTGTTCATTTTGTGCACCTATGTATAAATATATACCTAAAATAATATATACCTATGTTTTGAATTTGAAATAATCATATTTAGATTTCCCCCTTACAACAGGCCAGGTTCCCCATAAAATAGATCCCCTTTACATAGTCTTCTCAGTGTTCTCAGACAGTCAGTCACTAGACTAGTACAGCCAGTACTACTCCAGTCCTACCTTTTTTTTCACCTGTGTCCCGACTCCCGATCACGGGCTAGGTTTTCCTTCTGCAGGCTGCAGCACCACTGTCACCACTGGCTCTCTGGCCTCTCACCTGCCGGCTTCTTCTGCTGCTGCGGCTGCCTGGCCTAGTGGTTCTCTCCCACGCTGCGCTGGGTGGCTGCTGCACGGGTTAGTCCCTCCCCCAGACAGTCCCTCTCCGCGCCGCACGCCTGGCCTGTCATTCCCCCCCCCCCCCCCACCACTCCACAGTGGGCGATGCCGGCTCCGGTTGGATCGGATTCGACCAGGAGCCGAGCCGCACAGCCAGCAGTGAGAGTGAGCCAGGGACAGAGAGAGCTGAGAGTGCGAGCAGACTCAGTGGGCGGCGGCGGCCAGCCTAACATGACAGAGTGAGTGACATGACACTGCGGAGCGGATGCACCCCCCACATGGTGCGGCCGGCCCCCCCTGCATCCCCCACGCTACGCCACTGGATGTTATGTATTTCCATGATGACGGCGCGGAAGGACATGCCCGAAACTGGAGAAATAGTCCCTGACAGCGAAGTGGTACTAGCGGAGGGTGTGCCGAACCCTCGAGACTGACCCACCGAACCCCTGGGGTTCGATCGAACCCAGGTTAAGAACCACTGATCTAGAGTCATCACTACATTTGCAAGCCATAAAGGTCTTTTTAGATACAAGAGGTTGATGTTTGGCGTATCGTCCGCACCGGAGGCCTATCAACATGTGATTCAGCAAGTGCTACATGGTTGTGAAGGCACGCATAACATTTCTGATGATATAATTGTGTGGGGAACAAACACACAGGAGCACGATGAACGTCTCCGTGCAGTGCTAAATCGCTTGAAGGAGAAAGGGTTAACATTAAATGAGAAGAAATGCACATTTCAAATGAATAAAATGACTTTTATGGGCCATGTGCTATCTGACAGGGGCATTGGTCCGGAGGACTGTAAAATTAAAGCTGTGTCTGATGCCAGAAATCCTGAAAACCCTGCAGAAGTACGCAGTTTTTTTGGGCTAGTGAATTACTGTGCCAAGTTTATTCCAGATATGGCGACTGTCAGTGAACCCTTGAGAGTGTTGACTCGCAAAGCAGTCCCTTGGAAGTGGGGCTTTTTGGAACAAGGTGCATTTGATGAACTTAAGAGACGGCTGACTTGCGCCACAACTTTGGCTTATTTCAATCCTACTGCACGCACCCAAGTTATTGTCGATGCTAGCCCTGTGGGGTTAGGCGCCATCTTGGTTCAGAGACAATGCACAGGCGATTACAGGCCTATTCAGTATGCAAGCAGATCCCTCACTGATGTAGAGAGACGTTATTCTCAGACCGAGAAAGAAGCTTTGGCTGTTGTTTGGGGATGTGTAAGGTTTCACACCTATCTCTACGGCCTTGATTTTGAAATCATCACAGACCACAAGCCTCTGGAAGTGATATATTCGCCACGCTCAAAACCATCCGCCAGAATTGAGAGATGGGTTCTCAGATTGTTACCATATCGCTTTACAGTGCGGTACAGACCTGGACCGACTAATGCCGCAGATGCACTTTCCAGATTGCCTCAGTCTTCTGCACCTGTTCATAACCTGGCAGAAGAGTACATTCGTTTTGTGGCTACTAACGCCATGCCTCAGGCATTGACACCACGGGAGGTTGAAGAATTGTCATCTGTGGATCCGGAAATTGCTCGGTTGAGAAAATGTGTAAGACAAGGGGTTTGGGTGGATTGTGACCCAAGCTATCACAGAATCAAACAAGAGTTGAGTATTGCAGGACAACTAGTTCTACGTGGCAATCGTATTGTGATGCCTAAAGACTTACGGAAACGTACATTACATTTAGCCCATGAGGGCCATCAAGGCATTGTACGCACCAAACAAAGATTACGTGAGAAAGTCTGGTGGCCAGGAATTGACAAGGATGTGGAACGTTTGGTTTCTTCATGTCGAGCATGTCAGTTGGTGGGCAGCAAACCTAAACCAGAACCAGTAACTCACACTGTTCTACCTGAGGGACCATGGGAAGATTTAGCCATTGATCTGTGCGACATTCCATCTGGAAACCATCTTTTAGTTGTTGTGGACTATTATTCAAGGTGGCAAGAGGTGGTAGTTCTCACTAAAGCTACATCATCAACTGTAATTGAGGGGTTGGAGAGCATTTTTGCATCTCATGGGTTGCCTAAACGGATTGTGAGTGATAATGGTGCCCAATTTACTTCTCAGGAATTTCAGGATTATCTGAAATCAAATGCTATTGAACATCATCGTACAACTCCATACTGGCCACAGGCTAACGGGGAAGTGGAACGCCAGAATCAAACCTTGCTGAAAGCTTTGCGGATTGCTCATTTAGAGAGAAGAGACTGGAAAAAGGAACTGTGGCGTTTTCTTTTGGCTTATCGCACAACTCCGCATACTGTCACTGGCGTTAGTCCTGCGGAACTTCTTTGTGGTCGCAAATTCAGGACAAAATTGCCAGACATTGGGGGTCCTCCTACAAGTCAGAAACCTTTTCGGCATATTGATGAGGAAAGGAAGATCCGGGCTGAACAGTATGCAAACCACCGCCGCCATTGTCAACCTAGTGGCCTTCAACAGGGTGATAAGGTGTTGCTTCAAAGTGATCGGTTTAACAAACTGGCTCCGTCCTTTGAACCTGAGCCTTATGTTGTAAAGGAGAAAAGAGGTACTCAAGTGGTTTTAGAGGATTTAAATGGTCACACAAAAGTGCGTAATTCCTCATTTGTGAAGAAATTTATTGAGTCAGAAGGTCAAGTATCGGAAGATGGCGAACAGGCAAAGAGTAGTGATGATACTGCCAGTGATCCAGACTTCAATCCACAACCATCCACATCGGAATGGCCAAGAGAAAAACGAGCAACAAATCCACCGGCCTACCTTAAGGACTATGTGTATAGTCAGGAGTTTATAGTTTAAATTTTTAGTTGTTCATCCATGCATTTTGTTAATCTTATTAATACGTTGTGCATGTTATGTTTTATTCAAAGAGAGGAGGGAATGTAGTATGGTAAGCAACGGGTTAAGTTGCTGTCTGCAAAATGTTACAATTATGTATATGTCTGGGAGCTGGGTGTGGCTGAGGTTAGTTGCATGCTGATGTGCAGTGAATAAAGAAGCAACCTGAACAGCCTGTCTGTGTTAATACACTACACTGTCATGTCTCCCAGGTGTGGTTGCTGAGAGGGGAGTTTCCCCACTGGCTCTATGAGAGGATTCTCGTTGGGCAGTGGAGGAAACCCAATCAGTAGCCTATTCAGGCTTGTATCTACCCCAGAAGGCAGATTCTGCCGCAGAAGATTCTGGGAGTGGGTATAAGTTTGAGGGGCACGCATGACGCAGCGTCTTTGTTGGGAAGTAGAGTCCCAGGAGGGAGAGTACGGCTGTCTCTCCTCCTGTCAGAAGAATCAGGTGTCTCGGGCGGCTTGCCTGAGGATGCAGAGAGAAAGCTGAGTTGAGTTGCAGAAGGGATCCGTTCCAGGAAAGCCTTCCAAGGTCATGAGTACTGTGAACTGCCCCTAGGGTCTGCCTAGCTGTGAGGGGACCACTCCGGTGAAGGTCCAAGGGATCCAAGCGCTAGCTAGCTGTAAAGGGGGTGCCTAGTCAGAGGACCCTGAAGTGTTAGAGGGGGTACCTAGTCAGAGGACCCTGAAGTGTAAAGGGGGCGCCAGCAGTTGGGCCCTGAAGAGATAAAGTGTACAGTGTTGAGAGTTGCAGCAGCACAAGCAGTTATAAGGAGCTACCTCAGTCAGTGAAGGGCTGGAGGGAGTTTTTCACTGGACTTCAGAGCTAAACAGAGTGTCAGGAGTCAAATGTACTACAGTCCTGGATCTTTTGAGTTAACAAGACTGTTAAAGTCGAAGTTCTTTTCAGCAGATTAGTATCTTTAAGCGCCAGGAAGCATTGGTCGGCATTCAGCTGGCATCAAGACAGCGCTAAAAGGCATTTTTCTGTACAGTGTCCCAGTTAAACCTAGTGGAGCCAGAGGAGTATCCAACTCATTCCTTCTCCCATCCCCATTACAAAATAAACAAAACAAATCAAAGATGCCGGAATGGTCATTGTCTCAGTTCTCACACTTGGGTTTACAACTTATATGTGTTGGAAGTGTTACTGGTAACAATGGCAGACCCACATCAGGCCCAATGCCTGGAAATACTGCTACATAGATGTAAAGATACACAATATGGTCAAAAGTTTGTGTACCCCTGGCCATCACAGTTATACAGGCTTATTGGACACAACTCCTCCCCATGGCCATTAATATGGATTCGTCATCCCCTTTATATCTAGTAATATGGATTTGCCTCCCCCAGTGGTCTTTACATGGAGTTGCCCCTCTCCCCATGGCTATTAATATGGAGTTGCCCCCTTCTGGCTTTAACAATTTCCACTCTTCTGAGAAGACTTTCCACACAAGATTTTGGAGGGTGTCTGTGGGAATTTGTGCCCATTTGTGAGGTTGGGTTTCTAATATTGGATGGGAAGACCTGGCTCACACATCAGGCCCCACGTTGGGCACCAACAAAAAAAAAGCCTGGCTCACAATCATTCCAATTCATCCCAAAGGTGCTCAGTAGGGTTGAAGTCAGGGCTTTGTACAGGATACTCGAGTTCCTGCACACCAAATTGGTCAAACCATGTCTTTATGTTACAGGTTATGTGCACAGAGGACCTGGCTTGCAAGTGTTCCAACTTATCCCTAAAAGTTTTCAGTAGAGTTGAGGTCAAGGCTCTGTGTAGGCCCTGAAGGTTCCCCACACCATACTACTCAAACCATGTCTTTATGGAGATGGCTTTGTACACTGAAGACCTAGCTTGCAATTAGCATTTTAATTCACCCCAAAGGTGCTCAGTAGGGTTAAGGACAGGGTTTTGTGTAGGCTCTCAAAGTTCCCCATACCAAATTGGTTCAACCATGTCTTTATGGCTTTGTATACAGAAGACCTGGCTTGCAATTGGTGTTCCAATTTATCCCAACGGTGTTGAGTAGGGTTGAGGTCAGGGCTCTGTGTAGGACACTCCACTTCCTCCACACCAAACTGGTCAAACCAAGTCTTTATGGAACTAGCTTTGTACACAGAAGACCTGGCTTGCAATTGGTGTTCCAATTCACCCCAAAGGTGTTCAACAGGGTTGAGGCCAGGACTCTGTGTAGGCCCCCAAGGTTCCCCACACCAAACTGGTCAAACCATGTCTTTATGGAGATGGCTTTGTACACCGAAGACCTGGCTTGCAATTAGCATTTTAATTCACCCCAAAGGTGCTCAGTAGGGTTGAGGTCAGGGTTCTGTGTAGGCCCTCAAAGTTCCCCACACCAAACTGGTTCAACCATGTATTTAGGAAACTGGCCTTGTACACAGAAGACCTGGCTTTCAATTGGTGTTCCAATTTATCCCAGTGGTGTTGAGTAGGGTTGAGGTCAGGGCTCTGTGCAGGACACTCCACTTCCTCCACACCAAACTGGTCAAACCAAGTCTTTATGGAACTAGCTTTGTAAACAGAAGACCTGGCTTGCAATTAGTGTTCCAATTCATCCCCAAAGGTGTTCAGTAGGGTTGAGGTCCGGGCTCTGTGTAGGCTCTCAAGGTTCCCACACCAAACTGGTCAAACCATGTCTTTATGAAGCTGGCTTTGTACACAGAAGACCTGGCTTGCAATTGGTGTTCCAATTCATCCCCAAAGGTGTTCAACAGGGTTGTGGCCAGGACTCTGTTTAGTCCCCCAAGGTTCCCCACACCAAACTGGTCAAACCATATCTTTATGGAGCTGGCTTTGTACACAGTGGGGGCACAGTCATTCTGGAACAGAAAAGGGTCTTCACCAAACTGTTACCACAAGGTTGGAAGAGCACAATTGTCTACAGTGTCTTTGTATGATGTAGAATTAACAGTACCCTACACTGGAGACACCTGTACTGCATCATTGGGAAGGGGGTTTACAGACTTCTGACCAAATAGTGTATAATGCAGCTGAATGTATATGAAAATCTCTTCCTGCAAAAGTCAAGCTTGGTTCCACCATTCACGATGCTGGTCAAATTGGTGGAAATGGATGTGACTGAACTCTTTTGTCTCCAGTATTTTGGCCAGAATCGTCAGGTGACAGCTCACCATGACCTCTACCCAGGGCTTTTTTTCTCAGAGAATAGGTTCAGGAACTCCCCCTTCTAAGTTACTTTGAGTCTCCGCCCCCTACTCACCTCCAAGCACTAACCCTTGGTTCCACCCCTTCCAACCTCCAAGCACTGACCCTTGGTTCCACCCCTTCCAACCTCCGAGCACTGACCCTTGGTTCCACCCCTTCCCACCTCCGAGCACTGACCCTTGGTTCCACCCCTTCCAACCTCCGAGCACTGACCCTTGGTTCCACCCCTTCCAACCTCCGAGCACTGACCCTTGGTTCCACCCCTTCCAACCTCCGAGCACTGACCCTTGGTTCCACCCCCTACCCAGCTTCCAGTACAGCCCCTTTTAGAGAACATAGAGCCAAGTATAATTTTGTATTGGAATGTATAGGATTAGGTTATAATAGCAAGAAAAGCAATAAAATAGATCCCCCACAGCCAGCAGCAATAGACCCCCCCCAGCAGCAATAGACCCCCAGCAGCAGAAAAAGATCTCCCAGCGGTCAACTTTAATTGACTCTCTAGCAGCCAGCAACAGTGGACCCCTCCCTAAACAGTAGATCCCTTCTAGCAACAATTAACCCTCAGTATCAAAAGATCCTCCACCAGCAACAATAGATTGCCATGCAAAACTAGATCCCCTCCAGCAACAATAGATCTCCCAGCAGCCAGCATCAGTAGACCCTCCGGCACCCATTGGAGGTGCCGGAACTGCATTCCCCCGCGTTCCCGCTGAAAAAAAGCCCTGCCTCTACTCTGTTCTCGCTCTATGACGCGTCCTGAGGGCGCAGATTGTCACCTTGATTGTAGTAAATTGGTGTTGCGAAGAGCCCTCTTCAGTAATCTGCTCTGAATTAGCCAGTGATTGGCTTCCATTCAGGATCAGCAAAGAGCTTTCTAGAGGCTCCTCCGTGTGAAAGTCAAGTGGTGTCAGCCACAAGAGCGCGGAGGGCGGAGCTGTGATTGCGGTTCTTGGCCCCGGATCCAGCTGAGCCGTTGCCAAAGGCTGTCACCACCTCAGACAAAATAAATTTCAATTAAAGCCGCAGTCTACGGAACGTCAGCGTGTCTTCGTCCGGATTATACAGATACATGAGGAATAAATACGAGAGAGTTTCTGGAACACTGGGATCAGTGAAGAGTGCAACAAAATGCCAAAACAAGCCATTTCTGATGTCACAGAGTGCGGGGGTTTTCGTTCCCCGCTGTTACTGAGTCTGGCCAGAAAATACGCGGATGTTCCAATTATAAGAGCGCTCGGACTCGGAGCAGCTCACAGATTAGATAACATGTTTCTGCCAAGACTGTCAGCGTACCAATTATTGTTATAATGCAACACTGAATTCATTCAGAGATTTATTCCTGAAGGCGGATGATTTTTTCACTGCTGTTCACTGGGCAATCCCAGCTCAGACCCACAATGTAATCCATGCATTGTCTCGCTCTACGTACTGTCTACCGACCCTGGCACCTCGCTTCATATGTGACAGGTCAAAATAATTCATGTTTTGTAATCACTTAATATGTAAAATTAAAAAAAAAAAGAGTTGCATCTGGAATGTATTCACATCGCTTCACTTTTTCTGCATTTTGTTATGTTACAGCCTTATTCCAAAATGGAATGCATCTATTTTTTTCCTCAAAATTCTACAAACCCTCCCCCATAATGACAACTTGAAAGAAGTTTGTTTGAAATCTTTGCAAATTTTAAAAATATAAAAAGGAAGAAATCCCATGTACATAAGTATTCACACCCTTTGCCGTAACACTCAAAATTGAGCTCAGGTGCATCTTGTTTCCACTGATCATCCTAGAGATGTTTCTACAACTAGATTGGAGTCCACCTGTGGTAAATTCAGTTGATTGGACATGATTTGGAAAGGCACAAACCTGTATATAGAAGGTCCCACAGCTAATGGGCCATACACACTATAAGATTTTCTGAAGACTTTTTCCTTTAGACTTACCAAAACCATATAATATGAGGTCAAACCTAAACACTTTCAATTTGTATGCAATCTGGCAGGCCCTTGCACTACATAGAAAAGGTAAATCTGAAGGAAATCTAACCACAAAAGTTGGATAGTGTGTATCCAGCTTAACGGAGCATGTCAGAGCACAAACCAAGCCATGGAATAGTCTGTAGACCTCGGAGACAGGATTGTATGGAGGCACAGATCTGAAGGTGCCAATGAGCACAGTGGCCTCCATTATCCATAAATGGAAGAAGTTTGGAACCACCAGGACTCTTCCTAGAGCGGCCGGCCGGCCAAACTGAGCGATCAGAGGAGAAGGACCTTAGTCAGGGAGATGACCAAGAACCCGATGGTCACTCTCACAGAGCTCCAGCGTTTCTCTGTGGAGAGAGGAGAACCTTCCAGAAGAACAACCATCTCTGCAGAACTCCACCAATCAGGCCTGTATGGGTGTGGCCAGACGGAAGCCACTCCCCAGTAAAAGGCACATGACAGCCCGCCTGGAGTTTGCCAAAAGGCACCTGAAGGACTCTCAGACCATGAGAAATAAAATTCTCTGCTCTGATGGAACAAAGATTGAACTCTTTGGCCTGAAAGGGAAGCGTCATGTCTGGCGGAAACCAGGCACCGCTCATCACCTGGCCAATACCATCCCTACAGTGAAGCATGGTGGTGGCAGCATCATGTTGTGGGGATGTTTTTCAGTGGCAGGAACTGGGAGACTAGTCAGGATGGAGGGAAAGATGAATGCAGCAATGTACAGAGACATCCTTGATCAGAACCTGCTCCAGAGCGCTCTGGACCTCAGACTGGGGCGAAGGTTCATCTTCCAATAGGACAACGACCCTAAGCACACAGCCAAGATAACAAAGGAGTGGCTACGGGACAACTCTGTGAATGTCCTTGAGTGGCCCAGCCAGAGCCCAGACTTGAACCCGATTGGACATCTCTGGAGAGATCTGAAAATGGCTGTGCACCGACCCTCCCCCATCCAACCTGATGGAGCTTGAGAGGTCCTGCAAAGAATAATGAGAAAAACTGCCCAAAAATAGGAGTGCCAAGCTTGTAGCATCATACTCAGAAATACTGGAGGCTGGAATTGGTGCCAGAGGAGCTTCACCAAAGTATTGAGCAAAGGGTGTGAATACTTATGTACATGGGATTTTTTTTTTTTTTTGTTTTGTAAATTTGCAAAGATTTCAAACAAACTTCTCTCACATTGTCATTATAGGGAATTGTTTGTAGAATTTTGAGGAAAATAATGAATTTTGGAATATGGCTGTAACATAACAAAATGTGGAAAGGTGAAGCGCTGTAAATACTTTCCGGATGCACTGTATTTGTTTATTAAACACATTTCAGTAAAAATAAAAATCTATTATAGAACCCAGCTAGTATACATACCTGAAATCTGTCATTATATGCATTTCCCACAATACCCTGTCAGGCTCATCATTCACCCCCTACTTTGTTGTATATCGTTGGATCTCAGCAGCAGAATGACCCTTCCAGAACCCCCAAAGAGTCTCAGTCTTTTTGCTGCATTCCCTAACCTGTGAAATAGAGAGAGAGCAGATGGGTGGAGATGGAGAGATCAGATCACCTGTCTGATCTCCACCCCAAACTGAAAAATAAATGTTTCATGTCAGTATGAAAGGCTGTTCTGTGCCAATAGAGGAATCACACACAGAATTCATCAATCTGCAGACAGGATGAACTTTCATTATGATGTAAATCCCTCCGATGGCACCAGATGAGATGAATGAAAAGCGGGACGGGGCTGTGACTGGTGAGGGAGGAGGTGGAAGCGGACAGACGTCTTCATGATTGCTGAGCAGATCTTCACATCTCCCCCCCCCCTTACCATCAAAGATTGCCGTACTCCCTCCCAGGATTTGTCTTCCCCCCTACAATCCCCCAATCTTCCTCCCAGGAGT
Source organism: Pelophylax lessonae (assembly GCF_965119305.1). Classification (NCBI taxonomy): domain Eukaryota; kingdom Metazoa; phylum Chordata; class Amphibia; order Anura; family Ranidae; genus Pelophylax; species Pelophylax lessonae. The sequence goes on from NC_138778.1 coordinate 233,098,663, forward strand.
CATCTGCCCCCCTACAATCCCCTGTCCTCCTGCCTAGGAGTTGTCTTTCACCCTACAATCCCGTGTCCTCCCACCCAGGAGTGTTCTTCCACCCTACAATCCCCTGTCCTCCCGCCTAGGAGTTGTCTTCCACCCTACAATCCCGTGTCCTCCCACCCAGGAGTGTTCTTCCACCCTACAATCCCCCCTGTCCTCCTTCCCAGGATTTGTCTTCCCCCCCTACAAACCTCTGTCCTCCCTCCCAGGAGTCGTCAACCCCTCTACAATCCCCAATCCTCCTTCCCAGGAGCCATCTTCCCCTCTACAATCCCCTGTCCTCCCTCCCAGGAGTCATCTTCCCCCCCTACAATCCCCTGTCCTCCTTCCCAGGAGTCATCTTCCCCCCCTATAACACCCTGTCCTCCCGGGGGTCGTCTTTCCCCCACAATCCCCTGTCCTCCCTCCTAGGAGCCATCTTTCCCCCCCCTACAATCCCCTGTCCTCCCTCCTAGGAGCCATCTTTCCCCCCCTACAATCCCCTGTCCTCCCACCTAGGAGCCATCTTTCCCCCCCTACAATCCTCTGTCCTCCCACCCAGGAGTCGTCTTCCCTCCCTACAATCCCCCATCCTCCCTCCCAGGAGCCGTCTTCCCCCCCTATAACCACCTGTCCTCCCGCCCGGGGGTCATCTTCCTCCCACAATCCCCTGTCCTCCTTCCCAGGAGTCATCTTCCCCCCTACAATCCGCTGTCCTCCCTCCCAGGAGTCGTCTTCCCCTCTACAATCCCCCGTCCTCCCTCCCAAGAGTCGTCTTCCCCTCTACAATCCCCAGTCCTCCCTCTCAGGAGTCGTCTGCCACCCTAGAATCCCCCATCCTCCCTCCCAGGAGTCGTCTACCCCCCTACAATCCCCCATCATCCTTCCCAGGAGTCGTCTTCCTCCCTACAATCTCCTGTCCTCCCTCACAGGAGTCGTCTTCTCCCCTACAATCCTCCATCCTCCCTCCCAGGAGTGGTCTTCCCCCCTATAATCTCTCATTCTCCCTCCCAGGAGTCTCCCCCCCCCTACAATCCCCCATCCTCCTTCCTAGAATTTGTCTCCCCCCCCTACAATCCCCCGTCATCCTTCCCAGGATTCATCCCCCCCTACAAACCCCCTGTCCTTCCTCCGAGAATTCATCTTCCCCTCTACAACCCCCCCATCCTCCCTCCCAGGAGTCCTCTTCTCCCCTACAAACCCCTGTTCTCTCTCCCTGGAGTCATCTGCCCCCCCTACAATCTCCCGTCTTCCCTCCCTGGAGTCATCTGCCTGTAATGTTCTGGTACCTTTGGGTACCCTAATTACTCTTTCATAAGTGTATGCGCCCCACCATTCTCTTTTGGTAAGGTGCGCATACACCTTTAAGACTGATGCTGTCATCACTGAGCGCCGGACTGGATGGCTATTTAGATCGCCGGCTCTCACTCACATGTGTTCGTTCAAACTGCTTTGTGCCTTGATGCTAACCTGTCTTGAAGCTCTCATGCTTGCAAGCATACCTCGCTGTCGGAACCACGCTGCGCTGATCCCTGTATACCGCTACCGGATCATCCGCTCTTGCCTCTCCTCTCCTCTGCTACATTGCTATTAGTGATAAGTAACCCACAGGGGAAACCTCTATAACTTTCATACTAAAGCTTACACTATCTAGCACTGCATACTAAGGACTATTACTACATCTGCATTATCTAAGATTGCTAGCTCTTGAGCCTACTACCACCTGTTCTTGCACTGGGTTGATCTCTCTTGTATGTCCACCTGCTACTCTGTCATCTGCTACCATACGTGACTGCTAAACCTATCTGCATCCCATCTGCTACTATCTTACTTTCAAGAACATTTCCTTTCAAGTGTCTGTCATCTACCATCTCTACCCAACCTGTCTCTTCAGCCTATCATCACTGTGTTACTATATACATAAGTCACTTTAGGAAACATCTTATTGAGTGTGTGTATTTACTTGCTGAATTGAGATCATCCACACCTGATGAGTCATTGAGAGTTGGGATTGGTGTCTCAGCGTTTCTCTACATGACTACTGAAGTGGAATATTTCTGCAGCTGAAAATCCACATCATACATAAAACGCAGGAGCGTTACAGATTGAACGAACCACAAATGGATTCAGCAGAAATAACCACTCAGATGACACAATTAAAACAGCAATTACCTGCGTTAATACACGCACTTGCTGAATTAAAAGAAGACAATCAGGCTCTGTCGCAGCAGGTAATTAGACTGACACAACTTACCACTGCTCAGTCCCCTGAACCCAAAATAAATCCTCCTTTGGTATTTACAGGCGATCGCAAAAAATTTCGCGAATTTAAAACCGCATGTGAGTTACTTTTCTTGCTAAACCCCGTACCTACCTTACTGATCACATTAAGGTTTGTACTATTATTTCTTACCTAACAGGCGATCCTTGGGCCTGGGCAGACTCTCTTTTTGAGAAAAGCGACCAGCTTCTCAACTCCTATGCCTTGTTCCTAGCAGAACTCACTAGCCTATATGATGATCCCAATAGGCAGAGTACTGCCGATCTTCAATTAAGATCCTTGAAACAAGGTGGGAGACCTGTAGAAGACTTTGTCGCAGAATTCAAGAGATGGACCCTTGATTCAGAATGGAATGATGCATCTCTGAAATCCCAATTTAGGCTTGGCCTATCAGAGGCCGTTAAAGACGAGCTCGCCCGAGCGGATCTGCCAAAAACCCTGGATGCATTGATACAACTCAGTATCACCATAGATAGAAGACTACGAGAAAGAAAGGCTGAGAAAATGGGAATGCCATTATCCAGTTCTTCTCGGATTTCGGCCGTTGACCCCGTTCCTATGGAGGTAGGAACCATACGCCCACCTCTATCAACTATGGAAAGAGCCAGAAGACGATCTGGTAATCTCTGCTTGTACTGTGCATCCCCGGATCACAAGATAAACGTCTGTCCCCTAGTCTACAAAAAGAAGGGTGAGTGTTCACATGTCCTCCTAGGGGGATTGACAACTTCAATCACTAACCCTTACCTTTCTGTTTGCTTAACATTACAGTGGGACCAGAACAGGATTACTACTAAGGCCATGATTGACACAGGATCTTGTGGAAATTATATTGACATACGTTTTGCTGCTTTAAATAAAGTTCCTATTATTTCTAAACTTAAACCTGTCTCAGTGAGTCTTATTAATGGTGTTCCTTTATCCTCTGGTCCGATCACTGATCAGACACAGGCACTCCTAGTCACTACTAACGGGTCTCATATGGAGACCACTACCTTCGATCTAATACCTTCACCCCACTTTCCCATTGTTTTGGGACTTCCCTGGTTGCACACACATCAACCAACCATAGATTGGAAGAAACGGACCCTGACCTTCCTCTCTTGCTATTGCGAGGGTACGTGTAACCTCCCGTCTTTCGGGAAGATCCTGTCTGTGGTGACAGATGAGATTGCACCACTATGTTATCAGGATCTCTCTGAGGTTTTTCTTGAGAAAAATGCTCAAGCACTACCTCCCCATTGAGACTATGATTGTAGCATTGATCTACTCCCAAATAGCAAATTGCCGTTCGGTCATGTTTATCCTCTTTCACAGGATGAACTTTCCCATCTCAAAGACGATTTGGATGAGAATTTTGAAAAAGGTTTTATTAGACCTTCCACTTCTTCCACAGCAGCAGGACTCTTTTTTGTCCACAATAAAGACTCAAGTCTCAGGCCTATCATCGACTATAGGCAATTGAATGCTATTACAATAAAAGATCGCTATCCTCTACCGCTTATCCCTGAGCTCATTGAGCAGGTGCGTGGAGCTACCTATTTTTCAAAATTGGACCTGAAAGGAGCATACAATCTCATTCGAATCCGTGATGGACACGAGTGGAAGACTGCATTCAGAACCAGATACGGATTGTTCGAATATCTTGTAATGCTATTCGGGCTATGCAACGCCCCTGCAGTTTTTCAACGATTTATAAACGATATTTTCAGAGACTTACTAGATGTCTGTGTTGTGGTATATCTGGACGATATACTTATATATTCACGATCCCTGTCTGAACACATAAGACATGTAAGATTAGTATTATCGAGATTGCTTGCACACAACCTTTATGTGAAACTGAAAAAATGCTTGTTTCATAAAGAAGAGGTACTGTTTCTAGGCTACATCATATCCAAAACAGGAATCGAGATGGACATGAGTAAGATATCCTGCATTCAGGATTGGCCTACACCAACCACACGCAAGGCGCTACAGCGATTCCTTGGATTTTCGAATTTCTACAGGAAGTTCATTAGAAACTTCTCTGCCATTGTGAGACCCCTCACACAGCTCACTAGCATTAAAAAAACATTCAAATGGTCAGATGAAGCAAATAAAGCTTTTCACCTGTTAAAGACAAGGTTTACTTCTGCTCCCATACTACGCCATCCAGACCCATCCCTCCAATACATTCTGCAAGTAGATGCGTCAAACATGGCAGTAGGAGCAATACTCTCCCAACGACCAACTCACACTTCACCACTTCATCCAGTCGCCTTTTTTTCTAAATCCCTAAGCAGTCCAGAGATAAATTACCCCGTGGGTGAAAAGGAACTGCTTGCTATAAAATTGGCTCTGGAGAATTGGCGACATCTACTCGAAGGCACCCAATTACCAATACTTATATACACGGACCATAAAAATCTCCAATATCTTCAGACTAACAAAACTCTCTCGCACCGACAGGTTACGATGGTCACTATTCTTTCTAAGGTTTAACTTCCTAGTGACCTACACACCTGCAGATAAGAACAAAAAGGCGGATGCACTATCACGACTAACTGAAGAAAACTACTTCGAAATCCCTTCCGTTCCTATAATACCTCACAAACGCATTATTGGAGTTGTCCGTTCCTTGAAGGAAGAGGTTTTGCATGGTATAAGTTTGGATTCACCCCTACCACAACTAAATACTGATGCAGAAGGCTTCCTCTACTACAACGACAAACTTTACATACCACCTACCCTACGCACCAAGATCTTGGAATTATCGCATGATGTGCCTATGGCAGGACATATGGGTATGACAAAGACTCTTAATCTGATTACCAGGCAATTCTGGTGGCCTGACATGAAAACATCTATACAAAAATTCGTCTCTTCATGCAATGTCTGTGCCAGGTCCAAAATTGACACTACGAGACCATCCGGTCTACTATGCAGTCTACCAATACCCCAAACTCCATGGGAAGTTGTGTCCTTGGACTTTATAGTGGAATTGCCTCCTTCCAAAGGATTTAATACCATCTTAGTGTCAGTGGACCATCTGACAAAAATGGCACATTTCATTCTTATACGCAGACTACCTTCGTCCAAACAAACGGCAGAACTCCTGATGAAACATGTCTTTAGATTACATGGTATCCCAAAAACTCTTCTGTCTGACCGTGGATCACAATTTATTTCCAAGTTCTGGCAAGAACTATGTCACATACTACGGATCGAGTGGAAGCTCACTTCTCCTTACCATCCGCAGACCAACGGACAGACTGAAAGAGTCAACCAATGCATCGAGCAATATTTACGTTGTTACACTTCTTACCAACAGGATGATTGGGTGGATCTTCTCCCTCTGGCAGAATTTGCCTACAACAACGCAACCCACAGTACGACCAAGCAGAGTCCGTTCTACTTGAACTATGGGTTTCATCCCTCTATTCTTCCACCACGCATCCTTCCTTCAAATAACCCAGTAGCTTCAGACTATCTTACCCAAATAAAGGACTCTCTGGGTTTGCTTAATACTACCATTGCACACGCTCACAGTCAACAAAAGAAGTACTATGATTTTCGCAGAAGACCTTCTCCTCAGTACGCTATCGGGGACCTCGTTTGGCTCTCAACAAAAAATTTAAGACTGAAAATCCCTAGCAAAAAGCCTGGACCTCTGTTCTTGGGACCTTTCCCAATCAAGAAACTTATTGGAAAAGCTGCAGTACAGCTTACATTGCCAATAGACCTCAAAATACATCCCATTTTCCATGTGTCGCTACTGAAGCCCCATGTTCCTAACCAAGGAATAAGGCCTACTATCCCACCTCCTCCTCCTGTACAAGTTGAAGGTGGAGAAGAATATGAGATAAAAGAGATTCTGGATTCTCGTATCCACAGAGGAAGACTTCAGTACTTGGTTCGATGGAAGAACTATGGGCCCCAAGACGACACCTGGCTAAACACCTCTGACATACATGCCTCTAGATTAATCCGCAATTTTCATGCGAAGTACCCAGACAAACCAGCTCCAGAGGCCTTCAGGAGCCGGCCTTAAGGGGGGGGTACTGTAATGTTCTGGTACCTTTGGGTACCCTAATTACTCTTTCATAAGTGTATGCGCCCCACTATTCTCTTTTGGTAAGGTGCGCATACACCTTTAAGACTGATGCTGTCGTCACTGAGCGCCGGACTGGATGGCTATTTAGATCGCCGGCTCTCACTCACATGTGTTCGTTCAAACTGCTTTGTGCCTTGATGCTAACCTGTCTTGAAGCTCTCATGCTTGCAAGCATACCTCGCTGTCGGAACCACGCTGCGCTGATCCCTGTATCCCGCTACCGGATCATCCGCTCTTGCCAAACCTCTCCTCTGCTACATTGCTATTAGTGATAAGTACCCCACAGGGGAAACCTCTATAACTTTCATACTAAAGCTTACACTATCTAGCTCTGCATACTAAGGACTATTACTACATCTGCATTATCTAAGATTGCTAGCTCTTGAGCCTACTACCACCTGTTCTTGCACTGGGTTGATCTCTCTTGTATGTCCACCTGCTACTCTGTCATCTGCTACCATACATGATTGCTAAACCTATCTGCATCCCATCTGCTACTATCTTACTTTCAAGAACATTTCCTTTCAAGTGTCTATCATCTACCATCTCTACCCAACCTGTCTCTTCAGCATATCATCACTGTGTTACTATATACATAAGTCACTCTAGGAAACATCTTATTGAGTGTGTGTATTTACTTGCTGAATTGAGATCATCCACACATGATGAGTCATTGAGAGTTGGGATTGGTGTCTCAGCGTTTCTCTACATGACTACTGAAGTGGAATATTTCTGCAGCTGAAAATCCACATCATACATAAAACGCAGGAGCGTTACACTGCCCCCCTACAATTCCTCAGTCCTCCATCCCAGGAGTCATCTCCCTCTCTACAATCCCCATCCTCCCTCCCTGGAGTCATCTTCCCCCCTACAATCCCTCGTCCTTCCTCTCAGGAGTCGTCTGCCCCCCTACAATCCCCTGTCCTCCCTCCCAGGAGTAGTTTGCCCCCTCTACAATACCCCATCCTCCCTCCCAGGAGTCATCTTCCCCCTCTACAACCCACCGTCCTCCCTCACAGGAGTCGTCTGCCCCCTCTACAATCCCTCGACCTCCCTCCCTGGAGTCGTCTGCCCCCCTACAATCCCCCATCATCCCTCCCTGGAGTCATCTGCCCCCCTACAATCCCCCGTCCTCCCTCCCTAGAGTCGTCTGCCCCCCTACAATCTCCCGTCCTCCCTCCCTGGAGTCATCTGCCCCCCCAATACTCCTTCCTTGGAGTCGTCTGTCCCCCTACAATCCATCATCCTCCCTTTCAGGAGTCATCTTCCCCCTACAATCCCCCATCCTCCCTTTCCAGGAGTCGTCTTCCCCCCCTACAATCTCACATCCTTCTTTAGCCCTGCTGGCACACATTACCCTCTTCTCAGGTGAACACAGCCCTGTTGGCACACATTGCCCTCTTCTCAGGTGAACACAGCCCTGCTGGCACACATTACCCTCTTATCAGGTGAACACAGCCCTGCTGGCATACATTACCCTCTTCTCAGGTGAACACAGCCCTATTGGCACACATTACCCTCTTCTCAGGTGAACACAGCCCTGCTGGCACACATTCCCCTCTTCACAGGTGAACACAGCCCTGTTGTCACACATTGCCCTCTTCTCAGGTGAACACAGCCCTGCTGGCACACATTGCCCTCTTCTCAGGTGAACACAGCCCTGCTGGCACACATTGCCCACTTCTCAGGTGAACACAGCCCTGTTGGCACACATTGCCCTCTTCTCAGGTGAACACAGCCCTGTTGGCACACATTACCCTCTTCCCAGGTGAACACAGCCCTTCTGGCACACATTACCCTCTTCTCAGGTGAACACAGCCCTGTTAGCATATATTACCCTCTTCCCAGGTGAACACAGCCCTGTTGACACACATTACCCTCTTCCCAGGTGAACACAGCCCTGCTGGCACACATTACCCTCTTATCAGGTGAACACAGCCCTGCTGGCACACATTACCCTCTTCTCAGGTGAACACAGCCCTATTGGCACACATTACCCTCTTCTCAGGTGAACACAGCCCTGCTGGCACACATTCCCCTCTTCACAGGTGAACACAGCCCTGTTGTCACACATTGCCCTCTTCTCAGGTGAACACAGCCCTGCTGGCACACATTGCCCTCTTCTCAGGTGAACACAGCCCTGCTGGCACACATTGCCCACTTCTCAGGTGAACACAGCCCTGTTGGCACACATTGCCCTCTTCTCAGGTGAACACAGCCCTGTTGGCACACATTACCCTCTTCCCAGGTGAACACAGCCCTTCTGGCACACATTACCCTCTTCTCAGGTGAACACAGCCCTATTAGCACACATTACCCTCTTCTCAGGTGAACACAGCCCTGTTGGCACACATTACCCTCTTCTCAGGTGAACACAGCCCTGCTGGCACACATTCCCCTCTTCACAGGTGAACACAGCCCTGTTGTCACACATTGCCCTCTTCTCAGGTGAACACAGCCCTGCTGGCACACATTGCCCTCTTCTCAGGTGAACACAGCCCTGCTGGCACACATTGCCCACTTCTCAGGTGAACACAGCCCTGTTGGCACACATTGCCCTCTTCTCAGGTGAACACAGCCCTGTTGGCACACATTACCCTCTTCCCAGGTGAACACAGCCCTTCTGGCACACATTACCCTCTTCTCAGGTGAACACAGCCCTGTTAGCAAATATTACCCTCTTCCCAGGTGAACACAGCCCTGTTGACACACATTACCCTCTTCCCAGGTGAACACAGCCCTGCTGGCACACATTACCCTCTTATCAGGTGAACACAGCCCTGCTGGCACACATTACCCTCTTCTCAGGTGAACACAGCCCTGCTGGCACACATTGCCCTCTTCTCAGGTGAACACAGCCCTGCTGGCACACATTGCCCACTTCTCAGGTGAACACAGCCCTGTTGGCACACATTGCCCTCTTCTCAGGCGACCACAGCCCTGTTGGCACACATTACCCTCTTCCCAGGTGAACACAGCCCTTCTGGCACACATTACCCTCTTCTCAGGTGAACACAGCCCTGTTAGCAAATATTACCCTCTTCCCAGGTGAACACAGCCCTGTTGACACACATTACCCTCTTCCCAGGTGAACACAGCCCTGCTGGCACACATTACTCTCTTTGCAGGTGAACACAGCCCTACTGGCACACATTCCCCTCTTCTCATGTGAACATAGCCCTGTTGGCACACATTACCCTCTTCTCAGGTGAACACAGCCCTGTTGGCACACATTACCCTCTTCTCAGATGAACACAGCCCTGTTGGCACACATTACCCTCTTCCCAGGTGAACACAGCCCTGCTGGCACACATTACTCTCTTTGCAGGTGAACACAGCCCTACTGGCACACATTCCCCTCTTCTCAGGTGAACACAGCCCTGTTGGCACACATTACCCTCTTCTCAGGTGAACACAGCCCTGTTGGAACACATTCCCCTCTTCCCAGGTGAACACAGCCCTGTTGGCACACATTGCCCTTTTCTCAGGTGAACACAGCCCTGTTGGCACACATTACCCTCTTCTCAGGTGAACACAGCCCTGCTGGCACACATTTCCCTCTTCTCAGGTGAACATAGCCCTGTTGGCACACATTACCCTCTTCTCAGGTGAACACAGCCCTGTTGGCACACATTACCCTCTTCACAGGTGAACACAGCCCTGTTGTCACACATTGCCCTCTTCTCAGGTGAACACAGCCCTGCTGGCACACATTGCCCTCTTCTCAGGTGAACACAGCCCTGCTGGCACACATTGCCCTCTTCTCAGGTGAACACAGCCCTGCTGGCACACATTACCCTCTTATCAGGTGAACACAGCCCTGCTGGCACACATTACCCTCTTCTCAGGTGAACACAGCCCTATTGGCACACATTACCCTCTTCTCAGGTGAATACAGCCCTGCTGGCACACATTACCCTCTTCTTAGGTGAACACAGCCCTATTGGCACACATTACCCTCTTCTCAGGTGAACACAGCCCTGCTGGCACACATTACCCTCTTCTCAGGTGAACACAGCCCTGCTGGCACACATTCCCCTCTTCACAGGTGAACACAGCCCTGTTGTCACACATTGCCCTCTTCTCAGGTGAACACAGCCCTGCTGGCACACATTGCCCTCTTCTCAGGTGAACACAGCCCTGCTGACACACATTGCCCACTTCTCAGGTGAACACAGCCCTGTTGGCACACATTGCCCTCTTCTCAGGTGAACACAGCCCTGTTGGCACACATTACCCTCTTCCCAGGTGAACACAGCCCTTCTGGCACACATTACCCTCTTCTCAGGTGAACACAGCCCTGTTAGCAAATATTACCCTCTTCCCAGGTGAACACAGCCCTGTTGACACACATTACCCTCTTCCCAGGTGAACACAGCCCTGCTGGCACACATTACTCTCTTTGCAGGTGAACACAGCCCTACTGGCACACATTACCCTCTTCTCAGGTGAACACAGCCCTGTTGGCACACATTACCCTCTTCTCAGGTGAACACAGCCCTGTTGGCACACATTACCCTCTTCCCAGGTGAACACAGCCCTGCTGGCACACATTACTCTCTTTGCAGGTGAACACAGCCCTACTGGCACACATTCCCCTCTTCTCAGGTGAACATAGCCCTGTTGGCACACATTACCCTCTTCTCAGGTGAACACAGCCCTGTTGGCACACATTACCCTCTTCTCAGATGAACACAGCCCTGTTGGCACACATTACCCTCTTCTCAGGTGAACACAGCTCTGTTGGCACACATTACCCTCTTCCCAGGTGAACACAGCCCTGTTGTCACACATTACCCTCTTCCCAGGTGAACACAGCCCTGCTGGCACACATTACCCTCTTCAAGGGTGAACACAGCCCTGTTGGCACACATTGCCCCCTGCTTGGTGGTATGGAACATGTTTTGTCACTTTGTTCTGCTCTCAGAAGGCTTCTTAGTCTCCTCAGTCCCAGGCAACTGTGAGTAATACTTCCCAAAATTAGTCACTGCAACCCACACCGCACTGAACACCCACTACTTGTTATGCCGGCAGGAACTGGGAGACGGTCTGATAATAAACAACAACCAAAGAGGAAACAAACAATATTAGAATTCCCCAATGTACTGGGTTGCCCTAGACCACCTGGATGTACTGCCCAAAGTAGCAGCCCTCTCTAAAGTACTGGATGTACAAACAGGGAACCCTATCAGTGGCTGAGTTTCCAGGGCGGAACAATTGCACCATAACGGTTTTCATTTAAACAATATAATTTTTGCACGCGCCATTTCATTCTTTAAATGTTAAAAGGAACCTCTTCATATCAGTCAACACCTGCTGGGATCTTCTGAATTCCAAAAATATTCATAAATACATTTCTTCTCTTTGTATCCATGGTGACAGTGCTCAGTTTGTAGAAAGTTTTTCACCAAAATCCTCGTCCCTGTGCTCTTGTAATTGGTTCACTGCACAGTCCACACAGAGGTCCATGTACGGACAGCCTAGTGCAGTGGTCTCCAAACTGTGGCCTGGGGTACGAAAATGGCCCTTTGCTTGCTTTTATGTGGCTCTTGTTGGGGCACTGTTCTCTTAACTGTTGCTGACATATTTCCTGACACTGAAAGCAACAATCCTCTCTTTGACACCAATAATGAGGCACTATTCCTCCCACTGACACCAATAACGGGGCACTATTCCTCCCACTGACACCAATAACGGGGCACTATTCCTCCTATTGACACCAATGATGGGGTTCTAATCCTTCCATTGACACCAATGATGGGGTTCTAATCCTCCCATTGACACCAATGATGGGACACTATTCCTCCTATTGACACCAATGATGGGGCACTGATCCTCCCATTGATACCAATGATGATGCATTAATCCTCCTATTGACACCAATGATGGGGCACTGATCCTCCCATTGATACCAATGATGGGGCACTGATCCTCCTATTGACACCAATTATGGGGTTCTAATCCTCCCATTGACACCAATGATGGGGCGCTAATCCTCCTATTGACACCAATGATGGGGTTCTAATCCTCCCATTGACACCAATGATGGGACACTATTCCTCCTATTGACACCAATGATGGGGCACTGATCCTACCATTGATACCAATGATGATGCATTAATCCTCCTATTGACACCAATGATGGGCACTAATCCTCCCATTGACACCAATGATGGGCACTAATCCTCCCATTGACACCAATGATGATGCATTAATCCTCCCATTGATACCAATGATGATGCATTAATCCTCCCATTGATACCAATGATGGGGCACTGATCCTCCCATTGATACCAATGATGGGGCACTGATCCTCCCATTGATACCAATGATGGGCACTAATCCTCCCATTGACACCAATGATGGGCACTAATCCTCCCATTGACACAAATGATGATGCACTAATCCTCCCATTGATACCAATGATGGGGCACTGATCCTCCTATTGACACCAATGATGGGGCACTGATCCTCCCATTGATACCAATGATGGGCACTAATCCTCCCATTGACACCAATGATGGGCACTAATCCTCCCATTGACACCAATGATGGGGTTCTAATCCTCCTATTGACACCAATGATGGGCCACTGATCCTCCCATTGACACCAATGATGGGGCGCTAATCCTCCCATTGATACCAATGAGGGGGTTCTAATCCTCCCATTGACACCAATGATGGGCACTAATCCTCCCATTGACACCAATGATGGGGCACTAATCCTCCTATTGACACCAATGATGGGGCACTAATCCTCCGATTGACACCAATGATGGGGCGCTAATCCTCCCATTGACACCAATGATGGGGCGCTAATCCTCCTATTGACACCAGTAATGAGGCACTAATCCTCCCATTGACACCAAGGATGAGGCACTAACCTTCTCATTCATAAAGGTGAATAATCAAGCGCCCAGGACCTCAGAGGTTTGTGTATTAAGCCAATCTAGGGATAAGTAATTGCTGCTAATTTACTGCAAAAACTGCATGAAAGCTGGAGGAAAAAAAAATAATCAGCACAATACTTAATAATTCCCAGATGGTATCAATTAAAGATTTAAAGATGATAATCTGCTATTCTACACCACAAATCAAGGTTCTGATATATCTTCAGATAAAAGGTGCAAATCCAATGGGCATAACAAGCAAACATACACACACTATCTATGGGAAGCAAAGACTCTTCAAAAATCCTAAGCAATTAAAGTTTCAATATTTTTATTGAGTTTTCATGAGAAGAACAAAAGTCATAACAGTGCAAAATGTGGCATCAAGGCTCAGCCATACAAGTAAGAAGTGGTACAGCATCTTCAGAACATGAAATATAAAAATATAAAAGAAAACATTTGTAAACAGTAGGATATTGACTAAAGTCGTGGTATAAGTAGAGCCCCCAATCCTCCACACTGAAGGTCGGTTGGTCTGGGCCCCGCCCCCTGGCCAGGGCCGGTGCTAGACTGTTTTACGCCCTAGGCAAGATCAGCTACTTGCGTCCCCCCGCCCCAAAAAAATAGAATAAAAAGGGAAGGGGTTAAAAACTGCTCTATGTCATATCCAGTGACCCTGATCTGATGGTTCCTCCATGTAATGCTGTCATAACCTGTGATCCCAATGTTCCTCTATGTCACATCAGGGGTCTCTGATGTTCCTCCATGTCACACCTGGGGACCCTGATGTTCCTCCATGTCACACCTGGGGACCTCCATCCCCCATGGCACACCCAGGGTTTCCAATTCCTCATGGCACACCTGGTGACCCAAAAACCCCTGTTACACTTGTGATCCCTCTCCCCCATGTCACACCTGGTGACTCAGATTCCCCATGGCATACCTGGTGACCGCAATTCTCTTTCACACCAGGGATACTCCATGTCACACCCAGGGACCCTGATTCCCTGTTCTGGGGACACTCACTGGGCGGTATGAAGAGAGTGGCCCGCACTCTGCCCTCCCTCAGGGCCGGCCTTTGGGGTGTGCGAGCTGTGCGGCCGCACAGGACGCCATGGGCAACAGGGGCGCCGTGCGGTGATCACAGCTCGCAGATGATCAGGCCGCACAGCGGGAGGTAAGCGGCGATCATGGCCTGGAGGTTCAGTGTAGAAAAAAAGAAAACAGGCGCCACTGTAGTTAGCCAGAAAGTTTATTGCACAAAATACATACTGACTTACATGAAAGTAAGCTCCAATCCGTATCGCAGCGTCTCCAGCACACGATCCGGCCGTCCACCGGTCCGGAGGTGATGTCACAGGAAGCTGGTCGGAGACTGGGTAACCCGGAAGCCGCAAATGGAACGCAGACTCCCGGAAATGACGCAACGCGTTTCGGAGCATGCGCACTCGGCTCCTTCCTCAGGCGTAAGTGACTGCCACCTGGTGCCAGGTTTAAATACAGCAGTCCACGATCAATTAACACTACAATCAACACAAGGGGCGGCGCAATACTCTGCAGACCAGCTATAAAGCCAACACTTCTGGAGAGTCCGTACAACACTTTTAAATAATATAGTGGATTTCATACTGGGGCTTATCCATATACAAACAGCTTTAAACATAAATATACCTAACGAATATTATTACGTCCTCTACTATAGATGTACTGAAACATGACTTTTACACGATATGCTAAAAATTAAAGATTAAAAGTAAATTTTGTATACACATATGTCCCTCTGTATTGGGGTACACCAAAAAGGGGGGGGGGGGGGGGGGGCTACCTTATAAATAAGAAGAGAACATAGGCTCCTAAATCCGGAAATCATGAATTCACCAAGGAATTCATTTTCCATGATGCGAATGTATTATGGATACATATACATGTATATATATACATATACATATATATATAAAAAAGGGGGAATTACACATACTAAATCAAAAAAATGTTATAAAAAATGTTTTAAAAAGCAATAATAAGATATGTTAAAAAGCATACCTATATGTGCGCAGGTGTAGAGCACGTGCAGACACATATGTACGCATACACCCTAGGATGGGGGGAGGGGAAGGAAAAGGGAAGGACGGGAGGGGAAAGGGAGGGGGAAAAATTAGGACGGGAGGGGAAAGGGGGGGGGGGAAAAATTAGAAAGAAGAGGGAAAAAAGAAGAAAAAAAGGAAAATTGAGTGGATAAGAATGCACTGACTCACAGAATAGTATTAATATCTAGCTCCTCGTTTAATCCCCCGGGAGCCAGAACATTCAGGGCGTAAATCCAGTAGGTTTCCCTACTGCATAGACGCCTGAACCTCTCAGCCTCAGAAGTACCTTTTGGGATAGCCTCAATCACCCAGACATATA
This sequence comes from Pelophylax lessonae, assembly GCF_965119305.1. Classification (NCBI taxonomy): domain Eukaryota; kingdom Metazoa; phylum Chordata; class Amphibia; order Anura; family Ranidae; genus Pelophylax; species Pelophylax lessonae. The sequence goes on from NC_138778.1 coordinate 233,114,350, forward strand.
GTCTATATGTCTGGGTGATTGAGGCTATCCCAAAAGGTACTTCTGAGGCTGAGAGGTTCAGGCGTCTATGCAGTAGGGAAACCTACTGGATTTACGCCCTGAATGTTCTGGCTCCCGGGGGATTAAACGAGGAGCTAGATATTAATACTATTCTGTGAGTCAGTGCATTCTTATCCACTCAATTTTCCTTTTTTTCTTCTTTTTTCCCTCTTCTTTCTAATTTTTCCCCCCCCCCCTTTCCCCTCCCGTCCTAATTTTTCCCCCTCCCTTTCCCCTCCCGTCCTTCCCTTTTCCTTCCCCTCCCCCCATCCTAGGGTGTATGCGTACATATGTGTCTGCACGTGCTCTACACCTGCGCACATATAGGTATGCTTTTTAACATATCTTATTATTGCTTTTTAAAACATTTTTTATAACATTTTTTTGATTTAGTATGTGTAATTCCCCCTTTTTTATATATATATGTATATGTATATATATACATGTATATGTATCCATAATACATTCGCATCATGGAAAATGAATTCCTTGGTGAATTCATGATTTCCGGATTTAGGAGCCTATGTTCTCTTCTTATTTATAAGGTAGCCCCCCCCCCCCCCCTTTTTGGTGTACCCCAATACAGAGGGACATATGTGTATACAAAATTTACTTTTAATCTTTAATTTTTAGCATATCGTGTAAAAGTCATGTTTCAGTACATCTATAGTAGAGGACGTAATAATATTCGTTAGGTATATTTATGTTTAAAGCTGTTTGTATATGGATAAGCCCCAGTATGAAATCCACTATATTATTTAAAAGTGTTGTACGGACTCTCCAGAAGTGTTGGCTTTATAGCTGGTCTGCAGAGTATTGCGCCGCCCCTTGTGTTGATTGTAGTGTTAATTGATCGTGGACTGCTGTATTTAAACCTGGCACCAGGTGGCAGTCACTTACGCCTGAGGAAGGAGCCGAGTGCGCATGCTCCGAAACGCGTTGCGTCATTTCCGGGAGTCTGCGTTCCATTTGCGGCTTCCGGGTTACCCAGTCTCCGACCAGCTTCCTGTGACATCACCTCCGGACCGGTGGACGGCCGGATCGTGTGCTGGAGACGCTGCGATACGGATTGGAGCTTACTTTCATGTAAGTCAGTATGTATTTTGTGCAATAAACTTTCTGGCTAACTACAGTGGCGCCTGTTTTCTTTTTTTCTACTTGTGCCAGCGGATTCCTCGGAGTTTCCTAGTCAGTGCTGCCTCGTACTTTGCCATTCAGGACAGTCCCCAACAAGAATTTGGAGCATCCCCTGCGCCCCTTCTACAGCGGTGGACTCCTTCCCTCTTGCCTGGTCAGAAGCGCCCAACAACCACTTTCTCTGGAGGTTCAGTGTGGGGGTCTCTGATGTAACGGGGGCTCTATGTGGGGGGGTCTCTGATGTAAGGGGAGCTCTGTGTGGGGGTCTCTGATGTAAGGGGGGCTCTGTGTGGGGAGTCTCTGATGTAAGGGGGGGCTCTGTGTGGGGAGTCTCTGATGTAAGGGGGTCTTTGATGTAAGGGGGGGGCTCTCTAATGTAAAGGGGTATTTGATGTAAGGGGGGGCTCTGTGAGGGGTCTCTAATGTAAGGGGGGCTAAGTTATTAGTGATCATGAAAAAGAAAAGTCAAATAAAGTGCAAGAAAATGTGCGGGGGGGGGGGTGTCACGCGCGCGGTGGGGGCGCCACAGGATTAGCTCGCACAGTGCGCCTGAACACCTAAGGCCGGCCCTGCCCTCCCTCACTGTGATCCTGCTGATTCCTTCTCCCAGGACACTCCTCTCCTGGACCACAGTGCTCACCACAGCTCCAACCGGCTCCTGGTGGAGGGAGAAGCAGCAGTCAGAGAGCTCCGCACCTCCTTCATCCCCAACATCCTCAGACCATTCCGTTCCGTTCCGTAGCGACGATCTGCTCCAGTAAAGGTGCCGCCCTCCAGTGCTGACCCCCGGCTCAGGTTCAGCTCTCCTCCACTCCCTGCTTAATACCGACCCAGGGAAATGAACGGCTGCCCACCAGCTCAGTGTAGAGAGTCACTTCCCACCCAGGGTTTAGGCCGCTCAGCTCCAGACGAAGAGGATAATAATGCAGCTAGCACTCCGGTGGGCTCCTTTCCTGCCCCTTGGGGCTCCCCCAACAATGGTGGAAAGCCAGGGCCTGGTAGTTCTGCCACTGCCCCAGACACCTGGCATCTTCCTCTGTCCCTTCTTCCTCCCCCACTGCTGCCCCTTTCCTCAGCTCACAAGGGTCATTCATGATGGAGCGTGAGTGCTGACTCGTGGCTGCGCCCCTAGGTGGCAATGCGCCCTAGGCGGCTGCCTAGTTTGCCTAGTGGAAGCATCGGCCCTGCCCCTGGCTTCCTAAGCAATTTAGAAAAAATAACCAGCTCTCTGGAGAATATCTATACAATACCAATCAGTATAAATCATTCAGTTTCTTTTAGATATTTGTGAAGTATATATGGTAGATATATAAATAGCAATCCAGCAAGATAAAGTGCAAGCTGAAAAAATGACCAGCTACCTAGAAATTCTCTATTAGGTGCTAATCAGTATGATTATTCAGAAAATGTTTCTATAAAGTGCAAACAATATTCCAGTATTGTGAAGTATATATGATAAATATATTGTGCGGCTGATTTTTTTTTTGGGGGGGGGGGCATTTGTTCTGGGAGGATTTGGTGGATGGTGGGAATATTTGGGCTGGAAGGGGGGGATTTCAGCAAGGGGTCAGATTTGTACCTGGAGGAGGGGGGATTAGGGGGTTAGCATGCAGATTAGTGCTCGGTATTTGGGGGAGATTTGTGCTGACGCATGTTTATATATGGACTTCTAATGACCTTGTCCCAGCACTGCACTGCAGCCCATAGTCAGAGGCATTCACCAACAGAGGCAGCACTGTCAATCCAGAAAGCAGTGGGCGGTGCTGGGTGGGGCCAGGTGCTGATTGACAAGTACATGTTTGTGAATCAGCACAGAAGCCACACCCCCTGCAACACGTTCTCCTCCCACTCTAGCGCAAGCAGGGCACAGCTACTTCAGAGTGACAACTCTGCTCTGAATTCAGGAGCAGTGCAGCATTGTTGTCACCCCATCACAGGAAGCTGCATTAGGTGGACTTTGCTTTGTATTTGTGGGGTTCTGCAGGGGGACTAAGAGAAAACTTTATATTTGGATGGACTTATAGTTAAGTGCTACTGAATATATTTTAGGAGACCAGAGTTCTACTTTAAAGAAACCGGTCACCACCTACACCGGGAAGAGTCAATTCCCCGGCACAGCCCTCTCCCTCCTTGTATGTCATAGCCCTGTACTCTTCTCGGCATGTCTAATTACTGTCTGTGCTGGCCCAGCTCCTCAGCCCCTTGTCCTTATGCTGGGGGGGATTTGGAAGATGGGGAGGTAAAGAAGATTTGTGCTGAGAGAGGCGATTTCAGCAGGGGGCGGATTTGTACTGAGAGGAGGGGGAATTTATGCTTAGGGGGTAAGCATACAAATTAGTGCACAATTTTTCGGGGGAATTTTAGCTGCAACCTAATGCTCATACATCTTGGGGGGGGGGGGGGGTGCAGTTAGGCATGTTCACCCTGGGCTCAAGATGACCTTGGTCTCGGTACTGCTTGGCCCCTTAGTTCCAGTGAAGGGAACTCTTAAGGTGTCAGAATACCAAGACATTTTGGACAATTTCATGCCCCCAACTTTGTGGGAGGAGTTTAGGGATGGCCCCTTCCTGTTTCAACATGACTGCCCACCAGTGCACAAAGCAAGGTCCATAAAGACATGGATGAGGGAGTTTGGTGTGGAGAAACTTGACTGGACTGCACAGAGTCCTGACCTCAACCCAACAGAACACCTTTGGGATGAATTAGAGCGGAGACTGCGAGCCAGGTCTTCTCTCCAACATCAGTGCCTGACCTCACAAATGCCCTTCTGGAAGAATGGTGAAACATTCCCATAGACACTCCTAAACCTTGTGGACAGCCTTCCCAGAAGAGTTTAAGCTGTTATAGCTGCAAATGGTGGAGCCAACTCAATATTGAACCCTACGGACTAAGACTGGGATGTCATTAAAGTTCATGTGTGTGTAAAGGCCGGCGTCCCAATACTTTTGACAATATAGTGTAAGTTGATTTTTTTGGTAGGAGTTCCACCCCTCCTCCCATAGCCTGCGTCAGGTGAAGAGGGGTCGCAGCTTCACTCTTCTTCCATTTGCGGACAGCCAGTGGTCTGCAGATCCTCTCCTGCCTCTTATAATAAGACGTCACCCATCTCGACAGTCTCTCAAGTGTTTCTTTTATAAACAGCTTTTACATCCTCACAAAGTTCAGAAATAATGACATGGAATTGTTCAGATGCACTTAGAAATATCCCCAGCCTTTGAATGTCAGCGGCGCGTCTCCATCTGTGCGGGATCCAAACCCAGCAAGAAAGTGCAAAACTGCACAGATTGTGCCTCACGCCGACTCCGGTCCATGAAAGATTACCACAATGATAATGGGAAACGTACACATTGTACCCGTTTATGGGGCCTTGATCACGGCAAACATTCTTATATCAAAAATGTGTCTTCAAATAGACGGGTTGTGTAGATATGATGGAGTGTGTGGATATGGAGGGGTACTTAGATATGGAGGGGTGCTTAGATTTGGTGGTATTTGTAGATATGAATGGGGTTTGTACTGTAGATATGGAGGTGCTTAGATATGGAGGGGTGCTTAGATATGGAGGGGTGCTTAGATGTGGTGGGATTTGTAAATATGAATGGGGTGTGTACTTTAGATATGGAGGGGTGTGAAGATATGGATGGGGTGTGTAGGTATGGTGGGGTGTGTAGATAAGGTGGAGTTGTTTAGATGTGGTGGGGTCTGTAGATATGGATGGGTGTGTAGATATGGATGGGTGTGTAGATATGGAGGGGTGTGTAGATATGGAGGGGTGTGTAGATATGGATGGGGTGTGTAGATATGGATGGGGTGCTTAGATGTGGTGGGCTTTGTAGACATGGATGGGGTATGTAGATATGGAGGGGTGTGTAGATATGGTGGAGGTGTGTAGATGTGGTGGGGTGTGTAAGTATGGTGGGGTGTGTAGATATGGTGGAGGTGTGTAGATGTGGTGGGGTGTGTAAGTATGGTGGGGTGTGTAGATGTGGTGGAGGTGTGTAGGTACGGTTGGGTGTGTAGATATGGTGGAGGTGTGTAGATATGGTGGAGGTGTGTAGATATGGTGGAGGTGTGTAGGTATGGTTGGGTGTGTAGATATGGTGGAGGTGTGTAGATATGGTGGAGGTGTGTAGGTATGGTTGGGTGTGTAGATATGGTGGAGGTGTGTAGGTATGGTTGGGTGTGTAGATGTGGTGAGGTGTGTAGATGTGGTGGGGTGTGTAGATATGGTGGAGGTGTGTAGATATGGTGGAGGTGTGTAGATATGGAGGGGTGTGTAGATATGGAGGGGTGTGTAGATATGGAGGGGTGTGTAGATATGGTGGAGGTGTGTAGATATGGTGGAGGTGTGTAGATATGGTGGAGGTGTGTAGATGTGGTGGGGTGTGTAGATATGGAGGGGTGTGTAGATATGGAGGGGTGTGTAGATATGGATGGGGTGTGTAGATATGGATGGGGTGTGTAGATATGGATGGGGTGCTTAGATGTGGTGGGCTTTGTAGACATGGATGGGGTATGTAGATATGGAGGGGTGTGTAGATATGGTGGAGGTGTGTAGATGTGGTGGGGTGTGTAAGTATGGTGGGGTGTGTAGATATGGTGGAGGTGTGTAGATGTGGTGGGGTGTGTAAGTATGGTGGAGGTGTGTAGATATGGTGGAGGTGTGTAGGTATGGTTGGGTGTGTAGATGTGGTGAGGTGTGTAGATGTGGTGGGGTGTGTAGATATGGTGGAGGTGTGTAGATATGGTGGAGGTGTGTAGATGTGAGGGAGGGGTGTAGATATGGAGGGGTGTGTAGATATGGTGGAGGTGTGTAGATATGGAGTATTGTGTAGATATGATGGAGTGTGTGGATATGGAGGGGTGCTTAGATACGGAGGGGTGCTTAGATGTGGTAGGATTTGTAGATATGGATGGGTGTGGAGATATGGAGGGGTGTGTAGATATGGTGGGGTGTGTAGATATGGAGGGGTGTGTAGATATGGAGGGGTGTGTAGATATGGTGGGGTGTGTAGATGTGGTGGGGTGTGTAGATGTGGTGGGGTGTGTAGATGTGGTGGGGTGTGTAGATATGGTGGAGGTGTGTAGATGTGGTGGGGTGTGTAGGTACGGTTGGGTGTGTAGATATGGTGGGGTGTTTAGATGTGGTGGTATTTGTAGATATGGAGGGATATTTAGATGTTATGGAGGGATGTTGCCATGGTAGGGATGTTTAGATATGGTGGGGTTTGAAGATGTGGAGGAGGTGTTTAGATTTGGTGGGGGTTGTGTTTTGATGTGGTGGGGGTTGTGGATATCCCGTGGTGTATAGATGTTATGTGGGTGTGTAGATATGGTGGGTTGTTTAGATGTGGTGGGGTGTGTAGATATGGTGGGTTGTTTAGATGTGGTGGGGTTTGTAGATATGTCGGGTTGTTTAGATGTTATGAAGGTGTGTAGATACGGAGGAGGTATTTAGTTATAGTGGGATTTGTTGATATGGAGGAATGTTCAGATGTGGTATATAGATATGATCAGTTGTGTAGTTATAGAGGGTTGTTTAGTTATGGGGCATGTTAGTATGGAGGAGGTGTTTGGATATGGTGGGGTGTGTAGATTTGGGAGGGGTAATGAATTATGCCGGGGTGTTTAGATATGGAAGTGGTGTGTAGATATGGTGTGGTTCTTAGATGTGGTGGGATTTAAGGATATGGATGGGGTGTGTAGATAAAGAGGGAGTGACTACTTATAGTGGGGTGTTTAGATATGGAAAGGGTGTGTAGATATGGTGGGTTGGAGTGTGTATATATGCAAAGGGTCTGTAGATATAGTGGGTTGGGGTGTGTAGATATGGAAAGGGTGTATAGATATGGTGGGTTGGGGTGTGTAGATATGGAAAGGGTGTATAGATATGGTGGGTTGGGGTGTGTAGATATGGAAAGGGTGTGTAGATATCGTGGGATGGGATGTGTAGATTTGTAACAGGTGTACAGATATGGTGGGTTGGGGTGGGTTGATATGGAAAGGGTGTGTAGATATGGAAAGGGTGTATAGATATGGTGGGTTGGGGTGTGCTGATATGGAAAGGGTATTTAGATATGGAGGGGTGTGTAGATATGATGGGTTGGGGTGTGTTGATATAGAAAGGGTATTTAGATATGGAGGGGTGTGTAGATATGGAGGGGTGTGTAGATATGGAGAGGTGTTAATATATTGCGGGGTGTGTAGCCATGATGGAGTGTGAAGAGGTTTCCCCTTCTAGTAGGTAAATACATACAGTCTCCCATTTGGATTGGTGTAAGTTCCTCATTGTAGATTGTAGGAACCGCACACAACACAGAATACAAATCACACACGGCGCCCCTTCCTCAGTATTTTAGTACATTGCAGCTCCTTGTCCGCAATGCTTTTCATCATAGCAGTTGCAGCTGGAGGATGATGAAGAGTTGGATGAGGAGCTTCCTCCCTGAAAACAGATGGTTAGGAGTTCTGTCATAAAGGGTCCAGCCTGGGTACCCCATGCAGGAAGGTGCCCTGTCACACCTTACCAAGGCTGCCCCTGCTGTGTACCCAGCACTGTGCGTTTACTACAAGATCCACTTTCCAGACACAGGCCTATCCTTTACAGGTGACTGCTTCAGGCTTCGATCTCATCAGTGCAGTATATGGAAGAATGACTTGTGTGTTCTGGAATCAAACCAGTACATTGCAGGAAACCAGCAGATAGCACAATCTGCATAGAACTAAGAGAAATGGCGGCACATGTAAAACAATGAAGGGGTTAAAAGCTGTAAATACAGGTGCCTGGAGTTGAGCTTTAAGAGCTTGGATAGACAGAACAAGATAGGTGATTATTCCCCATCACTGCCTTACAATATAACATAATTTCAAAATTGTATCCACAATTGAGATTTAGAAAGATTTCCAGAACGCTGTGTGGGGTCTGAGCCCTTATCTGGCTGTGTGGGGTCTGAGCCCTTATCTGGCTGTGTGAGGTCTGAGCAATTATCTGGCTGTGTGAGGTCTGAGCCCTTATCTGGCTGTGTGGGGTCTGAGCCCTTATCTGGCTGTGTGAGGTCTGAGCCCTTATCTGGCTGTGTGAGGTCTGAGCCCTTATCTGGCTGTGTGAGGTCTGAGCCTTTATCTGACTGGGTAGGATCAGAGCCCCGATCAGGCCATGTGAGGTCTGAGCCCTTATCTGGCTGTGTGACGTCTGAGCCCTTATCTGGCCATGTGGGGTCTGAGCCCTTATCGGGCTGTGTGAGGTCTGAGCCCTTATCTGGCCGTGTGGGGTCTGAGCCCTTATCTGGCCGTGTGGGGTCTGAGCTCTTATCTGGCCATGTGGGGTCTGAGCCCTTATCGGGCCGTGTGAGGTCTGAGCCCTTATTGGGCTGTGTGAGATCTGAGCCCTCATCGGTGTGTGTGGGGGTCTGAGCCCTCATCGGTGTGTGTGGGGGTCTGAGCCCATATTGGTCTGTGTGGGGGTCTGAGCCCTCATCGGTGTGTGTGGGGTCTGAGCCCTCATCGGTGGGTGTGGGGGTCTGAGCCCTCATCGGTGGGTGTGGGGGTCTGAGCCCTCATCGGTGTGTGTGGGGGTCTGAGCCCATATTGGTCTGTGTGGGGGTCTGAGCCCATATTGGTCTGTGTGGGGGTCTGAGCCCTCATCGGTGTGTGTGGGGTCTGAGCCCTCATCGGTGGGTGTGGGGGTCTGAGCCCTCATCGGTGTGTGTGGGGGTCTGAGCCCTCATCGGTGTGTGTGGGGGTCTGAGCCCTGATTGGGCTGTGTGGGGTCTGAGCCCTTATCGGAGTCTAGCTGTAGTTAGGCTGCAGATGATTAATTTTCCTGTGATTTGTACAGCAGACCCCTCCTTGTACCCTCTCTGGGGGTCTGTATGAGAAGATTGGGGATTTAATTGCTTTTCCTCTCCCAGCATTGACATCCAACTTTCTCCAGCTGATTGAAGTCAGGAGAATAAAGCTGTGATAGGGAGGAGAGGGTGAGAAGCAGACCGATGGGGGAGGGGGTTGTTGAAGAAATAAAGGCGAGAAGAACAATGAAATGAGATAAATCCATCCCGCCACCATGAGGACATCTATCTCTTCTCTACACATTTTCTACATTAAAAAAAAAAAAAAAACTGAACCGCTCCAGCGGCAATTTCCTTCAGTGCGACGCTGAGCGAACGCAGCGCTCACATCTCGCCTGTCCGCCGGGACTGTAAAGTGCCCGGCGTATTACATATTAATCGGCGCCATAGCGGCCCGGTCATTAAAGTGGCTTCCGTGTGCCCGGCCGAGCAATCAGCGTCAGGAACATATGGCTTTCCTTCTAGTTCACGGAGCAAAGAAGCCGAATGATTCTCACCGCCAATCGCTTGAATACACATCGACTTTTCACATCCGCTAACAGCCTGCCGAGCGAAGACACCCCCCGCCTTGTCACTGGCAATCTTCGTCTCCGAGGGGAACCGCGATTCCCACTAGTGAGTGTCAGCATGGAGGGTGACATGAACTCCATCTTCTTCTGGGGGCCCATAAAGAGGAGGAAGGAGGGGGCCATTCATTACTTTAGGGGGCCAAACACAAGGAGAGCGCACTGCCAGGAATACATTGCTATAGTATGAGCCCAAGGGGCGCAATGCCAGGAATACATTGCTATAGTATGAGCCCGGGGGGTGCACTGCCAGGAATACATTGTTATAGTATGAGCCCAGGGGGCGCAATGCCAGGAATACATTGTTATAGTATGAGTCCAGGGATCACAGTGTCAGGAATACATTGTTATAGTATGAGCTCAGGGAGCGCACTGCCAGGAATACATTGTTATAGTATGAGCCTGGGGAGCACACTGCCAGGAATACATTGTTATAGTATGAGCACACTGAGCACACTGCCAGGAATACATTGTTATAGTATGAACCCGGGGAGCCCACTGCCAGGAATACATTGTTATAGTATGAGCCTGGGGAGCACACTGCCAGGAATACATTGTTATAGTATGAACCCGGGGAGCTCACTGCCAGGAATACATTGTTATAGTATGAGCCTGGGGAGCACACTGCCAGGAATACATTGTTATAGTATGAGTCCGGGGAGTGCACTGCCAGGAATACATTGTTATAGTATGAGCCCGGGGAGCACAGTGCCAGGAATACATTGTTATAGTATGAGCCTGGGGAGCTCACTGCCAGGAATACATTGTTATAGTATGAGCCCGGGGAGTGCACTGCCAGGAATACATTGTCATATTATGAGCCCGGGGAGCTCACTGCCAGGAATACATTGTTATAGTATGAGCCCGGGGAGCTCACTGCCAGGAATACACTGTTATAGTATGAGCCCAGGGAGCTCACTGCCAGGAATACATTGTTATAGTATGAGCCCCCTGAGCACACTGCCAGGAATACATTGTTATAGTATGAGCCTGGGGAGCGCACTGCCAGGAATACATTGTTATAGTATGAGCCCACTGAGCTCACTGCCAGAAATACATTGTTATAGAATGACCCGGGGAGCTCACTGCCAGGAATACACTGTTATAGAATGACCCGGGGAGCTCACTGCCAGCAATACATTGTTATAGTATGAGCCTGGGGAGCGCACTGCCCCCCCCCGCTTCTCTCACTTTCTCTTCCTCTCCCCCCCCCTCCGCTTCTCTCGCTTTCTCTCCCCCCTCCGCTTCTCTCGCTTTCCCTTCCTCTCTCCCCCCTCTGCTTCTCTCACTTTTTCTTCCTCTCTCCCCCTCTGCTTCTCTCACTTTTTCTTCCTCTCTCCCCCTCTGCTTCTCTCGCTTTCTCTTCCTCTCTCCCCCCTCCGCTTCTCTCGCTTTCTCTTTCTCTCTCCCCCCTCTGCTTCTCTCGCTTTCTCTCCCCCCCCCTCTGCTTCTCTCGCTTTCCCTTCCTCTCACCCCCTCTGCTTCTCTCACTTTTTCTTCCTCTCTCTCCCCTCCGCTTCTCTCGCTTTCTCTCTCCCCCCTCTGCTTCTCTCGCTTTCTCTTCCTCTCTCCCCCTCAGCTTCTCTCGCTTTCTCTTCCTCTCTCTCCCCTCCGCTTCTCTCGCTTTCTCTCTCCCCCCTCAGCTTCTCTCACTTTCTCTCCCTCTCTCCCCCCTCAGCTTCTCTCCCTCTCTCTCCCCCCTCAGCTTCTCTTGCTTTCTCTCCCTTTCTCTCCCCCCTCCACTTCTCTCGCTTTCTTTTCCTCTCTCCCCCCATCCACTTCTCTCGCTTTCTCTTCCTCTCCCCCCCCCTCAGCTTCTCTCGCTTTCTCTTCCTCTCTCCCCCTCAGCCCCTCTCGCTTTCTCTCCCTCGCTCCCCCTCCACTTCTCTCGCTTTCTCTTCCTCTCTCCCCCTCCGCTTCTCTCGCTTTCTTTTCCTCTCTCCCTCTCCTCCCTCCGCTGCTCTCGCTTTTTCTTCCTCTCCCCCCTCCGCTTCTCTTGCTTTTTCTTCCTCTCCCCCCTCCACTTTTCTCGCTTTCTCTTCCTCTCTCGCCCCCTTCGCTTCTCTCGCTTTTTCTTCCTCTCTCCCCCTCTGCTTCTCTCGCTTTCTCTTCCTCTCTCCCCCCTCTGCTTCTCTCCCTTTCTCTCCCTCTCTCCCCCTCAGCTTCTCTCGCTTTCTCTTCCTCTCTCCCCCCTCCGCTTCTCTCGCTTTCTCTTTCTCTCTCCCCCCTCCGCTTCTCTCGCTTTTTCTTCCTCTCTCCCCCTCTGCTTCTCTCGCTTTCTCTTCCTCTCTCCCCCCTCTGCTTCTCTCCCTTTCTCTCCCTCTCTCCCCCTCAGCTTCTCTCGCTTTCTCTTCCTCTCTCCCCCCTCCGCTTCTCTCGCTTTCTCTTTCTCTCTCCCCCCTCCGCTTCTCTCGCTCTCTCTCTCCCCCCCCTCTGCTTCTCTCGCTTTCTTTTCCTCTCTCCCCCCCTCTGCTTCTCTCGCTTTCTCTTCCTCTCTCCCCCCCTCTGCTTCTCTCGCTTTCTCTGCCTATCTCCCCCCCTCTGCTTCTCTCGCTTTCTCTTCCTCTCTCCTCCTCTCCGCTTCTCTCCCTTTCCCTTCCTCTCTCCCCCCTTTGCTTCTCTCGCTTTCTCTTCCTCTCTCCCCCCCTCTGCTTCTCTCCCTTTCTCTCCCTCTCTCCCCCTCAGCTTCTCTCGCTTTCTCTTCCTCTCTCCCCCCCTCCGCTTCTCTCGCTTTCTCTTTCTCTCTCCCCCCTCCGCTTCTCTCGCTCTTTCTCTCCCCCCTCTGCTTCTCTCGCTTTCTCTTCCTCTCTCCCCCCCTCTGCTTCTCTCGCTTTCTCTCCCTCTCCCCCCCCCTCTGCTTCTCTCGCTTTCTCTCCCTCTCTCCCCCGCTCGGCTTCTCTCGCTTTCTCTCCCTCTCTCCCCCCCTCCGCTTCTCTCGCTTTCTCTTCCTCTCTCCCCCTCAGCTTCTCTCGCTTTCTCTTCCTCTCTCCCCCTCAGCTTCTCTCGCTTTCTCTTCCTCTCTCCCCCCTCAGCTTCTCTTGCTTTCTCTCCCTCTCTCCCCCCTCAGCTTCTCTCACTTTCTCTCCCTCTCTCCCCCCTCAGCTTCTCTCCCTCTCTCTCCCTCTCTCCCCCCTCCACTTCTCTCGCTTTCTTTTCCTCTCTCCCCCTCCCCCCCACCCACTTCTCTCGCTTTCTCTTCCTCTCCCCTCCCTCAGCTTCTCTCCCTCTCTCCCCCCTCAGCTTCTCTCGCTTTCTCTTCCTCTCTCCCCCCTCAGCTTCTCTCGCTTTCTCTTGCTCTATCCCCCCACAGCTTCTCTCGCTTTCTCTTCCTCTCTCCCCCCTCCGCTTCTCTCGCTTTCTTTTCCTCTCTCCCCCCCTCCGTTTCTCTAGCTTTTTCTTCCTTTCCCCCCTCCTCTTTTCTCGCTTTCTCTTCCTCTCTCCCTCTCTCCCCCCTCAGCTTCTCTCGCTTTCTCTTCCTCTCTCCCCCCTCAGCTTCTCTCGCTTTCTCTTGCTCTATCCCCCCACAGCTTCTCTCGCTTTCTCTTCCTCTCTCCCTCCTTCTATTCCTCTCCTCCCCCCCACCTCCTTTTCTCTCTCCCTCTGTCTATTTTCTTTTTCTTTCTCTTCTACCTCCCATTTCTCTCTCTCTCTCCCCCATCTTTTCTTTCTTTCTCTCCATCTCTCCCTTGTTTTAACCCCCCCCCCCCACCTCTCTCCCCACTGCTTCCCCTCCATCTCCCCCTTCCTCTCTCCCTCCTCTCTTTTCTTCTCTCCCTCCTCTCTCACTCTCTTTCTCCTTCCTTCCCTCTCTCTTTCTTCTCTCTCTTCTTCCTCCTCTCTCTCTTTCCCCCTTCTCCCCCCCCCCCCCCACCTCTGTTACTCTATCTTTCTCTCCCTCTGTTTAGATATCATTGTAAACCTATGAAGAGAGCTGAATTTTGTATAGTGGGATGTCAGCACCACAAACTGGGAAAAAAATGAATCTGTTGCCCATTTGGCCCCCCCCCCTCCCTCCTCCTCCCCCCAAAAGGCTCCTCACTGAACAAACATCTAGAGAGAAGAGCGCTCGGTGTAATTACCAGTCAGAGACATATTTATTAAATGAGATCTGATTGGTTCCCATGGGGACTCTTTGCAGATTATCTTAGCTCTCTACACGTCTCACCAAATAATTACCAAAACAGAAGATTAAGGAAACGATTACTAATGATAACACATGGCTGTCCTCCCCCCTGGAATAGTGCGCTCCTAGACCACTGCCTGCTCTGCCTCTGTGATGAGTACAATCTTATTACAAGGATGGACGATTTATATTGGTCTAGAAAGTTCTGCATCCTTCCAGAGGTAACATATACATTATATATATATATATATATATATATATATATATATATAGAGGGGGGATGGTGGGAGACAAATTCTCAGATTTATTCATCTCCAGCCATCCTCTCCTCACTAGGGATGGCCCTCTACAACACAACCTCTTCCCAGGATCAGTGACTATCGGGGGAACTGTAGTACTACAACTCCCACCATGTAACACCAGGGACGGCCCTCTGCAACACAACCTCTTCCCAGGATCAGTGACAATCGGTGGAGGGGTCTGTAGAACTACAACTCCCAGCATATTCCACCAGGAATGGTCCTCTACTAGAGAACCTCTTCCTAGGATCAGTGACTATTGGGGGGATCTGTAGCACTACAACTCCCAGTATGTTCTACCAGGGATGGCCCTCTACAACACAACCTCTTCCCAGGATCAGTAACTAGGGGGGGTCTGTCTGTAGTACTACAATTTCCAGCATGTTCCACCAGGGATGATCCTCTACAACACAACCTCTTCCCAGGAGCAGTGACTATCGGGGGATCTGTAGTACTACAACTCCCAGCATGTTCCACCAGGGATTGCCCTCGACAACACACCCTCTTTCCAGGATCAGTGACAATCTTGAGAAGGGGGGGTCCGTAGAACTACAACTTCCAGCGTGTTCCACCAGGAATGGTCCTCTACTAGAGAACAGCTTCCTAGGATCAGTAACTATGGGGGGTCTGAAGTATTACAACTCCCAGCATGTTCCACCAGAGATTGCCCTCTACAACACAACCTCTTCCCAGGAGCAGTGACTATCGGGGGGGATCTGTAGTACTACAACTCCCAGCATGTAACACCAGAGATGGCCCTCGACAACACAACCTCTTCCCAGGAGCAGTGACTATCGGGGGGATCTGTAGTACTACAACTCCCAGCATGTTCCACCAGGGACTTACTAATGACTGGAGATCCTGCAGTTGAACCAAAGTATTTTTTATTTAATTGACATCACAGACTCCATGTTGTGTCATGTGACACTCTGAATGATCCTGTATATCTATGTCTATAACTTTCCCATCCCCATATTCCTCTCATGGTGAATTCTGATATTTCCTTTCCAGGATCAGAGCAGCCGAGACGAGTCGTGCCCTCAGTGGGGGGAGAATTCAGAAGAAGCTTCCAGGTGGGTAAAGGTGGGACTTTTTATTTCTGGTTATAGTCAAACCTGGCAAGACCCAATCTTACAAGGAGAACTTCGTCTTCCAGGTACTACGGATCCCTGGACAGAATTCAGGGACTGATTGTGCATTGTGGGATCACATTCAGACAAGAGTCAGGGTGACAACGGTGAATGAACGCTCCTGTGATGGGCTATGTGGCCCCTCAACTAGACATGTGGGTTCTGTGGATGAGAACTGTTACCCGTCTGGAAAGGAAATCTGGTTCTCTGAATTGAGAGTGTGACCTGTGTGAATGGGGAGTGGGACCCCTCCAAATAGAAAATGTAGATCACCCTGGCTTCCATGGATGGGAAGTGGGATCCTTCCAAATGGAAATTGTGCCCCCCAGTTTCCCTTCTTCCCTGGACAGTAAGTGGGGTCTCTCCAAATCGAAAGCGGCTCCTCTCGATGGGAAGAGTTCCCCCATTTCCTCTTCTTCCCTGGATGGGAAGTGTAGTCCCCCTGAATGGGAAGTTTGCCCCCCAGTTCCCCTTCTTCAGTGGATGGGAAGTGGGGTCCCTCTAAATTGGATGTGTGCCATGTGCCCCCCAGTTTCCCCCTCCCCAGATGGGAAGTGTAGTCCCCCTGAATGGGAAGTGTGCTCCCCAGTTCCCCTTCTTCCCTGGATGGGAAGTGTGGTCCCTCCAAATGGAAAGTGTGGTCCCTCTGGATGGGAATTGTGCCCCCAAATCCCCTTCTTCCCTGGGTGGGAAGTGTAGTCCCTCTAAATGGGATGTGTGCCCCACTCCCCACGGAAAGTGTGTGCCCCCCCCTTCCCCCAGGTTGGGAAGTGTTGCTCCTCTGGATAGAAAGTGTGGCCCCTCTGCATGGGAAGTTTGGCCCCTCTGCATGGGAAGTGTGGCCTCTCTGCATGGGAAGTGTGGCCCCTCTGCATGGGAAGTGTGGCCCCTCTGGATAAAAAATATGGCCCTCCAGATGGGAAATGTGCCCCCCAGTTCCCCCCTCCCCAGATGGGAAGTGTAGTCCCCCTGAATGGGAAGTGAGCCCCCCCAGTTCCCCTTCTTCCCTGGATGGGAACTGTCGTCCCTCCAAATGGAAAGTGTGGCCCCTCTGCATAAAAAATGTGGCCCTCCAGATGGGAAATTTGCCCCCAGTTTCCCCCCTCCCCAGATGGGAAGTGTAGTCCCCCTGAATGGGAAGAGTGGTCCCTCCAAATAGAAAGTGTGGTCCCTCTGGATAGGAAGTGTGCCCCCAAATACCCTTCTTCCCTGGGTGGGAAGTTAGTGTAGTCCCTCTAAATGGGATGTGTGCCCCCCTCCCCATGGAAAGTGTGTGTGTGTGTGTGTGTCCCTCCCCTGGATGGGAAGTGTTGCTCATCTAGATGAAAAGTATGGCTCCTCTGCATGGGAAGTGTGGCCCCTCTGCATGGAAAGTGTGGCCCCTCTGCATGGGAAGCGTGACCCCTCTGCATGGGAAGCGTGACCCCTCTGCATGGGAAGCGTGGCCCCTCTGCATGGGAAGTGTGGCCCCTCTGCATGGGAAGTGTGGCCCCTCTGCATGGGAAGCGTGGCCCCTCTGCATGGGAAGCGTGACCCCTCTGCATGGGAAGCGTGACCCCTCTGCATGGGTAGCGTGGCCCCTCTGCATGGGAAGCGTGGCCCCTCTGCATGGGAAGCGTGGCCCCTCTGCATGGGAAGCGTGGCCCCTCTGCATGGGAAGCGTGGCCCCTCTGCATGGGAAGCGTGGCCCCTCTGCATGGGAAGCGTGGTCCCTCTGGATAAAAAATGTGGCCCTCCAGATGGGAAGTGTAGCCCCTGGATGGGAAATGTGACCACTCTCGATGGAAAATATGGCCCCCCTTGATGGGAAGTGTGACCCCCCCCCCCTAGATACAAAATCTGACTCCCAACCCCTGACCTCCCAGCATCCTTTCCCCTATCCCTGACAGTCACCAGCTGTGTGTTTCTAGATGCAGCTGTTAATCCCAAAGTCGTGTAATCCCGATGTACAAACCACAATCCAGCCTGAATCTCTGAGCATGCTGACAATACCCCCCCATAGTAAATGTTATCTCAGTGCATTGCATTGATTTCAGGCTCCTGGGCTGCCCTCTGCTATGTACAGAAATAGCCACATTATGTTGTTCCATAGGTTATAATCACAGCCCCCCCCCAGAGTTGGGCACTTACCTGTGTGTACAGAAGGCTGTTGACTTCCCGCAGAAGGCTCAGGACAAACTTCCTGGGTTTACTACTACCTCTGAGAAACAACCTGCACCAGCGCATGGGAGGGGGTGCAGCTGGCAGGGGGCACAGGCTTGGTGGGGGGGGGCAGGTCCGAGAGTCTCTGCGGTGGTCTGCTTTGCTTGGGAAAGCTCAGAACGCCTTGTGTCTTCCTGGCTGAGTCTGGGATGGTCGTGGCAGGCGATGCGGGGTGGTCAGGGGGTGACTCGGGCACTCATAATGTAGCTAACAGAGAGAGAGAGTCAGCGGTGGCTGCTGCTGCTATGGACTGTGGCAGTCTTTGTACGGTTCCCGTTCTCTAATGCTCTATACACCAAGCTCGCCCCTCCCTCCAATAACGAGGGAGGCTGAGCGCAACGCGGAGACAGCAGGTGCTGAGACAATAGCAGAGTGATCGTCGTCTACATTGCAATTTATTTCTCAGTCATTACCGAGACACACCGACTATAACCTGCAAGCTGCACAGAACCTGCAAGCTGCACGCATTTTATCCTGTCCTATTCTGCGCCGCTTCAAACTGTCTGCCTGACGCCTGCACTTTGACAGCCAGACAGTATAAACATGCACACAAGTCTGGGCTTCCTGTAAAACCTGAAATATGAAAAAAAAAGTTAATTTTTGTTATCATTTATTGTGTTCCATGAAGAACTGATCAATAATTGGATCAATTTATGTCTTTATTTACCTATGTGGCAAGTGAGGTGTAATGTTGATAAATGTAAAGTTCTGCACTTGGGGGCTAAGACTATGCATGCATCATACATACATATGGGGAGTACAACTGGGGGAGTCAATGATGAAGGACCCGGGGGGAGTCAATGGTGGAGAAGAATCTGGGGGAGTCAATGGTGGAGAAGGATCTGGAAAGTCAATGGTGGAGAATGATCAGGGGGAGTCAATGGTGGAGAAGGATCTGGAAACTCAATGCTGGAGAAGGATCTGGGGATACAATGGTGGAGAAGGATCTGGGGGAGACAATGGTGGAGAAGGATCTGGGGGAGTCAATGGCTCAGAAGAATCTGGGGGAGACATTAGTGGAGAAGGATCTGGGGGAGTCAATGGTTGAGAAGAATCTGGGGGAGACAATGGTGCAGAAGGATCTGGGGGAGTCAATGGTGGAGAAGGATCTGGGGGAGTCAATGGTGGAGAAGGATCTGGGGGAGACAATGGTGGAGAAGGATCTGGGGGAGTCAATGGTGGAGAAGGATCTGGGGGAGTCAATGGTGGAGAAGGATCTGGGGGAGACAATGGTGGAGAAGGCTCTGAGGGAGTCAATGGTTGAGAAGAATCTGGGGGAGACAATGGTGGAGAAGGATTTGGGGGAGACAATGGTGGAGAAAGATCTGGGAGACAATGGTGGGAAAGGATCTGGGGGGAGACAATCTGGGTGTTGTGGTAGATCATAAGTTTAAAAATAGCATGTAATGCCAAGCCGCAATTTCCTTTCTTGTATAAGAGAGGTATGGACTGCAGAGAGAGAGACATCATCTGTACAAATCATTAGTAAGACCTCATCTGGAATATGCAGTTCAGTTTTGGGCTCCAGTTCTTAAAAAAAGGATATCGGGGAACTGGAGAAAGTGCAGAGAAGGGCAACCAAACAAACTGATAAGAGGCATGGAGGAGCTCAGCTATAAGGAAAGATTGAAAGGGGGGGGGGGGGTTGGCAGAGGAAAAACTGTCAGGGAGTTGTATTTTAGAATTTTTACATTTTTTTGTGGTAAAACAGCCACAAGTGTGGAAAACCAGCAAGGTGTTGCTCTCTAAACATCTATGCTTGGATTGGCCGAGTGTTCATGTTTATGGCTATAGAGAAGGGAAGGGAGCCTTGCCAGGGATTTTGTATCTCCTGGGAAAAACAAAATCATTGGCCAGGAGAACCCAACTTCTTTAACCGGTTGCCGACCGCCGCACGACTATATACTGCGGCGGTCAGCCCCGGCCAGGCAGAGTGACGTACCGGTACGTCACTCGCTTGTCACTGACTTGAGAGCCAATTGCGGGCGGGCGCGCTTGCCGCGGCTCGTTCACTGACAAGTCAGTGCGTGTGACCGGCGGACCCGATGTCCGCCGGTCACACTACGATCGCTCCGGTGAAGGGAGAAAGGCGGAGCGGCTTATGTAAACAAGCCGCCCGTCATTCTCCCTGGTGTAAAAATGAAGATCAGACGGTTCTACTATGTAGGACCATTGATCTTTGTTTTTACACCAATAGCCATGTCCCTATACAGTTAGAATCACGCCCCTAGGACACACTTAACCCCTCCCTCTCCAATACAGTTAACCCCTTCCCTGCCAGTGTCATTTTTGCAGTAACAGTGCATATATATAGCACTGATTACTGCAGTAATGTCACTGGTAACCCCAAAAGTGTCAAAAATGTCAGTCAAGGGTCCGATCTGTCCGCCGCAATGTCGTAGTACCGCAAAAAAAATCGCAGATCGCCGCCATTACGCGTTAAAAAAAAAAACAACAAAAATGACAAAAATCTTTCCCTTTGTTAGTAAACGCGATAACTTTTGCGCAAACCAATCAAAATACGCTTTTTGTGATTTTTTTTACCAAACATATGTAGCATAAAACAAATTGGCCGAAAATGTTAAAAAATTTTGATTTTTACATTTTTTTGGGGAATTTCATATAAAAAAATGTGAAAAATATTGTTATTTTTGCAAAATTGACGCTTTTTTTTTGTTTATAGCGCATGATCAAAAAATCGCACAGGTGATCAAATACCACCAAAAGAAAGCTCTGTTTGTGGGAAAAAAAGGACGTCAAATTCGTTTAGGTACAGCGTCGCACGACCGCGCAATTGTCCGTTAAAATCACGCAGTAAAAAAATCGCAAAAAACCCCCTGGTCTTTTAGCAGCCAAATCCTCCGGGGCTTAAGTGGTTAAGAAGATCTTTCCATAAACATCTATGCTTGGATTGGCCGAGTGTTCATGTTTACGGCTATGGAGAAGAGAAAGGAGCCTTGCCAGGAATTTTGTATCACCTGGGAAAAGCAAAATGATTGGCCAGGAGAACCCAAACCTGTGGATTGAGGCAAATCTAGTTGTGGACATTCGATGGCCGACTGGGCATGGAGATTAAATCTGACAAGCCAAAGAACTTCAGTCAGAAGGTCTTTCCATAAACATATATGCTTGCATTTGCAGAGTGTTCATGTTTATGGCAATGGCGAAGGGAAGGGAGCTTTGTCATGGATTTCTTATCTCCTAGGTAAAAAAAGTTATTGGCCAGGAGAACCCAACCCCGCAGACTGAGGAAAACTGGCTGTGCACATATAGGGGCTTACTGGACATGGAAATTAAATTTAACAGACCAAAGATCTTCCTTTCAGCAGATCTTTCTGTGACGGAACCATCTAGCTCCCTCAAATGCCAGGGCCAATAGTCAGTAGTCTAGATGGTAGCCTGCAGTCCCCTCAAAAAGCCCTATCCTGGCTGGGTCTGTCACCATTTCCATAAACACTTATGCTTGGATTGGCCGAGTGTTCATGTTTATGGCTATGAAGAAGGAATGGGAGCCTTGTGAGGGATTTTGTATCTTCTGGGAAAAGTAAAACGGTTGGGAAGGAGAACCCAACCCTGTGGATTGAGGCAAAACTAGTTGTGGACATACGATGGCCGACTGGACATGGAGATGAAATCTGACAAGCCAAAGAACTTCAGTCAGAAGGTCTTTCCATAAACATATATGCTTGCATTGGCCGAGTGTTCATGTTTATAGCTATAGAGAAGTGAAGGGAGCTTTGTCAGGGATTTTGTATCACCTGGGAAAAGTAAAGTAATTGGCCAAGAGAACCCAACCCTTGGGATTGAGGCAAAACTGGCTTTGGACATGTGATGGCTGACTGGAGACATGGAGATGAAATCTGTCCAGCCAATGATCTTCCTTTTAGAAGGTCTTTCCATAAACATCTATGCTTAGGTTGGCTGAGTTTTCATGTTTATGGCTATAGAGAAGAAAAGGGAGCCTTGGCTGGAATCTCCTGGGAAGAGTAAAGTTATTGGCCAGGAGAACCCAACCCTGTGGATTGAGACAAAACTGGTTGTGGACATTTTATGGCCAACTGGACATGGAGATGAAATATTACCAACCAAAGAGAAGGTCTTTCCACAAATGTCTTTTCTTGAATTGGCTCATGTTTATGGCTATGGAGAAGGAAAGGGAGCCTTGGCTAAGATTTCGTATCTCCTGGGTAAGGTGAAGTGATTGGCCAAGAGAACCCAACCCTTCCAATTAATTTTCCCCAATAATGGGATTGGCCAAAGGGTGGTCCAAGTGCCCACCATAGACATGCAATGATAGTAACCATTATCCTATGTGGCCATATTATACTGTGTGTGTGTTTTCATTCAACAGAAGAAGTATTGAGAAGATATTCCTGTCAATTGGGGCTCAACAGAGGACCTAGAGGACCAGAGGACCAGGACCATGTGGTTTCCAGTACTGGCCAATCTCATGTCCTGGAAGACCTGCAGCAAATATCTCATTGTCCTTACCTTGGAATCATTTAATTTATGTTTTTTCAAGGTAATACCAATAGAAATCTGCCAATCGTTTGACATCTGTACTCCTCTGTCCCCTTGTCCTCCACAACTGTCTAATGTAATGATGAGGAGAACCTCCTGTTTACTTCCTAAATGTATTTGTCACATTATGTCCGCCCACCTGCTGAAATATTGAGTGATGCTGCATCTCTATCAGGGGAGGAGGTAGCATGCAGAGATCAGACAGAGTTCAAGCAAAGGGGAACAATTTAGGGCTCAGAATAAGCAGCAATGCATCATGGAAATGCTTCCATCTCCTTCTTCAAAGTTACAATGTACAGTCTGCTCACTGGGAGAGGGGAGACAGAGGAAATGCCTCCTCCTCCTTCTACAAAGTTTCAATATACAGTCTGATCACTGGGGGAGGGGAGACTAAGGAAATGTTTCCCCCTACTTGCAGCATACTGGTCTAGGCAGAATCACTGACTGGAGCTCAAGGACAATGTTTCATTGATAAAAAGTTGAGCTTCAAAGTTTGCAACAGTCAGTGCTGTATTTTGGCCTAGGCCGACAAGGCCCAGGCCTAGGGCGGCACTTTGCAGGGGGGTGGCAAAAAAAGCCCTCCTCCACCTTTAGGCTCTATTGGCCACTAGTTGCTAAAGCTGCCTCTCTCACCTCTCTCTCATCCCCCCTCTCTCTCATCCCCTCCCTCTCTCTCTCTCATCCCCCCCTCTCTCTCTCTCTCATCCCCCCCCTCTCTCTCTCTCTCATCCCCCTCTTTCTCTCTCTCTCTCATCCCCTCTCTCTCTTTCTCCCTCACATCCCCCTCTCTTTCTCTCTCTCATCCCCTCTCTCTCTCCCAGACATCCCCCTCTCTTTCTCTCTCTCATCCCCCTCTCTCTCTCACCCCCCCTCTCTCTCACTCTCTCATCCCCCTCTCTCACCTCCCTCTCTCTCTCTCATCCCCCCCTCTCTCTCTCTCTCATCCCCCCTCTCTCTCTCTCTCTCTCTCATCCCCCTCTTTCTCTCTCTCTCTCATCCTCTCTCTCTCTCTCTCTTTCTCCCTCACATCCCCCTCTCTTTCTCTCTCTCATCCCCTCTCTCTCTCCCAGACATCCCCCTCTCTTTCTCTCTCTCATCCCCCTCTCTCTCTCTTACCCCCCCCTCTCTCTCACCCCCCTCTCTCTCTCTCTCATCCCCCCTCTCTCTCTCATCCCCCTCTCTCTTTCTCATCCGCCCTCTCTCTCATCCCCCCTCTCTCTCTCTCTCATCCCCCCTCTCTCTCTCTCTCATCCCCCTCTCTCTCATCTTCCCTCTCACCCCCCTCTCATGAGATCTCAGGGGTTCATGCTGGGACTTGTAGTCTTTCAATTTTGGAGGGAGTCACATCCATTAAAAAGGAAGGAATGTAGCACATTTACATAGGAGGGGGAGTGGGGTGCCCAATTTTAGTCTTGCCTAGGGCAGCACAAAACTAAAATACACCACTGGCAACAGGTTCACTTTATTATCAGAGCACGCCTGTCACAGCGGCAGAACCCGGCTCCTCACAGAGCAGCAGCGAGGGGGTTATTTAGAGAGACTTTATTCTGTGAGAATCTCACCCCCTCCCCGAATGATGAGGGTGAAGTGATTGCAGCGCATAGAGCGGCGGCTCCTCGTTTTAAAATTCGCAGTTCCTCATCACCAATCAGGCTAGAAGTGCGTGAAATCAGCAAGAAAAGGGGCTCCGGGCTCCGGAAGAATTATTCTGTAAATAAAAAAGCAGCCTGCCTGAGATTGCCGATAGGATCTGGTAATTACAGGCGCTTCTCACTGGATGGAAGAAGTCATTTCAATTCAACGGCACGTCGGACGCGGCTCACCTCCAACAAAACCTTCCTGAGATCAGCAACATCAACGTGTCCAGCAATTTCACAGGGGGTTTCTATCCGTGAGGATGACGTCACAAAGTAAAAAAAGTGAAAAGTAAACAATAGTGACAATAATAATAATAATAATAATAATAATAATAGAAAATAATAAAAAAGGCAACCGAGGGAAGGCTGACCACCACTGAAGATCACAGAGAATGTTCTCCTTATAGGGACAAAGTCCGTCTACAAATAGATTTTCTTTATGTCCCACTGATTGGAGACTCTGATACCCCCAGTGATCAGTAATTCACCAATCAGGTTATTGATTTCTATATGCAAATTCTCAGGGCTTTTTTTTCTCAAAGAAAAGGTACAGGAACTATCACCTTCTGAGTCACCCTTCGTCTTTGCCCCCGCCCTACCCACCTCTGAGCAGGGTCCCTTGGTTTCACCCCCTACCCACCTTCCAGTACCGCCCCTTTTAGAGAATACAGAACCAAGTATCATTTTGCGCTACTAAGTAACTTGTATGGAATTTGATAGACCCCACCCCAGCAACAGTAGACCCCCTCCAGCAGCAATAGACCTTCCTGCAGCAATAGACCCCCCTCCCCCACAACAATAGTCATTCCCCCAGCAACAATTGACCCCCCACAACAAAATACAATCCTAGCAACAATAGACCCCCAGAAGCAACCACAGATCTTCCAGTAGCTAGCATCAATAGACCCTCCAACAGCCAGCAACAATAAACCTCTCCCAGCAACAATTTACCCCCTAGCAACATAAGACCCCCCCCCCACAAGCAACAATAGACATGCCTGGCAACAATAGACACCAACAAAAAATAGATCTCCACCAACGACAATAGATCCCCCAGCAGCCAGCATCGATAGACCTTTAGGCACACCCCAGCACTCCTTGCCATAAAATACATTCAGTGCTAGAGGTGCCGGAACTGCGTTCCCCCGCGTTCCCACTGAAAAAAGCCCTGTCAATTCTGGACCTGTCTGTAACCTGGATGTGGAGGTGTTTTCGTCCTTCTTACCGATTCCTAGCCATTGCCGATATTTGTCAGAATGCAGAGGCAAGGTAGGTATAAGTGTAGATGATTATGGGAATGGGGTGAGTCTGGTTTGTCTCTAACCCAAATAATGGTACTGTGAAATGGACTTTGTGGGCCTCCAGATACGTAGCTGTATGATGCTCCTCTGTAGGAGTCTGGCAATAATGGTCTCCTAAGGTTCTTGGACTGATGAATGGTCTTTGTGTCCTGGGGGGCACTTCTCCAGTTTAAGGATTCCCACTTTATTGGGTTTCTAGATATTTATCTGTATGATGCTCCTCTGTAGGAGTCTGGCAATAATGGCCTCCTAAGGTTCTCGGACTGATGAATGGTCTTTGTGTCCTGGGGGGCACTTCTCCAGTTTTAGGATTCTCACTTTATTTGGTTTCTAGATATTTATCTGTATGATGCTCCTCTGTAGGAGTCTGGCAATAATCCTCCTAAAGTTCTCGTACTGATGAATGGTCTTTGTGTCCTGGGGGGCACTTCACCAGTTTTAGGATTCTCACTTTATTTGGTTTCTAGATATTTAGCTGTATGATGGTCCTCTTAAGTAGTCTGGAAATCAATACCATCCTAAAATCCTAGGTTTGATGGACAACCTTTGTGTCCTAGAGATAATATGTCCAGATTTAAGACTCTTGCTTCAGTTACTTAGCTGTATGATGGTCCTCTTCAGTAGCTTGGGAATGATGGCTTCCTGAGGTCCCAGGATTGATGGACAGTTTTTGTGCCCCAGAGGTAACATATCCAGTTTTAGGATTCTATGTGCAGTGGGCCTCCAGATACTTAGCTGTATGATGGTCTTCTTGAAAAGTCTGAGAACAATGCCATCCTGAAATCCTAGGTTTGGTGGATGGTCTTTGTGTCCTAGAGATATGTCTAGATTTAGGATTGTTGCTGTAGTGGTATAATAATGGTGCTGTGAAGTGGACGTTGTGGGCCTTCAGATACATAGCTGTATGATGTTCCTCTGTCGGAGTCTGGCAATAATGGCCTCCTAGGGTTCTCAGATTGGATGGATGGTCTTTGTGTCCTGGGGAGCCCTTCTCCCATTTTAGGATTCTCACTACATTGGGTTTCTAGATACTTAGCTGTATAATGGTCTTCTAACGTAATCTGGAAACAATGTCATCTGAAATCCTAGGTTTGGTGGATGACCTTTGTATCCTAGAGGTGATATGTCCAGATTTAGGTCTCTTGCCGTAGTGGTCCTTCAACTACTTAGCTGTATGATGGTTCTTTTCAGAAGCTTGGGAATGATGGCCTCCTGAGGTCCCAGGATTGATGGACAGTCTTTGTGTTCTAGAGGTAACATATTAGGTTGTAGGACTCTATGTGCAGTGGGCCTCCAGATACTTAGTTGTTTGATGGTCCTCTGTAAGAGTCTGGCAATGATGGTCTCCTGAGGTTCCCGAACTGATGGATGGTCTTTCTGTCCTGGAGGGCACTTCTCCATTTTTAGGACTCGCTGCATTGGGTTTCTAGATACTTAGCTGTATGATGGTCCTCTTCAGTAGTCTGGGAATGATGACCTCCTGAGGTCCCAGGATTAATGGACAGTCTTTTTGAACCAGTGGTCACCTATCCAGTTTTAGAACTCTCTGTGCAGTGGGCCTCCAGATACTTAGTTGTATGATGGTCCTCTGTAAGAGTCTGGCAACGATGGCCTCCTGAGGTTTTAGATTGATAGATGCTCTTTGTGTCCTGGGGAAGACACTTCTCCAGTTTTAGGGCTCCAACTGCTTTGAGTTTTTAGATACTTAGCTGTATGTTGGTGCTCTTTGGGAGTCTGGCAACAATGGCCACCTGAGGTCCCAGTATTGATAGCCAGGCTGTCACGAACCGGCAGGACTGATAGTGGATCCTCTGGACCAGAGAGGCGATGGCGCGGGTTGTACTAGAGGACCGATTCTAAGCAGTTGCTGGTCTTCACCAGAGCCCGCCGCAAAG
Organism: Pelophylax lessonae; assembly: GCF_965119305.1. NCBI lineage: Eukaryota > Metazoa > Chordata > Amphibia > Anura > Ranidae > Pelophylax > Pelophylax lessonae. The sequence continues at coordinate 233,141,047 of NC_138778.1, forward strand.
CGGGATGGATTTGCTGCGGCGGTAACTACCAGGTCGTGTCCCCTAGTAACAACTCGACCTCTCTGGCGGCTGATATGGCGTGGTACACAGGGACTAGGCAAGAGCGTAGTCGGACGTAGCAGAGGTCAGAGCAGGCGGCAAAGGTTCAAAGGCGAGTAGTTGGTAGCAACGGGTTCGGCAACAGGCAAGGCAAACTAACACAGTAGGGAACGCTTTCTCAGAGGCACAAGGCACAAAGATCCGTCAGGAAGCTGTGGGAGGAGAAGGTATTAATGGGCAGTGCACAGGTGAAGCCTAATTAAGTCAGCACTGCCTCTCACAAACCTTAACCCTTAATAACCACTTTGGGCCAGGCACCAATCACTGGTGCACTGGCCCTTTGAATCTAAGAGTCCCGGCGCGCGCACGCCCTAGAGAGCGGGGACGCACACGCCGAGACGCTGGAGTGCTGCCTGGGGGCATACGCTGTGAGCTCTCAGTGTAACACAGGCATTGTATCCCAAAGGGGACCTGTCTAGTTTTAGTACTTTAGGAAGATTCTCATCTTTTGAGATCTGGACTAGCCTGTTCCTTCAGAAAGATGGCCTTCTCAATAGAGTGCATGGATAGTCCTTGCACAACAAGCTTCTGTTATGGGGCCCAGCGCTGTCTAGTTGCAAATTGATTTGTGCCGTTAGGAATAGAATGGGGCAGATAGTTTAGTAACATCTATATGACTGCTTCGTAAACAGTACTCTGTATCACCAGAGGACTTGCCTTTGAAAAGGAAATTAGAGAGACGGGGGCCTCTTCATGGTTTTACTATGGGGCCCTATCACATATACAGTAGGTACTTTCTTCCAAACTAGACTTTTATTGCATGGATTTACTTTGGATGAAATAAGGCAAGACTTGGAACTTCTGCCCAGTGCTGGGACCAGCTCATTTAACACCCAAGGTAAAAGGGCCAAAGTGCGTTCCCAGCCTCCATGAAGCTGTGGACTACTTAAGTAGCATAGGCGAGTCCTGCCCCTTTTTGCACTCCACACCTGCTGGAGCACCCAAGGCAGTTGCCTCTTCTGCCTACTCCCTGGCCTTGGCCCTCCCAGGTTTTTATTGGTATATATGATGCCTTGATATGGTTAGAGCAGCTTGGCCTCCTCCTTGTGGGGTCCGCAGCATGGTGGTCTATCACAAATGACATTCGTTTGCTTGTGTTACGCGCTGAGCTTATCAGCTTTTTTAGGATTTTGTTGGGGAGTTTTGGCCTCTCTTCGTGTTACTTGGTGTCTCTAAGACAGGAAGTGAGGGAACATCTCCCCAGGGGGGGACAGTGCAGGTCGGACCCTTTTGTGCTCTTGAATTACCTCCAATGGCAGCAGATCAGCACTTAATACATATTAGAGGCAAGACTATTTAATTTAAAAAAGTCTAAAGACCTAATGGAGCCATCCAGAGTGTATGGACAGAATGGCCTCAGTTAGTGCTGTACTGACCCCGATTATTGCACCAATGGCCCCCGCCAGCCTGTGCTGGGTTAACGGTTCATGGATCAGTCAGGAACTGGGACATCCCACTGGAGGACATACGGCTATGTTTAGACTGTGAAGCTCTGAATTGATTCTCTGTCCTGACCGTATCTCATGGATCAAACTGAACTCATAAATATTCATGAGGTCTGAGAGGAACACAATGCTGCCCCTCCCCCCTTCTCCCACCCCGCCAGAATTCATGGACAGAGGACAGGCCCTTAAAGGGGAACACTGTGCAGTAGAATATTGCTTTCTACTTCCATCAACCTGTCACTAGATAATGCACATAGCGACCCACCAACCAGCAGATCCTTTCCCCTTTGTGTTCATTTCATATCAAATACCTTTTATATGTTGTAGTTACTGTGGGGTTCACAGTAACTTTTCTAGCAGATTTGAAGGCAAACAATGCCATAAACACAGATTGTACCCCGAAATATAACTATCACCGTCTTCTGTACAGAGATCCAATATAACCCCATAGAGGGATATCCAGTACAGACATACAATGTAACCCCATAGAGGGATATACAGTACAATGTAACCCCATAGAGGCATATATTATCCAATACAAAGATCCAATGTAACACCATCGAAGGATATCCAGTACAGACATACACTGTAACACCCTAGATGGATATACAGCACAGAGATACAATGTAACTACATAGAAGGATATATTATCCAGTACAGGGATGCAATGTAATTACATAGAGGGATATCCAGTGCAGAGATACAATGTAACCCCATAGAGGGATATCCAGTACAATGTAACCCCATAGAGGCATATATTATCCAGTACAGAGATACAATGTAACCCCATAGAGGGATATCCAGTACAGAGATACTGACCACAGCACTTTCTCCCAATCCTTCTCTGAATTATTTAGATGTTTATTGGCATGACTCTACATGGGCCATCTTGAGGAGGGGGACTTGCCATGCTTGGAGGAAGAAAAATGCTGACTATGACCCCAAAAACACCATCCCTACCAGTGGCAGCTGGTAAAGTTTTAAGATGGGGGGGCGCAAGACCCCGCCCTTCCATTTTGACCCCTCCCATTTCTCAGAAGACCCACCCCTTATAGACTCCACCCATTTTGTCCCCTGTATTTTGCTTGCGTGAACAAATTCTCCCAATATATCACATATTAAGGGGTCCATCAGTACTAGTATATCCCATAATAGGGAGCAGGGGCCCTATTATAGGATATACTGTGAGAGACACCCTATTATGGGATACACTGACTGAGAGTGGCACAAGCCCCACAGTGCAGACCCCCCCCAGCACAAACCCCTCAAGCACAAACCCCACAGTACAGGCCCCCTAGCACAAACCCCACAGTACAGGCCCCCTAGCACTAATCACAGAGTACAGACCCCCTAGCACAAACCCCACAGTGCATGCCCCCTTTCAATGCAGTGACCAGCGTACATGTCCCCAATGCAGTGACCAGCGTACATGTCCCCAATGCAGTGACCAGCGTACATGTCCCAAATGCAGTGACCAGCGTACATGTCCCAAATGCAGTGACCAGCGTACATGTCCCCAATGCAGTGACCAGTGTACAAGTCCCCAATGCAGTGACCAGTGTACGTGTCCCCAATGCAGAGATCAGCGTGCGTGCCTCCAATGCAGTGACCAGTGTACATGTTCCCAATGCAGAGATCAGCGTGCGTGCCTCCAATGCAGCCAGTGACCAGTGTACGTGTCCCCAATGCAGAGATCAGCGTGCGTGCCTCCAATGCAGTGACCAGTGTACATGTCCCCAATGCAGAGATCAGCGTGCGTGCCTCCAATGCAGCCAGTGACCAGTGTACATGTCCCCAATGCAGAGATCAGCGTGCGTGCCTCCAATGCAGCCAGTGACCAGAGTACATGTCCCCAATGCAGAGATCAGCGTGCGTGCCTCCAATGCAGCCAGTGACCAGTGTACATGTCCCCAATGCAGAGATCATCGTGCGTGCCCCCAATGCAGCCAGTGACCAGTGTACATGTCCCCAATGCAGAGATCAGCGTGCGTGCTTCCAATGCAGTGACCAGTGTACATGTCCCCAATGCAGAGTTCAGCGTGCGTGCCTCCAATCAATGCAGTGACCAGTATACATGTCCCCAATGCAGAGTTTAGCGTTCGTGCCTCCAATGCAGTGACCAGCATACATGTCCTCAATGCAGAGTTTAGCGTGCGTGCCCCCAATGCAGTGACCAGTATACATGTCCCCAATGCAGAGTTCAGCGTGCGTGCCTCCAATCAATGCAGTGACCAGTATACATGTCCCCAATGCAGAGTTTAGCATCCGTGCCTCCAATGCAGTGACCAGTATACATGTCCCCAATGCAGAGTTCAGCGTGCGTGCCTCCAATCAATGCAGTGACCAGTATACATGTCCCCAATGCAGAGTTTAGCATGCGTGCTTCCAATGCAGTGACCAGTGTACATGTCCCCAATGCAGAGATCAGCGTGCGTGCCTCCAATGCAGCCAGTGACCAGTATACATGTCCCCAATGCAGAGATCAGCGTGCGTGCCTCCAATGCAGTGACCAGTGTACATGTCCCCAATGCAGAGATCAGCGTGCATGCCCCCTTCAAAGCAGACACTTACCTCCATGGACGGCGTGCTGCTCTGATTCGGCCCGGGGCGGCGGCGGCGGGATGCGGTGCAGTGTGATCTTCTTCCTCACGCGCGGCGGCGGCTCTTCTGTCTCCTCTTCTCCGGCGGGCGGGAACTGAAGGTGAACGTGACGCCGGGGCGGTGAACCGCCCCCAGGTGTCACATCACCAGGTCCGATGTCCTCCTGTGATTGGTCCAGGCTGGACTCTGGACCAATCACAGCCCGGACATCATTAAAGTGGGGTGTGTCGGGGCGCATTGCTCTGCGCCCCGACACACCCCTAGAAGAGCGCCAACCGGCGCCTCTGCTGGGCGAGGGTGGGGTCAAAAACCCCACACCCCCCCCCCATACCCAGCACACAGTGCGGCGCCCCTAGTGGGCGAAAACTTTACTTTTTTTTTAATTTTATCTTTTTTTTCTGCTACGTTTTGGGGGGGCGGCGCCCCTGCGCCCTCTATGGGCGGGCCGCCACTGATCCCTACAGTCAGGCACAGAGGTGGAAACATGATGCTTTGGGGTGGTTTCTCTGCTAAAGGTACAGGCAGACTTTGCCGCATTGAGGGGCCAATGAATGAGGCCATGTAGTGTAAAATCTTTAATGAGAACCTTCTTCCCTCAGCCAGAGCACTGAAGATGGGTTGTGAATGGGTCTTCCAGCATGACAATGACCCAAAACATACCGCCAATGCAACAAAGTAGTGTTTCAAGAAGAAGCACATTAAGGTCATGGAGTGGCCTAGCCAATCTTCCGACCTTAATTCTATAGAAAATTTATGGAGGGAGGTGAAACTTTGAGTTGCCAAGCGAAAACCAAGAAACCTTAAGGATTTAAAGAAGATCTGTAAAGAAGAGAGGACCAAAATCCCTCCTGAGATGTGTGCAAACCTGGTCACCAACTACAAGAAACGTCTGACCTCTGTGCTTCCCAACAAGGGTTTCTCCACTAACTACTAAGTCATGTTTTTTCTTGGGAATCAAATGCTTATTTTACTCACTGAACTGCAATTTATTGCATTTATTTTATGTGGTTTTTTTTTCTGGATTTTTGGTTGATATTCTGTCTCTATTATTTAAAGACTTGCCGGCCACCCACTGCATATATATTGCGGCAGGCTGGCTCGGCTGTGCGAATCGTCGATCCGCGGGGACGCTCCTGGGGGGGAGCGTGCCGCCACTAGGCAGCGAGGATGCCGATCCATGGGACCGGTGGCACCGATTGCAGCTGGGCACCTGCGATCGCTCCCAGCTGAGAGACAACACCGGTCAGCGGTTTTAAACACAGCTGACCGTTGTTCTCTCTGAAATGATCACCTGTGATCTTCCTATGGCTATGATGAAACACAGGTCTCTATGATCATTTCACAAGTCCCTCCCCCCACAGTTAGAAAACACCCTCTATGCTCACAATTAACACTTTGATCACCCCTAGGTTACCCCTTCCCTGCCAGTGTCATTAGTACAGTGACAGTGCATATTTTTAGCACTGATTACTGTAGTGATGTCACCGGTCCCCCCAAGCGTGTAAAAAATGTCAGTCAGGGGTCCGATCTGTCCGCCGCAATGTCGCAGTCCCGCTAAAAAAATCGCTGATCGCCGCCATTACTGGTAAAAAATAAATCAAAATGACATAAATATTTCCCCTAGTTTGTGGATGTGATAACCAATCAAAATACACTTTTTGTGATTTTTTTTTTTAAAACAAAAATATGTGGCAGAATACAAATTGGCCTAAAATGTTAAAGAATTTTTTTTTTTTTTTTTGGAAATGTTATATAGCAAAATGTGAAAAATATTGTTATTTTTTTCAGAATTGTTGCTCTTTTGTTTATAGCGCAAAAAATAAAAATCGCAGCGGTGATCAAATACCACTAAAAGAAAGCTCTGTTTGTGGGGAAAAAGGAACATCAATTTTATTTGGTTACAGCGTCGCACGACCCCACAATTGTCCGCTAAAGTAACCCAGTGCCAAATCGCAAAAAAATGGCCTGATCATTAAGGCTGCAGCCTCTTTTAGTCAGGGTCACTGATAAGGTAAGTACAGCCAGCCCTCCTGTACTGGACACAGACCCCATTAGTTCAAAAGGGGGGCCCGGGCCCTATCAGTTCAAAAGGGGGACCCAGGCCCCATCAGTTCAAAAGGTGGGCCCGGGCACCTGTTGAGCAGGAGGTCCGGCTGCACTGTCTTAATGCAGCCACCGATCCTCTTCTGCCTCCCCCTGCAGCTTCTCCTCCTCTTTCTCGCTCCGGCTGCACTGCAGGGGGACTGTTTCTAGTACATACGCCCCTTCCATCTGCTGTCTGGGCCCCCCGTGTACCCCTTTCTCCTGCCCTCCCCTTCTCTCCAGCCAGCAGCTGCTGCGGGCACACAGCGGGAATGTTTCAAGATGGAAAACGGGGGATAGGGGCCAGTAAATATGTAATTTACTGGCCCCTTCCTTTCCTGAATGACCACAGTGAGTGATCGGTACCAATCACTCCTGCGTCTATTCATTACTGAAGCATAGTAAACTGTGTTTACTACGCTTCGATTTGTGGATGAGCAGGAGCACTTCCTATTCATTCATCTGTGCAGCTGAGGCTATAGCGAAAGGGACTGATCTATGTCCTGAGTCACTTTCAGACAGGGGAAGGGGGCCCTGGCAGGTAAACTGTATGGGGCCCCGTGATTTCTGACAGCAGCCCTGCTTTCAGCCATTTCCTGTCTGCATGCTCTTTCTCCAGCGTTGGCTCTGGACCGGCTTCCTGATGGAGGACAACGCTTGGGCAATGTGTGCCGACATGGCCAGTTGTAGTAACTTTAGTCACCACCGGGGGGGGCAAATGTGACTGGGTGTCCATACAGCAGTTCAACTGGGGGATAGTTGTGTCACCTTGTAACAGGAAGTGCCTAAACAAGGACCTTCATTGGCAGGATCACCGGGTGGTATCTTAACCCCTTCCCGCCGATCGCACACAAATAAGCGGCTTACTGGACTGGGATTTTTTTTTTCTGTGGGGCCGCATATATGCGTATCGGTCTTTGTGCTAGGGGTGCGCCGCACAGCGTGCTCGCAGCACAGAGACCGGCCTCTCACCAACAATCGGAACCGGTTACTGTTGGTTCCAGGTCACCCGATTGCTGTGATAACCTCTAATTGGCTATCACAGTGTGAGCCCGCCCCTGTGTTTACTCACTCTTCTGAATGAAGAGAAAGATACATTGTATCTCTTGCTCCTTGCAGGAGAGGAAATGTAAATAAACCAAAGTGTGTAAAAAAAAAAATGAATAAAAATTTTAAATAAAGAATAAAAAAATAAGGAAAAAAATAACAAGATTAAGGTTTGCCAGGGTTAGTGTTAGAGTCACGGTCGGGGGGGGGGGGGGAAGGGCGCGGCCAGCATATTTTGGGTAGAATTAAATTTTTTTTTTTTAGTATCAGTTTCGGTATCAGTGTCAGGATCAGTGTCGGTATCAGTGTCGGTATCGGTATCAGTGTCGGATCAGTGTCGGTATTGGTATCAGTGTCTGTATCAGTATTGATATTGGTATCAGTGTCAGTATCGGTATCAGTGTCAGGATCAGCGTCAGTATCAGTACCGGTGTCGGTATCAGTGTTGGTATTAGTGTCGGTATCAGTGTCAGTGTTGGTGTCAGTGTCGGTATTAGTGTCAGTATCAGTGTCGTTATCAGTGTCAGTATCGTTATCAGTGTCGGTATCGGTATCAGTGTCGGTGTCTGTATCAGTGTCGGTATCGGTATCAGTGTCGGTATCAGTGTCAGTATCAGTATTGGTATCAGTGTCGGTATCGGTATCAGTGTCGGTGTCGGTATCAGTGTCGGTATCGGTATCAGTGTCGGTATTAGTATCAGTATCAGTGTCGGTATCAGTATCAGTGTCGGTATCAGTGTCGGTATTGGTATCAGTATCAGTGTCGGTATCGGTATCAGTGTCGGTATCGGTATCAGTGTCGGTATCGGTATCAGTGTCGGTATCGGTATCAGTGTCGGTATTGGTATCAGTATCAGTATCGGTATTAGTGTCGGCATGACTAAGGCACCCCAGATGAAATTTGGACACTTACCATAACCCTTATCTCAAATCCCAAACCCTTTCAATGAACTTCCTGCAATAAATACACGGACACCTTTATTGGAGTAAAATTGGCCAACGTGGCCATTTATTAACCAATAACAAAATATATATAACACGTTCCTTAAAACTGGAACCAAAATATTCAAATAAAAGATCACATAAGGTTGCCGATCTTTGGAGGCCCCAAATACCAAGTACCATTTTGTGTATCTGTGTAACTCTTAACTGTCCCCAGCCGCAGCACCGGCTCGGGGACGACCTCAACACACAGCAGATACCTCCCAATTTAAAATACCAGTTAACCCATCTATTAACATGGCATTCCCCAGGTGACTCCATACCTTAGATGGGTCCCTCAGCTGCTGAGTACAGCAGGTTTTACCAGACACACCTCCAAAGACCCCCAACCGAAAATCAGCACATAAACACATGAAACAGACATCCCAATGTAGGGGCGGGCGGGCGGGCGGGAATGCTTCTTCACCCACGCTGGAACTGAAGCCCGGTGTTCTAAAATTTTGTCGGACCCGTGAAAAAATCGGACCTCGTCACTTCCGGTTACAGAGCGTCACAAAACAGTTGATAGAAGTCGTCCGTGCGCATGCGCAGAAGACATTTTTCGAGGTTTGGCAAAATTATAACAGAGAACGGACAGCTGATTGAGAGAAGGCGGGGCTGAGGTGCGACGGGACGGAGGCACATATGCAGAGCTGGCGGAGGAGGCGGGACGGAGGTGCGGCCGTGTAATATATGCAGGGCTTAAGCGACTCCCTGTTTTATTATCTTTAGTAATTATCGTATTATTTATCCTTCGGATTTCATGACATTTAGTATTTCTATAATGCAAAATAAGAAATACTAAATGTAATGAAATCCTAAGGATAAATAATACGATAATTAGTAAAGATAATAAAACAGAAGGAGTCGCTAAAGTCCTGCATTTATTACACGGTCGCACCTCCGTCCCGCCTCCTCTATTCAGCTCTGCAGATGACGCGGCGGTGTCTTCCGTCCCACCTCAGCCCCGCCTCCTCTCATTCAACTGGTCGCTCTGTGTTATAAGTTTACCACACCAAGATAATGTCTTGTGCGCATGCGCACTTGAGACTCCCATGACCGGAAGTGACGAGGTCCGATTTTTTCACGGGTCCGACAAAATTTTACAACACCGGGAAAGACTACAGTGAGCTCACTTCCCCCCTTCTACAGCCCCTCCCTTAGCTCCCCTGACCAATCGCGGGAAAGACTACAGTGAGCTCACTTCCCCCCCTTTAACAGCCCCTCCCTTAGCTGTCCTGACCAATAGAAGGACAAACCCCAGACTGCCTAACATGTTAACCCTTTCAGAGACAATTCCACTGATGGCCAAGTCATGCTATCCCTCCGCCTATTTCTTTTGTTCTTTTGCTCCGGGCTGTACTTTGGTATCAGTGTCGGTATCAGTATCAGTGTCAGTATCAGTGTCGGTGTGTTTTAGGCAGGATAAAAAAAAAATACAAAATGCGCACTATTGTTTCTGGGCCCTACTATTTATACGAACAACAACTAATATACACATGTGTGGTATCACTGCAATCGTCAGGAGCAGGAGAATTTATTTTGGGTTCATCTTTGGTGGTAAACTAGATTTTAAAACAAAATTATTATTTTTTTCTATTTTTGGACAGTTTTTGATATAAAATAAAATCAGGAGATATCTGTTACCATTTACCACCAAATGAAAGCCCAATTTGTCCTAAAAAAAAAATGCGGTATAATCCACCTGGATACACTGAGTAGTTGTGATGATACAGTATGTACGGTTCTACTAACACATGTCAAAGTTGCAAAGTTGTGCTTAGGCATTATGATTTGTTTTGCCCTCAGGCATGAAGAGGTTATAGATAGCTGCAGATCACAAGTGTAAATGCTTTTTCTCTCATTCTGAAAGGGTTAAAACCCTGTTGGTTTTCGGTGGCGCTTGGGGCCCCAATAAAGAGATCTTTGGGGACAAGAGTTTCACCAGTAAGGAAGAGAGGGAATATCTCCATTAGCAACACGGTCAAAAATAAAGATGCTTTTAATGTAGTAGATCAGGGAAGGCCTCCGATAACTAAAAACAGGCGGTTTTGACTTCGGGAAGAATATTTTTTAAAAGACACGATCATGTTGAAGGTTCTTTGAGGTTGTAGAGCAGCTGCTCTCAACCAGAGTTCCATGGAACCCTGGGGTTTCCTACTGAGTTTGCCAGGGGTTCCTTGAGCTGTGTCTGATTGAACTCCCATTTCATGGTGCCTGCATTGATGCTAATTGGCAGAGCACCAATAACCTTTTTAGCTTTTCTAGCTATCTAAAAGGGTTTCCTGAGATCTGAAAACTATTTTAGGGGTTCCTCTGGGGGTTAAAAAGATGAGAAAGGCTGTTTTAGAGATTGGGTTTCTAGCTTCTTTATCCAGTCACATGACATGTGAGATTCCTGTAGGGTGAAAATCAGAGGCAGGGTACCTGGGATTGTGTAGTTGGGTTGCAGATCTACAGAAGGATACTTACACCACTCTATATATCGGTGTTTGTGTTCCTTTTGGGTTCCCAACACGTTGTGTTTCTAGCTTCTTTATCCAGCCACAGGACATGTGAGATTCCTGTAGGGTGGAAATCAATGGGATGGAACCTGGGATTGTGTAGTTGGGTTGAAGGGTCTACAGAAGAATACTTACGCCACTCTATATGTCGGTGTATGTGTTCCTTTTGGGTTCCCAAGGCGTGTTTCTAACTTCTTTATCCAGCCACAGGACATGTGAGATTCCTGTAGGGTGGATATCAGCGGGATGGAACCTGGGATTGTGTAGTTGGGTTGCAGATCCACTGAAGGATACTTGGGCCACTCTATATATCGGTGTTTGTGTTCCTTTTGGGTTTCTAGCTATCTGAAAGGGTTTCCTGAGATCTGAAAATTATTTTAGGGGTTCCTCTGGGGTAAAAAAAGATGAGAAAGGCTGTTTTAGAGATTGGGTTTCTAGCTTCTTTATCCAGCCACAGGACATGTGAGATTCCTGTAGGGTGGAAATCAGCGGGATGGTACCTGGGATTGTGTAGTTGGGTTGCAGATCTACAGAAGGATACTTACGCCACTCTATATATAGGTGTTTGTGTTCCTTTTGGGTTCCCAATGCGTTGTGTTTCTAGCTTCTTTATCCAGCCACATGATATTCCTGTAAGGTGGAAATCAGCGGGATGGAACCTGGGATTGTGTAGTTGGGTTGAAGGGTCTACAGAAGGATACTTACGCCACTCTATATATCGGTTTGTGTTCCTTTTGGGTTCCCAAGGCGATGTTTTTCTAGCTTCTTTATCCAGCCACAGGACATGTGAGATTCCTGTAGGGTGGAAATCAATGGGATGGAACCAGGGATTGTGTAGTTGGGTTGAAGGGTCTACCGAAGGATACTTACGCCACTCTATATGTCGGTGTATGTGTTCCTTTTGGGTTTCCAAGGCGTTGTGTTTCTAGCTTCTTTATTCAGCTACAGGACATGTGAGATTCCTGTAGGGTGGAAATCAATGGGATGGAACCAGGGATTGTGTAGTTGGGTTGAAGGGTCTACAGAAGGATACTTACGCCACTCTATACATCGGTGTTTGTGTATCCTTCTGTAGACCCTTAAACCCAACTACACAATCCCAGGTTCCATCCCGCTGATTTCTACCTTGTTTGGGTTCTCAAGGCGATGTGTTTCTAGCTTCTTTATCCAGTCACAGGACATGTGAGATTCCTGTAGGGTGTAAATCAGCGGGATGGAACCTGGGATTGTGTAGTTGGGTTGAAGGGTATACAGAAGGATACTTACGCCACTCTATATATCTGTTTGTGTTCCTTTTGGGTTCCCAAGGCGATGTTTTTCTAGCTTCTTTATCCAGCCACAGGACATGTGAGATTCCTGTAGGGTGGAAATCAATGGGATGGAACCAGGGATTGTGTAGTTGGGTTGAAGGGTCTACAGAAGGATACTTACGCCACTCTATATGTCGGTGTATGTGTTCCTTTTGGGTTCCCAAGGCGTTGTGTTTCTAGCTTCTTTATTCAGCTACAGGACATGTGAGATTCCTGTAGGGTGGAAATCAATGGGATGGAACCTGGGATTGTGTAGTTGGGTTGAAGGGTCTACAGAAGGATACTTACGCCACTCTATATGTCGGTGTATGTGTTCCTTTTGGGTTCCCAAGGCGTTGTGTTTCTAGCTTCTTTATTCAGCTACAGGACATGTGAGATTCCTGTAGGGTGGAAATCAATGGGATGGAACCTGGGATTGTGTAGTTGGGTTGAAGGGTCTACAGAAGGATACTTACGCCACTCTATACATCGGTGTTTGTGTATCCTTCTGTAGACCCTTCAACCCAACTACACAATCCCAGGTTCCATCCCGCTGATTTCTACCTTGATTGGGTTCTCAAGGCGATGTGTTTCTAGCTTCTTTATCCAGTCACAGGACATGTGAGATTCCTGTAGGGTGTAAATCAGCGGGATGGAACCTGGGATTGTGTAGTTGGGTTGAAGGGTATACAGAAGGATACTTACGCCACTCTATATATCAGTGTTTGTATTCCTTTTGGGTTCCCAAGGCGTTGTCTGACAGTTGAATCATTCTAAAACCCACATGTTACTTTACCTAATCTTTCTCCAGAGTTGGTGGGGCCCCCACTGCTCCCAGAAGCGATAAACAAACATTCGACTTCTATTTTTACCCTCAACAAGTCCGGTCTCATCTGCCGTGCTTCATCCTCACCTCCGCTCAACAAATAATAGGCACTACCAGGGGGGCGGCTTCTGTAGGTCAGAAATATGCTCTGTTACCCCTGACAACCAGGAGAAGAGAGAATCCCTTATCTTGTCTCTTCTTATAATATTGATGACTTCATGTAAGGTGCCAAACCCTTTCTCTGCCAGATCAAGAGGAGACTCAACCAAAGCTTACGTATCACGATGACTATTTTTCAATGATTTTCTTGTTCAGCATTTGCTTTGTCTCTCATCGTGTCTTTGTTAGAATATTTTTTTACTCTGAAATAGAAGGAACAGGTGTTTGAGCGGTGGCATGAGGCAAATGCAGTGAAGTCGTGCAGGTCTGGGCAAGCCTATGGACCATGCAGAGTGTCTGAGTACACAAGTAACAGGGCAGGGATTGGTGCTGTATGAAAAATTTAAAATTGTATCAAATACTTACCATAATTTTCCTTTCCTGGTGCAAATCCATGGCAGGATACAAGTGGTAGTTTTCCCGTCTACTACATGTATGCGGCTGCCATGTTAGCACCAGAAAAACAGAAAATTGTTTCAAACGCCATAATTTTCCTTTCTTGGCACCGATCCATGGCAACATACATGTGACAGTATCCTATAAGTATGCTGCCATGTTAGCACCAAAAATATTTTATCAAATACTTAACATAATTTTCCTTTCCTGGCACCAGTCGATGGCGATATACATGTAGTAGTATCCCAGCCTACAACAAGTATGCTGCCATGTTGGTGCAAGGAAAAAGGAAAATTGTATCAAATACTTACCATAATTTTCTTTTCCTGGTGTCAACCCATGGCAGCATATATGTGGTAGAATCCCCGCCCACTACAAGTATGCTGCCATGTTGGCACCATAAATGTTATATTATATACAGTGCTTTGCGAAAGTATTCGGCCCCCTTGAACTTTTCGACCTTTTGCCACATTTCAGGCTTCAAACATAAAGATATAAAACTGTAATTTTTTGTGAAGAATCAACAAGTGGGACACAATCATGAAGTGGAACGAAATTTATTGGCTATTTCAAACTTTTTTAACCAATAAAAAACTGAAAAATTGGGCGTGCAAAATGATTCAGCCCCCTTAAGTTAATACTTTGTAGCGCCACCTTTTGCTGCGATTACAGCTATAAGTCGCTTGGGGTATGTCTCTATCAGTTTTGCACATCGAGAGACTGAAATTTTTGCCCATTACTCCTTGCAAAACAGCTTGAGCTCAGTGAGGTTGGATGGAGAGCGTTTGAACAGCAGTTTTCAGTTCTTTCCACAGATTCTCGATTGGATTCAGGTCTGGAATTTGACTTGGCCATTCTAACACCTGGATATGTTTATTTGTGAACCATTCCATTGTAGATTTTGCTTTATGTTTTGGATCATTGTCTTATTGGAAGACAAATCTCAGTCCCAGTCTCAGGTCTTTAAACGACACTTTTTATGGATATCTTTAATAAATGTCTTTCTTCTTGCCTCTCTTCAATAAAGGCCAGATTTGTGCAGTATACGACTGATTGTTGTCCTATGGACAGAGTCTCCCACCTCAGCTGTAGATCTCTGCAGTTCATCCAGAGTGATCATGGGCCTCTTGGCTTCATCTCTGATCAGTCTTCTCCTTGTATGAGCTGAAAGTTTAGAGGGACGGCCAGGTCTTCGTAGATTTGCAGTGGTCTGATACTCCTTCCATTTCAATATTATCGCTTGCACATTGCTCCTTGGGATGTTTAAAGCCCGGTGCGTCCTCTCTGCTGATTATTCAGAGATATCGGAGCACGGCGCCCGGTGCGTCCTCTCTGCTGATTATGCAGAGATATCGGAGCACGGCGCCCAGTGCGTCCGCTCTGCAGATAATTCAGAGATATCGGAGCACGGCGCCCAGTGTGTCCTCTCTACTGATACTTCAGAGATATCGGAGCACGGCGCCCAGTGCGTCCGCTCTGCAGATAATTCAGAGATATCGGAGCACGGCGCCCAGTGCGTCCTCTCTGCCGATTATTCAGAGATATCGGAGCACGGCGCCCAGTGTGTCCTCTCTACTGATAATTCAGAGATATCAGAGCACGGCGCCCAGTGCGTCCTTTCTGCTGATTATTCAGAGATATCGGAGCACGACGCCCGGTGCGTCCTCTCTGCTGATTATTCAGCGATATCGGAGCACGGCGCCCGGTGCGTCCTCTCTGCTGATTATTCAGAGATATCGCAGCATGGAGCACGGTGCCCGGTGCGTCCTCTCTGCTGATTATTTAGAGATATCGGAGCACGGCGCCCGGGAAGTCCTCTCTGCTGATTATTCAGAGATATCGGAGCACGGCGCCCGGTGCGTCCTCTCTGCTGATAATTCAGAGATATCGGAGCACGGCGCCCAGTGTGTCCTCTCTACTGATAATTCAGAGATATCGGAGCACGGCGCCCAGTGCGTCCTCTCTGCTGATTATTCAGAGATATCGGAGCACGGCGCCCGGTGCGTCCTCTCTGCTGATTATTCAGAGATATCGGAGCACCGCGCCCGTGCGTCCTCTCTGCTGATTATTCAGAGATATCGGAGCAAGGCGCCCGGTGTGTCCTCTCTGCTGATTATGCAGAGATATCGGAGCACGGCGCCCGGTGCGTCCTCTCTGCTGATTATTAAGAGACCTCGGAGCAAAGCGCCCGGTGCGTCCTCTCTGCTGATAATTCAGAGATATCGGAGCACGGCGCCCAGTGCCTCCTCTCTGCTGATAATTCAGAGATATCGGAGCACGGCGCCCGGTGCGTCCTCTCTGCTGATTATTCAGAGATATCGGAGCACGGCGCCCAGTGTGTCCTCTCTGCTGATTATTCAGAGATATCGCAGCACGGAGCACGGTGCGTCCTCTCTGCTGATTATTCAGAGATATCGGAGCACGGCGCCCGGTGCGTCCTCTCTGCTGATTATTCAGAGATATCGGAGCAAGGCGCCCGGTGCGTCCTCTCTGCTGATTATTCAGAGATATCGGAGCACGGCGCCCGGTGCGTCCTCTCTGCTGATAATTCAGAGATATCGGAGCACGGCGCCCAGTGTGTCCTCTCTACTGATAATTCAGAGATATCGGAGCACGGCGCCCAGTGCGTCCTCTCTGCTGATTATTCAGAGATATCGGAGCACGGCGCCCAGTGCGTCCTCTCTGCTGATTATTCAGAGATATCGGAGCACCGCGCCCGGTGCGTCCTCTCTGCTGATTATTCAGAAATATCGGAGCACGGCGCCCAGTGTGTCCTCTCTGCTGATTATGCAGAGATATCGGAGCACGGCGCCCGGTGCGTCCTCTCTGCTGATAATTCAGAGATATCGGAGCAAAGCGCCCGGTGCGTCCTCTCTGCTGATAATTCAGAGATATCGGAGCACGGCGCCCAGTGCCTCCTCTCTGCTGATAATTCAGAGATATCGGAGCACGGCGCCCGGTGCGTCCTCTCTGCTGATTATTCAGAGATATCGGAGCACGGCGCCCAGTGTGTCCTCTCTGCTGATTATTCAGAGATATCGGAGCACGGCGCCCGGTGCGTCCTCTCTGCTGATAATTCAGAGATATCGGAGCAAAGCGCCCGGTGCGTCCTCTCTGCTGATAATTCAGAGATATTGGAGCACGGCACCCGGTGCGTCCTCTCTGCTGATAATTCAGAGATATCGGAGCTCAGCGCCCGATATCAGAGCACGGCGCCCAGTGCGTCCTCTCTGCTGATAATTCAGAGATATCGGAGCACGGCGCCCGGTGCGTCCTCTCTGCTGATGATTCAGAGATATCAGAGCACGACGCCCTGTGCGTCCTCTCTGCTGATAATTCAGAGATATCGGAGTACGGCGCCCTGTGCGTCCTCTCTGCTGATAATTCAGAGATATCGGAGCACGGCGCCCGGTGCGTCCTCTCTGCTGATGATTCAGAGATATCAGAGCACGACGCCCTGTGCGTCCTCTCTGCTGATAATTCAGAGATATCGGAGTATGGCGCCCTGTGCGTCCTCTCTGCTGATAATTCAGAGATATCGGAGCACGGCGCCCGGTGCGTCCTCTCTGCTGATAATTCAGAGATATCGGAGCACGGTGCCCGGTGCGTCCTCTCTGCTGAGAATACAGAGATATCGGAGCACGGCGCCCGGTACGTCCTCTCTGCTGATAATTCGGGGATATTGGAGCACAGCGACTGTTGCGTCCTCTCTGCTGATAGTTCAGAGATATCGGAGCACGGCGCCTAGTGCATCCTCTCTGCTGATAATTCAGAGATATCGGAGCACGGCGCCCGGTGCGTCCTCTGCTGATAATTCAGAGATATCGGAGCACTGCGCCCAGTGCGTCCTCTCTGCTGATTATTCAGAGATATCGGAGCGTGGTGCCCGGTGCGTCCTCTCTGCTGATAATTCAGAGATATCGGAGCACTGCGCCCAGTGCGTCCTCTCTGCTGATTATTCAGAGATATCGGAGCACGGCGCCCAGTGTGTCCTCTCTACTGATAATTCAGAGATATCGGAGCACGGCGCCCAGTGCGTCCTCTCTGCAGATAATTCAGAGATATCGGAGCACGGCGCCCAGTGCGTCCTCTCTGCTGATTATTCAGAGATATCGGAGCATGGCGCCCAGTGTGTCCTCTCTGCTGATGATTCAGAGATATCGGAGCACGGCGCCCTGTGCGTCCTCTCTGCAGATAATTCAGAGATATGATTGCACGGCGCCCGGTGCATCCTCTCTGCTGATAATTCAGAGATATCGGAGCACGGCGCCCAGTGCGTCCTCTCTGATGATAATTCAGAGATATCGGAGCACGGCCCCCAGTGCGTCCTCTCTGATGATTCAGAGATATCGGAGCACGGCGCCCGGTGCGTCCTCTCTGCTGACAATTCAGAGATATCGGAGCACGGCGCCCAGTGCGTCCTCTCTGCTGATAATTCGGGGATATTGGAGCACAGCGACCGTTGCGTCCTCTCTGCTGATAGTTCAGAGATATCGGAGCATGGCGCCCGGTGCATCCTCTCTGCTGATAATTCAGAGATATAGGAGCACGGCGCGTCCTCTCTGCAGATAATTCAGAGATATCGGAGCACGGCGCCCTGTGCGTCCTCTCTGCTGATAATTCAGAGATATCGGAGCATGGCACCCGGTGCGTCCTCTCTGCAGATAATTCAGAGATATCGGAGCACGGCGCCCAGTGCGTCCTCTCTGCAGATAATTCGGAGATATCGGAGCACGGCGCCCTGTGCCTCCTCTCTGCTGATAGTTCAGAGATATCGGAGCACGGCGCCCAGTGCGTCCTCTCTGCTGATAATTCAGAGATATTGGAGCACGGTGCCCCATGCGTCCTCCCTGCTGATAATTCAGAGATATCGGAGCACGGCGCCCGGTGCCTCCTCTCTGCTGATAATTCAGAGATATCGGAGCACAGCACCCGGTGGGTCCTCTCTGCTGATAATTCAGAGATATTGGAGCACGGTGCCCCGTGCGTCCTCTCTGCTGATAATTCAGAAATATTGGAGCACGGCCCCCAGTGCGTCCTCTCTGATGATTCAGAGATATCGGAGCACGGCGCCCGGTGCGTCCTCTCTGCTGACAATTCAGAGATATCGGAGCATGGCGCCCAGTGCGTCCTCTCTGCTGATAATTCGGGGATATTGGAGCACAGCGACCGTTGTGTCCTCTCTGCTGATAGTTCAGAGATATCGGAGCATGGCGCCCGGTGCATCCTCTCTGCTGATAATTCAGAGATATAGGAGCACGGCGCGTCCTCTCTGCAGATAATTCAGAGATATCGGAGCACGGCGCCCTGTGCGTCCTCTCTGCTGATAATTCAGAGATATCGGAGCATGGCACCCGGTGCGTCCTCTCTGCAGATAATTCAGAGATATCGGAGCACGGCGCCCAGTGCGTCCTCTCTGCAGATAATTCGGAGATATCGGAGCACGGCGCCCTGTGCCTCCTCTCTGCTGATAGTTCAGAGATATCGGAGCACGGCGCCCAGTGCGTCCTCTCTGCTGATAATTCAGAGATATTGGAGCACGGTGCCCCATGCGTCCTCCCTGCTGATAATTCAGAGATATCGGAGCACGGCGCCCGGTGCCTCCTCTCTGCTGATAATTCAGAGATATCGGAGCACAGCACCCGGTGGGTCCTCTCTGCTGATAATTCAGAGATATTGGAGCACGGTGCCCCGTGCGTCCTCTCTGCTGATAATTCAGAAATATTGGAGCACGGCCCCCAGTGCGTCCTCTCTGATGATTCAGAGATATCGGAGCACGGCGCCCGGTGCGTCCTCTCTGCTGACAATTCAGAGATATCGGAGCACGGCGCCCAGTGCGTCCTCTCTGCTGATAATTCGGGGATATTGGAGCACAGCGACCGTTGCGTCCTCTCTGCTGATAGTTCAGAGATATCGGAGCATGGCGCCCGGTGCATCCTCTCTGCTGATAATTCAGAGATATAGGAGCACGGCGCGTCCTCTCTGCAGATAATTCAGAGATATCGGAGCACGGCGCCCTGTGCGTCCTCTCTGCTGATAATTCAGAGATATCGGAGCATGGCACCCGGTGCGTCCTCTCTGCAGATAATTCAGAGATATCGGAGCACGGCGCCCAGTGCGTCCTCTCTGCAGATAATTCGGAGATATCGGAGCACGGCGCCCTGTGCCTCCTCTCTGCTGATAGTTCAGAGATATCGGAGCACGGCGCCCAGTGCGTCCTCTCTGCTGATAATTCAGAGATATTGGAGCACGATGCCCCATGCGTCCTCCCTGCTGATAATTCAGAGATATCGGAGCACGGCGCCCGGTGCCTCCTCTCTGCTGATAATTCAGAGATATCGGAGCACAGCACCCGGTGGGTCCTCTCTGCTGATAATTCAGAGATATTGGAGCACGGTGCCCCGTGCGTCCTCTCTGCTGATAATTCAGAAATATTGGAGCACTGCACCCAGTGCATCCTCTGCTGATAATTCGGGGATATCGGAGCACGGCCCTCAGTGCGTCCTCTCTGCTGATAATTCAGAGATATCGGAGCACGGCGCCCAGTGCCTCCTCTCTGCTGATAATTCAGAGATATCGGAGCACGGCGCCCAGTGCGTCCTCTGCTGATAATTCGGGGATATCGGAGCACAGCGCCCGTTGCGTCTTCCCTGATAATTCGGGGATATCGGAGCACAGCGCCCGTTGCGTCTTCCCTGCTGATAATTCAGAGATATCGGAGCTCTGCGCCCGTGCCTCCTCTCTGCTGATAATTCAGAGATATCTGAGCACGGCGCCCGGCGCCTCCTCTCTGCTGATAATTCAGAGATATCGGAGCACGGCGCCCCATGCGTCCTCCCTGCTGATAATTCAGAGATATCGGAGCACAGCGCCCGTTGCGTCTTCCCTGCTGATAATTCAGAGATATCGGAGCTCTGCGCCCGTGCCTCCTCTCTGCTGATAATTCAGAGATATCTGAGCACGGCGCCCGGCGCCTCCTCTCTGCTGATAATTCAGAGATATCGGAGCACGGCGCCCCATGCGTCCTCCCTGCTGATAATTCAGAGATATCGGAACACAGCGCCCGTTGCGTCTTCCCTGCTGATAATTCAGAGATATCGGAGCACGGCGCCCGGTGCCTCCTCTCTGCTGATAATTCAGAGATATCGGAGCAGCTGAGCGTTCATTCATGAAGGATGATGAAATGGAAATAATGTGTTTGTGGGAAGCTACTCAAATCTTTTGTGACAAACTCGTTTCTTAGTAATGAGCTTCCCTCGAGCCCAGCGCCACATCCTCTTCCGCTGAACGGAGCCACGCTTACAGGGACCGGGGTGAGCCGACTCTGTCCAGTATGAGGGCTGCCTTCTGAAAATGATCGTTGCCTGGCTGTGTCCGCCTAAAATCACATACCGGAGCGTGTCATAAAATTAGAATATCATCAAAAAGTTAATTTTAGTAATTCAATTTTAAAAGTGAAACTCCTATATTTTCTATAGATGTCACACACAGAGTGAGAGATTTCCAGCATTTCTTTCCCCTAATTTTGATGATTATGGCTTCCAGCGAGTGACACCCCAAAATTCAGCATCTCAGAAAATTAGATTATTACATAAGACCAATAAAAAAAGGATTTTTATTACAGAAATGTTGGCTTAGTGAAAAGTCTGTCCATGTACAGTATAGGATGGGAAGTCTGTCCATGTACAGTATAGGAGGAGAAGTCTGTCCATGTACAGTATAGGATGAGAAGTCTGTCCATGTACAGTATAGGATGGGAAGTCTGTCCATGTACAGTATAGGATGGGAAGTCTGTCCATGTACAGTATAGGATGGGAAGTCTGTCCATGTACAGTATAGGATGGGAGAAGTCTGTCCATGTACAGTATAGGGGGAGAAGTCTGTCCATGTACAGTATAGGGGGAGAAGTCTGTCCATGTACAGTATAGGAGGAGAAGTCTGTCCATGTACAGTATAGGATGAGAAGTCTGTCCATGTACAGTATAGGGGGAGAAGTCTGTCCATGTACAGTATAGGGGGAGAAGTCTGTCCATGTACAGTATAGGAGGAGAAGTCTGTCCATGTACAGTATAGGATGGGAAGTCTGTCCATGTACAGTATAGGGGGAGAAGTCTGTCCATGTACAGTATAGGATGAGAAGTCTGTCCATGTACAGTATAGGAGGAGATGTCTGTCCATGTACAGTATAGGGGGAGAAGTCTGTCCATGTACAGTATAGGAGGAGAAGTCTGTCCATGTACAGTATAGGATGAGAAGTCTGTCCATGTACAGTATAGGAGAAGAAGTCTGTCCATGTACAGTATAGGAGGAGAAGTCTGTCCATGTACAGTATAGGATGGAAAGTCTGTCCATGTACAGTATAGGGGGGAGAAGTCTGTCCATGTACAGTATAGGGGGGAGAAGTCTGTCCATGTACAGTATAGGAGAAGTCTGTCCATGTACAGTATAGGAGGAGAAGTCTGTCCATGTACAGTATAGGATGGGAAGTCTGTCCATGTACAGTATAGGATGGGAAGTCTGTCCATGTACAGTATAGGATGGGAAGTCTGTCCATGTACAGTATAGGAGGAGAAGTCTGTCCATGTACAGTATAGGAGGAGATGTCTGTCCATGTACAGTATAGGGGGAGAAGTCTGTCCATGTACAGTATAGGATGGGAAGTCTGTCCATGTACAGTATAGGGGGAGAAGTCTGTCCATGTACAGTATAGGATGAGAAGTCTGTCCATGTACAGTATAGGAGAAGTCTGTCCATGTACAGTATAGGAGAAGTCTGTCCATGTACAGTATAGGAGGAGAAGTCTGTCCATGTACAGTATAGGGGGAGAAGTCTGTCCATGTACAGTATAGGGGGAGAAGTCTGTCCATGTACAGTATAGGAGAAGTCTGTCCATGTACAGTATAGGAGGAGAAGTCTGTCCATGTACAGTATAGGAGGAGAAGTCTGTCCATGTACAGTATAGGAGGAGAAGTCTGTCCATGTACAGTATAGGATGGGAAGTCTGTCCATGTACAGTATAGGGGGAGAAGTCTGTCCATGTACAGTATAGGAGGAGAAGTCTGTCCATGTACAGTATAGGAGGAGAAGTCTGTCCATGTACAGTATAGGAGGAGAAGTCTGTCCATGTACAGTATAGGAGGAGAAGTCTGTCCATGTACAGTATAGGAGGAGAAGTCTGTCCATGTACAGTATAGGATGGGAAGTCTGTCCATGTACAGTATAGGAGGAGAAGTCTGTCCATGTACAGTATAGGAGGAGAAGTCTGTCCATGTACAGTATAGGATGGGAAGTCTGTCCATGTACAGTATAGGGGGAGAAGTCTGTCCATGTACAGTATAGGGGGAGAAGTCTGTCCATGTACAGTATAGGAGGAGAAGTCTGTCCATGTACAGTATAGGAGGAGAAGTCTGTCCATGTACAGTATAGGGGGAGAAGTCTGTCCATGTACAGTATAGGAGGAGAAGTCTGTCCATGTACAGTATAGGAGGAGAAGTCTGTCCATGTACAGTATAGGAGGAGAAGTCTGTCCATGTACAGTATAGGAGGAGAAGTCTGTCCATGTACAGTATAGGGGGAGAAGTCTGTCCATGTACAGTATAGGAGGAGAAGTCTGTCCATGTACAGTATAGGAGGAGAAGTCTGTCCATGTACAGTATAGGAGGAGAAGTCTGTCCATGTACAGTATAGGAGGAGAAGTCTGTCCATGTACAGTATAGGAGAAGTCTGTCCATGTACAGTATAGGAGCACAGCGACCGTTGCGTCCTCTCTGCTGATAGTTCAGAGATATCGGAGCATGGCGCCCGGTGCATCCTCTCTGCTGATAATTCAGAGATATAGGAGCACGGCGCGTCCTCTCTGCAGATAATTCAGAGATATCGGAGCACGGCGCCCTGTGCGTCCTCTCTGCTGATAATTCAGAGATATCGGAGCATGGCACCCGGTGCGTCCTCTCTGCAGATAATTCAGAGATATCGGAGCACGGCGCCCAGTGCGTCCTCTCTGCAGATAATTCGGAGATATCGGAGCACGGCGCCCTGTGCCTCCTCTCTGCTGATAGTTCAGAGATATCGGAGCACGGCGCCCAGTGCGTCCTCTCTGCTGATAATTCAGAGATATTGGAGCACGGTGCCCCATGCGTCCTCCCTGCTGATAATTCAGAGATATCGGAGCACGGCGCCCGGTGCCTCCTCTCTGCTGATAATTCAGAGATATCGGAGCACAGCACCCAGTGGGTCCTCTCTGCTGATAATTCAGAGATATTGGAGCACGGTGCCCCATGCGTCCTCTCTGCTGATAATTCAGAAATATTGGAGCACTGCACCCAGTGCATCCTCTGCTGATAATTCGGGGATATCGGAGCACGGCCCTCAGTGCGTCCTCTCTGCTGATAATTCAGAGATATCGGAGCACGGCGCCCAGTGCCTCCTCTCTGCTGATAATTCAGAGATATCGGAGCACGGCGCCCAGTGCGTCCTCTGCTGATAATTCGGGGATATCGGAGCACAGCGCCCGTTGCGTCTTCCCTGATAATTCGGGGATATCGGAGCACAGCGCCCGTTGCGTCTTCCCTGCTGATAATTCAGAGATATCGGAGCTCTGCGCCCGTGCCTCCTCTCTGCTAATTCAGAGATATCTGAGCACGGCGCCCGGCGCCTCCTCTCTGCTGATAATTCAGAGATATCGGAGCACGGCGCCCCATGCGTCTTCCCTGCTGATAATTCAGAGATATCGGAGCACGGCGCCCGGTGCCTCCTCTCTGCTGATAATTCAGAGATATCGGAGCAGCTGAGCGTTCATTCATGAAGGATGATGAAATGGAAATAATGTGTTTGTGGGAAGCTACTCAAATCTTTTGTGACAAACTCGTTTCTTAGTAATGAGCTTCCCTCGAGCCCAGCGCCACATCCTCTTCCGCTGAACGGAGCCACGCTTACAGGGACCGGGGTGAGCCGACTCTGTCCAGTATGAGGGCTGCCTTCTGAAAATGATCGTTGCCTGGCTGTGTCCGCCTAAAATCACATACCGGAGCGTGTCATAAAATTAGAATATCATCAAAAAGTTAATTTTAGTAATTCAATTTTAAAAGTGAAACTCCTATATTTTCTATAGATGTCACACACAGAGTGAGAGATTTCCAGCATTTCTTTCCCCTAATTTTGATGATTATGGCTTCCAGCGAGTGACACCCCAAAATTCAGCATCTCAGAAAATTAGATTATTACATAAGACCAATAAAAAAAGGATTTTTATTACAGAAATGTTGGCTTAGTGAAAAGTCTGTCCATGTACAGTATAGGAGAAGTCTGTCCATGTACAGTATAGGAGAAGTCTGTCCATGTACAGTATAGGAGAAGTCTGTCCATGTACAGTATAGGATGGGAAGTCTGTCCATGTACAGTATAGGGGGAGAAGTCTGTCCATGTACAGTATAGGAGGAGAAGTCTGTCCATTTACAGTATAGGGGGAGAAGTCTGTCCATGTACAGTATAGGAGGAGAAGTCTGTCCATGTACAGTATAGGATGAGAAGTCTGTCCATGTACAGTATAGGAGGAGAAGTCTGTCCATGTACAGTATAGGAGGAGAAGTCTGTCCATGTACAGTATAGGATGAGATGTCTGTCCATGTACAGTATAGAGGGAGAAGTCTGTCCATGTACAGTATAGGATGAGATGTCTGTCCATGTACAGTATAGGGGGAGAAGTCTGTCCATGTACAGTATAGGAGGAGAAGTCTGTCCATGTACAGTATAGGATGAGAAGTCTGTCCATGTACAGTATAGGAGAAGAAGTCTGTCCATGTACAGTATAGGAGATGTCTGTCCATGTACAGTATAGGGGGAGAAGTCTGTCCATGTACAGTATAGGATGGGAAGTCTGTCCATGTACAGTATAGGGGGAGAAGTCTGTCCATGTACAGTATAGGGGGGAGAAGTCTGTCCATGTACAGTATAGGAGGAGAAGTCTGTCCATGTACAGTATAGGATGGGAAGTCTGTCCATGTACAGTATAGGAGAAGTCTGTCCATGTACAGTATAGGAGGAGAAGTCTGTCCATGTACAGTATAGGAGGAGATGTCTGTCCATGTACAGTATAGGGGGAGAAGTCTGTCCATGTACAGTATAGGGGGAGAAGTCTGTCCATGTACAGTATAGGAGAAGTCTGTCCTTGTACAGTATAGGAGAAGTCTGTCCATGTACAGTATAGGAGGAGAAGTCTGTCCATGTACAGTATAGGATGGGGAAGTCTGTCCATGTACAGTATAGGAGGAGAAGTCTGTCCATGTACAGTATAGGAGGAGAAGTCTGTCCATGTACAGTATAGGAGGAGAAGTCTGTCCATGTACAGTATAGGAGGAGAAGTCTGTCCATGTACAGTATAGGAGGAGAAGTCTGTCCATGTACAGTATAGGGGGAGAAGTCTGTCCATGTACAGTATAGGAGGAGAAGTCTGTCCATGTACAGTATAGGGGGAGAAGTCTGTCCATGTACAGTATAGGAGGAGAAGTCTGTCCATGTACAGTATAGGATGGGAAGTCTGTCCATGTACAGTATAGGGGGAGAAGTCTGTCCATGTACAGTATAGGATGGGAAGTCTGTCCATGTACAGTATAGGGGGAGAAGTCTGTCCATGTACAGTATAGGGGGAGAAGTCTGTCCATGTACAGTATAGGGGGAGAAGTCTGTCCATGTACAGTATAGGAGAAGTCTGTCCATGTACAGTATAGGGGGAGAAGTCTGTCCATGTACAGTATAGGAGGAGAAGTCTGTCCATGTACAGTATAGGAGGAGAAGTCTGTCCATGTACAGTATAGGAGGAGAAGTCTGTCCATGTACAGTATAGGGGGAGAAGTCTGTCCATGTACAGTATAGGGGGAGAAGTCTGTCCATGTACAGTATAGGGGGAGAAGTCTGTCCATGTACAGTATAGGAGAAGTCTGTCCATGTACAGTATAGGAGAAGTCTGTCCATGTACAGTATAGGAGGAGAAGTCTGTCCATGTACAGTATAGGATGAGAAGTCTGTCCATGTACAGTATAGGAGGAGAAGTCTGTCCATGTACAGTATAGGGGGAGAAGTCTGTCCATGTACAGTATAGGGGGAGAAGTCTGTCCATGTACAGTATAGGAGGAGAAGTCTGTCCATGTACAGTATAGGAGAAGTCTGTCCATGTACAGTATAGGATGAGAAGTCTGTCCATGTACAGTATAGGAGAAGTCTGTCCATGTACAGTATAGGAGGAGAAGTCTGTCCATGTACAGTATAGGAGGAGAAGTCTGTCCATGTACAGTATAGGGGGAGAAGTCTGTCCATGTACAGTATAGGAGGAGAAGTCTGTCCATGTACAGTATAGGATGCACTCAATACTTGGTCGGGGCTCCTTTTGCATGAATTACTGCATCAATGCGGCGTGGCATGGAGGCGATCAGCCTGTGGCACTGCTGAGGTGTTATGGAAGCCCAGGTTGCTTTGATATCGGCCTTCAGCTCCTCTGCATTGTTGGGTCTGGTGTCTCATCTTCCTCTTGACAATCCTCCCACAGATTCTCTATGGGGTTTAGGTCAGGCCAGTTTGCTGGCCAATCAAGCACAGTGATACCATGATCATGTGACCAGGTATTGGTCGTTTTGGCAGTGTGGGCGGTGCCAAGTCCTGCTGGAAAATGAAATCAGCATCTCCATAAAGCTGGTCAGCAGAGGGAAGCATGAAGAGCTCCAGAAGTTCCTGCTAGAGGGCTGCGCTGGCTTTGGAATTGATAAAACACAGTGGGCCAACACCAGCAGATGACACGGCTCCCCAAATCATCACTGACTGTGGAAACTTCACACTGGACCTCATACAACTTAGATTCTGTGCCTCTCCACTCCTCCTCCAGACTCTGGGACCTTGATTTCCAAATGAAATGCAACATTTTTCTTCATCAGCTGTTCTAGTTGAAATCCAAAGTCCTCTGAAATAGCCCCGCAGCTCTAATCTTCCAGTGCGGCAGGGGTTAATAGAGCCAGGCAGTGCCGGGACAAGGCCATCTTGTGCCTGGGGGCAAAGATGCCAAACTTCACCCTCCCCCCTTCACTTAGGGTCAGGGCCCCTCCATCCCTGCAATAAACTATTGCGCGCCCAGGGCAGCTGTCCCTGCATTCACTGGGTGTTGACTATGACTGCCCTTTGCACCCCCCCCCCCCCCCCCATTCACAGAAGCTATATTATAGCTTCCACAAATGCACAGTAATCTATGAATGAGGAGGTGACCTTTCATTAATCCA
The DNA here is from genome assembly GCF_965119305.1 of Pelophylax lessonae. Classification (NCBI taxonomy): domain Eukaryota; kingdom Metazoa; phylum Chordata; class Amphibia; order Anura; family Ranidae; genus Pelophylax; species Pelophylax lessonae. Next base: position 233,168,737 of record NC_138778.1, read on the forward strand.
CCCATCCTCCATTCATCTGATGCTTTTCTTTGATGGAACCTATAGTACATCTTCTATGAATGGAGGAGGAGGAGGGTGGAAAGGATGGCATAGTCCGCCCTTGATGAGTGCCTATGACAGATCTCGTGGCTCCATTAACCCCCGCAGCACCAGAAGATAAGAGTTGCGGAGTTATTCCAGAGGACTTCGGGTTTTAACTAGGATGGCCGACACCAGCACCGAGCAGACTTCTCATCAAATGTAGGCACAGTCCCTTGTGCGGATTTAAAAAATAAAATAAAATGACCAAATTCAGGATTTAAGGTAAAGACTAAATTATATTATCATGGCTGATTTTGCCAAGAGTTTTACTTTAAGTCAGACACAGCCAGGCAACTTATTTTTTTGCCCTGAGTTACACTTGAAATTACAGACTTGGAGCAAACACTCTAAATGGATGTGTCAGAATGCATTATATATATATACACACTGTATATGTACATACATACAAGGGCTATACTGAAAGTAATGCAAAAGAGGGCATAGCGTGTTTTTTTTTTTTTTTTAATTACCTTAAATAGGTCATCTAATTTTCACATGTAAGTAGAGTAATGCTGGCCATTCACGTATAGATTTTCGGCCGGAAATTTTCGTTTCAAGAAAATTCGTTTGATTTTCTAATCGTTAGTGGGGTTAAATCGATGTCCTTTTTCGACTGCAGCGACGGGAAAATTCGTAGGGGCAGAAGGGAAAACTTTTCTCGATCAACGAATTTTCGGGCAGTGTATGTGGTAATCGTTCAGAAATTACATTCAATTTAAAATTAAATGTTAAAAGCAAAAGACAATTTTCGAACGACATTCGTCTATTCAAAGAATGTTCAAAGAATGTTCAAAGAATATTCCCGTCCAAAAATCTATACGTGTATGGCTAGCATTACTCCTCCTCTATACACAGCCCTTTCCTTGCCTTTATCCAGCCCTTGGGACACTATTCCTTCCGCTGACACCAATGGGGGGCGTCATTCCTCCCACTGACACCAATGGGGGGCGTCGTTCCTCCCACTGACACCAATGGGGGGCGTCATTCCTCCCACTGACACCAATGATGTGGCGCTATTCCTCCCACTGACACCAATGATGGGAAGCTATTCCTTCCACTGACACCAATGATGGGGCGCAATTCCTTACACTGACACCAATGATGGGGCGCAATTCCTCCCGCTGACACCAATGATGGGGCGCCATTCCTCCCACTGACACCAATGGGGGGCGTCGTTCCTCCCACTGACACCAATGGGGGGCGTCATTCCTCCCACTGACACCAATGATGTGGCGCTATTCCTCCCACTGACACCAATGATGGGAAGCTATTCCTTCCACTGACACCAATGATGGGGCGCAATTCCTTACACTGACACCAATGATGGGGCGCAATTCCTCCCGCTGACACCAATGATGGGGCGCCATTCCTCCCGCTGACACCAATGATGGGGCGCAATTCCTCCCGCTGACACCAATGATGGGGCGCCATTCCTCCCGCTGACACCAATGATGGGGCGCCATTCCTCCCGCTGACACCAATGATGGGGCGCCATTCCTCCCGCTGACACCAATGATGGGGCGCCATTCCTCCCGCTGACACCAATGATGGGGCGCCATTCCTCCCGCTGACACCAATGATGGGGCGCCATTCCTCCCGCTGACACCAATGATGGGGCGCCATTCCTCCCGCTGACACCAATGATGGGGCGCCATTCCTCCCGCTGACACCAATGATGGGGCGCCATTCCTCCCGCTGACACCAATGATGGGGCGCCATTCCTCCCGCTGACACCAATGATGGGACGCCATTCCTCCCACTGACACCAATGATGGGGCGCCATTCCTCCCACTGACACCAATGATGGGGCGCCATTCCTCCCACTGACACCAATGATGGGGCGCCATTCCTCCCACTGACACCAATGATGGGGCGCCATTCCTCCCACTGACACCAATGATGGGACTCTATTTCTCCCACTGACACCAATGATGGGGCGCCATTCCTCCCACTGACACCAATGATGGGGCACCATTCCTCCCACTGACACCAATGATGGGACACCATTTCTCCCATTGACACCAATGATGGGGCACTATTCCTCCCACTGACACCAATGATGGGGCACCATTCCTCCCACTGACACCAATGATGGGGCACCATTCCTCCCACTGACACCAATGATGGGACACTATTTCTCCCACTGACACCAATGATGGGGCACTATTCCTCCCACTGACACCAATGATGGGGCGCCATTCCTCCCACTGACACCAATGATGGGGCGCCATTCCTCCCACTGACACCAATGATGGGGCGCCATTCCTCCCACTGACACCAATGATGGGGCACCATTCCTCCCACTGACACCAATGATGGGACACTATTTCTCCCACTGACACCAATGATGGGGCACTATTCCTCCCACTGACACCAATGATGGGGCACCATTCCTCCCACTGACACCAATGATGGGGCACTATTCTTCCCACTGACACCAATGATGGGGCACTATTCCTCCCACTGACACCAATGATGGGGCACTATTCTTCCCACTGACACCAATGATGAGAACACTATTCAGCCTCCTACTGAGTTTTTTACTCCCACTTGCAACAGTCTGCCGGGCAGTAAATTGGCCCTTTTCTCTATACAACTCATTTTCATTGCAGATCAATAATAGATTCCAAGCAGTAGCAACGTGCTGTCATTGAGTTATTGATGAAGGAGGGGTTCAGGCTGACTGATATCCACAGAGGACAGAATCTTTACAGAGACAGAGATGACACCATTTAAACCTCTTCAATGCTCTGTAGACATTGCTCTTCGCAATGGTGTCATCTCCTTCTGTGGGTGTCATACAGCCTGCACCCCTCCTTCATCAAGTACTCAATGACAACTCATTACTTCTGCTTGGCATCCATTATTTACGTGCGAAGAAGAGGAGATACAATATGTGACACAATCAGCTTCGTAAGCCATTATCTGTCTGTACAGGCTCCTGAGGTATCCACTGTGCCCAACAAAAAACCAGAGCGGATCCGTGTTTCCTATTGGGCCTTATGTAAACTTCAAGGGCGAAGGATGCTATTTCCAGTTATTAACCACTTGCCGACCGGCCGCTGCATATACAGGTCCTTCTCAAAAAATTAGCACATTGTGATAAAGTTGATTATTTTCTGTAATGTACTGATAAACATTAGACTTTCATATATTTTAGATTCATTACACACAACTGAAGTAGTGAAGCCTTTTATTGTTTTAATATTGATGATTTTGGCATACAGCTCATGAAAAACCAAAATTCCTATCTCAAAAAATTAGCATATCATGAAAAGGTTCTCTAAACGAGCTATTAACCCAATCATCTGAATCAACTAATTAACTCTAAACACCTGCAAAAGATTCCTGAGGCTTTTAAAAACTCCCAGCCTGGTTCATTACTCAAAACCGCAATCATGGGTAAGACTGCCGACCTGACTGCTGTCCAGAAGGCCATCATTGACACCCTCAAGCAAGAGGGTAAGACACAGAAATAAATTTCTGAAGGAATAGGCTGTTCCCAGAGTGCTGTATCAAGGCACCTCAGTGGGAAGTCTATGGGAAGGAAAAAGTGTGGCAGAAAACGCTGCACAACGAGAAGAGGTGACCGGACCCTGAGGAAGATTGTGGAGAAGGACCGATTCCAGACCTTGGGGGACCTGCGGAAGCAGTGGACTGAGTCTGGAGTAGAAACATCTAGAGCCACCGTGTACAGGCGTGTGCAGGAAATGGGCCACAGGTGCCGCATTCCCCAGGTCAAGACACTTTTGAACCAGAGACAGCGGCAGAAGCGCCTGACCTGGGCTACAGAGAAGCAGCACTGGACTGTTGCTCAGTGGTCCAAAGTACTTTTTTCGGATGAAAGCAAATTATGCATGTCATTCGGGAAATCAAGGTGCCAGAGTCTGGAGGAAGACTGGGGAGAGGGAAATGCCTGAAGTCCAGTGTCAAGTACCCACAGTCAGTGATGGTCTGGGGTGCCATGTCAGCTGCTGGTGTTGGTCCACTGTGTTTTATCAAGGGCAGGGTCAATGCAGCTAGCTATCAGGAGATTTTGGAGCACTTCATGCTTCCATCTGCTGAAAAGCTTTATGGAGATGAAGATTTCATTTTTCAGCACGACCTGGCACCTGCTCACAGTGCCAAAACCACTGGTAAATGGTTTACTGACCATGGTATTACTGTGCTCAATTGGCCTGACCTGAACCCCATAGAGAATCTGTGGGATGTTGTGAAGAGAAAGTTGAGAGACGCAAGACCCAACACTCTGGATGAGCTCAAGGCCGCTATCGAAGCATCCTGGGCCTCCATAACACCTCAGCAGTGCCACAGGCTGATCGCCTCCATGCCACGCCGCATTGAAGCAGTCATTTCTGCAAAAGGATTCCCGACCAAGTATTGAGTGCATAACTGAACATAATTTTTTGAAGGTTGACTTTTTTTGTATTAAAAACTTTTTTTTTTATTGGTCGGATGAAATATGCTAATTTTTTGAGATAGGAATTTTGGGTTTTCATGAGCTGTATGCCAAAATCATCAATATTAAAACAATAAAAGGCTTGCACTACTTCAGTTGTGTGTAATGAATGTAAAATATATGAAAGTCTAATGTTTATCAGTACATTACAGAAAATAATCAACTTTATCACAATATGGTAATTTTTTTAGAAGGACCTGTATACTGCGGAAAAGTGGCACTATTGGGCGAAACGACATACCTGTACGTCGTTTCATTCAATAACCACTAGATGGCGACATTGCACCGCCGGGCGCAGTGATTGGCTAGCGGGGATGTCAATCAACGGGTCCGGCAGACCTGACGTCCGCCTGTCACCCGCGATCATCCCCAGGAAAGGCAGAACGGCGGCCTGCACGGGGACAAGATGGAGATCTTGTGTTCCAGCTAAGCAGGATCTCTGTCTTTCCCCAGTCAGTTTAACCCCCCCAAAGTTAGAAAGCCCCCCCTAGGGACACACAGTTATCCCTTTGATCACTTATCGCTTTCCTGCCAGTGTCATTAATGCAGTGACCGTGCATTTTATTTTTTAGCGTGTCACTGGTCCCAAATAAAATGTCAATTAGGTGTCCTATTAAAAAAAAAAGTAAGTAAAAAAAAAAAAATCCCAAAAAGCGTATTTTGATTGATTTGTGCAAAAGTTATCGTGTCTACAAACTACAGGAAAGAATGTCATTTTTATTTATTTTTTACTAGTAATGGCGGCGATCAGCGATTTTTAGCGGGACTGCGACATTGCGGCGGACAGATCGAACCCCTGACATTTTTGACACTTTAGGGGTTACCAGTGACATTATTACAGTAATCAGTGCTAAAAAATATGCACTGTCACTGTACTAATCACACTGGCAGGGCAGGGGTTAACACCAGGGGCGATCAAAGGATTAAATGTATTCCTAGGGGGTGCTTTCTAACCGTGTTGGGTTTGGGCTTGTGGAATCAACACAGAGCTCGTGTTCCTAAAGAGGATCACAGGCGCTCTGTGATCATTTCAGAGAGAACGGTCTGCTGTGTTTACAACAGCAGACTGCCATTCTCTCTCCACGGGGAGCGATTGCGGCCGCTGGCCCTTTGAGTCAGCTTCCCCGCTGGCTAATGGGGCCGTGAGCGTCACCTGACATTTTTTTTTGGGGGGGGGGGGCAGTGACATTACTACAGTAATCAGTGCTAACAATATGCACTGTCACTGTACCAATGACACTGGCAGGGAAGGGGCTAACACCAGGGGCGATCAGAGGGTTAAACGTGTCCCTAGGGGGTGCTTTCTAACTGTGTGGGGGTGATGGGCTTGTGGTATCAAAACATAGACATGTGATCCTAAATAGGAGGATCACAGGAGCTCTGTGTTCATTCCAGAGAGAACAACGGTCTGCCGTGTTTACAACAGCAGACCGCCGTTCTGTCTCCACGCTGGCTAATGAGGGCGCAAACGCCATCTGACACTTTTGGGGGGGACCAGTGACATTACTACAGTAATCAGTGCTAAAAATATGCACTGTCACTGTACTAATGACACTGACAGGAAAGGGGTTAACACCAGGGGGCGATCAAAGGGTTAAATTTGTCCCTAGGGAGTGCTTTCTAACTGTGTGGGTGATGGGCTTGTGGTATCAACACATAGACATGTGATCCTAAATAGGAGGAACACAGGAGCTCTGTGTTCATTTCAGAGAGAACAACGGTCTGCCGTATTTACACCAGCAGACCGCCGTTCTCTCTCCACGGGGAGCGATTGCGACCGCCGGCCCCACGCCTCAGCTTCCCTGCTGGCTAATGGGGGTGCGAGCGTCACCTGACATTTTTGGGGGGGCCAGTGACTACAGTAATCAGTGCTAAAAATATGCACTGTCACTGTACCAATGACACTGGCAGGGAAGGGGCGAACACCAGGGGCCATCAAAGGGTTAAATGTGTCCCTAGGGGATGTTTTCTAACTGTATGGGGGAGGGACTTGTGGAATCAACAGTGTTCCTAAATAGGAGGATCACAGGAGCTCTGTATATACAACAGCAGACCGCCATTCTGTCTCCAAGGGGAGCGATCGCGGGTGCCCGGTGGACATCGCGGCCCCCGGACCCACTGTAGCCAATCACACGAGCGGTACCGTGACGTACAGGTACATCATTTCATGTGACAGAGCTGACCTGCCGCTGTATAAGTACGGCGGCTGGTCAGCAAGCGGTTAAGGGAGGAAAAAAACCTTCCGGGCCAGGAGTGGTTAAACATACGGTGTCTGGAGCCATGTCTTTGCAGCGAGAGAAGTGAGACTGCATGTAAATGAGGGGGGAGGGGACACGTGTATAACGCTGTAATTTCCCACCCACTTACCCATCCCGGCAGGTCGATGGAGAAGAGATCGAACACACAGAAATACCAACAAAAGAATTTATTGAAAAGACATAGCTTGGGTTACATGGATGTATTGGAAGCGAATGTTCTTGCATTCAACATTGGGGGGTAAAACAGTTACAAAAATTCCTCACCGTAAACCGTTACATGTCCCATCCCGAAGCTCCATCCGCAGAGCTGGTCTTAACAAAAACAATGTAAACGCATTACGCCGTGTACTGGAACGGGCGCTGGCCTAAGGTGCACTATGCGGAGACTTGGTGTCCCGACTCCGCCCACCCAGCAGCCTTTACAGGACTGTTAGATCAGTTGTGGACAGACAGATCCTTTAAGAAGTAATAAAGCTAAACCAGTTCTGGGTAAGCAATGCCAGCTATTGGGGGGGGAACCTACAAATCCCATGAGGCATTGCAAGACTCTGACAGCCACAGACAGAGGTAGAGGCATGATGGGATTTGTAGTTTGACCAAAGCTGGAGTGCCCAGGGAGCCCCGTCCTGGTCTGTAGAAGGAAAGGAGCAAATTGCTTTAACAACTTTCTGACACTTTTTCTTTACAAGTTAAAATCTGTATTTTTTTTTAAAATGGCGGTCGTTGCAAATTTTTTTTTTTTTTACGCAGAATTTGCACAGCGGTCTTTCAAATGCAATTTCACTGAATTAAAAAAAAAAAAAAAAACAGTAAAGTTAGCCCAATTTCTTCCTATAATGTGCCCACCAGGCAGTTTCATGTGACCCTCGCACCTTTCCTTCAGCTGCAGCACCCCCCCTCATCTCTGTCCCACCTTGTCCCCACAACTGGCAGCAGAGAGGACGACAGAAATCCGCCATATCCTGTGCTTCTTTGTGCAGCCGTGGAGAGGCTCGTCTCTGCCCCCTCCCCACCCCGTCTTAGCAGTCGCATCAGAGATCCCACAGAACCTGTGCCTCTCTGTGCAGCCACAGCACCCCCTCATCTCCTCCTCCCCTGGTCTCAGCATGCAGCTGACTCAGGCCCTCCTTTAGTCCTCCTCTAGACCCTGCACTTTCTGCTTCCCAGCTCCATCGCCAGCTTTTTCCCAGCAGCAGCACAAGGTAAGTGGGGTGCACTGTGATGTAAGAGAGGGTGGGGGGGGGGGGCTTGACTTCTGATGGTGGGGGGCTCTTGCCATCTGATGTAAGGGACTGGACATCTAGTCTTACAGATACAACTGGCCCTTTAAGGGCAACAATAATGCTGATGCGGCCTGCAATTAAATTAAAGCGGTTGTAAACCTAAAATAAAAAAAAATAAAAAATGAAAACCTGCAAGACAAAGGCATAATGAGCTAGTATGCATCGCATACTAGCTCATTATGAATTACTTACCTTAGAACGAAGCCCCGACACGGACCCCTCGGACACCGCTGCGGGCGCTGACATGATCCCACGGCGCCCCTTCCGGTTTCGGCAGCTTCGGCGCTGTGATTGGCCGGAGCCGCAATGCTGTCACTCCCGCTCATGCGCGCGGGAGTCATTTTCCGGCAAGCTCCCGGAAAGAGCACATGCGCCGCTCGCGTGAGCGGCTGCATGCACTGCAAATATCTCCTAAACCGTGCCGGTTTAGGAGAGATTACCGGTAGTTAAATGTGAAAAAAAGCGTTATACTACCGCTTTAAGTTTGACACGCCTGCTGTAGAGGAATATGCTCTGTGCATTTTTCATTTCAGGGGTTTATAACCACTTCAAAGTGGTTGTAAAGGCAGGTGGTTATTTTTTTACCTTAATGAATTCTCTGCCTTAAGTTAAAAAGCCTTTAATGCTCAGTTCCTCCAGCTCCCCACTATACTTGTCTGAGCCCGATCTCAATGCAGCGATGTGCACAAGGGCAGCGGCTCTCTCCCTCCTTACTGGCCCAGAGAAAGCAATAAGGCAGTAGAGGACTACTGGCTCCCACTGCTGTCAATCACAGCCAGTGAGGTGGGGCCGAGCTGGGCTCTACGCTTCAATGGACACACAGAGCCGGCTCAAGAGTGAGCCTGTACGAGTGCCCCCATAGCAAGTAGCTTGCTATGAGAGCACTCGGCAGAGGGGAGGAGCCAGGAGCACCAGTGGGGGACAGGAGAAGAGGAAACCATTACACAGAGCTGGTAAGTATGACATGTTGGTTATTTCCTAATTTTAGGAAATTTTACCTTCACTCTGCTGAAGTCAAAAAATAGAAATTGACATTTCACATATTATTACAAACATTACTGGTATTTTTAATCAAATAATGATTTTTTTCATAAATAGACTCCTGTGACTGTAAATATCCAACCCATGGGGTTTCTACTATGAAATTAAAGGTGAGGTATATTGACGACATTCTTTGTGTTTAGTGGGATGCTCCAGTCTCCTACAGTGACACCAAATCCAGCGTCCCATATAACAGTACACGGTGTTGGGGGCGAAGAGCAATGAAAGAAAACAACATTTCTGCTCTTTTTCACAGTCAAATAAAATAACAGAAAAGTTACTACGCAAACAGAACATACTTTTTCCTTTTGCTTTAATTTAAACACCCGAAACAACAGATGCAGAACAGGTTGTTATTTGGCGCTTAAGACCAGCCCCTCCGAACAGTCGCTGTGTGCATAGTACCATTTAGAAATCAACAGAATACAAAGAGAGAACAGAAATCGCTTTAAACTCCCCACAGACAGTTCTGTCCATACAGTGTTAATACATGGAACGAGTATATCATACATCAGTTTAGGTTATTTGTTGTTGTTTTTTTTTTTTTTTTAATCGCTTAATGCAGTAAAACTAGTTTGATTCGTAACTCGTATTTATTGAATTCTCATAATTTTAGCACTGGACGGATTATGAAGGCCCGACATGCATTACAAAAGGTTAATAATGAACAGATATGGCCGCGAATAAACGTTAACCTAATCAACTACATTGATAATCCTATGAGCTGTACATTGTACCTTAGATCACTGTATAGGTCAGGCTGTACATTTGATTATGAATATGTCAAGTGGATCCCGAATGTTCTTCAACCCCAGCGCCTGCAGCTGGGAGCCCACGGGAACCAAATCAAGGCATCAATAGGTTACAAATACAGTAACTGAGTGAATACTTGAGTAATGGTGAATACCATGGCTGGAATTGTGGCATTAATAGTCAGAATTCTGGAGAGTTCTTCATAATTATGTAAAAATTTGGACAAAATACTTTTCTGTTATTAAGAAAGCTGGGATGGAATTATTGTTAAATATATTATCCCCAGTTCAGGGGTCTCCAAACCTTTCAGGTACGAGGGCCACGTTGTATATTTTGCAAATACTTGCAGGCCAAAAAAAATATCCCCATCAGATTACAAAGTCTCCATGAAAGTCCCCCTTACATCAGGGTCCCATCAGCATCCCCCTTACATCCTTGTTCCCATCAGAGACCCTATATGAGTCCCCCTTACATCAGGATCCCCCATCACCAACCCCTTTACATCCTTCTCCCCCTCAGAGACCCCCCTTACATCAGGGACCCTATATGAGCCCTCCCTTACATCAGGGTCCCCATCACCAACCCTTTTACACTTGTCCTCATCAAAGCCCCCCTTACATCAGAGACCCTATATGACAGGGGTCTTCAAACTATGGCCCTGGAGTTGTTCAGGAACTACAATTCCCATCATGCCTGTGAATCTCTGAGTTTTACAATGCCTCATGGGATGTGTAGTTTCGCAACAGTTGGAGGGCCGTAGTTTGAGGATCCCTGCTATAGGAGCTCTCCCTGACATCAGGGTCCCCGTCACCAAGCCCCTTACATCCTTCTCCCCATCAGAGACCCCCACTTACATCAGAGACACTATATCAGCCCTCCCTTACATCAGGGTCCCCATCAGAGTGCCCCCTTGCATCAGGGTCCTCAGACCCTGATGTAAGGGGCTTTTGCTTGTCCTCAGAGTGCCCCCTTTACATCAGGGTCCCCATCAGAGTGCCCCTTACATCAGGGCTCCCATCAGAGTTCCCCCTTACATCAGGACCCCCATCAGAGTGCCCCCTTACATCAGAGTTCCCCCTTACATCAGGACCCCCATCAGAGTGCCCCCTTACATCAGAGTCCACATCAGAGTGCCCCCTTACATCAGGGTTCTCAGAGTGCCCCCTTACATCAAGAGTCCCGATTAGAGTTCCCCATTACATGATGGAGGTGGATTGAAGACCATAGATGGCCTCTGCTGACCCCAGTGCCTAATCTTTGCACATTAGGGCCCCGTGCACACTGGGCAAAGGCGTTTGGCATTTTTTTTTCTTTCAGCCGGTAGAAGCGATTGTTAGCCTATGTGTCCAGGCACATTTACAGGCAGAAGTTTTTGGGCAGAAAAAAATGCTAGACGTGGCTAAACGCGGCGTTTAGGCACATCAAGCATTTTTAAGTGTACATTTTTTTCTAGTGTTTTAGGGAAAAATTCTTGTAAACGCACCTAAACACTTGTACAATATGCTCCAAAGGTGCGTTTTATATGCTGTTTTTTTTCTTCTAGCAGCTCCTGTGTTTTTAATTATTTTTTGCCGCCTAGTGTGCATGGATCCTAAAGACCATTGGTGTGCGCAGCCTATTGCATTAGGGTGCGCACCCCAGAGCACAAACACACATGAGTGTATATCAGCAGAGCAGTGAATGGTGTCAGTTTATTATTTTTTATATTTTTAAAATCATTTTTTACAATTTTTTTTTTTTTTTAGGAGCCCCGTTGGGGGCCTTGGTAAAATGTCAAGGGTCTAAACAGACCCCTGATGTCTCACTTTTGAGACAGAGAAAGAGGCTGAGGACAGATTTCCCAATCCCTTCCTCTGCAGCCTCTGACAGTGAATGAATGGGAGGTGCTCTGTGCTGAGCAGTTTCCTGTTCATTCACAAACTGAAGCCTAGTAAATATAGTTTACTATGCTTCAGTTAAGAATGAACACAGGAGCCATCAGTACAGATCACTGACTGTTTATTCAGAAAAGAAAGGGGCCGGTGAATGAAATATTTACTGGCCCCTTCCCATTCTGAAACATCCCCCGCAGCAGCAGGTGGGAGAGGAGAGGCGGGAAGTTGGCAGCACTGCAGGGGGAAAGACAGGGGATGCCAGAAAGCAGGGGGAATCTGCACTGCACAGGGTGATTAGAGTGTGTCCAGGACTATGCTAAAGACACACCACTGAACCAAGCTGCGGGGGCTAGATAAAATCCTGAAGCGGACCGGAAGTGGCCAGTGGGCCGTAGTTTGGAGACCCCTGACCTAGTTCAATTCTTCAGTCCCCAGCTTATTGTGATGAAAATGGCGGCGGGTTTTTTATAGAACTTTGCTGGCTCATGATGGAGACCGGGGCCCATACATACTGAATATTCAGAATTACAAAACACTGCAGACGTTTTAAGCATTTTGTCTTTTATATAACCTAAAAATTTGCAAAAAAGGCGATCTTGAAAAAACAGTTTTAGATTTTTCTTCACTACTATATATTATTATATATAAATATACTTTTCTGAGTTTTTATATCCTTTTTGAGCTTCATTCATTTTGGAAAAACAAAGATATATTTTATTTGGCAGAACTGGACACAACAAAACAGGCATTCCTTATCCCAATCAGTTTACTACATCCAGGGTCCTATCGGCAGGACGTCTGGCAGAGGATGCCCATTGGTTCCCACAGGGGCTGGCAGTGTCCAGATGACCTGCATGGAGCAGATACATCAAATGTGGCACAAACACTTCAATAATGTTTTAGGTTGGCAAACTGGTATAAAATTAAAAGGTGAAGGCTTATAATAAAAAAACCTCTCTGATCTAAGAGGACTACCAATAATGGTTTATTTGGTAGCTTCCCGGCCCTTAAAGAGGTTTAGGATGACGGGAGGCGGGACCTATGATCACGTGACCGCCAAGATTTTCATGGCGGTCACATGATCTGAAAGCTCCCGATCACTACTTTTCGTTAGCCGTTGGTAACTACAGGGTGCACGCTCTGGGCACAGCTGTATTTACACCAATCCACGCAAATATGCGGACGCCCGGTGCCAAGGCCCATGCCCTGAGAAGCTGCGTATTTGCGTGCGGCCAGCGACAAGAAGTTAAGAACAAAAGGGAAAGGAAAAAAAAAAAACTGAGTCTGAAGTATACCATATGGCGCAATGGGTTAGAACTGCATCTTGCTAAGAAATTTCATTTTTGGCACAAATCTCAACACAACTTTCAGTTTTTACTGCAAAAAGGTCGAAAATCAAAAAGAAAGAAAAAAGACTCAATATCTCAACTTTTTTTTTTTTTTATCCTATGGAATACAGGCGGAGTTCCCATGAAAATCAACATGCAAAAAAGCCAAACCGCAAACCTTTCGGCATGCACCAGTTTATCACATGCACTCGCCGACGACATGCAACCGGAAAAAAACAAACAGCAGAATTTTACCGACAGGGAACGGGGGGAGGGGGCGGGGGTTTGAGCCAACAGGTGCCTACTTTAAGGTGAGGAATACCTTGATACAAATATAATAGATTCATAGTACATTCTGAAAACAGGATGGGAAGGGGGTTGAAGACCAAGAAAATGGATAAAATGTAGACTCTGGTATCAAGATTGGTGGGGTGGGGGGGAGGGGGGGGGCTCAGAGTAAGTATAGAAAATACATAGACCCTATTCCACAGACGATATGAAAAATAAAAACGCGATGAGCATAAGCCTAAAAACTAACAAAAGTTTAACTGCCCAAAAAAGAGCAAAAGGAAAAAAAAAAAAAAGCCTTCACAAATAATAGCATGATTTTTTTTTTTTTTTGTATAAAAAATTTCTCATTAATACTCTTAATGGAGATTCAGCTAAAATTATCACAGAATCAATTAGGAATACATTATTATAAACATGCAAAAAAATCATTGCATGACGTATATGCCAAAAACAAAAAGACTGTCAAGCAGAACCCTTCTCCTCAATCCGTTTGGATTCCATTATTCTGAAAGGTGATTATTAATTATTAAAGTTTGATTAATAAGACTTTCCTGGATAGCCCTCGCCCATTACTTGAAAGGCATGTTATGGCATTCTGAGTCAAGAACGCTCAATTGAGTACCTTCATATAAGATATGCCAAACTACTGCCGCCATGCGTCACAAAAAAGAAAAAAAAAAAACGTCGTCGATGTGTCGCAACTTCTAGACTCCACAACTGCTGCTGTACTTACTGTTGGCTTTGTATCGATATGTGTGTTCTACATGGCAACAAGCAATTTGGCCTGTCTAGGAACCTTGAAACTGGTCCCAGACCTGAGTTCAGAGCATTACTACGTACCTTTGACTCTGGATCTCATATGGCAAGATAAGATTTGTGTCCTCGGGAAACGACCTACTGACCCGTAAATAGTAGGAAGACCACTGACCATTTTTTTTTTTTTTTTTGGTCTTACTCAACATTTCTTTCCTTCTTCTAGCCGAACTTGATACTCAAATAAAGTGTTTTGTCCGCTAGTTACAGAGGCGTGAGGACTGTGCTCATTGAGTTTTAGCGTACGAAGAGGCGCGGTCCAGGGTTTCTCACTGGACACCCTCTACCATTCAATAAGAGAACAAGATTTTTGTTTAACCCTTTAACAATATTAACCCTAGAATTTACAGGTGTCTATTTTTGTGTCATAGTTTTGTTTTTTTAAAAGCTGTGACCTTAAAATTATAGGGTTAAGACTTCATGCCCCCGGAAAAGGTCCTATTCAGAGTCTCTGTGATCAAGCTACACTCAGCAGGCTGGGATGTACAAACTGCAGGTTGATGTAGGAGAAGCCTTCGAAGTCGGCTTGATCGATGTTGGCGATGACTAGCTGGTCGGGAGGTGTCAGCACGGGTTGTCCCCTTGTGAAGAATTTGTCGAAGTTTTCGGCTCCTTTGCCACACTGCATGAGAAAAAAAAAAATTGGTTGGGTTAGAGACACAGTCGTGCAATGATGTCTTAGTTTCAGTTTTAAATGAATGTTACCATTGTTCAGATTGTCATTCTCAGAACCTGTTTTCATCTGAATGATCAGAAGATTCAGCTAAAGAAAGAGACGTGGTCATAGATTGGCACCACCAGAATGGACTACCAATTTTCCACTGGAGGTGACCAATATTATGTTCTAGTGAAGTGACCCAGTGCTGAGACAAGGTCAACTAGAGCCCAGGGCGAACATGCCAAACTGCGCCCTCCCCCAAGATGTATGAGCATTATGTATCAGCGAAAAACCCAGATTTTCATTCTGAGAACCTGTTGTCTTCTGAATGTTCCCAAAGATTCAACTAAAGAAAGAGACGTGGTTATAGATTGGCACCACCAGAATGGACTACCAATTTTCCCCAGGAGTTGACCAATATTATGTTCTGGTGAAGTGACCCAGTGCTGAGACAAGGTCAACTAGAGCCCAGGGCGAACATGCCAAACTGCGCCCTCCTCCAAGATGTATGAGCATTATGTATCAGCAAAAAACCCAGATTGTCATTCTCAGAACCTGTTGTCATCTGAATGTTCCCGAAGATTCAGCTAAAGAATGAGACGTGGTCATAGATTGGCACCACCAGGATGGACTACAAATTTTCCCTTGGAGGTGACTAATATGTTCTGGTGAAGTAACCCAGTGCTGAGACAAGGTCAACTACAGCCCAGGGCAATACATGCCAAACTGCGCCCCCCTTCCCCAGGATGTATGAGCATTATGTATCAGCAAAAAACCCAGATTGTCATGGTCATGTCAAAGAATGAGACGTGGTCATAGATTGGCACCACCAGGATGGACTATCTATTTTCCCCTGGAGGTGACCAATATTATGTTCTGGTGAAGTGACCCAGTGCTTAGACAAGGTCAACTACGGCCCAGGGCAAATATGCCAAATTGTGCCCCCCCCCCCCAAAATGTATGAGCATTATGCATCAGCAAACCCCCCCCAAAAAAAAAAAAAAACAACTGAGCACTAATCTGCATGCTCACCCATTAAGCACAAATTCCTCCCCCTTCAACTCCCAGCTCAAATCGCATCATTCCCCACATGCCTCTGTCACCAAGATCGGGAGTAGAGTTTTATAAAATAGCGCAGATTGTTTCCGAGTAAACTGGAAGTCATTTAATCGCTTCCGGTTTGCTATTACAGACAGCCAAGCAAAGCCGGTCCCGGCTTTCCTTGGCTGGCTGGCCAGCCGCCGGATGCACCGGCTGATTGCTCAGGTCTCCCGGTGGGACAGGAGAGCCCAAGCAAGCCATTGAAGGTGGCAGGGGATGGGGGGACATGCCCTTGGGGGGGGGGGGACACGTCCCCTTTTGCTTGTAATAGCAATTGGGGTTCCTAACTAGCCACTCTAAAAAACTGTACCGGGGTGATGGCTGCAGCTGCATACCATCCCGGTATAAGCACTGAAAGTCCGGCGATGTACGAGAAGTGGTTAACAAGCTGTCCCCTATTCACAATCCCTAGCAATCACGACGAAACGCGCCTTTAAAAATCACGTCAAGCTTGTTGCCTAAAAAAAGGAGCAGGCAACAAAAGTGCACAGGGCAAGCCCACTGATGTGTGAGACGCGGAATCTCGTGAAAATCCCTCACGGTCGCGTGCCCGCTACGTGAAGTGGTAATGTCTGAGCGCGCACAGCACCCTCGGCCTCCTTCCTACTGGGGACTATCTTTGTCCTACTTGTCGTGTCCGTTCTTTACAGAAAACCTAAAACACCTCTGTACAGGAGGGGGTGCTCTACCTGTACAGGAGGGGGCGCTCTCCCTGTACCCAATGACGCGTCTTCTTACAAGGACGGTCCGCGCACTCTGCATTATCACAAAGAAGGTATTTTCGGCGAACGTTCTCAGAAATTAGAGCAGAATGTACACTTGCTCATCGTTCCTCAGAACAAACAACTTTTTTGTTACTCTTCGATGAACTGTTTGAAATGTTTACCCCGATGAAGAGTGAACCGCGCGCTCCGAGGATACAAAGCGTTCAGGCGAAGATTCTCTGTAGTAATCACACGAGTACACAATGTCACCGGCTTCTCAAGCTTTAAACAACAATACAGAAAACCAAGGTCAGCTTGTTGTGCGGGAAACTGTCGGCTGTGGCAGTTTATAGTTTTTTTTCGTCATTAATTGCGATGTTTTTATGTCAGAGGTTTTGGCCTTTTAAGGTACATTCAAGATAAAATATGTGGCTGTTAAAAGTGTATGTCTGACCAGAAAAATACATTCAGTCTATAAAAATGTAACTGTATGTTCTCTCTCTGAAAAATGTGTCAAGTGTGGAAAAATACATGTTCATCTGTCAAAAATCCAGTCAGCTCCTAACCTTTTGTGAGCCGACAACGCCGCCTCTGTTGAATCTAATCCCAACTGAGGAAAAGTGGAAAACGAATGCTGGACCAACAGGCAGGGCTGCTGATAGGGCAGTACAGCCAGCCCCCCGGGCCCCATATGTTCAACAGGGGGGCGGCAATCTGCGATTTTTTGCGGGGCTGCAACATTGCGGCGGACAGATCGGACCGCTGACTGACATTTTTGACACTTTTGGGGGGACCAGTGACATTACTGCAGTAATCAGTGCTAAAAATATGCACTGCCAGTGTACTAATGACACTGGCAGGGAAGGGGTTAACAGTATGGGTGATCAAGGGGTTAAATGTGAGCCTAGGGGAGTGATTCTAACTGTGGACGGGCGGGGCTTCTGAAATGACCATAGAGACCTGTGATCCTGTATAGAAGGATCACAGGGGCTCTATGATCATTCCAGAGAGAAGAACGATCAGCTGTGTTTACAACAGCCAACCGTCCTTCTCTTTCAGGAGGGAGCGATCGCGGGTGTCAGGCGGCAATCAGAGCCACCTGACACACGTATCGGCTTCCCCGCTAACGAGCGGGGGCGGCATAGCGCCCCCTAGCCTCCTGAGAGCGAGTGACGTATACCTACGTCACTTTGCCCAGGAGCAGCTGCCTGCCGCAGTATATCTGCGGTGGGCGGTCGTAAAGTGGTTAAGCCTTAGTTTCCTCTAATAAGCCTTAATGAACTCATTCTTCTTCTCCCTTCAACTAGTATTTTCCTTCTAATTTTTTTGTTTCTAATTTATGAACTACAAAACTAATAGGAAATAACCGGAGGTGTCCCCAGTATCCTACAATAACGGACTATATCGGCCACTGAAAGGAGACATATTCGATAAAATCATCAAATTTTATTTTTAAAGCATGTTAAAATATTGAGAGAGAGTATTTTTTTCAAATAAATTGCGTTTGAAAAACCTCTGCGCAAATACCGTGTGACATGAAAAATTGGAACGATCGCCATTTTATTCCCTAGGGCCTCTGCTAAAAATATATATATATATATATATATATATATATATATATATATATATATATACGCTGAGCAAAGTTATAAAATGCCCCACTTTTGTTTTTGTCCCCATTTTTCATGAGCTGAACTCAAAGATCTCCGACTTTTTCTATGTACACAAAAGGCCGATTTCTCTCCAATATTGTTCACAAATCTGTGTAAATCTGTGTTCGTGATCACTTCTCCTTTGCCGAGATAATCCATCCACCTCACAGGTGTGGAATATCAAGATGCTGATTAGACAGCATGATTATTGCACAGGTGTGCCTTAGGCTGCCCACAATAAAAGGCCACTCTAAAATGTGCAGTTTTACTGTATTGGGGGGGGGGGGTCTGAAAAACAGTCAGTATCTGGTGTGACCACCCCTTTGCCTCACGCAGTGCAACACATCTCCTTGGCATAGAGTTGATCAGGTTGGTGATTGGTTCCTGTGGAATGTTGGTCCACTCCTCTTCAATGGCTGTGTGAAGTTGCTGGAAAATTTGGCAGGACCTGGAACACGCTGTCCTATACGCCGATCCAGAGCATCCCAAACATGCCCAATGGGTGACATGTCCGGTGATATGCTGGCCATGCAAGAACTGGGATGTTTTCAGCTTCCAGGAATTGTGTACAGATCCTTGCACCATGGGGTCGCGCATTGTCATGCTGCAATATGAGGTGATGGTCGTGGATGAATGGCACAACAATGGGCCTCAGGATCTCCTCACCGTATCTCTGTGCATTCAAAATGCCATCAATAAAATGCACATGTGTTCATTGTCCATAACGTACGCCTGGCCATACCATAACCCCACCGCCACCATGGGCCACTTCATCCACAACGTACACCTGCCCATACCATAACCCCACCGCCACCATGGGCCACTCCATACACAATGTACGCCTGTCCATACCATACACCCACCGCCACCATGGGCCACTCCATCCACAACGTACGCCTGCCCATACCATAACCCCACCGCCACCATGGGCCACTCCATACACAATGTAGGCCTTCCCATACCATAACCCCACTGCCACCATGGGCCACTTCATCCATAACGTACACCTGCCCATACCATAACCCCACCGCCACCATGGGCCACTCCATACACAATGTACGCCTGTCCATACCATAACCCCACCGCCACCATGGGCCACTCCATCCACAACGTACACCTGCCCATATCATAACCCCACCGCCACCATAGGCCACTCCATACACAATGTACGCCTGTCCATACCATAACCCCACCGCCACCATGGGCCACTCCATCCAAAACGTACACCTGCCCATATCATAACCCCACCGCCACCATAGGCCACTCCATACACAATGTACGCCTGTCCATACCATACACCCACCGCCACCATGGGCCACTCCATCCACAACGACTCCACGCGGTTTTCCGTCCCGTCTCCCCACATGCTGGCTCTTCATACCTCTATATAAAGACGAGGTGTCATCACACATCCCAGCATGAGAGATGAGCCGGATGTCTCAGCAGTTCCGCGATAAACATGCGGGACACGTCTTCTATTAGTCACATCCCGGAGGAGAGAAATCGGAACAATTACACATTGACATGCAAAACCGACATCAGCTCAGATTATACGCGCCAAATAAAATACGGGCGCTCAGAGGTCTATTATCATATCTTCTGGGCCACCCTTGGACACTGTGGTATCGTGAGGTGGGGGGACGCCACAAGGAGATTGGGGGAGGGGAATTTGTGTTGAAGGGGAGAATTTGGAAGGCTATAACCCCACCGCCACCATGGGCCACTCCATCCACAACGTACACCTGCCCATATCATAACCCCACCGCCACCATGGGCCACTCCATCCACAATGTACGCCTGTCCATACCATACACCCACCGCCACCATGGGCCACTCCATCCACAACGTACGCCTGCCCATACCATAACCCCACGGCCACCATGGGCCACTCAATACACAATGTAGGCCTTCCCATACCATAACCCCACTGCCACCATGGGCCACTTCATCCACAACATACGCCTGCCCATACCATAACCCCTCCGCCACCATGGCCCACTCTATCCACAATGTACGCCTGCCCATACCATAACCCCACCGCCACCATGGCCCACTCCATCCACAACGTACGCCTGCCCATACCATAACCCCACCGCCACCATGGGCCACTCCATCCACAATGTACGCCTGCCCATACCATAACCCCACCGCCACCATGGCCCACTCTATCCACAACGTACGCCTGCCCATACCATAACCCCACCGCCACCATGGCCCACTCTATCCACAACGTACGCCTGCCCATACCATAAACCCACCGCCACCATGGGCCACTCCATCCACAACGTACGCCTGCCCATACCATAACCCCACTGCCACCATGGGCCACTCCATCCACAACATATGCCTGCCCATACAATAACCCCACTGCCACCATGGGCCACTCTATCCACAACATACGCCTGCCCATACCATAACTCCACCGCCACCATGGGCCACTCCATCCAAAACACTGACATCAGAAAACCGCTTACCCACACAACGCCATACATGGTGTCTGCCATCTGCCCTATACAGTGAAAACTGGGATTCATCCGTGAAGAAAACACCTCTCCAAAGTGCCAGACACCATCGAATGTGAGCATTTGCCCACTCAAGCCCGTTACGACGACGAACAGCAGTCAGGTGGAGACCCCGATGAGGATGACAAGCATGCAGATGAGCTTCCCTGAGACGGTTTCTGACAGTTTGTGCAGAAATTCTTTGGTTATGCAAACCGATTGTTGCAGCAGCTGTCCGGGTGGCTGGTCTCAGACCATCTTGGAGGTGAAGATGCTGGATGTGGAGGTCCTGGGCGGGTCTCAGACCATCTTGGAGGTGAAGATGTTGGATGTGGAGGTCCTGAGCTGGTCTCAGACCATCTTGGAGGTGAAGATGCTGGATGTGGAGGTCATGGGCTGGTCTCAGACCTTCTTGGAGGTGAAGATGCTGGATGTGGAGGTCCTGAGCTGGTCTCAGACCTTCTTGGAGGTGAAGATGCTGGATGTGGAGGTCCTGAGCTGGTCTCAGACCATCTTGGAGGTGAAGATGCTGGATGTGGAGGTCCTGGGCTGGTCTCAGACCATCTTGGAGGTGAAGATGCTGGATGTGGAAGTCCTGGGCTGGTCTCAGACCATCTTGGAGGTGAAGATGCTGGATGTGGAGGTCCTGGGCTGGTCTCAGACCATCTTGGAGGTGAAGATGCTGGATGTGGAGGTCCTGGGCTGGTCTAAGACCATCTTGGAGGTGAAGATGCTGGATGTGGAGGTCCTGGGCTGGTGTGGTTACACGTGGTCTGCGGTTGTGGGGCTGATTGGATGTACTGCCAAATTCTCTGAAACACCTTTGGAGACGGCTTATGGTAGAGAAATTAACATTCAATTCACGGGCAACAGCTCTGGTGGACATTCCTGCAGTCAGCATGCCAATTGCACGCTCCCTAAAAACTTGGGACATCTGTGGCATTGTGCTGTGTGAAAAAATCTTGATATGCCACACCTGTGAGGTGGATGGATTATCTCGGCAAAGGAGAAGCGATCACTAACACAGATTTACACAGATTTGTGAACAATATTTGAGAGAAATAGAAAAATTCTTAGATCTTTGAGTTCAGCTCATGAAAAATGGGGGCAAAAACATAAGTGTTGCATTTATAATTTTGCTCATTGTATATAAAGTTTGGGGCTTCGAAGTAATTTTCTAGCAAAAAAAAAAAAAACGCACAGATTTGTCCATGTTGGAGAGAAGGGTCAGCATTGGCCCGGTCACTGAACATCATACAGAACCATTGATACCAGCATGGTGACACCAGTTCTCTGGCACAGTACAGAGGATATTATGTGTGTATAATGACACAATGACATGCGTTCTCCCATGTGAATTACCGATCACAGCACACGGCAGATGATGCCGACGCAATGACGCCGATCCTCGGTTTCTACTTGCTGACTCCACGCGGTTTTCCGTCCCGTCTCCCCACATGCTGGCTCTTCATACCTCTATATAAAGACGAGGTGTCATCACACATCCCAGCATGAGAGATGAGCCGGATGTCTCAGCAGTTCCGCGATAAACACGCGGGACACGTCTTCTATTAGTCACATCCCGGAGGAGAGAAATCGGAACAATTACACATCGACATGCAAAACCGACATCAGCTCAGATTATACGCGCCAAATAAAATACGGGCGCTCAGAGGTCTATTATCATATCTTCTGGGCCACCCCTGGACACTGTGGTATCGTGAGGTGGGGGGACGCCACAAGGAGATTGGGGGAGGGGAATTTGTGTTGAAGGGGAGAATTTGGAAGGCTATAGGGTGTAAGAATTGTTCTGGGAGGGAATTTGCAGGGGGGGGGGTTTAGGAGTGGTGATTTGGGTTCATTGGGGGGGGGGGGACAGTTTGTGCTGGGGGGGGGGGGATTTGGGAGGTGTGTGCTAGATTTGATATGGTAAAGGGAGGATGACCAGCGCTATGGATTAAAGATATATGAGGGGACAGATAGATAAATAAAATAGAAGGTGTGAGCTGCCACCAATCAACCCTTAAGTGCAAGGGTGAAAGTGAAATGTATAATGTGGCGATTGGTATCGGCGCTACCTTACAGTATAAAAACGTGACTACCCCAAAGTGTAGGTGAAGATATATAAGGGTGTCAACAGAAAATGTTTATTTGTGAGGAAATTAAATGAGATAAACAATACGTGTGTGTTTATTAAGTTTCAAATAAAAAACAAATATAGTGATACATGTGCAATATGCATATCAAAAACGGTGGAAAAAAATATATAATGGGGGGGGGGGGGGGGGGAGGGGGGTGTTCCCACAACCACAAGTGTTATATCAGGTATATACTTATTCCTGATATATTTGTGCCACACAAGTAAACAGGTGCTGCTGTGCAGAGTTCGAAAATGACCACAACCACAAGTGTTATATCAGGACTTCCCTGATATATGTGCCACACATGTGCTAAAAATAGGCAAAAAGTTGCTGTGCAGAGTCCAAAGAGTCCACTAGGTGGCGTCTGCAATACGACCTGTGTAGCTGTATGGGGGGTCTCTTCTCCGTATTTGGGGGAGCACTTCCGAGCCGGTGGTCTGATGCCCTAAATGCTCATAACGAAAGAAGGCCCCAAAGTGAATAGATAATCCATACAATAGCGGCAAAAAAGCGCAGTACACCCACTGTTAAGATGATCTGGATCAGAGTAGACAAAAACAGTCCGCGCCGGGATGCTTCCGCGTTCCACGGCCGACAACCGGAAGTGACGTTGCACGTTCTAGACTCCGCCCTACGCGTTTCGTCAGAGGGACGTCAACTGGAGCGGCGTCAACTAAGCGTACTCCCGGACTCCGTACTCCCCTCCGTTGCTTGGATACGGGCGGCTATAAAAAGTCCGGGAGTACGCTTAGTTGACGCCGCTCCAGTTGACGTCCCTCTGACGAAACGCGTAGGGCGGAGTCTAGAACGTGCAACGTCACTTCCGGTTGTCGGCCGTGGAACGCGGAAGCATCCCGGCGCGGACTGTTTTTGTCTACTCTGATCCAGATCATCTTAACAGTGAGTGTACTGCGCTTTTTTGCCGCTATTGTATGGATTATCTATTCACTTTGGGGCCTTCTTTCGTTATGAGCATTTAGGGCATCAGACCACCGGCTCGGAAGTGCTCCCCCAAATACGGAGAAGAGACCCCCCATACAGCTACACAGGTCGTATTGCAGACGCCACCTAGTGGACTCTTTGGACTCTGCACAGCAACTTTTTGCCTATTTTTAGCACATGTGTGGCACATATATCAGGGAAGTCCTGATATAACACTTGTGGTTGTGGTCATTTTCGAACTCTGCACAGCAGCACCTGTTTACTTGTGTGGCACAAATATATCAGGAATAAGTATATACCTGATATAACACTTGTGGTTGTGGGAACACCCCCCTCCCCCCCCCCCCCCCCCATTATATATTTTTTTCCACCGTTTTTGATATGCATATTGCACATGTATCACTATATTTGTTTTTTATTTGAAACTTAATAAACACACACGTATTGTTTATCTCATTTAATTTCCTCACAAATAAACATTTTCTGTTGACACCCTTATATATCTTCACCTACACTTTGGGGTAGTCACGTTTTTATACTGTAAGGTAGCGCCGATACCAATCGCCACATTAGATTTGATATGGTTCAGAGGGGAAGGAATTTGTGCTAGATGGGGAATTACATTTTTTTGGGGGGTGGGGGGGGGGTGGTATTTGTGCTAGGAGTGGGGATTGGGGTGTGGAATTTGTGCTGGGAGAGGGGGGAAGAGTATGTGTGAGGATTTTTTGGGGTGGGGGGGTTGTGCTGGGGGGATTTGGGGAGAGAAAGGATTTAAGTTGGGATGGGGGTGGCAAAGATTTGTGCTGGGAGGGGGGATTTCAGCAGGGGTGTGGATTTGTCCTGTGAGGAGGGGGATTTTATGCTTAGGGGGTCGGCATGCAGACTAGTGCCCAACTTTTTTTTTGGAAGGGGGTTTTTGCTAACACATAATCATACATCTTGGGGGGCATGTTCGCCCTAGGCTTCGAGATGACCTTGTCCCAGCACTGGATGGGCAACAGCAGCAGAAGACCACACCGGGTGCCACTCCTGTCAGCTAAGAACAGAAAATGAGGCTATAATTTGCGGTTCCCCCCCACACCCTAAAACATCTTGTCGATGAATTTACATCGAGGGACGCTTTTTTTTTTTAATTAAAAAATTGACAAAAAGGGGGGGGGGAGTGGGGGGGGGCTGCATGCCCAGATAAGGGTCTGTTCGATGTTTCGGGGAGGGGGACACTATGCGTTTTTTTTTTTTTTTGCTTTGGCGTGGGGTTCCCCTTCAAATCCATACCAGATCCAAAGGGCCGGGTTATGGTGAGGGGTTACAATGTTATGACTGATTACTGTATCTTGCTGTGGGGAAGGAAGGAATGAAGGAGGGCTGGCTATGCTCTGAAAAAAGTGTTGGACTTATTCCCTCACCTCACTATGGGTCCAGACATATATAACAAATGGGGAAAGCAGGGGAGGACTGGGGCAGGGGGGCAATTGCCCCCCTGGGCCGCTCTGATGCCCTGTAAAAAAGCTGCACTGCTTCTGCCACAGACATGCCTAAAGAATTCCTGGTGAAGAGAAGTAAAAAGTTCCCGGCGCTGATCTACTGGGTGAGGGTTGAAGACAAGGACAGGGAGCAGGCCCCGCCCCCCCCTCCCAGCATGGATTGTGTAAACTGTCTAAGCAGAGGCCGGTTCCATGCCCCACTGGAGACTTTCCTCCACCTGCCAGCCCCAACCGAGCTGTCCCAGCTTCCCCCAACCGCCCCCTGGCCAGATTCAACCAGTGAGTAGAGGGTACCTGGGATTCAGCCTGGAATGGAGGACAGGAAGAGGGAGAGTGGGGGCAGAGTTGCTGCACCATGGGCCTCTGGTTTGTACTAGCCCCCTGGGCCGAAAGCCCTAGATCACACATGTCGAACACAAGGTCCGCGGGCCGAATGTGGCCCTCCAGGCTTTATCAAGTGGCCCTCGCACCCAGTTCTGCAGCTGGAACATGGTAAAACTCCATTCTACCACCTCCATCTCTGGCCCTCCGCTCCCCACTGTCACTTGCAAACACAGCAGCTCCGGACGGAACAGATCCCTGCACACACTAATGGCAGGGACAGATCTCCAGAATTTGAGAGAGAGAACAAACTCTTTAAACGGCTAGGCAGAGCCGCCTACACAGGTAGGTACTAGAGCAAGGCCATGTAGGAGAGAGAGAGATGCAAGAAAGCATTGCAGGGGTTGGGTTTCACACTGTGCATAGTGCACCCCTAAACCTTATACTCTGTACCTAATGCACCCCTGAACTCTACACTCTGTATGTAGTGCACCCTACATACAACTGGCCCTTTGCTTATGCGGCCTTTTGCTGAAATTGAGTTTGACACCCCTGCCCTAGATGAAGCCACTGTTAAAATGATAGAGCCCCCCCCAGATTTTAGGATCACAGGGCACACTAGAAGTAAGGGGAACCAATGTGCAGAAATATGAAGGTACCCTCTCTGGCATGTAAGTTGTGTTTTTGTAAGGGGTCATGGGTAAAAACCAGCCACCATTTTGTTGTAGCCCTCTGAGACCCCTTTAATTAATAGTTCTTTGTATATCAGCTCTGTGGTTCAGGCTGTGAAGGGAGGATAATGACAACAATGGAATATATGAGAGATACGTCGTCGTCTCTGAATTGGCATCGAGCAGACGGAAGCTCCAGCAGATGACAATTTGCTCTCAGCCTCATCACATCTCTCTCTGAGACGGTACGGGTAGGTGACAACTGATATCAGGTAGACAGATGACATAGAGATGGGTCTCAGCCGGTGTATGACAACTTCCCCTCCGGCAGAAGAGAACATTTTGATGGGAACATTGAGTGCACCCGGGGAATGACGAGACGTTCGGCTTATCTCTGCTCAGTGTGCTGTGCAGGATTCAGCATTCCTTCCATCTCCGGTAACAGCGGGAAGCAGAGAACTCTGGATAAAAGGTCTCTCTTCTAATGTACTAAAACAAGGCGAGATGACACCTGAGAGGAGGACATGCCGAGTGTGATATAGGATACATTGAAGAGAGAAAACTGAATTTAGGACGAACGCATCCTGAGCTTGGCTTACTTTGTATGGTGACCCCATTTTTCTTTTCTTTTGCTAATATATCTTCTCTCTAACCTCATCCACCTCATTCTCTTCTGATATTCAGCAAATTCTGAACAGGAATAGTGGAGGGTGTGAGAGTGCGAGGCCCTGCCATGGTGCAAGTTTAGTAAATTGGTGTAGAGAAGAGACAGGACTCTCAGTGATCCAGTCTGAGAACCTCTAGCAGATGTTTTGTGAGCAGAGAGAACTGTGAGGTTGATTTACTAAAACTGGAGAATGCAAAATCGGGTGCAGCTGAGCACAGATACCAATCAGCTTTCAGGTTTGATTGTCAAAGCTTAAAGAGGTTGTAAACCCACCGCACAAACTTATACCTATAGGTAAGTCTATATTAAGGCTTACCTATAGGTGCTATAAATATCTCCCAAACTTGCACCGTTTAGGAGATATTTAGAGTGCATACTGCCGATGACGTCATCGGCGCAGGCGCTCTGAAGGAACGGCCACCCGTGCCGTTCCTTCAGAGCTCAGTGCCGTGAACGTCGGCTCCCGCGCGCAGGAGTGATGTAATCGTGCCTCCGGCCAATCAGATGGCCGGAGGACGCGAACCCGGAAGCAGGACGGCCGGACATGTCGCCGTCCTGTCACTGAGGTGGCGGCACGGCGGGGGCTTCGTTTTAAGGTAAGTACTACATAATGAGCTAGTATGCGATGCATACTAGCTCATTATGCCTTTCTCTTTACAGGGCTTTTTTTTTCTCGTTTTTTTTGGGGGACTTTACTTCCTCTTTAACCACTTCCCGACTGCGCTATAACCAAATGACAGCTACAGCACAGGTTGACATTTCCGGGAGAGTGTCTATTGACATCCTCCCGTGATTTTGCTTCTCGCACGCCCCCTGCAGAGCGCATCAGCAGGGATCTGTGATTGCGTGTCCTTTGGACATAGCTGATCACCGAGCGGGGTAAAGAGCCAATCACAGCGGCTCTTTACCATGTGATCAGCTGTGTACAATCATGGATGATCAACAGTGTAAACAGGATTTGCCAGATATCAGCAGTCCTCTCCTCACGCTGACAGTCAATACAGGGGACATCAACACTGATAATCAGGGCACTGATCAGCAGTGTCCTGATTATCAGTGAAGCACCAAATGCTGCCCATCAGTGCCGCCCATCAGTGCAGCCTGACAGTACCCTTCAGTGCAGCCTGACAGAACCCTTCAGTGCAGCCTGACAGAACCCTTCAGTGCAGCCTGACAGAACCCTTCAGTGCAGCCTGACAGTACCCTTCAGTGCAGCCTGACAGTACCCTTCAGTGCAGCCTGACAGTACCCTTCAGTGCAGCCTGACAGTACCCTTCAGTGCAGCCTGACAGTACCCTTCAGTGCAGCCTGACAGTACCCATCAGTGCAGCCTGACAGTACCCATCAGTGCAGCCTGACAGTACCCATCAATGCAGCCTATCAATACCCATCAGTGCAGCCTATCAATACCCATCAGTACAGCCTATCAATACCCATCAGTGCAGCCTATCAATACCCATCAGTGCAGCCTATCAATACCCATCAGTGCAGCCTATCAATGCCCATCAGCGCCACCTATCAGTACTTATCAGTGCTTCCTCACCAGCGCACATCAGTGAAGGAGTAAAAATTACTTATTTACAAAATGTTATAACAGAAGTGCAGCCTATATCAGTAGTGCAGCCTATCAGCGCAGCCTTCCAATACCCATCAGTGCAGCCTACCAGTACCCATCGGAGCAGCCTACCAGTGTCCATCAGTGCAGCCTACCAGCGCCCATCAGTGCAGCCTACCAGTGCCCTTCAGTAGTGCAGCTTACCAGTGCCCATCAGTAGTGCAGCCTACCATTGCCCATCAGTAGTGCAGCCTACCATTGCCCATCAGTAGTGCAGCCTACCATTGCCCATCAGTAGTGCAGCCTACCATTGCCCATCAGTAGTGCAGCCTACCAGTGCCCATCAGTAGTGCAGCCTACCAGTTCCCATCAGTAGTGCAGCCTATCATTACCCATCAGTGCAGCCTATCAGTGCACATCAGCGCCACCTATCAGTACCTATCAGTGCACATCGGTGAAGGAGTAAAAATTAATTATTTACAAACTTTTATAACAGAAGCAAAGAAAAACTTTTTTTCCCCAGATTTTCAGTCTTTTTTCATTTGTTTAGCAAAAAAAATAAAAAAAACCCAGTGGTGATTTAATACCACCAAAAGAAAGCTCTATTTGTGTGAAAAAAATGATAAAAATGTCATTTGGGTACAGTGTAGCATGACCGCGCAATTGGCATTCAAAGTGTGACACCACTGAAAGCTGAAAACTGGCCTGGGCAGAAAGGGAGTAAAAGTGCCCGGTAGGCAAGTGGTTAACTGGAAAAGCTGAAGTTAGAAGCTGATTGGCTACCATGCACAGTTGCACCAGATTTTGCACTCTCTCGTTTTAGTAAATCAACCCCACAGTTCTCTCTGCTCACAAAACATCTTCTGGAGCTTCTCAAACTGGATCTTTGAGAGTCCTGTGTCATCTCTACACCAATTTACTAAACTTGCACCGTGGCAGGGCCTCGCACTCTCACACCCTCCACTATTCCTGTTTAGAATCTGCTGAATATCAGAAGAGAATGAGTTATCTCTGGGTTTGGTAGTTTCAGATTGGGACCTGGAGCTTGAAGGTCCCAGAGCGTCTTGGATGGGAAGGAACCTTCGGTCCTGCTGCCGGGCTTTGGTAGTTGCCTACAGCCTGGGAGTGCACAGGGGGTCAGGGTCGTTATAAGCAGGGATTTTTTTCAGCGGGAATGTGGGGGAACGCAGTTCCAGGACTGAGTGTATATAATGGCTGGGAGGTGCTGGAGGGTACTTCCGGCTGCTGGGGGATCTATTATCTCTGGAGGGGATCTTTTGTTGCAGGGAGACTATTGTTGCTGGTGGGGGATCTATTATCTCTGGGCGGGATCTACTATTGAGGGAGAAGTCTATTGATGCTGGCTGCTGGGGAGTCTATTGATGCTGGCTGCTGGGGAGTCTATTGATGCTGGCTGCTGGGGAGTCTATTGATGTTGGCTGCTGGGGAGTCTATTGATGCTGGGGAGTCTATTGATGCTGGCTGCTGGGGAGTCTATTGATGCTGGCTGCTGGGGAGTCTATTGATGCTGGCTGCTGGGGAGTCTATTGATGCTGGCTGCTGGGGAGTCTATTGATGCTGGCTGCTGGGGAGTCTATTGATGCTGGCTGCTGGGGAGTCTATTGATGCTGGCTGCTGGGGAGTCTATTGATGCTGGCTGCTGGGGAGTCTATTGATGCTGGCTGCTGGGGAGTCTATTGATGCTGGCTGCTGGGGAGTCTATTGATGCTGGCTGCTGGGGAGTCTATTGATGCTGGCTGCTGGGAAGTCTATTGATGCTGGCTGCTGGGAAGTCTATTGATGCTGGCTGCTGGGAAGTCTATTGATGCTGGCTGCTGGGAAGTCTATTGATGCTGGCTGCTGGGAAGTCTATTGATGCTGGCTGCTGGGAAGTCTATTGATGCTGGCTGCTGGGAAGTCTATTGATGCTGGCTGCTGGGAAGTCTATTGATGCTGGCTGCTGGGAAGTCTATTGATGCTGGCTGCTGGGAAGTCTATTGATGTTGGGGGGGATCTATTGTTTTAGGGGGACCTATTGTTTGTGGTGGTGTCTATTGCTGCTGGGAATCTATTTTACTGCTTCTCTTGATACCATTAATAAATCCCATACAAAATACGTAGCACCACAAAATGATACTTGGTTCTTTATTTTCCAAAAGGGGTAAAACTGGGAGGTGAGTAGGGGGTGGAGAAAAGTGGTAACTCAGAAAGGGGGAGTACCTGCACCTCTTCTCCGAGAAAAAAAGCCCTGGTTATAAATCAGATCTGAGAGCATAGCTCAGGGCAGTTGCTGTGAGGAACTTCTGCCCAAAGGGCTAGGAAAGTCAGGGCCTGGGAGACCAAGAGAGGATCTGGGAGGTTGAGAAATCTGAGACAGTGAGTCCAGGGGGGATGGCGGAAGTCTCTGAAAGAGCGCACAAACCCTGGGGGGGGGGGGGGGGAGGCTGGAGAACCCCATTTGGGTTCCAAGAGTGGGCCCCGTGCATCAAAGTACTGCAACTAAGACCAAGGGAGCCTGAGGAACCTGTGGTCAGGGAGACCATTGCCAACAGTGGCGGAGCTGCTGATTGTAGCCAGGTTGGCTAGCATTTTTAGTTACCTGTTGTTGCTTTGTAAAGCTGAAGCCTCATGTGTGGAAAACCTTCGTAAAAATTTCTCATGAGCCTTGCTGGCCCCTAACGTGGCAGAATTTCGCCCGCTAGCAAGGTAATGACATCTCACTGGTCCATACAGCGAAAGAGCGACTCCAATGTTCATTGGTCTATTATTAATCCTGTATCTGCTGAATCGCTCGTCTGACACCCCCATAGTGTCACCTATCAGAGAGTTAGTTGTTCCTACATGGGATCATAACAAATCCTACTTCCGGAAAGCACTATTCTCTGAGAATGTAACTCTCCTGAGATCTCGGCATCTCGCCATGCACACTTACCACTTTGGGTTTGAACGGTGGCTGGATTTCTCTTCCTTCCAGCTTCTCCCAATCGATCCTCCTGAAGAAGGCGTGCTCCCGAATGTCCCTCTCACCCTCCGGCCCGCAGCCCAGCCGCTTCACCGGGTGTTTCGTCATCAGCTGTAAAAAAAAAAAAAACGCTTAAAAGTTATATCTGTCGAATACAGCATTGAGCCCATGTTCACATTGGTCCCATTTGACATGATGGCAAATCGAAATCAATTGCCAGCATTGGCACCATCCGAATAGGTGCAACGTTGCGGCACCACGCAGATTCCCAAAAGTAGTTTCTGCACTACTTTTGGCGACTTTGGGGGGCGATTTTAATAGACATCTGTGCAGGAACCCGCACAGATCTCTGTGAAATGGCCCCCGAAGTGGGACTGAAATGACAGTTTGAAATCGTGACAAGTTCAGCTGAAACCCGCGTGAGTTCCAACCCGCATTCAATGTAAACCGTTTTATAGGTGCCAAAAAAACCTGCCAGAAATCTCGTGAGCCGATACATTGTTATCTGTTACATTTTCTCTCTCTGAGGACTACAGAACACCTCCCCCTAACGAAGGAGATGGGGAGGCATTTTGTAATCCTGTCCTAAAGTGATAAAGATGCACCTCCAATGATACATTACGATGGGGGTCAGTGTTGTCACCCATGGACAGGAAGTGTATTACTGGCAGGATCAAATAACAATTCTGACTGCCTTTTCTGGGTGGTCTCATGCGCTCTGCATACCTCTCAGGATTGTTCTGCTCTACTAAGTTGTATAGATGTCTGTATTTCCTTTTTGTAAAATAAAAATAAAGAATTAAAAAAAACAATAAAAATTACATAAATCTTTCCAGTAGTTAGTAAAAGCAATAACTTTTGCGCAAACCAATCAAAATACGCTTATTGCGATTTTATTTACCAAAAATATGTAGCAGCAAACAAATCGGCCTAAAATGTTAAAAAATTTTGATTTTTACATTTTTTTTTGAGAATTTCATATAAAAAAAAATTTGAAAAATATTGTAATTTTTTCAAAATGGACGCTCTTTTTTTGCTTATAGCGCAAAAAATAAAAATCGCACAGGTGATCAAATACCACCAAAAGAAAGCTCTGTTTCTGGGAAAAAAAGGACATCAAGCTCGTTCGGGTACAGCGTCGCACAACCGCGCAATTGTCCGTTAAAACCACGCAGTGCCGAATCGCAAAATAGGGCCTGGTCTTTGAGCAGCCAAATCTTCCGGGGCTTAAGTGGCTAGATAAGGAAAGGAAAGCAGCCGGCACATCTAAGGAACCAATAAGCTGCAATAGATATTTTCTGTTCTTATTACCAGGAAGGAGATCAGCCGCCATTGTCTCTACTTTCCTACCTATTCTGCAATTTAATATTTCTGATTATACTGATTGCAATAAAAGGAACGTGGACCAATCAGAAGGTTAGTAATATCATATATCAATCTTCTTATAGCCTAGGCCATGTTTATGTAGAGGAACTATTCTTTTTTTCAGATCCTCAGAGAGTTCTTTGCCATGAGGTGCCATGGTGAACTTCCAGTGACCAGTATGAGAGAGTGAGAGCGATAACACCAAATTTAACACACCTGCTCCCCATTCACACCTGAGACCTTGTAACACTAACGAGTCACATGACACTGGGGAGGGAAAATGGCTAATTGGGCCCAATTTGGACATTGTCATATAGGGGTGTACTGACTTTTGTTTCCAGCGGTTTAGACATTAATGGCTGTGTGTTGAGTTATGTTGAGGGGACAGTAAATTTACACTGTTATACAAGCTGTACACTCACTACTTTACATTGTAGCAAAGTCTCATTTCTTCAGTGTTGTCACATGAAAAGATAGAATAAAATATTTACAGAAATGTGAGGAGTGTACTTACTTTTGTGAGATACTGTAAGAGAAAATTCAACCAACAACTGCAAAACAAATAAATCCTTTGATCTATCCCATCAATATTCCTTATTATGCTTAGGATATAATTTGCTTGCATCTTTCAGTAAATTAAAAAATTGTGGCTCTCTCAGATGGCCGGCAATGTCTATCGCCCTCTGAAAAAGCATCTGCAGTGAATCGCTTTACAGAGGGCGGTAGAAGAGCGGCTGGCAGGTGTTTAGGAGGCCATCATGCCCCCTCCTTGGCCCGCAACTATAAATCAATTGTTTGGCTTGCAGTTGTGGCACGCTCTCATTGACTATAATGGATGAATCACCAGAATCTTAGACTCTCTATGACCTTCTCGCCCTTCTATCCCACTCAGCCAGTAAGCACTTCTCAATGGCCAATTGCCTTCATGCAACCAGCTTCTTATGAAATTCGCTGGTTCTATTACAGACTGCTGAAGTCTGGGGCCGCATATCATATCACAAAGGGCCACATGCATCCCTCGGGCCATAGGTTGTGCACTTGATCCTCAGACTCACTATGACCTTCTCGCCCTTATATCCTACTCAGCCAATCAGAACTTCTGAATGGCCAATTGCCTCTATGCAACCAGCTTCTCATGAAACGTGTTGGTCCCATTACAGACTGCTGAGGTCCGAGGGCTGCATATCATATACCAAAGGGACACCGGAGCCAAAGGGCCACATGTGGCCTTTGGGCTGCAGGTGGCCCCGGAGCCTTAGACTCACTATGATCCTCCTGCCCTTTTATTCCATTCTGCCCATCAGCAC
Organism: Pelophylax lessonae; assembly: GCF_965119305.1. Taxonomy (NCBI): domain Eukaryota; kingdom Metazoa; phylum Chordata; class Amphibia; order Anura; family Ranidae; genus Pelophylax; species Pelophylax lessonae. The sequence continues at coordinate 233,202,949 of NC_138778.1, forward strand.
TTCTAAATGGCCATTTGCCCTCATGAGACGCATTGTTCCCATTACAGACAGCTGAGGTCCGAAGGCTGAATATCATATACAAAAGGGCCACATGTGGCCCTTGAGCTGCAGGTTTGGCACCAGAGCCCAAGGGCCACATGTGGCCTTTGTGCTTCAGGTTGGGCACCGGAGCCTTACACTCACTATTATCCTCCTACCCTTTTATTCCATTCAGCCAATCAGCACTTCTGAATGGCCATTTGCCCTCATGAAACGCGTTGTTCCCATTACAGACAGCTGAGGTCCGAGGGCTGCATATCATATATGAAAGGGCCACGTGTGGCCTTTGGGCTTCAGGTTGGGCACCGGAGCCTTAGACCTACTATGATCCTCCCACCCTTTTATTCCATTCTGCCAATCAGCACTTGTGAATGGCCAATTGCCTCCATACAACAAACTTCTCATGAAACGCGTTGGTCGGGCCGGCAGGCGCTATTGCTCAGGTCACTAAGTTTTGGGTTGAAATGGAGAAAGAAATTCTATATTCCTGCATTCCCAAAATGGAATATAATGAATACAATATGTAATATACAGCCATGCTGGTAGAAAGCGATCGTCCGCAGGCTGCGATCATACTCCGTACGGCGGTGAAGGGTCGTGAATTGGGCGCGGTGTAAATCTTCGCCGGGATCTTTGTCTGCTGTGTCTGTGAACAGCGCTCATGGCTTCGGAGACGCTCTGGCAATTTACGAGAAAGAATTTATAACGCGCAGAAGGGAGTCTTTCTCTTTCACGGAAGATAAATGAATGCCATTAGCCTCTTGCGTTCGCTCGGAAGCCATAAAGCCGGCGCGTTCTCCCGCTGCACCCCCTATTTAGACGTTTCGCCTCATCTCTCTGTAAAGTGGCTGCGGCTCTCGATGCATCTTAATCAACGCTAGGAATTAACGAGCTGCGTCCTGACACTTAATTAGCAGATGCGTGTGATGGGGGTTCAACAAACCCTAGCCGTGCGTTTAACGCTTTCATTGCTGGACGCCTGGCACCATTCTGCACCCGCCGCTTTCAGGAACGGAAAGGGTTACCACTGCGCTGAAGCATTTATTAGTTTCTATGGGAACGGGGAGATGAAATGGAAGGAATGTCCTGTGGAGCGACCGCCAGTCACCGGATGATAATGTTATTTATTAATGGGCTGAATCCCGCGCTTCTACGGATCGAATACCCAACTCCGTGCTCCCGTGGCCGGCTAACTGTCCAGCCGCAGTTAAAGCAACAAGCGCCCCATTATGGGCTCGCAGCCTCGGCAGTCTATGAGCCTTGTGTGCTCCCCATCTGCTCATTCTATGAGGGGGCTTTCATCTTATTACTTTATGTAAAGTTGTCACATGTATTCTATGACTATAGGCCACGCCCCTTTTTTCATATTGTGTTGTGACGGGACAAGGTCATCCAGAGTCCAGCATAGTTGCCAAACTGTGCCCCCCCCCACCCTCACGCCCATGATGTGCGAGCTTAGGGGCTCTCTCCTCACTGTTCCCAGTGCTGGGCTGACAAGAGTAGTGATACTGCTGTCACTACTCCTGTAAGCCTTGTAACAAAAGGCCCTCAGCACAGGGCACCCCCATCCCTGCAATAAACCATTGCGTCCAGGGCAACACTTCTGTCCACCCCTTGTCCCGGCCCTAGAGACAGCAGGAAACACCCACATTCTGTAATCTGCATACAGGACACACCTATGTTTTACTATTTGCATATAAGGCACTCCTACATTGCCATGATCTGCCCACAGGACACACCCACATTGCCATGATCTGCCCACAGGACACACCCACTGTTGCATGATCCACCCACAGGACACACCCACATTTCCATGATCCGCCCACAGGACACACCCACGTTTCCATGATCCGCCCACAGGACACACCCACATTTCCACGATCCGCCCACAGGACACACCAACATTTCCATGATCCGCACACAGGACACACCCACATTTCCATGATCTGCACACAGGACACACCCACTGTTCCATGATCTGTCCACAGGACACACCCACATTTCCATGATCCGCCCACAGGACACACCCACATTTCCATGATCTGCACACAGAACACACTCACATTTACATGATCTGCCCACAGGACACACCCACATTTCCATGATCTGCACACAGGACACACCCACTGTTCCATGATCTGCCCACAGGACACACCCACATTCCCATGATCCACCCACAGGACACACCCACATTTCCATGATCCGCCCACAGGACACACCCACATTTCCATGATCCGCCCACAAGACACACCCACATTTCCATGATCCGCACACAGGACACCCACATTTCCATGATCTGCACACAGGACACACCCACATTTCCATGATCTGCACACAGGACACACCCACATTTCCATGATCTGCACACGACACACCCACATTTCCATGAGTTGCACACAGGACACACACATTTCCACGATCTGCACACAGGACACACCCACATTTCCATGATCTGCCGACAGGACACACCCACATTTCCATGATCTGCCGACAGGACACACCCACATTTCCATGATCCGCCCACAGGACACACCCACATTTCCATGATCCGCCCACAGGACACACTCACATTTCCATGATCTGCACACAGGACACACCCACATTTCCATGATCTGCACACAGGACACACCCACATTTCCATGATCCACGCACAGGACACACTCACATTTCCATTAACTGCACAAAAGACACACCCACATGTCCATGATCTGCACATAGGACACACCCACATGTCCATGATCTGCACAAAGACACACCCACAATTGCTATTACCTGCATACAGGGCACACCCACATTTACCTGATCTGCATACAGGACATACCCACAATTTCTCTTACCTGCACACAGGACACACCCACATTCTATGATCTGCATTCATTTCAGAGGTTACATTGTGACAACAATGTCATGCATTGGAGTTATCAGACCTTAGATGTGTTGGCTGCATTTGTTTTCTTTTATTTTTCCCTTTATTTTCATCTGGTGATCCTGCCAGGAACTACCTGTCCTAGGGTGACAACACTCACTCATCATATCTAGAAGGGCAGTGGATTTTTGGCAGGATCAACAGGTATTATTTTTCAATAAAAACAAATGCAGCCACCACGTCTAATGCCCGGAAATCTGCAGTATATACAAAATTATTATTTTTGTAACATTGTTGCTGGGTCTTGATACAAGGAATGACAGTGACTATTCAGTACAAGCCCTGCACTCCTCTGTATTGTTACTGTAGTGTCTTACCCCCTTGCATATGGATACGGCCTCCTTAGACATGGATTTCGGGTAGGACACGTTGTGCTCCATAATAGACTGGAAAAGCTCGTCCTCATCTTCACCATCGAACGGCGGCTGCAACAAAAGGAGAGGCGTGGTTAGAGCGTTATTGGACAGATTACATGTTTCAGGGGTGCCGGGACCGGCATTAATTACACCCCCGGCATGGGAGATCGATAGGACTCGGGGGAGGGGCGGCGGGAAGTGCGCCAGGTAATGATATCTCTTCTACAGATACATTGTAGCAACGTTCTACACAAGACTAATGCGTCATCGCAGTACAAAGCTTCCCATACAACGCACCAAGACAGCCCCCTATCTACTGCTTCATACAATTCAAAGGGGCTCTCCGCCCTCTGACTTTACTACTACATCCAAGTCTGATTTCACTTCAACACTTTCACTGCCAGAGACCTTTTTACATTTCTTGCAAAAACATTTTTGAAGACTGAATAAAATCCCCCAAACAGGATATATTTTCTGAAAGCAGACACCCTGGAGAATAAAATAGCGGTAGTTCCAGTTACTCAATATTACCGCAAGGGTCTAAGAAACACAAAACTTCAGTAAAAAATACACTAAAGTAAAGGATACGTCAGAAGTCAGAGGGGGGATACGTCCAAAGTCAGAGGGGGGATACGTCCAAAGTCAGAGGGGGGATACGTCCAAAGTCAGAGGGGGGATACGTCCAAAGTCAGAGGGGGGATACGTCCAAAGTCAGAGGGGGGATACGTCCAAAGTCAGAGGGGGGATACGTCCAAAGTCAGAGGGGGGATACGTCCAAAGTCAGAGGGGGGATACGTCCAAAGTCAGAGGGGGGATACGTCCAAAGTCAGAGGGGGGATACGTCCAAAGTCAGAGGGGGGATACGTCCAAAGTCAGAGGGGGGATACGTCCAAAGTCAGAGGGGGGATACGTCCAAAGTCAGAGGGGGGATACGTCCAAAGTCAGAGGGGGGATACGTCCAAAGTCAGAGGGGGGATACGTCCAAAGTCAGAGGGGGGATACGTCAGAAGTCAGAGGGGGGATACGTCAGAAGTCAGAGGGGGGATACGTCAGAAGTCAGAGGGGGGATACGTCAGAAGTCAGAGGGGGGATACGTCAGAAGTCAGAGGGGGGATACGTCAGAAGTCAGAGGGGATACGTCTAAAGTCAGAGAGGGGATACGTCTAAAGTCAGAGAGGGGATACACGTCCAAAGTCAGAGGGGGGATACGGCTAAAGTCAGAGGGGGGATACGGCTAAAGTCAGAGGGGGGATACGGCTAAAGTCAGAGGGGGGGATACGTCAGAAGTCAGAGGGGGGGATACGTCAGAAGTCAGAGGGGGGGATACGTCAGAAGTCAGAGGGGGGGATACGTCAGAAGTCAGAGGGGGGGATACGTCAGAAGTCAGAGGGGGGGATACGTCAGAGGGGATACGTCAGATGTCAGAGGGGATACGTCAGATGTCAGAGGGGATACGTCAGAAGTCAGAGGGGATACGTCAGAAGTCAGAAGGGATACGTCAGAAGTCAGAAGGGATACGTCAGAAGGGATACGTCAGAAGTCAGAGGGGATATGTCAGATGTCTGAGGGGATACGTCAGAAGTCAGAAGGGATACGTCAGAAGTCAGAGGGGATACGTCAGAAGTCAGAGGGGATACGTCAGAAGTCAGAGGGGATACGTCAGAAGTCAGAGGGGATACGTCAGAAGTCAGAGGGGATACGTCAGAAGTCAGAGGGGATACGTCAGAAGTCAGAGGGGATACGTCAGATGTCAGAGGGGATACGTCAGATGTCAGAGGGGATACGTCAGATGTCAGAGGGGATACGTCAGAAGTCAGAAGGGATACGTCAGAAGTCAGAGGGGATATGTCAGATGTCAGAGGGGATACGTCAGAAGTCAGAGGGGATATGTCAGATGTCAGAGGGGATACGTCAGAAGTCACAGGGGATACGTCAGAAGTGGTAATTCAGAACATAGGGGGAATAAGTCTGAATTAGGAAATGGTAAGTCAGAACACAAAGGGGATAAGTCAGAACACTGAGAGGGAATGTTAGAGGTCAGAGGGGATAAGTCAGAATACAGAGGGGATAGGTTAGAATTTAGAGGGGTAAGTGAGAACATGGAGAGGATAAGTCAAATCAGAGGGGATAAGTTAGAACATGCAGAGGGTAAGTCAGAAGAGTTTGATTGGCAGCTGCGGGAGCCAATCAGGAGAGAGAGAGTCCCAGATGGCTGAAGCACTCGTTGACATTGCTGGATAGAGAGGGGTAAGTATTAGGGGGGCCTGCTACACACAGAAGGTTTCTATCTTAATGCATAGAATGCACCTTCTGCCTTTACAATCACTTTAAAGTATAACTAAAGGCAACATTTTTTTTTTTGTGTTGGATGGAGTGGAGAGGGATAAGACTCCCCTGTTAGGTTTTTATTGCTGTGTGTGTCCCCTTTAAGGAGATTCCCCCTCCCTCTATGTCCTTTTTCTCAATGAAAAAGAAAGTAAAAGCAAATCCCAAAATTTGGGCTGTCCCCAGAAAAGTAATAGAGTGGAAATCTTCCAATGGTGACCGGGGGGGTTCCCAAGGAATTCCCTTAATTTGCAGGAATTTCCTCTCACTTCCTGTTTGGCTATGGGACAGGAAGAAGAGGGAAATCTCCGCAAAGGGACACGGATGGTAGAAAAAAATCTGTCAGGGGTTATAACCCTCCTTTGCTCCATCCAAACTGAAAAAAAAAAAAAAGTTTTGCCTATTTTTCAACTTTGAGTTTTTGTTTTTTTTTTTTCACATAGGGGTCGAAAAGTCCCCTATAAGATGATTTTTTTGGTGACAGGATCTCTTTTAAGACATTAGTGGTCTAAAAGACCCCCAATGTCTCCTCTGTGCTCCAATGAATCTGTTCCAGTGCAGACCTCACTGCATTAGATTCATTCCTGGCCATGCTGGCGGGGGAAAGGGAGAACCGGAAGCGACGCTTTACACATCGCTCCTGGGTCACCAAGAAGGAAGGGGAGGAGATTTTACACATGTCCACTCAGTATCCTTCCCTCTACCCAGCGGCATCCTCCATGCCGGTCCCAGGCCCACGTTGCCTGGGATATTTGGCGGAGGTTTGCGCCCAATACCAGGGAGGGTTGGAAGCAAGTGGGTGCCTGCGGAGCTGCTGGATTGCTTCCATCAGACAGCCAGAAATCGGCTTGCTAGATATACACACAATCCTGGTGGAGGGTGGAGGTGGGGATGAGAGGTGAGGTGGGGGTGAGGTAGGGGGAAGTGGGTTAGCCCCCCCTCCCACCCCCGCATCACACACACACACACACTCAGGTTCATAGGACATACAGACCTGGCTGGGAAAGGGTTAAGCTAAGCACTAGCAGGCTGGAATCCGGGAAGAATGTGGCCGTGTGCTGTGACCCCCCAAATTCCTATCCCCCCCCCCCCAACAAAGTCATCTGGTTGCTATAAGTTGCTGCACTTTGCACTGCCATAAGAAGAGGGAACCGGAGAGCGGAGATTATTTGTAGAAAATCCCAATTTATCCCCTCTGCGCCTGCAGGTGAAACAAATCCTAATGCCTAAGCACAATTTAGCAACTTTGACGTGTGTTAGTAAACGTGTATATATCATCACACCTACTTTGTGTATCCGGGTGAATTATACCGCCTTTTATTTCAGGACAAATTGGGCTTTCATTTGGTGGTAAATGGGAATGGATATCTCCGGATTTTTGTTTTATTATCAGAAGGAAAACTGGCCCAAAATAGTAAAAAACATTTTTTTTTTTTTTTAAATGTAGTGTATATTTCTTGTTACTACCATAACCTTCCACCAAAGAGCAATCCAAAATAAATTCTCCTACTCCTGACAATCGCAGCGATACCACATATTGGTATGTTAGTTGTTGTTTGTACCCAGAGTACAACCCTCAAACAATAGTGTCCATTTTGCTTTTTTTATCCTGCCTAAAACACACAGACGCTGACCCAGACAGACGCTGACCCAGACAGACGCCGACCCAGACAGACGCCGACCCAGACAGACGCCGACCCAGACAGACGCCGACCCAGACAGACGCCGACCCAGACAGACGCCGACCCAGACAGACGCCGACCCAGACAGACGCCGACCCAGACAGACGCCGACCCAGACAGACGCCGACCCAGACAGACGCCGACCCAGACAGACGCCGACCCAGACAGACGCCGACCCAGACAGACGCCGACCCAGACAGACGCCGACCCAGACAGACGCCGACCCAGACAGACGCCGACCCAGACAGACGCCGACCCAGACAGACGCCGACCCAGACAGACGCCGACCCAGACAGACGCCGACCCAGACAGACGCTGACCCAGACTAAAACTTGAGGAAAGGCGGTTTAACCTTAAAGTGCGTAAGGGGTTCTTCACTGTAAGAGCGGTAAGGATGTGGAATTCTCTTCCGCAAGCTGTCGTATCAGCGGGGAGCATTGATAGTTTCAAAAAACTATTGGATGGACACCTTAAAGACCACAACATACAGGGGTATACAATGTACAACATACAGGGGTATACAATGTACGGTTAAAAGCAAACACACACACACACACACACACACATCATAGGTTGAACTGGATGGACTTGTGTCTTTTTTCAGCCTCACTAACTATGTAACTATGTAACGCCGACCCAGACAGACGCCGACCCAGACAGACGCCGACCCAGACAGACGCCGACCCAGACAGACCCCGACCCAGACAGACGCCGACCCAGACAGACGCCGACCCAGACAGACGCCGACCCAGACAGACGCCGACCCAGACAGACGCCGACCCAGACAGACGCTGACTGACACTCTCCCTATACAAAGACAGATATGTGGCCCCATGGAAAAAGCCCAGTCCAGTGGGGCCACAAATTTGTTTACACTCGGTGTGAAGAGGTCAATAGCCTCTGGCAGTCCCATGTAACGTGGCGAGGTCTCTTCAAGGAAGCAGTTTTTTTTAGCAGTCTTTGGTAACATGCCAGCACTCTCTAGCAGTCTCCTGTAACTTAGTAGCACTCTCTAGCAGTCTCCTGTAACATAGTAGCACTCTCTAACAGTCTCCAGTAACATAGTAGCACTCTAGCAGTCTCCTGTAACAAGCTAGCAGATCTACATTGTAACAATATTATCTTTGCAGGTTGAATACAGATGGCTTTCACTTACAGTCACTCCCCAGTATATTAATGGGTACTCACCTGTCCAGCCAGCATCTCATAGAGCAAGACCCCGTATGCCCACCAATCCACAGACTTCCCATACGGCTGGTAAGCGATGATCTGAGGAGAGAAGAGGTAATAGGTCAGTGTTATGTAATGTCCGAATGTCAGTGTGACTGATTCATTATACACGGCCAGGACGGGGGAATATTATACACGGCCAGGACATGGGAATATTATACACGGCCAGGACGGGGGAATATTATACACGGCCAGGACGGGGGAATATTATACACGGCCAGGACGGGGGAATATTATACACGGCCAGGACAGGGGAATATTATACACGGCCAGGACGGGGGAATATTATACACGGCCAGGACGGGGGAATATTATACACGGCCAGGACAGGGGAATATTATACACGGCCAGGACAGGGGAATATTATACACGACCAGGACGGGGGAATATTATACACGGCCAGGACAGGGGAATATTATACACGGCCAGGACAGGGGAATATTATACACGACCAGGACGGGGGAATATTATACACGACCAGGACGGGGGAATATTATACACGGCCAGGACGGGGGAATATTATACACGGCCAGGACGGGGGAGTATTATACACGGCCAGGACAGGGGAGTATTATACACGGCCAGGACAGGGGAGTATTATACACGGCCAGGACAGGGGAGTATTATACACGGCCAGGACAGGGGAATATTATACACGGCCAGGACAGGGGAGTATTATACACGACCAGGACAGGGGAGTATTATACACGGCCAGGACGGGGGAATATTATACACGGCCAGGACAGGGGAATATTATACACAGCCAGGACAGGGGAGTATTATACACGACCAGGACAGGGGAGTATTATACACGGCCAGGACAGGGGAATATTATACACGGCCAGGACAGGGGAGTATTATACACAGCCAGGACATGGGAATATTACACACGGCTAGGACAGTGGGAGATTTTACTCATATAGCCTGCAACACACCTGAACACCACACAATGTGACTGCCACATAAATACATAAAATCAATTTCAAGATATGATAAGGACATATCTGTACGCAGTGCAGGGCACAGTACAGGGACACAAGATACAAGGACATGATATAGGGACACAGTACAGAACACGGTATGGTTTAGGGAACAGAGACACCGGACTAAAAATGAAAAGCATGACTGAAGCTCAATGATGTTCAGCAGAGTTGTGAGTTGATGGCCATATAGGTCACCCACCCACCGTTCACAAAAATCTAAAAAACGCGATGGAGCAGATGAAAGACGCCCCCTCATCCTGCAGGGGGTAATGCAAATCTATCGCTTCTTCTCTGGCTAAACATAGAAATGTATTTTATCTAGGAGGGATTATCAGGTGTGCTGAGCAGCGGAGGATGTACAGATAGGTGAGAGGAGATAATTATTCCTCCTGGTGAGCTCTGCTCATTACAGAACCAACAAGTAGACCTGCTAACTATTATAAAGAGAACCTGTCACAGCTGAGGCTTCCTAATGAGGTGCAAGTCCTGGAGCCCCACTCACCTCTGCACATACAGTGACATGTTTGCTGGCACTGCACTCCTGATCCCACTGTACTGTGCCCTCCTGACTACAGTATTGTGCCCTCCTGACCCCATGTACTGTGCCTTCCTGATCCCAGTATTGTGCCCTTCTGACTCCCCCTGTACTGTGCACTCCTGACTCCCACTGTACTGTGCCCTTCTGACCCCAGTATTGAGCCCTCCTGACTCCCCCTGTACTGTGCCCCCCTGATCCCAGTATTGTGCCCTTCTGACTCCCCCTGTACTGTGCCCTTCTGACTCCCCCTGTACTGTGCCCTCCTGACTCCCCCTGTACTGTGCCCTCCTGACTCCCCCTGTACTGTGCCCTTCTGACTCCCCCTGTACTGTGCCCTCCTGACTCCCCCTGTACTGTGCCCTTCTGACCCCCCCTGTACTGTGCCCTTCTGACTCCCCCTGTACTGTGCCCTTCTGACTCCCCCTGTACTGTGCCCTCCTGACTCCCCCTGTACTGTGCCCTCCTGACTCCCCCTGTACTGTGCCCTCCTGACTCCCCCTGTACTGTGCCCTTCTGACTCCCCCTGTACTGTGCCCTCCTGACTCCCCCTGTACTGTGCCCTCCTGACTCCCCCTGTACTGTGCCCTCCTGACTCCCCCTGTACTGTGCCGTTCTGACCCCAGTATTGTGCCCTCCTGATCCCAAAAAACGGAATTTTTGTAAAATCTTACCTGTAAAATTCCTTTCTCTGAGTCCTCCGACAGTCGCCGCCTCTTCATATTCGTCACATATGGGGTATTAGACTTTGCTCCGAAGGAGTAGCTAGGCAACAGAATATGTTAACAATAAAGCTTTAACATATCCCACCCTCAAGGGGTGGTGCCCTCAGTCAATACCCTCCTACTTCCTGCAACCATATCTCAGTTTTAGTGGAATAGCAGTAGAGTATACATTCAAACCCCAAAAGAGGGGCGGGGGCGGCGACTGTCGGAGGACTCAGAGAAAGGAATTTTACAGGTAAGATTTTACAAAAATTCCGTTTTCTCTTACGTCCTCCGACAGTCGCCGCCTCTTCATATTCGTCACATATGGGGACGTCCCAAAGCAGTGCAAACATGAGGGGTGGGAAACGCATCCGCGCCGAAAGGCAACGCAGTCTCCACATCAAAGAAAGGAACCTTACCAAAGGAAGGAAACCAGCTGGGCAACAGCAAAAATAAGTGCTCAACAGGAGCAACAACCCAGGAAAAGACAAAAAACCAGGGGATACAAAACATATCCCAACAGCCAGGAGTCCCCAACAAGGGACCCTAGGGAACAGCCGCACTAAGAACCTTGCGGCCAAAGGAAGCATCCGCCGATGCCTGAACATCTACTTTGTAGAATTTTGTGAAAGTGTGTACGGTCGACCAAGTCGCCGCCTTACACACCTGGGCTACAGAAGCCCCATGACGACAGGCCCAAGACGTACTCAGAGATCTAGTAGAGTGCGCCTTCACAGGCACAGGGGGAACCTTCCCCTGCAAGGCATAGGCCTGTTCAATGGTCTGCCTGATCCATTTGGCAATGGTAGAGGCGGAAGCCGCCATGCCCTTCCGAGGACCCTCTGGAAGAACAAACAAGGAGTCCGTCTTTCGAAAAGACTCAGTCGATTTAAGGTAAACCCTAATCGCCCGAACAACATCCAGAGAATGCAATCTCACCTCCTTTGGATGTTTAGGCTTCGTGCACAACGAAGGCAAAACAATATCCTCGTTAAGATGGAATTCCGAAACTCGTTTCGGCAGAAAAGAAGGATTAGGTCGCAAGACCACCTTATCCAAATGAACAACCAGGTACGGAGACTTGCAGGACAAAGTCGCCAGTTCCGACACTCTGCGAGCCGAAGTGATCGCCACCAAAAAGGCAACCTTTTTGGACAACATAGACAACGAGATCTCCCTGATCTGTTCAAAAGGAGCACGTTGTAACACAGACAGGACTAGGTTCAAGTCCCAAGGGGGCAAAGGATCCCTCCTAGGAGGAACCAAATGCCGCACACCCTGAATAAAAGTGCCAACCAAGGAGTTGGAAGCCACAGGACGTTGAAACAGAACGGCCAGCGCAGACACCTGACCCTTTATCGTAGCCAGCGCCAAACGCTGATCGACACCCGTCTGAAGGAAAGACAGCACACGGGAAACCGAGTACGTGCGGGGTGAAAACCCCCTGGACTCACACCAGGCAAAATAGGCCTTCCAAGTACGGTAATAAACCTTTCCCGAGGAAGACTTCCTCGCGTTGATCAAGGTATGAACAACCTCTGGAGAGAGACCCTTCTCCTTCAGGACCTCGGTCTCAACAGCCAGGCCGTCAAAGCCAGCGACTGTAAAGCAGGATGGTAAATCGGTCCTTGAGACAGTAGATCGTCCCGAAGAGGCAGACGCCAGGGGGCGTCGACCGCCAGATTCACGAGGTCTGCGTACCAGGACCGGCGAGGCCAGTCCGGTGCCACAAGAATCACCGTGCTGCGTTCCGAGTGTAACCTGCGAAGGAACCGGGACAGCAACTGAATCGGTGGAAACGCGTACATCAGCCTGTACTGATGCCACGGGGCCACTAACGCGTCCGACGCGTCTGCCCGAGGGTCGCGCGTCCTTGCCACGAACCTCTTCACCTTGTAGTTGAGGCGAGACGCGAACAGGTCCACATCTGGAAGACCCCACTTCGCGCACAACATCTGGAAGACAGCCGGATGGAGAGACCATTCCCCCTGATCCAGGGTCTGGCGACTCAGATAGTCCGCCTGCCAGTTCTCCACTCCCGGAATGTGAACCGCCGTTATCGCCGGGACATGAGTCTCGGCCCAAGACAGAATGTCGGCCACTTCTCGAGCCGCTCGGGCACTCCTGGTGCCCCCTTGGTGGTTGATGTAGGCCACCGCCGTGGCATTGTCCGTCTGCACCCGAACCGGGCAGCCCTGCAGCCGGTCCGTCCAGCGATGAAGACAGAGCCTTATCGCACGCAATTCCAGAATGTTGATCGGGAGGGAAGACTCCCCCTCCGACCAGGTCCCCTGGGCGGACAGAACGCCCAGAACACCACCCCAGCCCGACAGGCTGGCATCCGTGGTGATTATCGTCCACGAGATCGGACGAAACGACTTGCCCCCGGACACCAACGGGGACTGGAGCCACCACAGAAGGTTTTCCCTGGTGCGATGACTCAACGAGATCTGAAGATCCAGAGATTGAGGTCGCCCGTCCCACTTGGACAAGATCTCCGCCTGGAGACCCCGCGTGTGAAACTGCGCGAAAGGAATCGCCTCGAAAGCCGAGACCATCAATCCCAGACATCTCATACACGTCCGCAGAGACGAGTTCGGAACGTCCCTGAGGGACCTGACTTCCTCCTGAAGAGTCCTGAGTTTGTCTTCCGGCAGGAAGACCTTCGCCTGCACCGAGTCCAGTATCATTCCCAGATAGGGAAGACGAACCGACGGACTCAGTGTCGACTTTGGAACATTTATTGTCCAACCGAACTCCTGCAGAGTTTGCATCGTGACAGACAGGTCCTTCACCAGACCCTGACTGGTCGCAGACCGAATCAGAATGTCGTCCAGATACCCCAGGACAGAAATGCCCTGGGCCCTCAATAATGCCAGAACCGGTGCAAGCACCTTGGTGAAGACCCGCGGAGCCGAGGCGAGCCCAAAGGGCAACGCCACGAACTGGTAGTGATCCTCCGCAATGGCAAATCGAAGGTATCTCTGATGACCCTCGAATATGGGGATGTGAAGATACGCATCCTTCAAATCGATGGAGGCCATGAATTCCCCCGGAACCAGGGCAGCCACCACCGAGCGCAGGGATTCCATGCGGAACTTGCGAACCCGCACAGAGCGGTTCAGAGCTTTCAAGTCCAGAATTGGACGAACCTTGCCCTCCTTTCTGGGCACGGTGAACAGATTGGAATAAAACCCCCGAAATCTGTCCCGATGAGGCACCGGAACCACCACTCCCTGAGCCCTCAGGTCCCGCACCGCCAGGTGCAGATCCCGCAGGCGCTCTGGAGACAGTTGTAGATTTGAGGGAAAAAATCTGCTCTCTGGCCGAGAGAGAAACTCGATCTTGTAACCAGATCGAACGATTTCCAGAACCCATCTGTCCCGCACACGGGCCAACCAGGGCTGAAGAAAACCGAGCAAGCGTCCCCCCACCCCAAAACTGGGTGAGGGCGCCCCTTCAGGCCGAACTGTTATGGGCCGCAGGTCCGGATTGGCCGGACTTCTGTTTCCCAGACCAGGGCTTCTTCCGAGAGCCCTGGCCTTTGAACGGTTTGCCCTTGTAGTGCGGCCGAAAGGCACGAAAGGACCCCTGAGGGGGCCGAAAATTCGCATGCTTCTTCCCAGAAGCCCCCTTAGCCTTGGGGAAATGGGGCAAGAGAGTGCTCTTACCCCCGGTGATCCCCTTAATCAACACATCCAGGGACTCCCCAAAAAGGCGAGACCCATCATAAGGCAGATTGGCTAAGGTTTTACGTGAAGATTGGTCCACCGACCAACATTTTAACCAAACCAGGCGGCGAGACAACACCGCCACGCTGTGCACACGTGCAGCCAACGGAATCAGGTCCAGGTCCGCATCACACAGATACATGACACCCTGGTGGATCTGATCCACCATGTCCAGGGTCGCCGCCGAGGCCGATTCGGCCACTAGGACGCGCCTAAGCATCTGCGTCCAACTTGCGATCGCCTGGGCCGCCATGAGAGAAGCAAATAGAGCCTTAAGCATAGAACCCGTAACAGAATAAGTATGACGGGCAAGAGACTCCAGTCTCCTATCCGTGGCATCACGGAAAACAGGGGATCCCTCTGCAGGAATCGCAGTGGCTTTGTTCAAAACCGCAATTGCATGATCCACTGGTGGAGGCACACACCACCGTTCATCAGTGGCAGGGGAGAAAGGATAACGCAGCTTGAATTTACTTGGTACCGCAAAAGGTTTGCGCAGATCGCGCCATTGATCCTTTACAGCGCGTTGAAAATCAGCATTGCAGGGAAAAACCTGCGGCGTCCTGCGTTTTCTCTGCGTCCCATAAGCCGCCAAGGCAGCGGGGGGACACACTTCGTCCTGCAAACGTAGCGTCTGCTTAATGGAAGCAATCAACTCATCCATGATTGCAAGCTCTTCAGGCGAGCCAGGGGGAGAATTATCAACCCCCTCAACCTCAGCCTCTACCTCAGACCCCACTAGATCAAGAGAGGAGCGGGACCCCGATAGGGGGGTCCCTACCAGAACAGCCCCATCACCTTCACCCTCAGAATCGGAGGACAGAGTAACTCTGGGCCGTTTAGTAGATTGAGCAGCCACCAGCATTTGCACCTGGGCAGCAAGGCCAGCCACAATAGTGGCTAAATCCCCCCCTGGGGGGGAAACAGCGGTCCCCTGGCTTTCCACCAATACTGTGGGAAACTTGCCCTCCTGAGAATCCATTGCCCCTGTACGCCAGAACAACCAAGGGTTAACTGCCCCCTTTCAGCAAGCGCGGTAAGCGCAGCCCACCGCACACACTCAGGCACAATGAGACCCCCACAGGGAATATACAGACTGAATACAGGCAATGGACAACAGGAATAGAAGGATAAAACCTGAGGAGACCCCGCTGCTGCTGCTGCCTCGACCGGTGTTCCAGGAAAAAGGAAGTGATGCTGCCAGGGCGCTCTATGTAAGCCTATGGAGGCTACAAGAAAATGGCCGCCGTGCATGGAAACCATGCGGCCGGAGCGGGCGCCGGTAAAATGGCGTCGTTTGGCGCCGAAACCGCCGCTCCACAGTGCATAAAAACACACACAATTTCATCCCATTATATGGATACATGTTAGATCGCCGCAGCGATCGCTGTATATGCCCCAACATGCCATTAAAAACATGCCCCACAGCACACAGCTTCCCACACTGCCCAGCCTGACACACACAGTGTCATACAGCTCCCCCCCCCCCTTGCAGCCCACAGCATGCAGCCGAGAGATAGGGAGACAAGCAGTGTGATTTAAAGGCAGGTTACACAGTCCCAGACTGAGACCCCCCCCAGACAGACAGGTCCCCACATAGACACACTTACCTCACATGGCGTGGGGAACCCGCACAGGCGAACAAGCCGCTGCACATGAGGCAGGGAGAGTCGCAATTCAAGACGCACACAATGGCGGTTAAGAAACCGCACAGCGTCCGGTGAGGTAGCCACCTCACCAATCATCCCTGCACCGAACAGGGATGGGTCGTTCACTGTGCCAGGAGCGTTACCTGGCTGAACGCTCGATGGCAGACTGGGAAGCCACTGACCCACAACCTGCGATCAGGGGGATCAGCCCGAGACCCAGTCCGCATGATCCTCTTCGTCCGAAGAACTAACTAATGCTGACCAAAATAACAGCTAAGTAAAGGTAGAGAAAAACTCAAATAAAATATTAAAAAGAAGAAAGAGTCTGGGACAAAAAGTCCCAGCACAGAGAGAGCCAGCCACTCCTGACAAGCTAGACATTAAAACTGAGATATGGTTGCAGGAAGTAGGAGGGTATTGACTGAGGGGACCACCCCTTGAGGGTGGGATATGTTAAAGCTTTATTGTTAACATATTCTGTTGCCTAGCTACTCCTTCGGAGCAAAGTCTAATACCCCATATGTGACGAATATGAAGAGGCGGCGACTGTCGGAGGACGTAAGAGAAATATGTAGCAGAATACAGATTGGCCTGAATTTATGAAAGAATTTGATTTTTTAAAATATTTTATTGGAGGTTTTATATCACAAAGTAAAATATATATATATATATTTTTTTTCAGAATTGTCGCATTTTTTTGTTTATAGCGCAAAAAATAAAAACCGCAGAGGTGATCAAATACCACCAAAAGAAAGCTCTGCTTGTGGGGGAACAAATGACAAATTTTATTTATTACAGATTTATTACAGCGTAGCACGACCGCGCAAATTGTCAGTTAAATAACGCCTGTGCCGTATCGCAGAAAATGGCCTGGTCATGAAGGGGTGTAACCCTTTCCGGAGGTGAAATGGTTAAAATTGATTTTATTGAAAGTACTAATAAATATATGTTTAATTCCGTCAACTATTTCTACTTTAATTCGTGAGAATATTTGCGTAAATTGGGGGCCCAGTGCATTATTTTACCCAGCGGCCCATGATGCTATTAAAGTGGAGCTCCACCCAAAAAGGGGAAGCTGCGCTTGTTTGCCACCTCCCCCTCTCCGCTGACACATTTGGCACCTTTCGGGGGGGGGGGGGGAGCGGGTACCTGGTTTTGACAGGTACCAACTCCCACTTCCTGGGTGCCTTGGCCTCGGCCACATCAGCCTGAAGTTCGCCCCCCGTTCTCCTTCCCCCACCGCCGGACCATTCACAAAGCGCAGCTTGCTTCGCACATGTGCAGTGGAGAACCGGCTGTGAAGCGCCATTAGCCAAGATGGTGGCAGCAGCATCTGATAGCTGACTGAAAAATCGGCTCAGGTGAAGACACCTCTGGATCCCTGGAAAAGGTAGGTGTCCTAATAGTAAAAGTTTCTAGTGGTAGTCGGTTAAAGGAGCGCCCAAAATCGTCGTTTTATTGGTAGCAAAACATGTTAAAGCCAACACGTTTTGGGGGGAACAGAGAATCCTCCTTCTTCAGGGGAAAAAATGTTGCTATTCAGATCTGCAACCGACAGCATAACCTTATGCTGTCGGGTGCAGATCTGAATAGCAAGAATAGATCTTTTGATCTAAGTGGGATTCTTATTGCTGATTTTGGGCGCTCCTTTACCCGACAACCACTAGAAACTTTGGAAATGACCACTAGGCCGTATCTTAAGGTAGCAGCCCAGACCCCTTAACAAGGGTCCGCTGCCTTTTTTCATCCAGTCGGGCCATATTGATTGGGGGTTAATTTCCCCAAGTGACCCTCTCTCACCTACCACCCACCCACAGACCCTCGATCGACCCGGTCAGTCCAACGCAGCCATCAACTTTTAAAAAAAACTAATAGTAAAAGTCAGCAGCTACAGGATTTGTACAGGGCTTGTAGCTGCTGACTTCATTTTTTCTGACGAAGCCCCGAGCTCCTCTTTAGGGGCCTGGGATAAAGTAGAAGTAGTAGTGAGTGAAACAAATTAGATTATGGGGGCCACACCAGCCCAGTTCTAGCAAACGAGGACCACACTGGGCGCTATATAGTGATAACTACGACTAGGTATAGAGGGGACCTTGTGGACGACACATGTAGGAGGTGGAGCCTCACCGAAAGAACCGCCAGGCACTCGTTTCATTGAATTCATAACTCATCTAATGATCAGAAAGAAGGAGCACAAGGGATGAAAGACCACCAGGTGACTAGACTGACCCACTGCATAGAGAAGTCAATATACAACCCCCCCCTCCCCTAAAACCAGAGAGACTTCAAACACATGGCATTTCATAATACCCATCCCTGCTGGGGAGTCACATCTATGACTTCCAGAAAGGTCACAATACGGCTCCTCTCCCCCCCCCATGGCTGTGATCCTCAGACCCCGGGTCCAGCCATCGTCTGCCTCTCCTTGTGCTGACCTCTCATTATCACTAGGCGTACACAGCCCGAGGCTCCGGTTCTGAGCGGAGCGCCCCCCGCTGTGTCTCTATCTGCTGTAATGAGACAAGATTCTTCCTTACACAATATAAAGGTGAGAGCCTTGTCACTGACGGCGATTAGAGTCTGCCGCTGACCACAGACAGAATCCCGCCATCCCTGTACTGTACGGGAACGATGCCGGCGGTGACCGATAATTATCTCGCAGGTGTCTAAGGAGCATGGAATAAAATTGTACGCCGTTCTCCTGTTCTGTGAATATCGATAAACGCCCATTTATCAATCATACATTACAGGACACAGGATGACTACTCGGGGTACACAGGGTTATGGCGCGGTGTATGTACCCGAGTACTCACCGGGGTCCTGTAATGTTACAGGAAGTCACTAATTCCATTATCTATACAAGGGATGCACCGATACCATTTTTTTAAATAGGCAAATACCGATACTTTCAGTCAAGTACTCACCGATACCGAATACTGATACTTTGCTGTACGATTTGCATCAATACTAAATAAAAGGGGGGAAATCGCACTGCAAATAAATACAAGCGGTCTAACCGGAATGAGGTGCGATTCCTATCCGAATTCCCCCACTGCTTCTATGTATGTGTATGGAAAGGGAAAAGCGCCATCTAGTGGGCAAGTTATTTAAATTGTAGAATGCACATTAACCACCTAAAGCGGAATTCTTCGCTTTGCGCATGCGCAGTAGGGACCTGGGCATGAAGCCTTACTGGCAATGGCCGCGGCAGAATCTGACAGCCAATGGAAACATCGGCTGGGGTACGGACATCACTGGACTCCAGGACAGGTAAGTGTCCTAATATTAAGTCAGCAGCTACAGTAAGTGTACAGTATGTGTAGCTGCTGACTTTTAATTTTTGGAGGGGGGGGGGGGGGCGGAACTCCGCTTTAAGGACCAGGCCTATTTTTGACAATTAATGTTTACAAGTTAAAATCAGTATTCTTTGCTAGAAAATGAATTAGGACTCCCAAACATTTATTATATATATATATATATATATATATATACACACACACATATATACAGTATATATATATTTTTTACCAAAGAGAATAAAATGGTGGTTGTTGCAATATTTTATGTTACGCAGTATTTGGCAGCGGTCTTTCAAACGCAATTTTTTTGGAAAAAATTAATTTCACTACATTAAAAAAAAAAAACTAAACAGTAAAGTTAGCCCAATTTTTTTTCTATAATATGAAAGATAATGTTACACCGAGTAAATAGATACCCAACATGTAATGCTTCAAAATTGCGCACACTCGTGGAATGGTGTCAAACATTGGTACTTCATTTCCATAGGCAAAGTTTTAAAAAGGTCTACACTCTACAGGTTACCAGTTTAGAGTTACAGAGGAGGTCTAAGGCTACAATTATTGCTCTCACTCTAACGATCGCAGCAATACCTCACATGTGTGGTTTGAACACGTTTACATAGGTGGGCGCGACTTGCGTGTGCGTTCGCTTCTGCGCGCGAGCACTGAGGGACGAGGTGCTTTAAATTTTTTTTTCTTTTCATATTTTACCTTTTAATTTTTTATTCTTACACGGTCCCTTTAAAAAATGGATTTTTGTAAAATCTTACCGTAAAATCCTTTTCTCTTAGCTCATTGACAGACGTAGTCCTCGGTGATACACCACCTTCGGGTTATGTTGCCTCCACAGGAGCAGGACTAGACAGGAAATTAAAAAGCTCTGGCCACACCCCAGGGGCAGTCCCAGAGGGTATATCCTCTCTCTCTCTGCCTCAGCAAATCAGTTATGTGAAAAAGCAGTGCTTAGAGAATTTAACCCAACCCAACTCCAAAACAGAGGGGCGGGGACTACGTCTGTCAATGAGCTAAGAGAAAAGGATTTTACGGTAAGATTTTACAAAAATCCATTTTTCTCTAGCGCTCATTGACAGACGTAGTCCTCGGTGATACACCACCTTCGGGACGTCCCAGAGCAGTATCACAACTGAGGGGTGGGAAAATGGAAATCAAATCCCAATCTAGAAGGCCCAACTGGTGCCAACTAGAAGTTTACAATGCTCATCCTTAATGATGAGACTCAACAAAAAAGAGAAAACAAAAATTTTTTTTTTTTTTTTTTTCAAACAGAAAAAAACCCTCGAGGTAGACCACCGGTCTCCTCAAATTGCGGCCTGCAAAACCTTGCGGCCAAATGAGGCATCCGCCGATGCCGTCACATCAATTTTATAGAATTTTGTAAAGGTATGTACCGACGACCAGGTGGCCGCCTTACATACCTGGACCACTGACGCCTGATGGCGAAAGGCCCAGGAAGTACTGAGCGCTCGAGTGGAGTGCGCCCTAACAGGGAACGGAGGACTCTGACCCTTAATAGAATAAGCCTGTACCACCATTTGTCTAATCCATTTGGCAATGGTCGCGGCAGATGCAGGCAACCCCTTTCTGGGGCCATCCGTGATCACAAAAAGTGAATCCGTCTTACGGAATGATTCCGTAGCTTTCAGGTATACTCTGATTGCCCGAACCACATCCAAGGAATGCAACGCATGTTCCCGATGATGCTTGGGCTGAGGACACAAGGAAGGTAGTACAATATCTTCATTCAGATGAAAATCTGAAACCACCTTGGGAAGAAAAAATGGATTTTTGTAAAATCTTACCGTAAAATCCTTTTCTCTTAGCTCATCGACAGACGTAGTCCTCGGTGATACACCACCTTCGGGTTATGTTACCTCCGCAGGAGCAGGACTAGACAGGAAATTAAAAAGCTCTGGCCACACCCTAGGGGCAGTCCCAGAGGGTATATCCTCTCTCTCTCTGCCTCAGCAAATCAGTTATGTGAAAAAGCAGTGCTTAGAGAATTTAACCCAACCCAACTCCAAAACAGAGGGGCGGGGACTACGTCTGTCGATGAGCTAAGAGAAAAGGATTTTACGGTAAGATTTTACAAAAATCCATTTTTCTCTAGCGCTCATCGACAGACGTAGTCCTCGGTGATACACCACCTTCGGGACGTCCCAGAGCAGTATCACAACTGAGGGGTGGGAAAATGGAAATCAATCCCAATCTAGAAGGCCCAACCGGTGCCAACTAGAAGTTTACAATGCTCATCCTTAATGATGAGACTCAACCAAAAAAAGAGAAAACAATTTTTTTTTTTTTTTTTCAAACAGAAAAAAACCCTTGAGGTAGACCACCGGTCTCCTCAAATTGCGGCCTGCAAAACCTTGCGGCCAAATGAGGCATCCGCCGATGCCGTCACATCAATTTTATAGAATTTTGTAAAGGTATGTACCGACGACCAGGTGGCCGCCTTACATACCTGGACCACTGACGCCTGATGGCGAAAGGCCCAGGAAGTACTGAGCGCTCGAGTGGAGTGCGCCTTAACAGGGAACGGAGGATTCCGACCCTTAATAGAATAAGCCTGTACCACCGTTTGTCTAATCCATTTGGCAATGGTCGCGGCAGATGCAGGCAAACCCTTTCTGGGGCCATCCGTGATCACAAAAAGTGAATCCGTCTTACGGAATGATTCCGTAGCTTTCAGGTATACCCTGATTGCCCGAACCACATCTAAGGAATGCAACGCATGTTCCCGATGATGCTTGGGCTGAGGACACAAGGAAGGTAGTACAATATCTTCATTCAGATGAAAATCTGAAACCACCTTAGGAAGAAAAGATGGCTTAGGATGAAGTACTACCTTATCCCTATGAATCACTAGGTATGGTGACTGGCATGATAATGCAGCCAGTTCTGACACCCTGCGAGCAGAAGTAATAGCCACCAAGAAGGCCACCTTCTGGGATAGAGTAAGCAAGGGAATCTCCCTGATGTTTTCAAAGGGAGGTTTCTGTAGAACCGACAAAACCAAATTAAGATCCCAGGGCGGTAAGGGCGCGCGGACTGGAGGAGCCAGGTGCCGCACCCCCTGGATGAAATTCCGCACCAAGGATTTGGTAGCTAAAGGCTTCTGAAAGAAGATTGCTAATGCTGAAACTTGACCCTTGATGGTGCTCAAGGCTAGCTTCTGCTCAACCCCTTGTTGCAAAAAGGCCAATATTCGAGTCACCGAATAGGTACGTGGAGGAAATCCTAAAGATTCGCACCACGCAATATAAGTCTTCCATGTGTGATAATAGACTTTGCTGGAAGTCGCTTTCCTTGCTTTAATAAGGGTAGGAATGACTGAAGTAGACAAACCTCTGTCCTTCAGTACTTGGGTCTCAATGGCCAGGCCATTAAAACCAGCGACTGTAAAGCACGAAGGTAAATTGGTCCTTGAGACCACAGACACTCCCTGAGACGAAGTTCCCACGGAACGTCTGCGACTAACATGTCCAAGTCGGCCAGGCCGGCTTGAGGAGGCCAGCCTAGAATTTCTAGGACCACTGGCGCTGATTGGATCTGAACCAGGCGTCCCTAGAGGTATCTGGCCCCGACCATCCGAGAAAGTCTGGTCGTTTTCTGTTCCCACACATTTATCAGATACCTGATTGCTATCAGGAAGGGTGATCTTTTCTGGTTGAACCTCAGGGACCGAAGTCACCCGACTAGAGGCTACTTGGCCTATCTGGTCAACCAGATCCGATTCCTGTGAGGTATCGGGACTAATCTTAGGAAAAGGTAAAGGAAAAGATCTTTTCAGGGAACGGTAACTACCGCTTCCTGTGGTACTTAAATGTTGGAAGGGAAGAATCGCACCGGTAGTAGTGGTTGATGCTCGATCTAATGTCCTGAATACCGGTGAAAACGTCCCCCCACCCTGAAACCGGGTGGGGGCGCACCTTCAGGCTGTGTACTCCTTTGCTTCGGGTTTGGCTGGGTTGGTCCCCTTCTTGAACCCTCCTGGAGGAGTCTTGCCTTTCCCGCTAGTACCAGCCGGGCGCCCTTTATGGGCGGTAAAGAAAGGTCCTCGCTTGTTGCGAGGTCCCTTAGCTTTTGCAGCCTGTGGCAAAAAAGTGCTCTTGCCCCCAGTGGCATCCTTAATGATTTCATCTAGGTTGGCTCCAAATAGACGATTCCCCTGAAAGGGGAGATTGGTCAAGGTCTTTTTGGAACCTAGGTCAGCTGACCAGCATTTTAACCACAGCACACGTCTGAGGATCACTGCTAACTTAGATGCATGCCCTAATAGGGGAGTAGTGTCCAAGGCTGCGTCACAGATAAACCGTAGCCCTTGTATGATCTGTTCCATCAAATCAGATGTCTCCTGGGGAATATCTTTTCCCCTAAGATCTTGGCGTACCATTTTCGCCCATTCCGTAAGTGTCTGGGAAACTAGACCAATAACGATTACTGGTCTAAATGCTGACCCTATCAGAGAAAAGATAGTGCGGGACTCCGCTTCCATCTTTCGATCCACCGGATCCTTAAAGGACGAAGTGTCCTCCACTGGAATAACCGTGGCTTTATTCAGCCTGGAAATAGGCGGATCCACGACTGGTGGTACCGTCCATTTCTTAATGATGGATTCCTCAAACGGATAGCGTCTAGCAATACGCTTGGAAATAGTAAAGGTACGTTTAGAATGCTCCCATTCTCCTTTAATCTGATTACCAAAACATTTAGGTACAGGAAAAGCCTTCGCCGTCTTGATGGGCTTATTAGTCCCAAAAGGCCTCTCTGTTTCAGTTGCCTCTGCCGGTAAAGCCTCAAGTTTTAAGGTTTCTTGCACTGCCACAACTAGTGCGTCCACCAATGCTTCTTCCTGAATTATAGCAAGAGAAGAAGCGTCCTCCTCACTGTCTGAGGGGGCTTTACCTGGGATAACAGCCCTTGCAGAGGAACCTGCAACTGCCGTGACCATCTCTGAATCTGAGTCAGAGGTGTCAGATGGTATAGGGGTAGGCGGGGGTCGCTTCCTAGACCCCCGTCCCTGACAGGCCGCCTCCACCCGAGCCACCATAGACTCCAAAATTGCTGTAAATGACTCTATACTCTGTGCACCGGCGGGTCCCGAGGCCCCCTCGAGGGAAACAGGTGGGGGAATATGTGTGGCAGGGTCCATAATAACTCCAGTTACTTCCTGGATAATATAATTCAAAAGTAAAGAAAAAAACTTTTTTTTTTTTTTTTTCTGACCCCCAGCGCCACAAAAAGCCCCTTAGTGTTACCTGCTTAGGGATCCCTATCGATCGAGAGAGAGAGAGATAGACCCCCAGGCTCACCACTTGATGCTCAGAGTTAAACTGCAACAGCTTACAGCGCTGTCTTGACAAACAGGAAGTCTCTTGGCTGGCTGCCCAGGAAGAAAGGAGGCGGCTCCGCCCCTCTGCACGCCTTCCGGCGCCTCCCCCAAGCTCCACGAGGTGTAGGATCACTTCAAACATGGCCGCCCCCATGCTGGAGACACGAGGCTACGCCAAAATGGCGGCTCGTGCGATCCAGCAAAAAAAATGGCGGCGGCCTAAACTGAATAGCGGTGTGCTGCAGGGCACACAACACTCTCTCTGCATGGGGATATGGCGTGGTTGGCGGTACCGGCCCTGGCGGACCGCGTGGCCGTTCGGGAGGCCTGCTATTAGCTGGAGATCTGATTTGGAAGGCAGTCTACATGTCCGTGGCTTCTGACTGGTAGGTAGCTTATTCTTAACACCGTAAGATTCCCAGAATGCCACAGATTACATCTTTAAAACATGTATACAATAGATTGTTAGCTCCCAAGCCAAGCCTCCTGGCTTTTGCACACATAAATCACACTCAAAGTAGGAGGATTTGTGACATGTTATAGGATAGAAAGGACTCTTTCTTACCATACAGAGAGGGGCCCGCGTTCACCACAAAACCCGTCAGGGAAAAAGGGGGAACATACTACTCACCATACCGGAACCAGGCGGGCACCAACTCCTGACAGTACCCCTCTCCACCGGGGCGGGAGGGCTGTCGACCGATACGGACGCCGTGACTCATGGTCTTTGGCGTTTCGGCGAGACGTTTAACTCGCGTGGACAGTCCTTTAATGGGACTTTGTCGCGGCCGACCCAGCGCTGAGCTATGGCCTGCACGCGCTCGTAGGCTGAACTGGGGTGACCACCGGATCTCAACATCCAGCCCGTCGCCCAGTTCAGCTTTCTTGCTTGAAGATCTCACAGGAACACTGGAGAAAAAAGCTGTCTAAAAAAAAATCCTTTAAGAAAAAATTCTTGCCAGGACCTAAGATCCCAGCAAGGTGTCTAGGTCCTTACTCCTAACTAGACAGAAAATAACTGATTTGCTGAGGCAGAGAGAGAGAGGATATACCCTCTGGGACTGCCCCTAGGGTGTGGCCAGAGCTTTTTAATTTCCTGTCTAGTCCTGCTCCTGCGGAGGTAACATAACCCGAAGGTGGTGTATCACCGAGGACTACGTCTGTCGATGAGCGCTAGAGAAAGATGGCTTAGGATGAAGTACTACCTTATCCCTATGAATCACTAGGTATGGGGACTGGCATGATAATGCAGCCAGTTCTGACACCCTGCGAGCAGAAGTAATAGCCACCAAGAAGACCACCTTCTGGGATAAAGTAAGCAAGGGAATCTCCCTGATGTTTTCAAAAGGAGGTTTCTGTAGAACCGACAAAACCAAATTAAGATCCCAAGGCGGTAAGGGCGCGCGGACTGGAGGAGCCAGGTGCCGCACCCCCTGGATGAAATTCCGCACCAAGGATTTGGTAGCTAAAGGCTTCTGAAAGAAGATTGCTAATGCTGAAACTTGACCCTTGATGGTGCTCAAGGCTAGCTTCTGCTCAACCCCTTGTTGCAAAAAGGCCAATATTCGAGACACCGAATAGGTACGTGGAGGAAATCCTAAAGATTCGCACCACGCAATATAAGTTTTCCATGTGTGATAATAGACTTTGCTGGAAGTCGCTTTCCTTGCTTTAATAAGGGTAGGAATGACTGAAGCTGACAAACCTCTGTCCTTCAGTACTTGGGTCTCAATGGCCAGGCCATTAAACCCAGCGACTGTAAAGCATGATGGTAAATTGGTCCTTGAGACCACAGACACTCCCTGAAACGAAGTTCCCACGGAACGTCTACGACTAAAATGTCCAAGTCGGCCAGGCCGGCTTGAGGAGGCCAGCCTAGAATTTCTAGGACCACTGGCGCTGATTGGATCTGAACCAGGCGTCCCTAGAGGTATCTGGCCCCGACCATCCGAGAAAGTCTGGTCGTTTTCTGTTCCCACACATTTATCAGATACCTGATAGTTATCAGGAAAGGTGATCTTTTCTGGTTGAACCTCAGGGACCGAAGTCACCCGACTAGAGGCTATTTGGCCTATCTGGTCAACCAGATCCGATTCCTGTGAGGTATCGGGACTAATCTTAGGAAAAGGTAAAGGAAAAGATCTATTCAGGGAACGGTAACTACCGCTTCCTGTAGTACTTAAATGTTGGAAGGGAAGAATCGCACCGGTAGTAGTGGTTGATGCTCGATCTAATGTCCTGAATACCGGTGAAAACGTCCCCCCACCCTGAAACCGGGTGGGGGGCGCACCTTCAGGCTGTGTAATCCTTTGCTTCGGGTTTGGCTGGGTTGGTCCTTTGCTTGTCCGACCAGCCCTTCTTGAACCCTCCTGGAGGAGTCTTGCCTTTCCCGCTAGTACCAGCCGGGCGCCCTTTATGGGCGGTAAAGAAAGGTCCTCGCTTGTTGCGAGGTCCCTTAGCTTTAGCAGCCTGTGGCAAAAAAGTGCTCTTGCCCCCAGTGGCATCCTTAATGATTTCATCTAGGTTGGCCCCAAATAGACGATTCCCCTGAAAGGGGAGATTTGTCAAGGTCTTCTTGGAACCTAGGTCAGCTGACCAGCATTTTAACCACAGCACACGTCTGAGGATCACTGCTAACTTAGATGCATGCCCTAATAAGGGAGTAGTGTCCAAGGCTGCGTCACAGATAAACTGTAGCCCTTGTATAATCTGTTCCATCAAATCAGATGTCTCCTGGGGAATATCTTTTCCCCTAAGATCTTGGCGTACCATTTTCGCCCATTCCGTAAGTGTCTGGGAAACTAGACCAATAACAATTACTGGTCTAAATGCTGACCCTATCAGAGAGAAGATGGTGCGGGACTCTGCTTCCATCTTTCGATCCACCGGATCCTTAAAGGACGAAGTGTCCTCCACTGGAATAACCGTGGCTTTATTCAGCCTGGAAATAGGCGGATCCACCACTGGTGGTACCGTCCATTTCTTAATGATGGATTCCTCAAACGGGTAGCGTCTAGCAATACGCTTGGAAATAGTAAAGGTACGTTTAGAATGCTCCCATTCTCCTTTAATCTGATTACCGAAACATTTAGGTACAGGAAAAGCCTTCATCGTCTTGATGGGCTTATTAGTCCCAAAAGGAATCTCTGTTTCAGTTGCCTCTGCCGGTAAAGCCTCAAGTTTTAAGGTTTCCTGCACTGCCACAACTAGTGCGTCCACCAATGCTTCTTCCTGAATAATAGCAGGAGAAGAAGCGTCCTCCTCACTGTCTGAGGGGGCTTTACCTGGGATAACAGCCCTTGCAGAGGGACCTGCAGCTGCAGTGACCATCTCTGAATCTGAGTCAGAGGTGTCAGATGGTATAGGGGTAGGCGGGGGTCGCTTCCTTGACCCCCGTCCCTGACAGGCCGCCTCCACCCGAGCCACCATAGACTCCAAAATTGCTGTAAATGACTCTATACTCTGTGCACCGGCGGGTCCCGTGGCCCCCTCGAGGGAAACAGGTGGGGGAATATGTGTGGCAGGGTCCATGATAACTCCAGTTACTTCCTGGATAATATAATTCAAAAATAAAACTTTTTTTTTTTTTTTTTTTTTTCAGACCCCCAGCGCCACAAAAGCCCCTTAGTGTTACCTGCTAGGGATCCCTATCGATCGAGAGAGAGAGAGAGATAGACCCCCAGGCTCACCACTTGATGCTCAGAGTTTAACTGCAACAGGTTACAGCGCTGTCTTAACAAACAGGAAGTCTTTTGGCTGGCTGCCCAGGAAGAAAGGAGGCGGCTCCGCCCCTCTGTACGCCTTCCGGCGCCTCCCCCAAGCTCCACGAGGTGTTTGGATCACCTCAAACATGGCCGCCCCCATGCTGGAGACACGAGGCTACGCCAAAATGGCGGCTCGTGCGATCCAGCAAAAAAAATGGCGGCGGCCCGTACTGAATAGCGGTGTGCTGCAGGGCACACAACACTCTCACTGCATGGGGATATGGCGTGGTTGGCGGTACCGGCCCTGGCGGACCGCATGGCCGTTCGGGAGGCCTGCTAATAGCTGTAGATC
This sequence comes from Pelophylax lessonae, assembly GCF_965119305.1. Lineage (NCBI taxonomy): Eukaryota > Metazoa > Chordata > Amphibia > Anura > Ranidae > Pelophylax > Pelophylax lessonae. Next base: position 233,231,820 of record NC_138778.1, read on the forward strand.
TGATTAGGAAGGCAGTCTACATGTCCGTGGCTTCTGACTGGTAGGTAGCTTATACTTAACCCATAAGATTCCCAGAATGCCACAGATTACATCTTTAAAACATGTATACAATTTGATTGTTAGCTCCCAAACCAAGCCTCCTGGCTTTTTGCACACATAAAATCACACTCAAAGTAGGAGGATCTGTGTCATGTTGTAGGATAGAAAGGGACTCTATCTTACCATACAGAGAGGGGCCCGCGTTCACCACAAGACCCATCAGGGGGAAAGGGGGAACATACTACTCACCATACCGGAACCAGGCGGGCACCAACTCCTGACAGTACCCCTCTCCACCGGGGCGGGAGGGCTGTCGACCGATACGGACGCCGTGACTCATGGTCTTTGGCGTTTCAGCGAGACGTTTAACTCGCGTGGACAGTCCTTTAATGGGACTTTGTCGCGGCCGACCCAGCGCGGAGCTATGGCCTGCACGCGCTCGTAGGCTGAACTGGGGTGACCACCGGATCTCAACATCCAGCCCGTCGCCCAGTTCAGCTTTCTTGCTTGAAGATCTCACAGGAACACTGGAGAAAAAAGCTGTCTAAAAAAAAATCCTTTAAGAAAAAATTCTTGCCAGGACCTAAGATCCCAGCAAGGTATCTAGGTCCTTACTCCTAACTAGACAGAAAATAACTGATTTGCTGAGGCAGAGAGAGAGAGGATATACCCTCTGGGACTGCCCCTGGGGTGTGGCCAGAGCTTTTTAATTTCCTGTCTAGTCCTGCTCCTGTGGAGGCAACATAACCCGAAGGTGGTGTATCACCGAGGACTACGTCTGTCAATGAGCGCTAGAGAAAATACATTTTTGATTACTTTAATTTCTATTACAAGGAATGTAAACATCCCTTGTAATACATTTACACTAAAAAGCAAAAAAAAACCCACAAAAGTCTTTTTTTTTCATCATAACAAAAATTGTGCCCTTCAAGGCTGTTGGGAGGAAGCGACGTATAACACCGCTCTGGTCCTCCAAGGCCATAGATTAGAGTGGGGAGCCAGCAGCTTGCCCTCACTAGACTTCCTGCCTGAGAGAATGGAGAGGAACAGATCGTTTTCCACGATATATATATAGATATATATATCTATATATACATATATACACACATATACATACACAGAGTATCTCACAGAAGTAAGTACACCCCTCACATTCTTGTAAATATTTAATTCTATCTTTTCATGTGACAACACTGAAGAAATGAGACTTTGCTACAATGTAAAGTAGTGAGTGTACAGCTTGTATAACAGTGTAAATTTACTGTCCCCTCAAAATAACTCAACACACAGCCATTAATGTCTAAACCGCTGGCAACAAAAGTGAGTACACCTCTAAGTGAAAATGTCCAAATTGGGCTCAAAGTGTCAATATTTTATGTGGCCGCCATTATTTTCCAGCACTGCCTTAACCCTCTTGGGCATGGAGTTCACCAGAGCTTCACAGGTTGCCACTGGAGTCCTCTTCCCCTCCTCCATGACCACATCACAGAGCTGGGGGATGTTAGAGACCTTGCGCTCCTCCACCTTCTGTTTGAGGATGCCCCACAGATGCTCAATAGGGTTTAGGTCTGGAGACATGCTTGGCCAGTCCATCACCTTTACCCTCAGCTTCTTTAGTAAGGCAGTGGTCATCTTGGAGGTGTTTGGGGTCGTTATGTTGGAATATTGACCTGCGGCCCAGTCTCTGAAGGGAGGGGATCATGCTCTGCTTCAGTATGTCACAGTACATGTTGGCATTCATGGTTCCCTCAATGAACTGTAGCCCCCCAGTCCCGGCAGCACTCATGCAGCCCCAGACCATGACACTCCCACCACCATGCTTGACTGTAGGAAGACACACTTGTCTTTGTACTCCTCACCTGGTTGCCCCCACACACGCCTGACACCATCTGACACCAAATACGTTTATCTTGGTCTCATCAGACCACAGGAGATGGTTCCAGTAATCCATGTCCTTAGTCTGCTTGTCTTCAGCAAACTGTTTGCGGGCTTTCTTGTCCATCATCTTTAGAAGAGGCTTCCTTCTGGGATGACAGCCATGCAGACCAATTTTGATGACAGGCTGACCCCTCCCCCACCCCTTCTACCTCTGCAGCAATGAAGGCAGCACTCATACATCTATTTCCCAAAGACAACCTCTGGATATGACGCTGAGCACGTGCATTCAACTTCTTTGGTCGACCATGACGAGGCCTGTTCTGAGTGGAATCTGTCCTGTTATACCCCTGTATGGTCTTGGCCACCATGCTGCAGCTCAGTTTCAGGGTCTTGGCAATCTTATAGCTTAGGCCATCTTTATGTAGAGCAACAATTCTTTTTTTTTTTTTAGATCTTTAGAGAATTATTTGCCATGAGGTGCCATGTTGAACTTCCAGTGACCAGTATGAGAGAGTGAGAGCGATAAACACCAAATTTAACACACCTGCTCCCAATTCACACCTGAGACCTTGTAACACTAACGAGTCACATGACACCGGGGAGGAAAAATGGCTAATTGGGCCCAAAATTTGACATGCTCACTTAGGGGTGTACCCACTTTTGTTGCCAGTGGTTTAGACATTAATGGCTGTGTGTTGAGTTATTTTGAGGGGACAGTAAATTTACACTGTTATACAAGCTGTACACTCACTACTTTACATTGTAGCAAAGTCTTATTTCGTCAGTGTTGTCACATGAAAAGATAGAATAAAATATTTACAAATATGAGGGGTGTACTTACTTTTGTCAGATATTGTATATATATATATATATATATATATATATATATATATATATATATATATATATATATATATATATATATATATATCTTCTAGATTGTAAGCTCTAACGAGCAGGGCCCTCTAATTCCTCCTGCACTGAATTGTACTGTAACTGTATTGTCTTCCCTCATATTGTAAAGCGCTGCGCAAACTGTTGGCGCTATATAAATCCTGTATAATAATAATAAGATATATATATATATCTGTTTTTCTGTCCTTTGGTCTTTAGGAATAGTATTCCTGTGAGGCGGCAGGAATTACCTCGTCTTGTACACAGTTGATGATTCGGGGTATGCCGTATCTGGGGGGGCCTCTGGTGTATTGCGGCGCTCCGCGTTTAAGCGCTGCACTTTTTTCTGCTGCAGAAAATGAATTTCTCCGGGGTATTCCGGCTTTGTGTGACGGACGCGCCCTGGGAAATATTGGTGGATTTACGCGGAGCCTCCGCCGCACACAATCTTTCTTTGTGTCGCCGGCTTTGCCTGTGATTGCTTCTCCTCTCCTCTGTGTAATATTTAATAAAAGCCGTTCCTGCGGGCTCAGGTGCGTTGCCGCATCATCCGCTGTGATTTGTTGATGTTATTTAGGCCGTCTGATGGTGCTGAAAGCATTAAAGCAGATTATCGCACCTCAAAAAAGAGCCGCCGCAGCCTGACCGTCATTCCCAGAGCCCGGCGCTGTACTGATAACGCCAACAAAGGATTCGCTACAAGTAGTGCTTATCGCAAGAGGATTACCGCCGTACAACGCAACCAATCAGTGCCGGCGCACCAATCATTACAGGGAAATGTTTACACCAATTAGCAAGAAAGAAACATTTCTGAGTACATCGCGCAATTTGTACAAACCGCAATAAAAATGTATTTCACATAAACCTATCACAGAGGATACATTACAGATGAGGTGTATAGCAAAGGTGGTGGAAGGGAAGGGGAGGGAGAGGTTTCCCCAACACACACACCACTCAATGTCCAGTCAACCCAAGAAGTATATATAATATACACTCACCGGACACTTTATTAGGTACACCTGTTCAATTGCTTGGTAACACAAATTGCTAATCAGCCAATCACATGGCAGAAACTCAATGCATTTAGGGATCTAGATGTGGTGAAGATGACTTGCTGAAGTTCAAACCGCACATCAGAATGGGGAAGAAAGGGGATTCTGGACATGGCATGGTTGTTGGTGGCAGACGGGCCGGTCTGAGTATTTCTGGGATCTCTCGGGATTCCAGAGAATGGGGGGAAAAAGAGAAAATATCCAGTGAGCGTGTGGAGTAAACTGCCTTGTTGAGGTCAGAGGACAATGGGCAGACTGGTTCCAGATGATAGAAAGGTAACAGTAACTCGTTAAACACCCAAGGCATGCAAAATACAACCTCTGAATGCACAACACATCCAACCTTGAAGCAGGTGGGCTACAGCAGCAGAAGACCACACTGTGTGCCACCCCACCGCCAGGAACAGGAAACTGAGGCTACAATTGGCACAGGATCACCAATAGAAGATTGGATAAACGTTGCCTGGTCTGATGAGTCTGGATATCAGCTGCGACATTCGGATGGTGGGGTCAGAATTTTGCGTCATGGATCCATCCTGCCTTGTATCACCGGTTCAGGCTGGTGGTGTAATGGTGTGGGGGAGGGGGGGGGGGGTAATGGTTCAGGTTGGTGGTGGTGGTGGTGTAATGGTGTGGGGGAGGAGGGGGGGGTAATGGTTCAGGCTTGTGGAGTAATGGTGTGGGGGAGAGGAGGGGGGTAATGGTTCAGGCTGGTGGTGGTGTAATGGTGTGGGGGAGGAGGGTGGGGTAATAGTCAGGCTGGTGGTGTAATGGTGTGGGGGAGGAGGAGGAAGAGGAGGGGGAGGGGGTAATGGTTCAGGCTGGTGGTGGTGGGGTAATGGTGTGTGGGGGAGGAGGGGGGATAACGGTTCATGCTGGTGGTGGTGGTGTAATGGTGTGGGGGAGGAGGGTGGGGTAATAGTCAGGCTGGTGGTGTAATGATGTGGAGGAGGAGGAGGAGGAAGAGGAGGGGGAGGGGGTAATGGTTCAGGCTGGTGGTGGTGGGGTAATGGTGTGTGGGGGAGGAGGGGGAGGGGGTAATGGTTCAGGCTGGTGGTGGTGGGGTAATGGTGTGTGGGGGAGGAGGGGGGATAATGGTTCAGGCTGGTGGTGGTGTAATGGTGCAGGGGAGGAGGGGGGTAACAGTTAATGCTGGTGGTGTAATGGTGGGGGGAGGAGGGGGGGTAACTGTTCAGGCTGGTGGTGGTGTAATGGTGTGGAGGAGCTTGGCACACTTTGGGCCCCTTTAGTGGTATAAACACCACCCCCTACCTGAGTATTGTTGCTGACCATGTCCATCCCTTTATGACTACAGTGTCCCCATCTTCTGATGGCTCCTCCCAGCAGGATAATCCACCATGTCACAAAGCTCCAATCATCTCACCACTGGTTTCTTCACCATGACAATGAGGTCACTGTCCTCCAATGGCCTCCACACTCCCCACATCTCATCCAATAGAGCACCTTTGGGATGTGGTGGAACGGGAGATTGGTATCATGGATGTGTAGAAGACAAATGCTATCATGTCACTATGGAGGAAAATCTCTGAGGAACGTTTCCTGCACTTTGTTGTATCTATGCCACCAAGAATGAAGGCAAAAGGGGGTCCAACCCGATACTAGCAAGGTGTACCTAATAAAGTGGGAGGTGGGGGTATCACCCCAATACCAGCCGTATACAGGAGATTCATGGAATGGTGGCCAGTAGATAATTCCAAATACAAACAGAATGAGAAGAAGACTCGGAGAAGGAACAGACCGGTGTGATCCCAGAGGATGAAGATTGTCCATTATGCAGCAGTATAAACATGTACGTCTGGACAGCCCCACCTTTACAGATCCCCATATACACCCCTCCCCCCCCCCCTTCTCTGATATCTGACAGCATCTGGAGAAGACCCCCAGATATTCTCATCAGGTGATCACCGATCGGCCTTTATATTGGAGGAGACACAGGAGATCGGGATTCTTTCAAATTTTAGAAAAGGAAACAAATAGTTACATTGTTACCAAGAAGAGAAGGTTGGAAGAGGACGCAGTGTGTAAGATGTAGCTATAAATCAATCGTCACTTCATCCTCCTGTGTTGTGATCACACCACCCCCACACATCTACCAATCCCCTCCCCCCCAACCACCAGAGAGATGTACAGACCCTGCACCGCCCAGCGTATCTCTAGTAAAGTAATTAGATGGCGGCGGTATGACAGGCGTCTCTGACGAGGGACCCCCAGAGCACAGGGAATCTCCCCTCTACATTTATAGAACTCCTCCCCCCCTCCATCTTCAGAGGGGTTCCTCCCCCACTGAAGGATCTATTATAGGTGACGGTGACACTCATGATTAATAGCGGAGCTCCTCCTGAGGGATCAGACAACGCCATGGACTGCAATAATGAGGATGTGCTGAAATATAGAGCAGGCAGAATGCGGGGGCTGTGTGTCCCCCGTACAGATCTGACCATGAAATGTGCCACCGACAGAGCACCAAAGTGTGTGTGGGGGGCTCTCAAAATATGAACTGCACCATCAACATCTGCTTTACAGCGCCCAAACCTCCTAAAGCTGATTTATTTTGTAGTATTGGTTGGAGTGTGGAAGGGTTAGACCAGGGATCCTCAAACTACGGCCCTCCAGCAAATTTGCATTGAAGTCAATGGGACACGATTTTGCACTAAAGTCAATGGGACACGATTTTGCATTAAAGTCAATGGGACAAGATTTTGCATTAATGTCTATGGGACGCAATTTTGCATTAAAGTCAATGGGACGCGATTTTGCATTAAAGTCAATGGGACACAATTTTGCATTAAAGTCAATAGGGACAAGATTTTGCATTGAAGTCAATGGGACAAGATTTTGCTTTGAAGTCAACGGGACAAGATTTTGCATTGAAGTCAATGGGACGAGATTTTGCATTGAAGTCACTAGTTGGCGATTTTGCACTGAAGTCAATGGGACGCGATTTTACATTGAAGTCACAAGGAGGCGTTTCTCCATTGAAGTCGCTAGGGAGCGTTTTTGCATTGAAGTCAATAGCATTAATGGCAAAGTGCAGATGACGTTCGATAGCCGATAGATCGGTGCACGCCTAGTACATAGTATGGAGACCTGTGACTTTGCAGGTCCCTATGATCCCCCATTGTTAGGAAGGACTCCTCCATCATCACCAGCACACCCTCCCAGTGTAAGGAAATCTTCCCAGGTGTAGGTTGTGTGGTGACACCACTAGTTTAGGGGTAATTAGGGGACATGTCTCCCACCCAGTCTCATATACCGATGTGGAGAGCAATGTTTAGTGAATACTGACAGTCATATGCAGTGTGCACCCAATAGGCTGGGAGGGTGGAAGGCTGGTTACCTCAGGGGCGATGTAGTCCGGGGTCCCACAGAAAGTTCGGGTTGACACACCGTCCACCATGTGCTCCTTACACATTCCAAAATCTGCGATCTTTATGTGACCTTCGGCGTCCAACATGACATTATCCAACTTCAGATCCCTGCGGAAGGAGGACAACCAATCAGTGCTTGCTCTAGTCTTTATTATAGGGGCCTCAGGAACCCCGTTCTGTATGGTGACTTATCATTGGAAAATGAAGCTGCATTACCAGCTCCAAGTTAAACATTCTTTTTAGTTTTGACTGGAGGGGTTAGACCCTCTGCCAGGTATCTATTCTTTATCATTGCCAGTAAAGTCACATCCAATGGAAAGAAAGTAACCAACGTGATTTGGGGGCCAAGGAACCCCCCTTTTTGTTGGGTAAAAGACTTGGTTGTTAGAGTTCCAATATGGATGTTACCTCCAGCTACTTCCTGCTCCACGAACCAGCTAAACAAGTTTATTAGCATATGAAGAGAGAAGCTTCCTGCCAACATCACTTCTGGCTCCATGAACCAGCAAAACAAGTTCATTAGCATATGAAAAAGGAAAGCCCAGCTTCTAAAACAATACATAGTAACTAAAATGTATTGTTCCATAGATTCATGCTATAAACAAAATCACTAAAATAGCCATAGCAACACCGGTATGACCTCCAGGGCAAAAGGGAACGCCACTATACAGCCAATGGGTTCTGCATGCCCGCTTCCCCTATAGTTTATAACCACAGTCCAAATTAGAGCTCAACCATTCAAGTCTGAGCCCTGATGAAGGGGACTCTTTGGCCCTCAAAACGGGTTAGATACTTTCTTTCAACTGGATGTGACTTTACGGTCAATAATAAAGGAGATATGGACTTCTGAGATGATAGTCTTGCACTTGGTTCCTTCTGTTCATGCAGACTGCTCAAGCTGGGTGTGTCCTACTCCCCCCACTTTGTGTTGTCCCAGCAGCTGAGATCCATTTGACAAGAACCATCCATTGCAAAAATTCTTTACTACACGGCAAGATACAGCAGTAACAAGCTAACGCGTTTCAGCCAAAACCATACTCGAGTAAGGCTTCAGCCGAAACGCTTTAGTTGTTACTGCTTTGTCCTGGTATGTGGCCAATAAAGAATTTTTGCAATTGATTTTACTGAGCAGCTGGCTTCATTGTATTAGAACAGGAGTCACCAAAGTGTGGCCCTTTGAGACACTATTCATCTCACTGAAAACACACATATGGCATCATTCCTACCACTAACATCAATGATGGGGCACTATTCCTCCTATTGACACCAACAATGGGGCACTACTCCTCCCATGGACACCAACGATGCAACACTATTCCTTCCACTGACACCAATGATGGGACACTATTCCTCCCATGGACACCAACAATGGGGCACTATTCCTCCCACTGACCCCAACGATGTGACACTATTCCTTCCATTGACACCAATGATGGGGCACTATTCCGCCCATGGACGCCAACAATGGGGCACTATTCCTCCCATGGACGTCAACAATGGGGCACTATTCCTCCCACTGATACCAATGATGGGGCACTATTCCTCCCACTGATACCAATGATGGGGCACTATTCTGCCCACTGACACCAATGATGGGACCCAATGATTCCTCCAACTGATAACAATGATGGGACACTATTCCTCCCACTGACACCAATGATGGGACACTATTCCTCCCACTGACACCAATGATGGTACACTATTCCTCCCACTTACACCAATGATGGGACACTATTCCTCCCACTGACACCAATGATGGGGCACTATTCCTCCCACATTGTTTACTGACACAGAGACATGTTCTACTCCCACTGGCCGCAGTGTGTCCCTCCACAGATCTATAGAACAGTCATCGGGTCCTTTGTTTGGAGACTTCTATTAGGCTGCATTCACATGTCAGCTTATAATCGCGGGCAGAACCGCCGCGGTTCCGCCCGCGATTCGGAGATTTATTGCAAATCGCGGGACGCCTAGCGTTGCCCATTGATTTGCAATAGCCCCCCAAACGCCGAGCGATGTTGCCGCGATTTACGCCCACCGAATCGCGGCAACATCGCGCAAACAAAATCGCGGGAAGCAATACGCTCCAAAGAAGCTCTTGTACTTTTTTGGAGCGTATTGCGTCCCGCGATTTTGTTTGCGCGATGTTGCCGTGATTCGGCGGGCGTAAATCGCGGCAACATCGCTCGGCGTTTGGGGGGCTATTGCAAATCAACGGGCAACGCTAGGCGTCCCGCGATTTGCAATAAATCTCCGAATCACGGGCGGAACCGCGGCGGTTCTGCCCGCGATTATAAGCTGACATATGAATGCAGCCTTATAGAGGATCATTGCTACAATGTAAAGACATCTGGGCCAGAGCACCGGCCTCCAAGCTCCCAGGTAATTTATGACAGAACATGTTCTCCTAGCATCATAAGTGACCCTTTATGTTGGAGAGAATCAATCTGCCATATCTGCTACCAGCAGTCCTTGTGAAAGCCAATTCTCCCATCTCCTTGCTCTTACAGTAGAGAATCATTTCCACCGCTGGAAAGCAAACCTGTCTTCTTCTCCTAGTGCAATTTCCCCACTCACCTGTAGACAATCCCTTTCTTGTGTAGGAAGAACAATCCCACGGATATCTCTGCCGCGTAGAACCTGCCAGAGAACAGAACAGGGGCGTCAGTTCCACATTCAGATACAATATTACCGGATCTCTTCCGTTCATTACAATTAAATATGCAAAATAAATGCTGCGCTAATCACCAAAAAAAAAACCAAAATGAATAAATTAAACTGGAAACCGGCCACACTCTGTGACATGAAAATAATAATACACAAAGAATCATGTAAAACACTCAATAAATAATGTGTCAAAAAATTGTGTCAAATAATCCGTAAAAAACAAAAAGGTGCAAAAGTCCAAGAAAGATGTACATATAATAATAAAAAAAATGTAAATGTCCCAAAAGTGAATTCCAAAAAGTAGAAAATCCATTAAGACGTGCAAAAAGGAGAAAGGTTCAACTTCCCAAGAATTCTCCGCGGATCAACCAGTGAGTGAAAGGCTTCTTCCCGGAACAAGCTGGCCTCCAATTCAATGGAAAAGCCAAGAGAGCCTTAGGGATACATTCCCAAACATCTACACATGGGTGCTGCGAGTCCCTGCGTTCCTCTGGTTAGGCAATAACTCCCGGTGTGCAGATACAGTATTTCACAAAAGTTAGTACATCCCTCACATTTCTGTAAATATTTTATTCTATCTTTTCATGTGACAACACTGAAGAAATGACACTTTGCTACAATGTAAAGTAGTGAGTGTACAGCTTGTATAACAGTGTAAATTTACTGTCCCCTCAAAATAACTCAACATACAGCCATTAATGTCTAAACCGCTGGCAACAAAAGTGAGTACACCCCTAAGTGACAATCTCCAAATTGGGCCCCAAGTGTCAATATTTTTTGTGTGGCCACCATTATTTTCCAGCACTGCCTTAACCCTCTTGGGCATGGAGTTCCCCAGAGCTTCACAGGTTGCCACTGGAGTCTTCTTCCCCTCCTCTATGATGACATCACAGTGCTGGTGGATGTTAGAGACCTTGCGCTCCTCCACCTTCTGTTTGAGGATCCCCACAGATGCTCAATAGGGTTTAGGTCTGGAGACATGCTTGGCCAGTCCATCACCTTTACCCTCAGCTTCTTTAGCAAGGCAGTGGTCATCTTGGAGGTGTTTGGGGGTCGTTATGTTGGAATACTGCCCTGCCCCCCAGTCTCTGAAGGGAGGGGATCATGCTCTGCTTCAGTATGTCACAGTACATGTTGGCATTCATGGTTCCCTCAATGAACTGTAGCTCCCCAGTGCCGGCAGCACTCATGCAGCCCCAAACCATGACACTCCCACCACCATGCCTGACTGTAGGGAAGACACACTTGTCTTTGTACTCCTCACCTGGTTGCCCCCACACACGCCTGACACCATCTGAACCATATAAGTTTATCTTGGTCTCATCAGAGCACAGGAGATGGTTCCAGTAATCCGTGTCCTTAGTCTGCTTGTCTTCAGCAAACTGTTTGCGGCTTTCTTGTCCATCATCTTTAGAAGAGGCTTCCTTCTGGGATGACAGCCATGCAGACCAATTTGATGCAGTGTGCGGCGTATGGTCTGAGCACTGACAGGCTGACCCCCCACCCCTTCAACCTCTGCAGTCCGGTATGGATTTTAAGAGAAACCCCACTCCAAAAAAAAAAACAGCACAGGGTCCCCCCCCCGCAAATACATACCAGGGCATTTGGGTCTCGTAGGAATTTTAAGAGGAACCCCATACAAAAATAAAAAAATTGCTGACAACTCAACAGCTGTCAGCGGGAATGAAATGTTGGGAATTAAAAATTCTTAAACCCAAAACAAAAAAAACATTGTGACTTGTACTGGACTCTCCCTATTAAAGTGACTTGTGCTGGAAGGCCGAGACAACCTCCAGGTGAAGGTTAATGAATCTGATTGGTTCTAACCATTAAATCAGCTGCCTGCCCCAATTGGAGGTCTTCTGGCCGTCCTCTTCAGAGCAAAGTCAACCAGTGATCAGCATGCACAGGAGACCATTGGGGGAAGGGTGGAGGGATACGACGGTGGTGGCATTGTGTCACCTTCTATGGCCAGAGACGGCGTTCTGCTCTTCCCTCCCCCGCCCACATGTCCCTCCAATCTCTAAATATTCATCAGAATCTTCCGGATGAATCACGGCTCTGAGATTCTACCGCCAGGCTCAGCGTGGGGGAAGAGCGCGGCCAGCCCACGGCCAATTAGAGAGCAGGCAGAGGGCACCTGTGCGGCGGTATCGGGAGAGAGACGTGCCTGCGGATGGATGAATATACTTCTCTCTAATGCGGTCTGTGACAATCCCCGCACGCCGCGCATTAGACGGCAGCTCAGAACAGACCGGCTGATTCTACATGAAGTTCATTATAAAAAAGATACAAGTTCACTAAAACATGTGAAATGTATCACTAAGAATCCAACTCCAAACGCATTGATCCCGGAGGAGACGCGGGGATGACGTGTGATGTATGGCGTCACCGCTGATTGCATTATACCCTCCAAGAGGTCAAAGTCTGCAGATTAAGCATTGGGGAGATTTCCCTTCACTTCCTGTCCTGGGGACACAACAAGGAATCTACAGAGTGAGGGAAATCCCCTCTTAGACTGGGGTCCCATTAGAAGATTTCCCCTTGATTCCTTTTCCCATCACTTTCTATCCAGGAGACAAAGGGTCACCAGGAGAAATGGAGGGGGGGGGGAGGGGGAATCTTTAAAGGAGGGGAAAAAAACTGGATGGGTTCTTCCTAAACTAAAAAACAACTATTCATAGACGACTGTCCAAAAACATACTGTGGCAGCAACAGACCCCCCCCACACACGGGGAAGCAACAGACCCCCCCCACACACGGGGAAGCAACAGACCCCCCCCCCACACACGAGGCAGCAACAGATCCCCCCAACACACAAGGCAGCAACAGACCCCCCACACACGAGGCAGCAACAGACCCCCCCCCACACACACACACACACAGGGCAGCAACAGACCCCCCCCCCCACACAGGGGGCAGAAACAGACCCCCCCCACACACGGGGCAGCAACAGTCCCCCCCACACACACGGGGCAGCAACAGTCCCCCCCCCCCAACACACGGGGCAGCAACAGACACCCCAACACACGAGGCAGCAACAGACGCCCCAACACACGGGGCAGCAACAGACCCCCCAACACACGGGGCAGCAACAGACCCCCCCCACACACGGGGCAGCAACAGTCCCCCCCAACACACGGGGCAGCAACAGACCCCCCAACACACGGGGCAGCAACAGTCTCCCCCCCACACACGGGGCAGCAACAGTCTCCCCCCCACACACGGGGCAGCAACAGTCCCCCCCCCACACACGGGGCAGCAACAGTCCCCCCCCACACACGGGGCAGCAACAGTCCCCCCCCACACACGGGGCAGCAACAGTCCCCCCCCACACACGGGGCAGCAACAGTCCCCCCCAACACACGGGGCAGCAACAGACCCCCCAACACACGGGGCAGCAACAGACCCCCCAACACACGGGGCAGCAACAGACCCCCCAACACACGGGGCAGCAACAGACCCCCCCACACACGGGGCAGCAACAGACCCCCCCAACACACGAGGCAGCAACAGACCCCCCAACACACGAGGCAGCAACAGACCCCCCCCCCACACACGGGGCAGCAACAGACCCCCCCACACACACGGGGCAGCAACAGACCCCCCAACACACGGGGCAGCAACAGACCCCCCAACACACGGGGCAGCAACAGACCCCCCAACACACGGGGCAGCAACAGACCCCCCAAACACGGGGCAGCAACAGACCCCCCAAACACGGGGCAGCAACAGACCCCCCAAACACGGGGCAGCAACAGACCCCCCCCACACAGGGGGCAGCAACAGACCCCCCCCCCACACACGAGGCAGCAACAGATCCCCCCAACACACAAGGCAGCAACAGACCCCCCAACACACGGGGCAGCAACAGACCCCCCCCCACACACGGGGCAGCAACAGACCCCCCCCCCCCCCACACACACACACGAGGCAGCAACAGATCCCCGCCACACACAAGGCAGCAGCAGATTCCCCCACACAGGGAAGAAGCAGATCCCCCACACACGGGGCAGCAGCAGATCCCCACACACGGGGCAGCAGCAGATCCCCACACACGGGGCAGCAGCAGATCCCCACACACGGGGCAGCAGCAGATCCCCACACACGGGGCAGCAGCAGATCCCCACACACTGGGCAGCAACAGATCCCCCACACACAGGGAAGCAACAGATCCCACACACAGTGCAGCAACAAATCCCACACAGTGCAACAGATCCCCCCCACATAAGGGGTAGCAACAGATCCTCCACACAGAACAGCAACAGACACCCCCCCCCCCCCCACACAGGGAAGCAACAGATCCCCGCACACGGGGCAGCAACAGATCCCCGCAAATGGGCATCAATAGATCCCCGCACACGGAGCAGCAGAAAATTCCAATACATGGGCAGCAGCAGATCCCACACCTGGTGCAGCAACAGAGACCCCTCATGGTGCAGCAACAGAGACCCCTCATGGTGCAGCAACAGAGACCCCTCACAGGGCAGCAACAGAGACCCCTCACAGGGCAGCAACAGAATGGCCACACACGGGGCAGCAACGGATCCCTGCGCACAAGGGGAAGCAACAGATCCCCCGCACAAGGGGCAGCAACAGATCCCCCGCACAAGGGGCAGCAACAGATCCCCCGCACAAGGGGCAGCAACAGATCCCCCGCACAAGGGGCAGCAACAGAATGCACACACACGGGGCAGCAACAGAATGCACACACACGGGGCAGCAACAGAATGCACACACACGGGGCAGCAACAGAATGCACACACACGGGGCAGCAACAGAATGCACACACACGGGGCAGCAACAGATCCCCCCCCGCACAAGGAGCAGCAACAGAATGCCCACACGGAGCAGCAACAGAATGCCCACACACGGGGCAGCAACAGAATGCCCACACACGGGGCAGCAACAGAATGCCCACACACGGGGCAGCAACAGATCCCCCACACACAGGGCAGCAACAGATCCCCCACACACGGGGCAGCAATAGAATGCCCACACACGGGGCAGTAAAAGATCCTCCCACACAAGGGGCAGCAACAGATCCCACATACGAGGGGCAGCAACAGATCCCCACACATTGCAGCAACAAAGACCCCACAGAGGGCAGCAACAGATCCCCCACACAGGACAGCAACAGAGACCACACACTGGGCAGCAACAGAATCCCCCACACAAGGGGCAGCAATAGACCCCCCCCCACACAAGGGGCAGCAACAGATCCCCAACCACACAAGGGGCAGCAACAGATCCTGCCTCACACAAGGGGCAGCAACAGGCCCCCCCCCCCCCCACACACAGCACAAAGACTCCTCACGCAAGGTAGGAAGAAATCCCCCACATGGGGTATGAATAGATCCCCTCCCCTCCCCCACACACAGAGCAGAAACAGACCCCTCACATGAGGCAGAAACAGATCCCTGTAAAAGTAAATCCTTACACTGCTTGGGGCTCCTTGAACTTGCCGACTTGCTGGATGTGGTACATGAGGTCTCCTCCATTCACATACTCCATCACAAAGTACAGCCGGTCCTGGAGATAGAGAACATTCGCTCGTTGTCATATTAGCAGAATTCTGACCCTTCACTGACTGGCAGAAATCTAGGATGATCCTGGAACCCGCACAGAGAACCCCCCCCCCCTCCCCCATCTGATTTCCCAGTCATCCCCTATGGGGCTCTTACCACTGTCTGGAAGCAGGAGTGTAGCTGGGTCAGGAAGGGAGGTTTGTCCTGCAGAGCTAGCACTCTCTTCTCCACCATGGTACATTCTACGTCATCATCCTGGATCACTACATCCTTCTTCAGGATCTTTATAGCGTAAAGTTCATCGCTGCCTTTCCTCTCCGCCAACATCACCTGCAAAAGGAGCGCAAAAACCATTGTACCCCCCATATCAGAGAACGGGTCCCCCAAATTCCCCGACAGAAGGGACAACAATATGATATCAGTGCAAAAAAATACCAGACGATCCTGCCAGCCAATGAGCACACAGAGTACAGGAAGAGATCAGTTACATTGTTCCCAGCTATCACTGTGGGCTACACATCACCTCTTCTCTATGGTATGGAGAGGAGGAGAGGGGAGATGTTCTGTAATTCTGTTCTAGGGTGAAAGAAAATGAATGCAGGCGCCACATCTAAGAATTTGCAGATTGCAAAAGATTACATTTGTGTCAGATACACTTTATCTCATTCCACAAGTGTTTACAATGTAACAGCTGGAGTGCATGTAGATCATGAAATGTGATTGGATAAAAAAAAAAACAAATGCAGGCGCCACATTTCTGGACGGGTACAATACCTGACATTCTTGTTTTGGGGGTTTGGATACATTTAACTCCTTGGAGCCAGAGCCTCCCGGACTTTTAGGGGTTTAGAATACCAGGAGGCGGGGTTTATGATCATGTGATTGCCGTAATTGGCTGTCACGGTGGTCACATGATTGGAAGGCTCCTGATTGGAAGCTGCCGGTAACTGTGCCGAAAGGGTAAAGGGGGCGTGGCTCTCAGCACAGCCAATTTTTGGACTAACCCACACAAATATGCGGGCGCTCGGCACCAAGGCCCCCCCCTTCCCCCCCAGAGGCCACATATTTGTGCGTGTGCAGCTGGTGTTAAGAAGTTAAAGTGCTTGTAACACTCAGACATGAAATATGAACAAAGCATATTCCTCTATATCCACCAGGCTGACTATTGCTGTTCAGCACTGTGCTACTTTAACTGGCATAGGTGTGCCAGGGCACACCCTAAACACCCTGTGTGACACAGATTCCCCCTGCTGAAAGCCCCTCCCCCGTGGCAGCTAAGGCTACAGAGAAAGGGACTGGGGAATCTCTGTTCTCAGTCCCTTTCTCTGCTATTTCACCAAAGCCCCTCAATGGGGCTCCTAACTAATTGTAAAAAAAAAAAAAAAAACAATAAATAAAACAATTCCGAAAAAAAAAATTGTAAAAAATAAAACAAACATAAAACTACTGATGCCAATGTTATCCCTACCGACACCGCCCGCTGCCCTACCGACACCGCCCGCTGCCCTACCGACACCGCCCCCTGCCCTACCGACACCGCCCCCTGCCCTACCGACACCGTCCCCTGCCCTACCGACACCGCCCGCTGCCCTACCGACACCGTCCCCTGCCCTACCGACACCGTCCCCTGCCCTACCGACACCGTCCCCTGCCCTACCGACACCGTCCCCTGCTCTACCGACACCGTCCCCTGCCCTACCGACACCGTCCCCTGCTCTACCGACACCGCTGCCCTACCGACACCGCCCCCTGCCCTACCGACACCGTCCCCTGCCCTACCGACACCGTCCCCTGCCCTACCGACACCGTCCCCTGCTCTACCGACACCGCTGCCCTACCGACACCGCCCGCTGCCCTACCGACACCGCCGGCTGCCCTACCGACACCGCCCGCTGCTCTACCGACACCGCCGTACCGACACCGTCCGCTGCTCTACCGACACCGTCCGCTGCCCTACCGACACCGCCCTACCGACACCGTCCGCTGCTCTACCGACACCGTCCGCTGCTCTACCGACACCGTCCGCTGCCCTACCGACACCGTCCGCTGCCCTACCGACACCGTCCGCTGCCCTACCGACACCGTCCGCTGCCCTACCGACACCGTCCGCTGCTCTACCGACACCGCCCTACCGACACCGTCCCCGTCCGCTGCCCTACCGACACCGCCCGCTGCCCTACCGACACCGCCCGCTGCCCTACCGACACCGCCCGCTGCCCTACCGACACCGCCCGCTGCCCTACCGACACCGCCCGCTGCCCTACCGACACCGCCCTACCGACACCGTCCGCTGCTTTACCAACACCGTCCGCTGCCCTACCGACACCGCCCTACCGACACCGTCCGCTGCTCTACCGACACCGTCCCCTGCTCTACTGACACCGTCCACTGCCCTACTGACCCCGTCCACTGCCCTGCGGGAGAGGAGCGCTGCTTCTGTATTTAGAAGTCACAGCGCTCCTCTCCCGGCCGCTGTTCACACCTCTCCCTCCTCCACATATCGCTCTATATGAGAGCAGAGGAGGGAGGGGGCGGGGCATCTACACAGGCCGAATCTCCTCCCGAGGCAGCCTGGACAGTGGCGTCACTAGGGGGAGCCAGAGGGGACCATTGCCCCCCCAACATCATTCTGTGCCCCCCCCCCCGTGTGCCCCCCCAATAACGCTTGAAAATTTGCTTTTAGGTGTTAGGTTAGCACAAAAAGGTATCATTACATACTGCATTACTCTCGTATCTTATGTGCCCCCCCCCCAAAAAAAAAATCTTTCCTAGAGTTGCCACTGAGCCCGGACCGATATAATGTGAGCTTTAGCTGCTCTTCTGCAGCACCACTCTTGTTTTCTAGGTGGTGGGAGAGGATTTGGAGGAAAGCTCTGTACTGAACTGGAATCTGAGGGGAGGGGGAGGAGAGCTTTGTACTTGACGGGGCGAGAGAACTTCAATGTGCAGCCCTGAACCCTGCACTCTGCAATAGCACACCCCTGAATCCTACACCCCTGAACCCTGCACTCTGCAATAGCGCATCCCTGAATCCTACACCCCTGAACCCTGCACTCTGCAATAGCGCATCCCTGAATCCTACACCCCTGAACCCTGCACTCTGCAATAGCGCATCCCTGAATCCTACACCCCTGAACCCTGCACTCTGCAAGAGCGCACCCCCTGAATCCTACACCCATGAAACCCTGCACTCTGCAATAGCGCACCCCTGAATCCTACACCCCTGAACCCTGCACTCTGCAAGAGCGCACCCCCTGAATCCTACACCCATGAAACCCTGCACTCTGCAATAGCGCACCCCTGAATCCTACACCCCTGAACCCTGCACTCTGCAATAGCGCACCCCTGAATCCTACACCCCTGAATCCTGCACTCTGCAATAGCGCATCCCTGAATCCTACACCCCTGAACTCTGCACTCTGCAATAGCGCACCCCTGAACCCTGCCCATAATACACCCCTGAACCCTGCACTCTGCCCATAGCGGAACTCTGCATTCTGCCCATAGCACACCCCTGTACTCTGCGTACCCTTGAACCCTGCACATAGTGCACCCCTGAACTCTGCAACCTCCCCAAAGCGCACCCCTGAACCCTGCACTCTGCCCATAGTGCACCCCTGAACCCTGTCCATAAAGACAAGGATGAGTGAGTTTGGGGTGGAGGAACTTGAATGGCCTGCACAGAGTCCTGACCTCAACCCCATAGAACACCTTTGTGATGAATTAGAGAGGAGACTGCCAGCCAGGCCTTCACATCCAACATCAGTGCCTGACCTCAAAAATGCGCTTCTGGAAGAATGGTCAAACATTCCCATAGACACTCCTAAACCTTGTGGACGGCCTTCCCAGAAGAGTTGAAGCTGTTATAGCTGCAAAGGGCGGAGCCAACTCAATATTGAACCCTACAGACTAAGACTGGGAGGTCATTAAAGTTCATGTGTGTGTAAAGGGAGGCGTCCCAATACTTTTTACAATATAGTGTATGTTAAGAGCAGGGGAGGGGCCCAAGAAAAAGTTTGCCCAGGGTCCAATCAGTATTAAAGAAGGCCCTGACCATGTGATAGCTGTGGGCCAATCATAGCTCACAAGTAAAAGGAAGCAAAGCTGTTGTGAATCATATTGATTGATTGATTAACAGCCCTGTTGACATTGTGATGGTTGCAAAGTGATCACATGATCACCGGGCCCCGAGTACTGGGACCCACATTTCGGTTGCGGGGGTAGGGGGTCTGCTGCCTCCTTCCATTATCTGTAGGAGTCACTTCTGAGAGGGGAAGCTCCAGCACACAGCCTGTGATTGACAGCCTCAGTTCTGTTCCTGCGTGAAAAGGGGGGGGGGGGGTTGTATCCTTCTCCAATCAGCTCTCATGAGGCTCTGCATTTTGTATCTTCAGCTCCCCGCCCCCTGCTTTCTAAAAGCTCAGACAAGCTGTATAAATTCTGCACTTAGAAGGCTGCAGATAAACAGGTACAACGTATGTAGGAGGATTTGTTTCACCTCTGAGGCCAGTCATTGCACTGGGTGTCTCTCACATAGCGGCTGCCACGCCCCTACCTTTCCGAAGCTGCCCTTCCCCAGCACCATGAGGAAGATGAAGTCGGTGAGTTTGACGTTGTCGATGTTGTTGTACGGTTTGCGGTCCTCCATGGGGCTGATCACCTTGTTACCGGCCGGACCCAGCCGGGCTTTCTGTAATGGAGAGATCAATACTCAGTTATCAGATAAAAAAAGATGGGTGCAAAACCCCCCCCCCCCCAAAATGTCACCACAATCGTCACACCACTCTCAAACTGCAATCCCCCCTACCACCACAAATCAATGATCCCCCCCACACACCACAAATCAATGACTCCCCCACACTCCATAAATCAATGACCTCCCCCCTCTCAAACCACAAATCAATGACCTCCCCACACACCATAAATCAATGACCTCCCCCAAAAACCACAAATCAATGACCTCCCCACACACCACAAATCTAGGACCACCTCCCCACGCCACTGAGAGATCAGTACTCAGTTATCAGATAAAAAAAGATGGGAGCAAAACCCCCCCAAAAATGTCACCACAATCGTCACACCACTCTCAAACTGCAATCCCCCCTTCCACCACAAATCAATGATCCCCCCCACACACCACAAATCAATGACTCCTCCACACAAACAACCAATGACTCCCCCCCACCCCCCATAAATCAATGACAACCCCCCCTCCAACCCAACAAAACTGAATGAACACCCCCCCCCACACATACACACACCATAAATCAATGACCTCCCCCAAAAACCACAAATCAATGACCTCCCCCCACAAACCACAAATTAATGACCTCCCCCCCACACAATCAATCAATAACTCCCCCGCACAACACACAAATCAGTGACAACCCCTCCCCCCAACACCACAAATCAATAACCTCCCCACACAACCCAAGTCAATGACCCCCCCACCCCCTACACCACACAAGTGAATGACAACCCCCCAACACAACAAAACTCAATGACCCCCCCAAACCACACATTAATGACCACTCCCCCACACACACCACACAAATAAATGACCCCCCCCTCAAACTGCACCACACCACAAATCAATTACCCTCCCACCACACAAATCAAAGGACCCCCCCCACACCACACAAATCAATGATCCCCACACCACGCATCAATGACCCCTCCCACACCACACCACAAATCAATGACCCCCCCCTCACACCACACATCAATGACCCCCCCCCTACAAATCAATCACCCTTTACCCACACCACACCAATCAATGCCCCCCCCCACACCACAAATCATTGACCCCCCCACCACAATCAATGCCCCCCCTTACACCACAAATCAATGCCCCCCTTACACCACAAATCAATGCCCCCCCCCTCACACTACAAATCAATGCCCCCCTCACACCACAAATCAATGCCCCCCCTTACACCACAAATCAATGCCCCCCCCTCACACCACAAATCAATGCCCCCCCCGTCACACCACAAACCATTGACCACCCACTAGCACAGGTAAAGCCAGACCTGGTGAAGCGATTAGTGGGGGATTCTCTCTCTATGATTATTGGGGTTTGTGATGTACACACCATGCATGCACAGTGACCCCCAACATGCGTTTTAGTAACGAGCTGCGTTGTAGCCTGACCCTGACCCCCGCTCTGTGACCTCGCCAGGATTCCAGGTATAAAATCACCGACAGGGACAACTGCCAACATCTAAATGTAACACTTCCATTTTATTAGTAAATCTTGGAAGTCCTCGGATCGCAGCGATTCTCCGTGTCGCACGCATTGCAGACACAGCAACGCATCGCATCCTGCAGACCATCCGGCTGAAATGTGGAAGAATAAACAGCAATCCATGGCTCCTGATAATTAGACCCTGTATGCTGGGCGGGGTCAGTAGGGGATAGTGGGTATATAATGTGTACTGATTCCGGGGGCGGTGTCAGAGGGATGACATCACTCAGAGGAGGAGGAGACTTCACACTTCCATATAATACAAAGGTAATACCTGTATGCAGAGTACAGGGGGCGCCATCACACAGGGACTGTTATAGGATTACACTCTGTTCATTTAGGATCAAACATGGAATAAATTATACATTTGCACACACGGGGTGGGGGAGGATACATTTGCACACACGGGGTGGGGGAGGATACATTTGCACACACGGGGTGGGGGAGGATACATTTGCACACACGGGGGGGGGGATACATTTGCACACACGGGGTGGGGGAGGATACATTTGCACACACGGGGTGGGGGAGGATACATTTGCACACACGGGGTGGGGGAGGATACATTTGCACACACGGGGTGGGGGAGGATACATTTGCACACACGGGGGGGGGGGGGATACATTTGCACACACGGGGTGGGGGAGGATACATTTGCACACACGGGGTGGGGGAGGATACATTTGCACACACGGGGTGGGGGAGGATACATTTGCACACACGGGGTGGGGGAGGATACATTTGCACACACGGGGTGGGGGAGGATACATTTGCACACACGGGGGGGGGGATACATTTGCACACACGGGGTGGGGGAGGATACATTTGCACACACGGGGTGGGGGAGGATACATTTGCACACACGGGGTGGGGGAGGATACATTTGCACACACGGGGTGGGGGAGGATACATTTGGACACACGGGGGGAGGGTCGGAAACATTTGCACATACGGGGGGAGGAGGATACATTTGCACACACGGGGGGGGGGGTCAGATACATTTGCACACACAGATGGAGGAGGATACATTTGCACACACGGGGTGGGGGAGGATACATTTGCACACACGGGGGGAGGAGGAGGATACATTTGCACACACGGGGGGAGGAGGATACATTTGCACACACGGGGGGAGGAGGATGCATTTGCACACACGGGGGGAGGAGGATGCATTTGCACACACGGGGAGGAGGAGGATACATTTGCACACACGGGGAGGAGGAGGATACATTTGTACACACGGGGTGGGGGAGGATACATTTGCACACACGGGGTGGGGGAGGATACATTTGCACACACGGGGTGGGGGAGGATACATTTGGACACACGGGGGGAGGGTCGGAAACATTTGCACACACGGGGGGAGGAGGATACATTTGCACACACAGGGGGGGGGGGGTCAGATACATTTGCACACACAGATGGAGGAGGATACATTTGCACACACGGGGTGGGGGAGGATATATTTGCACACATGGGGGAGGAGGAGGATACATTTGCACACACGGGGGGAGGAGGATACATTTGCACACACGGGGGGAGGAGGATACATTTGCACACACGGGGGGAGGAGGATACATTTGCACACACGGGGGGAGGAGGATGCATTTGCACACACGGGGAGGAGGAGGATACATTTGCACACACGGGGAGGAGGAGGATACATTTGTACACACGGGGGGGAGGAGGATACATTTGCACACATGGGGGAGGAGGATGCATTTGCACACACGGGGGGAGGAGGATACATTTGCACACACGGGGGGAGGAGGATACATTTGCACACACGGGGGGAGGAGGATGCATTTGCACACACGGGGAGGAGGAGGATACATTTGCACACACGGGGAGGAGGAGGATACATTTGCACACACGGGGGGGAGGAGGATACATTTGCACACATGGGGGAGGAGGATGCATTTGCACACACGGGGGGAGGAGGATACATTTGCACACACGGGGGGAGGAGGATACATTTGCACACACGGGGGGAGGAGGATACATTTGCACACATGGGGGAGGAGGAGGATACATTTGCACACACGGGGGGAGGAGGATACATTTGCACACACGGGGAGGAGGAGGATACATTTGTACACACGGGGGGAGGAGGATACATTTGCACACATGGGGGAGGAGGAGGATACATTTGCACACACGGGGGGAGGAGGATACATTTGCACACACGGGGGGAGGAGGATACATTTGCACACACGGGGGGAGGAGGATACATTTGCACACACGGGGGGAGGAGGATACATTTGAACACACGGGGCGGGGGAGGATACATTTGCACACACGGGGGGAGGAGGATACATTTGCACACATGGGGGAGGAGGATACATTTGCACACACGGGGGGAGGAGGATACATTTGCACACACGGGGAGGAGGATGATGCATTTGCACACACGGGGAGGAGGATGATGCATTTGCACACACGGGGAGGAGGATGATGCATTTGCACACACGGGGGGAGGAGGATACATTTGCACACACGGGGGGAGGAGGATACATTTGCACACACGGGGAGGAGGAGGATACATTTGTACACACGGGGGGGGGGGGGGGGGAGGAGGAGGGTACATTTGTACACACGGGGGGGAGGAGGATACATTTGCACACACGGGGTGGGGGAGGATACATTTGCACACACGGGGTGGGGGAGGATACATTTGCACACAAGGGGCAGAGGAGGATACATTTGCACACACGGGGGGGAGGAGGATACATTTGCACACACGGGGGGAGGAGGATACATTTGCACACACGGGGGGAGGAGGAGGATACATTTGCACACACGGGGGGAGAGGGATACATTTGCACACATGGGGGGGGAGGAGGATACATTTGCACACACGGGGGGAGGAGGATACATTTGCACACACGGGGGGAGGAGGATACATTTGCACACACAGGGGGCGGAGGAGGATACATTTGCACACATGGGGGAGGAGGATACATTTGCACACACGGGGGGAGGAGGATACATTTGCACACACGGGGGGCGGAGGAGGATAAATTTGCACACATTGGGGAGGAGGATACATTTGCACACACGGGGAGGAGGATGATGCATTTCCACACACGGGGAGGAGGATGATGCATTTGCACACACGGGGGGAGGAGGATACATTTGCACACACGGGGGGAGGAGGATACATTTGCACACACGGGGAGGAGGAGGATACATTTGTACACACGGGGGGGGGGGGGAGGAGGAGGAGGGTACATTTGTACACACGGGGGGGAGGAGGATACATTTGCACACACGGGGTGGGGGAGGATACATTTGCACACAAGGGGCAGAGGAGGATACATTTGCACACACGGGGGGAGGAGGATACATTTGCACACACGGGGGGAGGAGGAGGATACATTTGCACACACGGGGGGAGGAGGATACATTTGCACACATGGGGGAGGAGGAGGATACATTTGCACACACGGGGGGAGGAGGATACATTTGCACACATGGGGGGAGGAGGATACATTTGCACACACGGGGGGAGGAGGATACATTTGCACACATGGGGGAGGAGGAGGATACATTTGCACACATGGGGGAGGAGGAGGATACATTTGCACACATGGGGGAGGAGGAGGATACATTTGCACACACGGGGGGAGGAGGATACATTTGCACACATGGGGGAGGAGGATACATTTGCACACACGGGGGGAGGAGGATACATTTGCACACATGGGGGAGGAGGAGGATACATTTGCACACACGGGGGGAGGAGGATACATTTGAACACACGGGGGGAGGAGGATACATTTGCACACACGGGGGGAGGAGGATACATTTGCACACATGGGGGAGGAGGAGGAGGATACATTTGCACACACGGGGGGAGGAGGATACATTTGCACACATGGGGGAGGAGGAGGATACATTTGCACACACGGGGGGAGGAGGATACATTTGCACACATGGGGGAGGAGGAGGATACATTTGCACACATGGGGGAGGAGGAGGATACATTTGCACACACGGGGGGAGGAGGATACATTTGCACACACGGGGGGAGGAGGATACATTTGCACACATGGGGGAGGAGGAGGAGGATACATTTGCACACACGGGGGGAGGAGGATACATTTGCACACATGGGGGAGGAGGAGGATACATTTGCACACACGGGGGGAGGAGGATACATTTGCACACACGGGAGGAGGAGGATACATTTGCACACACGGGGGGAGGAGGATACATTTGCACACATGGGGGAGGAGGAGGAGGATACATTTGCACACACGGGGGGAGGAGGATACATTTGCACACATGGGGGAGGAGGAGGAGGATACATTTGCACACACGGGGGGAGGAGGATACATTTGCACACACGGGGAGGAGGATACATTTGCACACATGGGGGAGGAGGAGAATACATTTGCGCACACGGGGAGGAGGATGATACATTTGCGCACACGGAGCGGGGGAGGATACATTGCGGCACACAGACGGTTTGGTTGGATTTGTATCTCTGGTATTTGGTAACATTGTTGCCGGGTATTTCCTGCGGCGGAGATGGATACTTTGTTGGTGTGTTCTGCGGTAGAACGGAACCCAGCTCATCTGATACAGGAAAATCAACCAATCACAGTGACTAAAATAAACGGGATTGGTGGTAATCCGTAATGGGCCTCAAAATTGCTGAAGCAGATGATATGCCTAGCCACACAGTACTGTGTATATTGACACGACTTGTGGGCTAAAAAGAGGCATTGAGTAGCCGTTGGGTGGGGATATAAAATTGAAAAAACAAAAAATTGTGGGGGTGGTCCAGGAGGGAGCCCCCCCACAGAAAACCAACTAAGGATACTCAAGCAATAAAGTGGTGAAAAAAAGTAAATTTTATTGAGGCACGTGTGCCTATGAAAGTAAAAATAAGACACAATGCAGGGCAATGGAGAAACACACTGCAATGACACTGTTTAAAACCATGAAATAAAAGGTGGCACTACACACATAAGAAAATAGGACTGGAGCATGTCAAATAGCATGAGAATAAACCAATAGATTAGCTGAAATAGTTGATACACCCAAGGGGTGGTATAGGTCTAAGACCAGCTAATAGGTAAGTCACTCAAAATGACCTGACATACCACGCGGCATATGTCGAACAATGCTGTCGGCACAATTGCCGGGTGGTATGTGGTAACCTCTATGGATGCATCCAATAACACAACCTGAAAACGTACTCCAGTGAAAAGTTGACCCGCTGTCACCTCAATAACTCACAGTATTCCTGTGTGGGTATATGCATGAAACAGGAAAGACTGTGGATCAAACAGTCCTCTCAAAGGAGAGATGTAAGGGGGCTGTGGGCTCCAAATGAAAAGGGACAGAGGATTGATCACAGGGAGTTGGCAAATGGATGTGATGGTCAGCTGCTTGAGTCCCGTGAAGCCTCGGATCCGCTGTTACATGTGCCGATAAGGGGAGGATATCCTCATATGGTAAGTTTAAGTGCAGGAAGCAGAGGAAATGTTCCACAAGTATTTGAATAAGTACAGCTTTACCTGCAGATGTTTGGGTGGATATGCGGTCCGACTGGGCTCTAAATGGGATCCATGGAGGGATGAAGCTCCGTCCCAGTCCCGTTGTGCTGTGCAGTCCGGTCCACTGGCTTCTTCCGTGCGGCGTTCAACCCGGGTCTCGGCTACCACGGCATGAGGGATTCAGTAGCTTCCTGGTGTGAGTGGGGAACGTCACTTCCGGTTAGTACGATCCGCCGGGTGCCTGGTAAGGGGAACAGCCGCTGACAGTGACCATAGGGATGGCAAGCAATGTGGATGATGTTGCACAGGGGGACACAATGTGCGGGGTGCCACAACACCAACGCTGACGCGTTTCACCGACAGTCGGTTTCTTCAGAGCTAGTGGTGTTGTCCAGGGTGCCCGCCTTTATGTTGGACATAATTGGCGGCAGTAAATTAACCATGTCGTCACCATTGCGGCGCCTAACCCATTCATGGGACACCTGTAAAGAGTAACCCCTCAATGAATTAAAAGCATCCGCATCTTTGACTAAGGTGAATGTACTAATCATAAAGGGTGGCACCAGGAAATGTCCCCGTTCAAATTAATGAACAGACAGGATAAAAATACTGCATAATACATGTGTAATTATACTATAGACACAAAATGGAAAAATTTATATAAAAATTAATAGTCTGTGTGATTGCCACCACCGTGGGAACTCAAACAAAAAAGGGGGGAGAGAAGATTATCCATGATAATCATGTAGAATCTAACTAGTACCTATGTTAGATAGGCTAGAAAAAATCACAGTATTGATGACCTATGATTGAGGAGATCTGTGGACTGAGCTTATCCTGAACAATCCAGGAATATAAGTTACACAGCAAATATGGGTACTGTATGTCTACTTACGGAAAAGAGGAAATATCGAGAATTTGGCTGAATAGACACAGAACCGTACCCCTCCTGTCAGGGCAACCGGGGGGTGTGTCCAGGGGGGCCCGAATTATGCATTGAGAAAAGGCTGGAGGTTGAATTCAACATTTAAGCCGTGGGGTACCCGGGACCCCATCATATATATCCACATCTTTTCTTTTTGAAGGAGGACATTATCAAAGTCCCCCCTTCTGGCTGGCAATTTTAATGCATAGATCCCCCTAACTTTGAGGCCCTCCGGGTCAGCCCCGTGATGCTCTAAAAAATGGAGGGGCACGGTTCTGTTATCTACCTTTTTCCTGATGTCAGAGATATGTTCCAAAATCCGCACTTTGAGCTGTCGTTTCGTCTTGCCGATGTACGACTTTTTACAGGGGCAGATAAGTTCGTAGATAACGCACTCTGTTTGGCAGTTTATGAAACTGTTAATGGTAAACTCCCTCTGTCCATCACAGCTTGAAAAAGTTTTACATTTAAGGACCGATTTGCAGATCGTGCATCTTCCGCATGGGAACATACCTTTTAGTCTAGGCAGTGAGGTAAGCCAAGTGTCTTCCCCTCGTGAGCGCGTGAACTCCGAGTGGCAGAGATTGTCCCTAAGGCTCGGTGCCCGTTTAGCTGTAAGTAGGGGACGTGGTCCGACAATGCGTTCAATTGGGGGAGAAATTGTAAGGACCTGCCAATGTTTGTTCAACACTGTCCTGACCTGCTCCCATTGCGTGCCGAAAGGTGTGATAATGCGGGGATGGGTAGTCTCTTTGAAAGTTTTTTTAGGAATTGAATTGTCACCTTTGCCAAGGAGGGTTGTCCTGGGTCTCAAGGCCACTTTTTTGCGGGCTCGTTTGATAGTCTGGTGTGTATAGCCCCTTTCATGAAATCTCTTATGGAGCTGCCTAGCTTCGATTTGGTAGTCCTCTGCGTCAGAGCAATTCCTTTTGTGACGGAGAAATTGACCCACTGGAATGCTCTGGACCAGGGGTCTGGGGTGGTGGCTGCTTGCCGCTAGGAGTGTGTTAGCTGCTGTCTCCTTATGGTATGTGGTTGTTTTCAACCTACCACTCTCATTGGAAATGAGCAGGTCTAAGAAAGGAAGGTGATTGAAAGAGGCATTAAATGTCAGTTTGATGTTGCGATTGTTGTCGTTGAGCTCGTGCATGAATTCCTCCAGTTCGTATTGGGTACCGCCCCAGAGGAGCAGGACATCGTCGATGTACCTCAGCCACATGCGTGAGTGGCTGAGGTACATCGGGGATGGATAAACCACCTGCTCCTCCCAGAGTCCCAAGTGGAGGCACGCGTAGGCCGGGGCCCACGGTGCCCCCATCGATGTGCCTCTAATTTGTTGATAGTAGTTATGTAAAAATTGAAAATAATTATGTTGGAGTAAGAATTCAAGGAGCTAAACAACAAATTCATTATGCGCCCCCAGGTGTGGATGATGCCGATCAAGGAAATGGGTGACTGCCTGTAGGCCCCACTCATGTGGGATGGAAGTATATAAACTTTCCACATCAATCCCAACTAGGGTGATGTTATACATATTGGAGGTTTGTGATAATTTTAAGAGGACATCTCTGGTGTCCTGTACAAAGGAAGGCAGGCTAGTCACCATCTCCTTGATCAGCACATCAATAAATTGGCCCACCCTTTCGAGTGGTCCCCCTATCGCTGAGACAATGGGTCTACCTGGGGGGTTGTTCAGGGATTTGTGCAGTTTAGGGATGATGTAAAAAGTTGGAGTGTTATAACTCTTTACAGTCAGATGGTCTGCCTCTCTCTTGGAAATCAGGTCTGCCTCCTTGGCAAGGAGGATCTTCTGGTTAAGGGCAGCGACAAGGGAGGGAAAGGGATTCCCCTGGAGCTTTAAATATGTGTTGGTGTCACTAAGTTGCCTAAACACCTCACGGGTGTACATTTCTTCGCTCATGAGGACCACATTGCCTCCCTTGTCACTGCCCTTAATAACCACACCGGTGGCTTCTTTCAATTCCTTAAGGGCTATCCTCTCCGCCTTAGAAAGGTTATCCTGCCCCTCCCTAGTCCATTTTATTTTGGTAAGATCTTGCTGGACTAAATCCAAGAATATTTTTATATTTTTGTGTTTGGAAAGGGAGGGCATCTTTTTGGACCTGATCTGGAGGTTAGCATCCCTACGTATGGGCTCATCGGATAAGTCATCTGTCTCCATTTCGTTGCCCTCCAAAAGAAGGGAAGCCAAGATTTCCAATACCTCGGCGTCTTCCTCTGATGGAGGGGCACTTTGGTCCGGAGAGCCATCTTCCCTGTTATGCCATATCCTAAACAGTACCTTTCTAAGGAACAAGCAAATGTCTTTATAGACATCAAACTCTGTCATGGAGGAGGTGGGTGCAAAAGAGAGTCCCTTACTGAGTAATTTAATATGTCTCTCCTGTAGATTAAATGTGGAGAGATTCACCACTCTGAGGTCACTAGACGTGGTCTCTAGCGGTATTTCCTCAGGGTGTTGGATCTGGTTTCCCTTTGGGGGCCTGGGTTGTTTTGAGTGTCCCCGCCTTTGTTCTTGGGGTTTCCCCTGCCCCTCTGCGACCCCCCCACGGGTTCCGTATGTTGGGGGTGTATTTCCCCTGCAGTTGGGTCTGATCCCGGGACTAAAAAAGTGAGGGGTTACTCTTTACAGGTGTCCCATGAATGGGTTAAGCGCCGCAATGGTGACGACATGGCTAATTTACTGCCGCCAATTATGTCCAACATAAAGGCGGGCACCCTGGACAACACCACTAGCTCTGAAGAAACCGACTGTCGGTGAAACGCGTCAGCGTTGGTGTTGTGGCACCCCGCACATTGTGTCCCCCTGTGCAACATCATCCACATTGCTTGCCATCCCTATGGTCACTGTCAGCGGCTGTTCCCCTTACCAGGCACCCGGCGGATCGTACTAACCGGAAGTGACGTTCCCCACTCACACCAGGAAGCTACTGAATCCCTCATGCCGTGGTAGCCGAGACCCGGGTTGAACGCCGCACGGAAGAAGCCAGTGGACCGGACTGCACAGCACAACGGGACTGGGACGGAGCTTCATCCCTCCATGGATCCCATTTAGAGCCCAGTCGGACCGCATATCCACCCAAACATCTGCAGGTAAAGCTGTACTTATTCAAATACTTGTGGAACATTTCCTCTGCTTCCTGCACTTAAACTTACCATATGAGGATATCCTCCCCTTATCGGCACATGTAACAGCGGATCCGAGGCTTCACGGGACTCAAGCAGCTGACCATCACATCCATTTGCCAACTCCCTGTGATCAATCCTCTGTCCCTTTTCATTTGGAGCCCACAGCCCCCTTACATCTCTCCTTTGAGAGGACTGTTTGATCCACAGTCTTTCCTGTTTCATGCATATACCCACACAGGAATACTGTGAGT
This sequence comes from Pelophylax lessonae, assembly GCF_965119305.1. NCBI lineage: Eukaryota > Metazoa > Chordata > Amphibia > Anura > Ranidae > Pelophylax > Pelophylax lessonae. The sequence continues at coordinate 233,263,347 of NC_138778.1, forward strand.
TATTGAGGTGACAGCGGGTCAACTTTTCACTGGAGTACGTTTTCAGGTTGTGTTATTGGATGCATCCATAGAGGTTACCACATACCACCCGGCAATTGTGCCGACAGCATTGTTCGACATATGCCGCGTGGTATGTCAGGTCATTTTGAGTGACTTACCTATTAGCTGGTCTTAGACCTATACCACCCCTTGGGTGTATCAACTATTTCAGCTAATCTATTGGTTTATTCTCATGCTATTTGACATGCTCCAGTCCTATTTTCTTATGTGTGTAGTGCCACCTTTTATTTCATGGTTTTAAACAGTGTCATTGCAGTGTGTTTCTCCATTGCCCTGCATTGTGTCTTATTTTTACTTTCATAGGCACACGTGCCTCAATAAAATTTACTTTTTTTCACCACTTTATTGCTTGAGTATCCTTAGTTGGTTTTCTGTGGGGGGGCTCCCTCCTGGACCACCCCCACAATTTTTTGTTTTTTCAATCACAGTGACTGCCATGTATTTGTAGCCCCGCCCCCGGTGCAGGCTGTTGAGGTATCCATTGTTTCCAATGCTGGAGGTTTTCTTGCACCGGATCTGTAACGAACGGACTGACACCGAGCCAGAGCTCACTGATGGATACTTCAAGAGCCTGCTCCAGACTAATTACTGTTCACAGAACTCCGCTGACTTCCAATCTCCCCGGAGAGGCGGCATTGATGGAAAATTCACATGGCGGCGTCTTTGCGAATCGCGGCAGTGAGACGGTGACAGAGCTGCACCGCTATGGAAATCCCTCGCTATCCGAGGAAAGTAGGTTATAGAGGAGTGCGGCGGAGCGCGTCGCTGGGTACTTATTAGTGAATGCGGCGCCCCCGGGAGATGAAGCCGTGTAAGCGAAGACGCAAGTTTGTTAATTACATAAAAAGCGCTCCCCCTCCTCCGCTGTAATTAATCCTCCTCTTTATAATGGAGTACGCGGGAAGACGTGATTTATTCCTGTCCTCTGGGTGCATGGAACGGTCACCGCGCTGAATATTGCGAGTATTCATCACCCTGCACCGGGCACTCTGACCGCCAGGACCATCGCCCGCCCCTCCCAGGGTCACCGCGCAGCTACCGAGCCGACAAACGCCATAAACCCCCCCATGGCAGCGGTGACCACATATCCGCGTATTCACCATAATATCACCGACCTCAGAAACCACCATCTTCCCATCAGTGTCGGCTCATCCATGCCCGGGGCAAAGATGCCAAAGTGCCCCCCCCCTCATCCCTACAATAAACCAGCGCGCCCCTCCTGCCCACCCCTTGTCCCGGATCTGCTTCCTGATGGAAGATCTGCCTGCGATCTGCTCGGGGGGGGGGGGGGGAGGGCGAGCGACACACGCCAATCAGCATCAAAGATGGTGGGGACCCCCCCCCAGACTTTTCTGCTATCAGGGGCTGCAATACTAAGCATGACCCCCCATCCCCCCCGACTTTTCTGCCGTCGGGGACTACAATACAAAGCGTGACCCCCCCCCCCCCCCGAATTTTCTGCCATCAGGGACTGCAATAGAGAGCGTAACCCCCCCCCCCGACTTTTCTGCGATCAGGGGCTACAATACAAAGCGTGACCCCTCCATACTTTTCTGTTATCAGGGACTGCAATACAAAGCGTTGACCCCCCCCCCCCCCCCAAATTTCTTGCCATTGCAATTGAGAGTGTGACCCCCCCCCCGACTTTTCTACTATCAGGGACTGCAATACAAAGCGTGACCCCCCCCAGATTTTTCTACTATAAGGGACTACAATACAGAGCGTGACCCCCCCGTCACACACACCAATCAGCACCAAATATGGTGGGGACCCCCCCCCAGACTTTTCTGCTATCAGGGGCTGCAATACTAAGCATGACCCCCCATCCCCCCCCCCCGACTTTTCTCCCGTCGGGGACTACAATACAAAGCGTGACCCCCCCCGAATTTTCTGCCATCAGGGACTGCAATACAAAGCGTGACCCCCCCCCCAGATTTTTCTACTATAAGGGACTACAATACAGAGCGTGACCCCCCCGTCACACACACCAATCAGCACCAAATATGGTGGGGACCCCCCCCCAGACTTTTCTGCTATCAGGGGCTGCAATACTAAGCGTGACCCCCCATCCCCCCCCCCGACTTTTCTCCCGTCGGGGACTACAATACAAAGCTTGACCCCCCCCCCCAAATTTTCTGCCATCAGGGATTGCAATACAAAGCGTGACCCCCCCCGACTTTTCTGCCATCAGGGACTGCAATACAAAGCGTGACCCCCCCCCCCAACTTTTCTGCCATCAGGGACTGCAATACAAAGCGTGACCCCCCCCCCCCCGACTTTTCTGCAATCAAAAACTGCAATACAGAGCGTGACCCCCCACCCCCTCCGACTTTTCTGCCATTGGGGACTGCAATACAAAGCGTGACCCCCCCCCCCCCGACTTTTCTGCCATCAGGGACTGCAATACAAAGCGTGACCCCCCCCCCCCGACTTTTCTGCAATCAAAAACTGCAATACAGAGCGTGACCCCCCACCCCCTCCGACTTTTCTGCCATTGGGGACTGCAATACAAAGCGTGACTAGACCCCCCCCCCCAACTTTTCTGCCATCAGGGACTGCAATACAAAGCGTGACCCCCCCCCCCCGACTTTTCTGCAATCAAAAACTGCAATACAGAGCGTGACCCCCCACCCCCTCCGACTTTTCTGCCATTGGGGACTGCAATACAAAGCGTGACCCCCCCCCCCCAACTTTTCTGCCATCAGGGACTGCAATACAAAGCGTGACCAGCCCCCCCCCCCCTGACTTTTCTGCCATCAGGGACTACAATACAAAGCGTGACCCCCCCCCCCCCCCCCGACTTTTCTGCCATCAGGGACTGCAATACAAAGCGTGACCCCCCCCCCCCAACTTTTCTGCCATCAGGGACTGCAATACAAAATCGTGACCCCCCCCCCGCCTTTTCTGCCATCAAGGACTGCAATACAAAGTGTGACCCCCCCCCCGACTTTTCTGCCATTGGGGACTGCAATACAAAGCGTGACCCCCCCACCGACTTTTCTTCCATCAGGGACTACAATACAAAGCGTGACCCCCCAACCCCCCCGACTTTTCTGCCATCAGGGACTGCAATACAAAGCGTGACCCCCCCCCCCCCACTTTTCTGCAGTCAAGGACTGCAATACAAAGCGTGACTCCACCCCCCCCCCCGACTTTTCTGCCATCAGGGACTGCAATACAAACTGTGACACCCCCCCCCCGACTTTTCTGCTATCAGGGACTGGAATACAAAGCGTGTCCAGCCCCCCCCCCCTCTGACTTTTCTGCCATCAGGGGCTACAATACAAAGCGTGACCCCCCCCAACCTTTCTGCCATCAAAGACTGCAATAGAGAGCGTGACCCCCCCCCTGACTTTTCTGCAATCAAGGACTGCAATAGAAAGCGTGCCCCCCCCCCCCCGACTTATCTGCCTTTAGGGACTGCAATACAAGGCGTGACTCCACCCCCCCCCCCAACTTTTCTGCCATCAGGGACTGCAATACAAAGCATGACCCCCCCCCCCGACTTTTCTGCCATCAGGGACTGCAATACAAAGCGTGACCCCCCGCCCCCCTCCGTGACCCCCCAACTTTTCTGCCAAAGACTGCAATAGAGAGTGTGACACCCCCAACTTTTCTGCGATCAGTGGCTACAATACAAAGAGTGACCCCCCCGACTTTTCTGTTATGAGGGTCTACAATACAAAGCATGAACCCCCCCCCCAACCTTTCAGCCATCAAAGACTGCAATAGAGAGCGTGACACCCCCGACTTTTCTGCGATCAGGGGCTACAATACAAAGCGTGACAACCCCCCTGATTTTTCTGTTATAAGGGACTACAATACAAAGCGTTGACCCCCCCCCCCCAAATTTCTTGCCATTGCAATTGAGAGCGTGACCCCCCCCCTGACTTTTCTGCGATCAGGGGCTACAATACCAAGCGTGACCCCACCGACTTTTCTATCAGGGACTGCAATACAAAGCGTGACCCCCCCCCCCCAGATTTTTCTACTATAAGGGACTACAATACAGAGCGTGACCCCCCCCCCCGACTTTTCCGTTATCAGGGACTGCAATACAAAGCGTGACCCCCCCCCCCAAATTTCTTGCCATTGCAATTGAGAGCGTGACCCCCCCCTGACTTTTCTGCGATCAGGGGCTACAATACAAAGCGTGACCCCACCGACTTTTCTATCAGGGACTACAATACAAAGCGTAACCCCCCCCCCCGACTTTTCTATTATCAGGGACTGCAATACAAAGCGTGACCCCCCCCCCCAGATTATTCTACTATAAGGGACTACAATACAGAGCGTGACCCCCCCCCCCGACTTTTCCGTTATCAGGGACTGCAATACAAAGCGTGACCCCCCCCCCCAACTTTTCTGCGATCAGGGGCTACAATACAAAGAGTGACCCCCCCCCCCCGACTTTTCTGCTATCAGGGACTACAATACAAAGCATGACCCCCCCTTGAATTTTCTATCAGGGACTGTAATACAAAGCGTGACCCCCCCCCTGACTTTTCTGCTATCGGAGACTACAAACCGTGCCCCCCCCCCCCGGCGCCTCTTCTGCTATCAGGGACGTCAAACCGTAATCCCTCCCCCAGACTTTTCCACTATTAGGGTATACAATACAAAGCGTAACCCCCCCCCCTCCCCCTGGACTTTTGCATTATCAGGGACTCAAATACAAAGCGTGACCCCCCCCCCCCCCCGACTTTTCTGCTATCAGGGACTACAATACTAAGCGTGAACCCCCTCCGACCAAACTTCTACCCCTCCTGAAGATGAACACCAGAAATCAGGCTTGCAGAGAAGTTGTGGATGGCCATGCTTATTCCGCATGCGCGGCTCCGGTGTGTTAGTGAGGCTTTGCTATAAATCGCACACAGCCATTGTCAATGAGCCCCCGGCTCCAGCGCAAGCTGCGTTCTTTCATTTGCTGCCAGCAGGTGGCGCATGCCAGGAATTAACCCCTCCGCGGCGGGTGCAAGGGAGGGGGTGGAGTCACACAACAATCGTTCCGTGGAAGAAATGTGTTACAGTAAAGCATGCAATCCAGCTTACTTCCTGCCGATTGGACGCACCTTATCTCGGGTCGACCTTTTGCCCTGCAACCATAGGGAGACCATTTTGGTTTCTGATGGCGGTTTAGGTAAGCGCTACACCTGATCAATGCCGGAGCGACACATCAAGTCTTACCTGTGTGTGTGGAGACCCCCGCGGCGTGAAAGACCTCCATTTCCTATAGGGCCCGTTCACACTTAGGGGCCCCATTCACACCTGCGATTCCCAAAACGCAACGGCGTTCAAGATGAAGAATCCCATTAATCTTAATGGGCCTGTTCACACCAGAGCGCTGAGTTCGCTCACAGAAATGCATGAGCGTCTTCAGGGCAGAATCGCATGTTTTTGGCCTCATGGACTGAAAACTGCCTAAACATTTACACCAGATGCAGCGGGATGCATTTTTTACTGCACCCCCAACTACATAGATGGTCCAAAATCCAGGTTATGGCCATAATTTGCACTATTGCAGTACAGCAAGCTGCATTTTTCTGCATTGCAAATGTGTGAAAATGCACCGAAACGCAACGCACATAAAAGCCCAAAGAAGAAAAAAGTCAGAAGTGACCTCAAAGGAAATGCAAACGTGCGTCACTGCGCATGGGCCCTCACCCCCCGTTGCTCTGGGAGGACGTCACATGGATGTCCTCTCAGGATCAAGCCTAGATCCAGCGCGATCTGTCACCCGCTGCTTTCACTGGACACCGCTGGTGACAGACCAGTGTAGCGGCCCGCTGCCAGTACCATGTGATCGCTGTGGCCAATCACACAATTGTACACAATGAAAGACTTTGATTTATGCCATACAATGTGTACTATTGTGATGAGCTTTGTGATTGGTCACAGTAAACACATGGTACAGACAGGGCCAATCACAGCCCATCTGTATCCTGTGATTAGCTGTGGCCAATCACACGACAATTGTACACAATGAAAGACTTTTATTTATGCCATACATTGTGTACTATTGTGATGAGCTCTGTGATTGGTCACAGTAAACACATGGTACAGACAGGGCCAATCACAGCCCATCTGTATCCTGTGATTAGCTGTGGCCAATCACACAACAATTGTACACAATGAAAGACTTTGATTTATGCCATACAATGTGTACTATTGTGATTAGCTCTATGATTGGTCACAGTGAACACATGGTACAGACAGGGTCAATCACAGCCCATCTGTATCCTGTGATTAGCTGTGGCCAATCACAGCTAACCACAATAGTAAACACTGAATGAGTAGTTTTCATTCAGAAAAAAATGGTTGCTTATAACTGTAAAATTCATGGTTATAAGCAATCATAGTGTGTTAGAAAAATAAATACTGATCACCGCTCCAGAGTAGTACAGCGCTACTATGGTAACATTGTATTTCTCTGGTCACTGCATATAAAAAAAATAAAATGTAACAAAAAAATAAACATAAAACAAAAAACAAAACAAAAACAAATTTTATATATATATATATATATATATATATATATATATATATATATATATATATACACACACACACACATACAGTATCTCAAAAAAAAGTAAGTACACCCCTCACATTCTATATTTTCATGTGACAACACTGAAGAAATTACACTTTGCTACAATGTAAAGTAGTGAGTGTACAGCTTGTATAACAGTGTAAATTTACTGTCCCCTCAAAATAACTCAACACACAGCCATCAGCACTTCAAAAGATTTATCAGCAAGCTGGAAAATGTGTGACATCACTAAGATCTGTGAATGACAAAACGTCTGCAGGCAGTGACATCATCAGCAATAGAAATGTACCGGATGAGATCAGTCATTGTGTCCATTCTCCTGTCTATACGTCTGATTTCCACACACAACAAACCTCCCACTACTTGTAGAAACTTCTCTAGGCTCCATTCACACCGGAGCGTATCGTTTTTAGGCGCTTTTTCTGGGTTTTTTGAAGGTGTGTTTGGAGGCGGGCATTGACATCAGACCAAAAACGCCTGAAATCTGCCGAAAAAGAAGCTCATGTACTTTTTTTGAGCTTCAGGCGACTAAACGCTCTGTGTGACTAGACCCAGCATGCCGTCTGTGTGTGTTATCCTTCACATCGGCTGCTGTTTAGCATGGATCCTGACTGCACTGCCTAATGTACATAAAGAGAGTCTGCAATGTGTAATACATTCATGAAATATTGGAAGACCCCAGTGATAGAAATCTAAAAGTCACATAAATTCTACGACAGCTCAGAATGTGACTGGATGGACACACTGTAGTTGTAATGTATCAGAAGGAAATTAAGGAAGAGAGTGAGGACGGGGGGGAGGGAAGAGTCTGGCCGGAGGATACGGATTTATTACTCCTGTCATTTGTAAAGACAAATTGACATGAAGGACCTGTTAATGGACCATAATCTAGATACTGGCTGTACAAGGGACTTATATTCTATGCACAACACATTGATTGGACTGTGCTGCCACCTTGTGGACAAACACTATAGTGGTACATTTAGTGGATTACTGAGTAAAAGCGGAGCGGCTGAAAGCGAACAAACACAACAAGGACAAACTCATCCGACCATCCATCCATCAGACATAATGCCCAATAATTCAGTGTTTGGTGGATGAGTGTTCACCCCCATCAGTCTCTACTATCTCTTGAGAATTCAAAATTATAGTACATTAAAGAGTAAGATCACAGACATTACACACACTGAGAAATATACATCCTAGAAATAAGATTACATATCTAGATTAATCGAAGGATGAAATATTATATCCCATATAGATTGACTTCAATAAATCCAATTTTTTTTTCCAGAACACCTAATATAGGGATTCCTAATCTTAGAGCACCATCTAGTGGACAGGAGAACTCACTGATTCCATAAACATGCAATTAATTGGTAATATTACTCCCCAATCAGGTGTGAGTAAGTATTTTCAAATACAAACTCTAGGCTAATCCTTAGAGAAGAGAATTGTAGGAATATAAAGGGAAGTTTAGAGATTGAACATGAACATTAGCCCACCAGAGATCATAGATCTGCTAAACTTCATCCCTCCATCGATCTCATTCTCATGACCTTCAGATTATCGCACAGTCTATACAGGTGATCCCATAAGCAGCTTTTCCCGGGTGTGGCTCCAAATTCAGCACAACTAACCTTATCGATAAAGTATCATTTGATGATTACTTTGATAAACTTCCTTTTACTTCTAAATGTAACCAACCGTGTGTTATTATTGCTGTGATTGTGATGGTGTTGGGTTTTTTTCTGACATTCCATTCCCGGTATCATAACTCCCTAGGGATTAAGTAATTGAATATCAAATGGATTAACACAGCCTGTAAAATGGACTTGACCCCTACATTCTGCTGCAGAATAATACAAGGGGACGGTCTGATAGTGCGGACCTGGCTGTCTGATAGTGCGGACCCGGCTGTCTGATAGTGCGGACCCGGCTGTCTGATAGTGCGGACCCGGCTGCCTGATAGTGCGGACCTGGCTGTCTGATAGTGCGGACCTGGCTGTCTGATAGTGCGGACCTGGCTGTCTGATAGTGCGGACCTGGCTGTCTGATAGTGCGGGCCTGGCTGTCTGATAGTGCGGGCCTGGCTGTCTGATAGTGCGGGCCTGGCTGTCTGATAGTGCGGGCCTGGCTGTCTGATAGTGCGGGCCTGGCTGTCTGATAGTGCGGGCCTGGCTGTCTGATAGTGCGGGCCTGGCTGTCTGATAGTGCGGGCCTGGCTGTCTGATAGTGCGGGCCTGGCTGTCTGATAGTGCGGGCCTGGCTGTCTGATAGTGCGGGCCTGGCTGTCTGATAGTGCGGGCCTGGCTGTCTGATAGTGCGGGCCTGGCTGTCTGATAGTGCGGGCCTGGTTGTCTGATAGTGCGGACCTGGTTGTCTGTCTGATAGTGCGGACCTGGTTGTCTGTCTGATAGTGCGGACCTGGTTGTCTGTCTGATAGTGCGGGCCTGGTTGTCTGATAGTGCGGACCTGGTTGTCTGCTAGTGCGGACCTGGTTGTCTGTCTGATAGTGCGGACCTGGTTGTCTGTCTGATAGTGCGGACCTGGTTGTCTGTCTGATAGTGCGGGCCTGGTTGTCTGATAGTGCGGACCTGGTTGTCTGATAGTGCGGACCTGGTTGTCTGTCTGATAGTGTGGACCTGGTTGTCTGATAGTGCGGACCTGGATGTCTGTCTGATAGTGCGGACCTGGGACCTGGTTGTCTGATAGTTTAGTCGAATTGTTGGTACATTGTACACTGGTTACGATATCTGTGGCTATATCTTTAGCCATATTCATTATTGTTTTTGTTTCAAGATAATTATTCACCTGTGTTTATATCATACAATTAATTATACTGATATACGTGATGGTTAGTGACTTAATTAATAAATTATATTTATTTTTCTGTAGTCCAAATTTTCATACAATTTTATTGTGCTTAAAAAATATCTACATAGAGTAACAAATTCAGAAAATAATTGGGTTGTTTTAGTTCTATCGATTCATTTTCTTTTACGCCAAGACTGGATGCACTTTTGTATATCTATTGATAAAATAATCAATATCACTGACTTGTTTAATCATTTAAACTTTCTGACAATGTGCACCACAGGACAACAAAACCCAAATCGCTCTTCAGTGATATCGTCAACCAGAAGATGTATCCGAGAATTGTCCTCAGTTCTGCGTGGCGGATACGGAGATGATTAGGAGAGGACGGCTCTACCCTGAGGCCGCATCTAGAAGACTTTATTATTACTTAACATTTCTAAATTCCAAAATCTACTTTTACAGCAGCTAGGTACAGGGATCTTCAAACTACGGCACTCCAGTTGTTCAGGAACTACAATTCCCATCATGCCTAGTCATGTCTGTGAATGTGAGTTTTACAATGCCTCATAGGATGTGTAGTTCTGCAACAGTTGGAGGGCCGTAGTTTGAGGATCCCTGAGCTAGGAGAACATGACATGGCTACTCCTAAACCTGGTGTCTGGATACAACATCCATAGAGCCCCCCCAGAAAACCCATCCCCCTCCATACGGCATCTCTCCCATACGGTCTGGTTAGTTATACACACACACGGCTGGTAAAGGAAGGGGTTAATGGAGATAAAGTTGCGTTAAGACATCAGATTCATTGTCTCTACACCTCATACAAGGGACATGCCCAATCACATCCAGCAAGCCAGGACATGCAGAGTGTAGATGTCATTCCGGGATGTCGCTCTCCCCACCTGGATGCAATCAGACGTCCCTGAGAGAGCAAACGCTGCACGGCATGCCATAGGGGAGATCATATATACTCCGCACAGCACATCCACACACATGAAACACGGGGAGAGTATATATGTCAGTTGTATGGATCAGCTCCATACATGTCTGGAGAGCAGAAGCCGGTGTGCTTTTCACTGAAAATCAAACTATTTTGTCTGCGGGTCATTCCTAAAAAGACAAAATAGACGGAACACACAAGAGCGGAGCGTGTGACAGCTTATGAGGAAAATGGGGAAATAAAACGGGCGAAATTTATAACAGTAATATTAGGGAGAAGACATAATGCCAATAGGTGGGCATACAAAGAAAGGTAATTTGGGTTGGGTTAGGTGGGGGGGGGGGGGGGGGTCGGCCTCAGCAAATAGACCTTGACAATAAAATACTGAATGTATATATTTATTTCTATTTATAGCACAATGGATTCATCTTAGTATCAGAAACTAGATAAGAAAATGATACACAAAAATATAAATTTCGCCCTTTTTTTTTTAAACACGTCACCGTATTCTGAAGGCAGAACAGTTCGGGGTTATTCTACAACACCAATTCCAAAAAAAGTTGGGGTACCATTTAAAATCTACATAAAAACAGAATGCAAATCTCAAAAATCTGGATTTTGTTCACAAGAGAAAATAGAAAACATATCAGATGCTTAAACTGAGAAAATCAGCTGAAGAAAAAAAAAGATCAGGTGATTGTGAAATTGATGGCAGCAACACGACTCAAAAAAGTTGGGACGGGGCAAGAAAAAGCTGGCAAAGTGGTACTAAGAAGGAAGAGCTGGAAGACAATTTTGAAATTAGGCTAATTTGGTGTCAAGTTACATGATTGGGTCTAAAAAGAGCATCTTAGAGAGTCAGAGTGTCTCAGTAGTAAAGATGGGCAGAAGTCCACCAACCTGTAAAAAGCTGCGTCTAAAAATATTTCCAACAATTTCAGAATAACGTTCCTCAACATAAAATTGCAGAGACTGCAATTCTATCATCATCTCTACAGTACATAATATCATCAAACGATTCAGAGTATCTGGAGAAATTTCTGTGTGGAAGGGACAAGGCTGAAACACGATATTGGATGCCGGTGATCTTCGGGCCCTCAGACAGCGCTGCATTAAAACCAGGCATGACTGTGTGATGGATGTCACTGCATGGGATCAGGAATACTTTACTTCCACAAATCACTGTGAACACAGCTCGCCGTGCCATCCAAATACACAAGACATGGAAAGAAGAAGCAATATCGGAACATAATTCAGAAACACCGCCATCTTCTCTGGGCCAAAGCTCATTATAAATGGTCTGTTGCAAAGTGGAAAACTGTTCTCTGGGCCAAAGCTCATTTTAAATGGTCTGTTGCAAAGTGGAAAACTGTTCTCTGGGCCAAAGCTCATTTTAAATGGTCTGCTGCTAAGTGGAAAACTGTTTTGTGTTTAGACTAATCAAAATTTGACATTCTTTTTGGCAACCATGGGCACAGTGTCCTCCGAACTAAAGAGGAGAGGGGCCTTCTAGTTTATCAGCATTCCTCTCCTAAAACTCCAGCACCTCAGTTCCATGACCTTTACAGAGTGCTAGTAAAAGAAGAAGGGGAGGCTACACCATGCTAAATATCTTTACTTCTGAGACACTCTGACTCTCTAAGATGCTCCTTTTATAGCCAATCATGTTACTGACCCGTAGTCAATTAACCTAATTTGTTGAAAAATGTTCTTCCAGCCCTTCCTTGGTAGTACTTTGCCAGCTTTTTGTTGCCGTGTCCCAACTTTTTTTGTGTTGCTGCTGTCAATCTTACAATGAGCTGATTTTTCTCAGTTTAGACATTTGATATGTTTTCTATTTTCAATTGGGAATAAAATCCGGGTTTATGAGATCTGAAGATCATTGCATTCTGATTTTACACAGCGCCCCAACTTTTTTTGGCCCCGAGGTTGTAGTATGTGATTGTATTACCGCCCCCTAGGAGTATATTATTCCATGTTATCCAAGCAATGATAACAATGTAACATTAACAGCAATCTCTTCCCGCACAGGTCTGCCCTCAGAGTGTGACCACGGCTCGTCCTTTCATTACCCGCGAAGACCAAGATCGGATCTGGCGGAGGTGACGGTGCATTCCTGCTCCCGGCGTGATGAACCTTCACGGATAGAAGGAAAAGAAAAACACAGCACAAGAACACAGTGTGTGACGGAGATGAATAGGGGGGAGGGGTGAAGAAAAGGCCAATCAGAAAGGGGCTACCTTCAGGATGTAATTATTTTTTTTATGACAGCCCTGTAAGAAAGGAAAACTGGCAGGTTAGTCGGGGAGAGACAACGCACATCAACACACACCACAGTGACCCCGCTACTGCCGACAGGCCAGGACTCTCCGGATATCCTTGTATGGAGCCGAGCCCATTAACCCCTGAGCTCCGACACCTACCCAGCCTTGACATCTTCCCTATCAGCCTATCCGATCACTTTGTCTTTATCTAGGATAACAATGTAATGTTTACAGTGTCGCATTTGGGACACACAAAGCTTTCTTTTTGCGGGAATGGTCTAAAAAAAGAATTAAAAAAACAAAATATAACTCCAGCTTGAGCAATATTTAAAGGATATCAAAACCTGTGAACAAAAATGTCATATATTGCAGCTTACCAGTCCTTAGGTGTGGTAGCTGCAATGGTTTTATTTTTTAGGCTACAAATGTTTTCAGCAAGTACAGGGAAACGTCTGTTGATGCCACCAGAAATCCAGTGTCTGTGTCACTTCTTGTGTGCGGACCTAAAATCTCAATCTCATCGGTCTTCCCATAAATCCACCCCTCCCTGCCAATCCCTTCATTGGCCTCCAATCTGTGTCCTCCACCCCTCTTTGCCAATCCCTTCACTTGCTCTAAGTGTCCTCCACCCCTCTCTGCCAATCCCTTCATTGGCCTCCAATCTGTGTCCTCCACCCCTCTCTGCCAATGCCTCCACTGACCTCCAATCTGTGTCCTCCATCCCTTTTTGCCAATCCCTCCACTGGCTCCTGCTAAGTGTTCTCCACCTCTCTCTGACAATCCCCCCACTGCCCTTCCCTCAGTGTCCTCCGCCCCTCTCTGCCAATCCCTCCACTGGCCTGCAATCTGTGTCCTCCACCCCTCCCTGCCAATCCCTCCACTTGCCTCTGCTCAGTGTCCTCCACCCCTCTTTGCCAATCCCTCCACTGGCTCTTGCTAAGTGTTCTCCACCTCTCTGCCAATCCCTCGACTGTTCTCCATTCAGTGTCCTCAATCCCTCTCTGCCAATCCCTCCACTGGCCTCCATTCAATGTCCTCCACTGGCTTCTGCTCAGTGTCCTCCACCCCTCTCTGCCCATTCCTCCACTGGCCTCTGCACTCAGTGTTCTCAACCCCTCTCAGCCAATCCCTCCACTGGACTCTACTTACTGTCACCCCCCCCCCCCCCCCGCCAATCCTTTCACTGGTTTCTGCTTAGTGTCCTCCATCCATCTCTGCCAATCCCTGCACTGGCTTCTGTTCAGTGTCCTCCACCCCTCTCTGTCAATACTTTCACTGACCTCCACCCCGCTTCCAATCCTTTCAATAGCCTCCGCTCAGTGTCCCCCACCTCTCTCAGCCAACCGTTCCACTCTCAGCCAATCCCTCCACTGACTTCTGCTCAGTGTCCTTCATCCCTCTCTGCCAATCCCTTCACTGACTTCTGCTCAGTGTCCCCCATCCCTCTCTGCCAATCCCTCCGCTCAGTGTCCCCCATCCCTCTCTGCCAATCCCTCCACTGACTTCCGCTCAACAAATTAATAAAAATGAAAATACTCACAACATACAAAGCCATTTCAAACTCTCCTTCGAGATAAATCACCAACCTCATCTCAAAATATCACCCAAACCATCCTCTTCGCTCCTCCCAAGACCTCCTGCTCCCTCGTCACCTCCTCCCATACTCCCCCCCCCCCCCTCCAAGACTACTCCTGAGCCTCTCCCATCCTCTACAACTCTTCACCCCAATCTGTCCAACTATTTCCTACTCTGTTTACCTTTAGGAGATCCCTGAAAAGTCATCTCTTCTGGGAAGCCTACCCCACCTCCACCCAATAAACTAAACTACTTTCTTATCAACTCCTTCCCCCTCACACAGTTATTTTTTACCTTTTGTATCACTTGCCCACCCCTTTTAGATTGTCAGTTCTCATGACAAGAAGGACTCTTCTAACCTTCACATATTGAATTGTAGAGCTGTATTGTCCTCCTTTATATAGTAAAGCTCTGCTCACACTGCTGGCGCCATATACATCCCATACAATAATATAATCATTCTGACATCTGTGAGGATCCTTATGCAGGACATTCACTTATTCTGCTTTTTATCCGTCTTCAATATTCAAAAACAATAAAATGAACTCGAATGGTTCACAGCAATCAGCCGCCCACAATTCCGTGACTCAGAGCATTCACATGATTGGAAGGAGTCTAGGAAGGGATTTAGACCCCCGACAATGCACTGAAAAAACAGCTTCAATCTTTTTTCCATCATCACTTCTATAATTTGTTTGCTCAGGACCGAGAAACAGTTGCTGATTGGACTGTTTAATAATATTGCAATTGCCTCGGTCTTTATTGTTGCAATTTGTATGGACAGCATTAGAGTCAGGTGAGACGAGGAGAGCTATGGAGACATCTAGTGGACACTGCTGGGTAATGCAGAGCTGAGCTGGGTATATGAAGATGTGACAGTGATTGTGAGATTACACAGCGAAGGTGACAAACACCGTCTAATCGGGTCAGCAGAAGAAGAAGTACTTTAGCATGTTGTAGAGCAGCGGAGTATTATACCTTCTGAGAAGGGATATTTAATGACAGAAAGAATGGTATCTACGCTGTACACGGCCCACAATTCTCTCCAAAAAAAAGCATAGATGTGAATTTGTCCAATAGGAAATAATGGTAAATGGACTGGGGTGCGTTTCTGCAAAAAGCCCCAAAAAAACGCCCCCCCAAAAAAGTCCCCAAACCCCCCCCCCCCCAAAAAAAACGCACAGGTATGACCAAGACCGGAGGGACAGAAACCTGGCTGTATAGAAAGTGTGGCGCCCCCTGCCCTGGTTTCTGTGTAGTGATAGGTTCTGATCTCCGCAGGAAAAAGCCACTTCCATCCAATCCCTTCACCAAATAAATTCATTCGCCCAACCTCGTCCATCCAATCACAGCGCAGCTGTCATACACGAGAGCTCCAATAATACACATGACACCAACAAAGCTGTAACACCAGTAGAGGGCGCTCTGCACACGTGTGAGATACAACACCCTGAGATAAGGTGACTCAGCCCTGAGATAGAGGAAATCTGAAGAGGTGAATAAAACACGAATATAGACCTGTAGGGGGAGGGGAGACGTGCGGGGTGGAGTGCGGCGCGTGCAGCACACAGGCACCTACCTCAAACTTCTGCCGCAGTTCCAGGTTAGCGTCATCGGCCTCGGGGATTGGCACGTTGTAATACTCCCCCTCCTCCTGGTTCAGCAGTTTGTACCTGAGCAGGGTGACCGACATCAGTCAGTAAAATATTACCATGCCACAAAATTCAAACCCAACAAATCACATTTCATTATTTAACCCCGATTTTCTGACAATTTTTGCTTACAAATTTAAAATCAGTATTTTTTTTTTGCTAGAAAATTACTTCTAACCCCCAAAACATTATACAATTTTATATTAGAAGAGGCCCTAGGAATGAAATGGCGATCGTTGCAAATTTAGGTCGCAGCAGTTTATTAAAAGCAATTTAAAAAAACATAATAATAAATTGTAATGAATAAAAAAAAAAAAATTAATTACATAAAAAAAAAAAAAAATGATATATACCCCAAATTTTATATTTATAAATAAAATGTGAAAGGTGTTTTTATGCCGAGTAAATAGATACCCAACATGCCACGCTTTAAAACTGGGATGGCGACAAACTACGGTTCTTAAAAACTTCTATGGGCGACATTTTAAACGCCTTTACAGGTTACCCGTTTAGAGTTAGGCTAAAGGGGTTAATAGGATGGTGTGTTCTTTTATACTATAGTACTTAACCCTTTCCCCTCTTGCACCTATTCACCCCCTATGGAGTGACATCACTGCTATGGACCTGTTTATTCGGCAATTACTTTGTCATTAACCACTTGCCGACCACCCGCTGAAGTTTTACTGCGGCAGGCTGGCTCGGCTGCGCGAAACAACATAGTACTACATTGGTCGCACGCGTGGTGCTGGAGGGAGAGGGCGCGTCACCACCAGCGCGCTCCCGCCCTCACTAGGCAGCTGGAATACCAATGCATGGGGCCGGCGGCTGCGATTGCCACCAGGCCCCTGCGATCGCTCCCCGCTGAGAGAGAAGGACGGTCGGATGTTGTAAACACAGCTGACCGTTCTTCTCCCTGCAATGATCACAGAGCCCCTGTGATCCTTCTATATAGGAACACAGGTCTCTATGGTCATTTCACAAGCCCCCCCCCCCCACAGTTAGAAAACACTCCCCCAGGCTTACACTTAACCCTTTGATCACCCCTAGCTTACCCCCTTCCCTCCCAGTGTCATTAGTACAGTGACAGTGCATATTTTTTAGCACTGATTACTGTAGTAATGTATAAACAAACTATCAGGGCAAAACCTAGTATGTGATGTACATAAAGTGCAAGCAAAATTAAATCACTGTGCGTGAAAATAAATGTGCATAAAAATTGTACATAAACAAACAATAAATGTGCATGAGAAATGGCCGGCAGCATACACCAATCGTGTCCACACTTCACAATCAAAATCACATAGAATAAAAAAACGTGATGCGCCAGACGTGCACAAAATTATTCCTAAAGTGACTATATAATTAATAAAAAGTCCACATATACAATTCAATAATAAATCGTGCTCAAAATCAATTATAAATGTGTTAAAGTGTCCAAGTTGAAGCCTCGACCCCCGTGGGAGATAATGAAAACACCCGTGTGATGAATCCCTCCACCTGAAAGATTGGCCTCTCACCTCAATATGGGACCCAAACGGGCCAGCATTAGCCTATATGAGGATAATGGACTCCTGGGATGACTCTCCAGCCTTTCACCTCCGGAGGTCGCCGGGACATACAGTAGGAAACAAAGGCAAAAATCTAGTGCTCTCTGCTTATAAGTGTGTAAGCTTTATTGAATTTAACAAAGCAACTCACATTTGACGCGCACTCAGCCGTGCCAGCTGGTATGGCAATCAGTAGCTAGTTCCACCCGAGAGACGACCGGCGTCAGCCACGCAAGTTCCACCCCCCTATACGCGTTACGTCAGAGCGTACGGCTCCATTGACTTCCTCGGTAGGGGTGGGATTTGCGTGTTAAGCCTCACCTAATATCAGCATTCCTAGAGGTGGATTGGCCAGCGATGAGGACTCACTCAATTAATGGTTTATCTTCTTTAACCTTAAAGGTCAAGAGCTTATGAATTTTTTGCTTAAACGCAAACGGCAAAAATTGGTATTCGTAGAATCCAATATAACTGAGCTCAAAAAGAAGCTAGAACCATTAAAAGACTCTCCGGAGTTCAACCAATTAGCTAGTGAGCTCAGAAAGAAATGAGAAAAAACGGATAAGGAGACCCAAGAAAAGAAGAGGAAAAAGTTCATTAGGGACATACAGGAGTAATGAAGTAATTCTGCATTACCATCTTGTGACAGTACACCTGAGAGAGTTGATATGACACCCCCTGTGTGGAGCAGAGCACCACCTGCTCCTGCAAGGTGTGAACCTAATATAGCTCCTGCACCCACCTACCACCCTCCACAGAGAGGTAATGGAAGGGGGAGAAGAGCAGGAAGAGGTGGCCCTAGAGCAGGGGTCTCAAACTCAATTTCATGGCGGGCCGCATCAGCATTATGGTTGCCCTCAAAGGGCCGGTTATATCTGTAGGATTAGATGTCCAGAGCAATCCCAGGCCCCCTTACACCCTTACATGGGATGTCAAGAACCCCCCCACCATCGAAAGTCAAGAGTCACCCACCCTTCCTTACATCACAATGCACCCCCTTACCTCGTGCTGCTGCCAGGAAGAAGATGCGGGTGGATCTGGGAAGAAGTGCAGGGTCTGGAGGAGAACCAGAGTAGGGCTGGAATCAGCTTCCAGAGTCTGCTGAATGCTGAGACCAGGAGAGGCAAAGGCAAGGTGGTGTTGCGGCTGCACAGAGAGGTGCAGGATCTGCAGGAGGAGTTCTGCCCTCTCTGCTGCAGACTGCTAAGAAGGGAGGGTGGGCATAGATGAGCCTTTCTGCAGCTGCATAGAGGAGTGCAAGATCTGCCAAAGGAGTTCTGTGCTCTCAAGGTGGGGGCAGAGACAAGGTGGATGCCGCAGCAGGTGAGGTGCGAGGGCCACATGAAATGGCCTAGGGGGCCGCATTCGGCCCGCGGGCCTTGTGTTTGACACCTGTGCCCTAGAGGAAGGGGTAGAGGACAATGGAAAAATAATGGTGGCCCTTACCAACAGGCACAAAGGAATTGGTATCACCAAGAACCAAGGGGTACCCAGGATCAATATAGAGAAAGGAGGGAGGAGTCAGTATATGACTCCCCCCCCCGTCCATCCACTTCATATGAGATCCCCACCACAAATAGGTTTTCTCCATTGTACCCGCCAGCTGTAAGAAATCCCCCAGATGTTTTTTTAGGGAAACCCAGTACCCTGTGGGGGTACAAGGGATCCATGGGAAGTCAATCTGGGGGAAAAAGAAAAGACAAAGAGGACGACTAGCAGGCCGACGCTTCCAAAAAAAGCATATAGGCTAATGCTGGCCCGTTTGGGTCCCATATTGAGGTGAGAGGCCAATCTTTCGGGTGGAGGGATTCATCACACTGGGTGTTTTCATTATCTCCCACGGGGATCGAGGCTTCAACTTGGACACTTTAACACATTTATAATTGATTTTGAGCACGATTTATTATTGAATTGTATATGTGGACTTTTTATTAATTATATAGTCACTTTAGGAATAATTTTGTGCACGTCTGGCGCATCACGTTTTTTATTCTACTGTAGTAATGTCACTGGTCCCCCCCAAAAGTGTCAAAAATGTCAGTCCGATCTGTCCGCCGCAATGTCGCAGTCCCACTAAAAATCGCAGATCGCCGCCATTACTAGTAAAAAAAAAAATAAATGAATACAAATGACATAAATCTTTCCCGTAGTTTGTAGATGCAATAACTTTTGCGCAAATAAATCAAAAATTGTGATTTTTCTTTACCAAAAATATGCAGCAGAATACAAATTGGTCTAAAAAGGATGAAAAAATGTATTTTTATTTTTTTTGGGGAATTTTATATAGCAGAAAGTGAAGTTTCTTTTTTCAGAATTGTCGCCCTTTTTTTTGTTTATAGCGCAAAAAATAAAAATCGCACAGGTGATCAAATATCACCAAAAGAAAGCTCTGATTGTGGGGAAAAAAGGACGTCAATATTATTTAGGTACAGCGTCGCACGACTGCGAAATTGTCAGTTAAAGTAACGCAGTGCCGAAGCGCAAAAAAATGGCCTGATCATTAAGGGGGAAAATCCGTCCGGTCCAGAAGTGGTTAATAAAGATAACAAGGTCGTCCGTGTATTATTTTTTTAAGGACCAACAAGACTTTCATGTCATGATATTGTCTTCTAACAATTATTTTATTTTTTTTGCAATTCTTAGACAATAAAATGCACTTTCTTTTCTTGGTTTTTTTTTTTTTTGTTTTTTTTTTGAGCAGCGTTAGCCTAAAAAATAAATTGCGTTGCTGCAGAAAAAAAGTCCACATTTTATTCTGTAATTTGTCCTGTTTAAATGACACTAAAATTATGATTCTGGCACAAAAAGTGATTTACAAATAAAATAGTTTTGTTTTTTTTATACATTTTGTGATGGAAAATTTATAACAAATATTTAACAAAAAACAAAAATATTTTTAATATTATTAATTAATAAAATAAAACCAAAGGAATTGGCAGGAAAACATTAGCTGAACAGAGAAGGAGAATAAAGAGTTTGATTGGGCTGATTAGAGTAAACTAAAGGATAATAAAACGGTTAACCACTTGCTTACTGGGCGCTTTTACCCCCCCCCTTCCTGCCCAGGCCCTATTTCAGCTTTCAGCGCTGTCATACTTTGAATGACAATTGCGCGTTTATGCAACACTGTTCCCAAATGACATTTTTATCATATTTTTCACACAAATAGAGCTTTCTTTGGTATTTAATCACCACTGGGGCTTTTATTTTTTGCTAAATAAAAAAAAAAAAAAAAGCCGACCAAAAATTTTGAAAAAAACAACTAGTTAATTTAGTTTTTAATATATTTTATTTCAATTCATGTTATTGTATATAATAATTTGCTGTTAGTTGTGATTACGGTTATGTGTGTTATTGTGTTTTGCTTTGTATTTCACTGAATTTAATTGTATCTTAATCATTTCCCTTCAGGATTAATAAAGTATTGGGAATCTGAATCCTCTCTACACTAATAAATAATAAACATTATCTGAGAGCCAAGTCTTATTCCTGGAGAACCCCTTCCGCTCGCTCCAGGTCCCCAATCTATAATTCTATCCTCAGTGCAGCCGCTGAAATATAAAACGTTCTCCATCGGGTTATACAATAAAACTTCATCAGAGATATTAATCTGCCCAGGTCTATACTTACCAGCCACATGCCGGCATTTTTATGAGTTCTGACACCCCGAATGAGAAGGAGCCCATGAAATCATTCCTGGTAGTTCTGTCCCAGTCCCAGATCTCAATGGAAAGGCGTCGGTCTTTATCTGATGGTTTGAGTTTGCTGGAAGGTAGAGGAAGAAGGTGAGGAGTCACATTATAGATAACGGCAGCTCGAGGAGGGAAATTTTCTGATAAATATCTTCATTTCATTTTCAGCTGAGCTCTTCTGTCAATCATAGAACATGACTGACCCCCATTTCTCATAGAGTCCTCTCTGTCCTATCACAACACCTACTGCCCATGCTGGCCTAATATTCCTGAACTATGTGGATCCTCATCCTTCCTACAGAGTGTTTCAAATTGTTACTACATCTTCCTATTGGCTGAGTCTCCGAGCGGCCTGGTCTCCGAGCGGCCAGGTCTCCGAGCGGCCAGGTCTCCGAGCGGCCAGGTCTCCGAGCGGCCAGGTCTCAGAGCGGCCAGGTCTCAGAGCGGCCAGGTCTCCGAGCGGCCAGGTCTCCGAGCGGCCAGGTCTCCGAGCGGCCAGGTCTCCGAGCGGCCAGGTCTCCGAGCGGCCAGGTCTCCGAGCGGCCAGGTCTCCGAGCGGCCAGGTCTCCGAGCGGCCAGGTCTCCGAGCGGCCAGGTCTCCGAGCGGCCAGGTCTCCGAGCGGCCAGGTCTCCGAGCGGCCAGGTCTCCGAGCGGCCAGGTCTCCGAGCGGCCAGGTCTCAGAGCGGCCAGGTCTCAGAGCGGCCAGGTCTCAGAGCGGCCTGGTCTCAGAGCGGCCTGGTCTCAGAGCGGCCTGGTCTCAGAGCGGCCTGGTCTCAGAGCGGCCTGGTCTCAGAGCGGCCTGGTCTCAGAGCGGCCTGGTCTCAGAGCGGCCTGGTCTCAGAGCGGCCTGGTCTCAGAGCGGCCTGGTCTCAGAGCGGCCTGGTCTCAGAGCGGCCTGGTCTCAGAGCGGCCTGGTCTCAGAGCGGCCTGGTCTCAGAGCGGCCTGGTCTCAGAGCGGCCTGGTCTCCAAGCGGCCTGGTCTCCAAGCGGCCTGGTCTCCAAGCGGCCTGGTCTCCAAGCAACCCCGAAAATCATTACACCTAACCCTAGTGAGGCTTCTGGTCATACACCAACTAGGAGTTTTTTGAGGGTGCCCTTCATTATTAACTGCCCCAGCAGTATGACAAGTAGCTACATAAAACAAAAGGCATTTTTTATTTAAGATACATTTTTGTGTTGGGAGTCTCTACTGCAGCATTTTTCAACCTTTTTAAGACAGGGAGCCCATGAAATAACTTACCTGGAACCCCTGCATAAAATGTCTATATCTACAACTCATGATACAAGTGTGATGGTCAATAGGAAGAATGCTCCCTACATTTGTGGCCATGGGGAAGAAATCCCCCCTTACAGATAGCTAAAAAGATCAATGGTGTCAGTGGGAACTAAATCTGAGAGGGAGAAATTGCTCATTGCTCAAGGAACCTCTAGCAACCTCTGGAAGAACCCTGGCTGAGAACATTGATCTACTGTAACTTCATCTGTCACCATAATGAACATCTTCTCATCTCTGCCTCCCCACTAGACAAATGTCATCAATAAGTCTCCAAGGATCATGCACATTCACATGGCTCCCTCTGAACTTCACACACTTCAAATTGGACCTGCGATGCCCCCCCCCCCCCAATCCCTAGATACCAATGAGAAGTGACGTACAAAGTGAAGGACTCATTCCAGTGCGGGTTCAGCGTAGAGCGGATGGTTTTGGTTTTCTGCTTGCTTTCATTCTTGGGGTCGGGGATTAGTTTCAGTTTGACGTAGGGATCTGACAGTCCATTGGGGTCCATGGGGATGAGGTTCCTGGCATCACGGACTGAAAAATATTAAAACGTTGGTGGGAATTAGTGGAGATCCCGATCTCTATTCATTGTCATTTGTGACACATATACAGATATGAATGTAATAAAAAGCTACATTGTGTATCTAGAACATTAAATATGGTTTCCTTTAAGAAAAAAAAAAGTCACTTGATACATATGTTCCCTCCCCTCCCCCATAAAGCATTATGACAGACAAAGTTGGCAGAGAGCCGACAGGGTCCCATTGGATTATACAGGGGAACAAAATGCGGGAGGTCTTCTGTCTCTAGGGGAAACCCCTCTTTAGTAAAGATACTCCAGCCATCCATTCCTGAAGCCCCCCCCCACCTTGTTAGGAAATTATTCTTGATGCCCTATAATCAGGGGAGGGAGTGTCTAAGAAACCTAAATATAAGCCAGCCTCCAATATGGCTGGAGAGAGTGTAAATCTGGGAAACAGGAAGTGCAAAGGCATGGCCTTAATTCATGGGAGAAGCAAAGATTTCAAGGAGAAACAAGAGACAAGCCAGGATTGTCCAAAGAATTGTCCAGGGAAGTGTCCAGCATCCCAGGTGGTTGGTTCAGATCCCGGCCCTGATGGTTTCCCTTTATACTGAGGGTGGCAGGTTGGGGATTTTGGTTGAAAAGTTTGGAGAAAAACTGATATTTCTGAACGGATCTATAGAGGGGAGATTGGATGAGAGAGATCCCAAGTGACAGAGGACACTGCATTCTACATGAGAAGAAGGTAGAACACACAATGCACTGACTTGTCTCTGCTCAACCTGAGCGCCAAGCATTGAGCACTGCATCAAGCGTTGAGCACTGCACCAAGCGTTGAGCACTGCACCAAGCGTTGAGCACTGCACCAAGCGTTGAGCACGGCACCAAGCGTTGAGCACGGCACCAAGCGTTGAGCACGGCACCAAGCGTTGAGCACGGCACCAAGCGTTGAGCACGGCATCAAGCGTTGAGCACGGCACCAAGCATTGAGCACGGCACCAAGCATTGAGCACTACACCAAACACTGCACCAAAGCACTGAGCACTGCGCCAAACACTGCACCAAGCATTGAGAACCGAGCACTGCACCGAGCATTGGGAACCGAGCACTGCACAGAGCATTGAGCACTTCACAGAGCATTGAGCACCGGGCACTTCACAGAGCATTGAGCACCGGGCACTTCACAGAGCATTGAGCACCGGGCACTTCACAGAGCATTGAGCACCAGGCACTTCACAGAGCATTGAGCACAGGGCACTTCACAGAGCATTGAGCACCGGGCACTTCACAGAGCATTGAGCACCGGGCACTTCACAGAGCATTGAGCACCGGGCACTTCACAGAGCATTGAGCACAGGGCACTTCACAGAGCATTGAGCACCGGGCACTTCACAGAGCATGGAGCACCGGGCACTTCACAGAGCATGGAGCACCGGGCACTTCACAGAGCATGGAGCACCGGGCACTTCACAGAGCATGGAGCACCGGGCACTTCACAGAGCATGGAGCACCGGGCACTTCACAGAGCATTGAGCACCGGGCACTTCACAGAGCATTGAGCACCGGGCACTTCACAGAGCATTGAGCACCAGGCACTTCACAGAGCATTGAGCACCGGGCACTTCACAGAGCATTGAGCACCGGGCACTTCACAGAGCATGGAGCACCGGGCACTTCACAGAGCATGGAGCACCGGGCACTTCACAGAGCATGGAGCACCGGGCACTTCACAGAGCATGGAGCACCGGGCACTTCACAGAGCATGGAGCACCGGGCACTTCACAGAGCATGGAGCACCGGGCACTTCACAGAGCAGGGAGCACCGGGCACTTCACAGAGCATGGAGCACCGGGCACTTCACAGAGCATGGAGCACTTCACAGAGCATGGAGCACCGGGCACTTCACAGAGCATGGAGCACCGGGCACTTCACAGAGCATTGAGCAGCGGCACTTCACAGAGCATTGAGCACCGGGCACTTCACAGAGCATTGAGCACTTCACAGAGCATTGAGCACCGAGGATTCAGCACCGAGCACTGCACCGAGCATTGAGCACCAAGCACTGCACCGAGCATTGAGCACCAAGCACTGCACCGAGCATTGAGCACCAAGCACTGCACCGAGCATTGAGCACCAAGCACTGCACAGAGCATTGAGCACCGAGCAATGCACAGAGCACTTCACTGAGCATGGAGCACCGGGCACTGCACAGAGCATTGAGAACTGAGCACTGCACCGAGCATTGAGAACCGAGCATTGAGCACCGAGCACTGCGCCGAGCATTGAGCACCAAAGACTGCACAGAGCATTGAGCACTTCACAGAGCATGGAGCACCGAGCACTTCACAGAGCATTGAGCACCGAGCAATGCACAGAGCACTTCACAGAGCATGGAGCACTGGGCACTTCACAGAGCATTGAGCACCGGGCACTTCACAGAGCATTGAGCACCGGGCACTTCACAGAGCATGGAGCACCGGGCACTTCACAGAGCATGGAGCACCGGGCACTTCACAGAGCATGGAGCACCGGGCACTTCACAGAGCATGGAGCACCGGGCACTTCACAGAGCATGGAGCACCGGGCACTTCACAGAGCATGGAGCACCGGGCACTTCACAGAGCATGGAGCACCGGGCACTTCACAGAGCTTCGAGCACCGGGCACTTCACAGAGCTTCGAGCACCGGGCACTTCACAGAGCTTCGAGCACCGGGCACTTCACAGAGCTTCGAGCACCGGGCACTTCACAGAGCTTCGAGCACCGGGCACTTCACAGAGCTTCGAGCACCGGGCACTTCACAGAGCTTCGAGCACCGGGCACTTCACAGAGCTTCGAGCACCGGGCACTTCACAGAGCTTCGAGCACCGGGCACTTCACAGAGCTTCGAGCACCGGGCACTTCACAGAGCATTGAGCACCGGGCACTTCACAGAGCATTGAGCACCGGGCACTTCACAGAGCATTGAGCACCGGGCACTTCACAGAGCATTGAGCACCGGGCACTTCACAGAGCATTGAGCACCGGGCACTTCACAGAGCATTGAGCACCGGGCACTTCACAGAGCATTGAGCACCGGGCACTTCACAGAGCATTGAGCACCGGGCACTTCACAGAGCATTGAGCACCGGGCACTTCACAGAGCATTGAGCACCGGGCACTTTACCGAGCATTGAGCACCGGGCACTTCACCAAGCATTGAGCACCGGGCACTTCACCAAGCATTGAGCACCGGGCACTTCACCAAGCATTGAGCACCGGGCACTTCGCCGAGCATTGAGCACCGGGCACTGCGCCGAGCATTGAGCATCGAGCACTGCATAGAGCATTGAGCACTTCACAGAGCATGGAGCACCGGGCACTTCACAGAGCATGGAACACCGGGCACTTCACAGAGCATGGAGCACCGGGCACTTCACAGAGCATGGAGCACCGGGCACTTCACAGAGCATGGAGCACCGGGCACTTCACAGAGCATGGAGCACCGGGCACTTCACAGAGCTTCGAGCACCGGGCACTTCACAGAGCTTCGAGCACCGGGCACTTCACAGAGCTTCGAGCACCGGGCACTTCACAGAGCATGGAGCACCGGGCACTTCACAGAGCATGGAGCAACGGGCACTTCACAGAGCATGGAGCACCGAGCATTGCACCGAGCATTGAGCACTGCACCGAGCATTGAGCACTGCACCGAGCATTGAGCACCGAGCATTGAGCACTGCACTGAGCACTTTACAGAGCATTGAGCACCAAGTACTGCACCGAGCATTGAGCACCGAGCACTGCAATGAGCATTGAGCACTGCACCGAGCATTG
Organism: Pelophylax lessonae; assembly: GCF_965119305.1. Classification (NCBI taxonomy): domain Eukaryota; kingdom Metazoa; phylum Chordata; class Amphibia; order Anura; family Ranidae; genus Pelophylax; species Pelophylax lessonae. The sequence goes on from NC_138778.1 coordinate 233,290,068, forward strand.
AGCACCGAGCACTGCACTGAGCAATGAGCACTTTACAGAACATTGAGCACCGAGCACTGCAATGAGCACTTTACAGACATTGAGCACCGAGCACTGCACCGAGCATTGAGCACCGAGCACTGCACTGAGCAATGAGCACTTTACAGAGCATTGAGCACCGAGCACTGCAATGAGCACTTTACAGACATTGAGCACCGAGCACTGCACCGAGCATTGAGCACTTTACAGAGCATTGAGCACCGAGCACTGCAATGAGCACTTTACAGAGCATTGAGCACCGGGCACTGCACCGGGCACTTCACAGAGCATTGAGCACCGGGCACTTCACAGAGCATTGAGCACCGGGCACTTCACAGAGCATTGAGCACCGGACACTTCACAGAGCATTGAGCACCGGACACTTCACAGAGCATTGAGCACCGGGCACTTCACAGAGCATTGAGCACCGGGCACTTCACCGAGCATTGAGCACCGGGCACTTCACCGAGCATTGAGCACCGGGCACTTCACCGAGCATTGAGCACCGGGCACTTCACCGAGCATTGAGCACCGGGCACTGCACCGAGCATTGAGCACCGGGCACTGCACCGAGCATTGAGCACCGGCACTGCACCGAGCATTGAGCACCGGGCACTTCACAGAACATTGAGCACCGGGCACTTCACAGAGCATTGAGCACCGGGCACTTCACAGAGCATTGAGCACCGGGCACTTCACAGAGCATTGAGCACCGGGCACTTCACCGAGCATTGAGCACCGGGCACTTCACCGAGCATTGAGCACCGGGCACTTCACCGAGCATTGAGCACCGGGCACTTCACCGAGCATTGAGCACCGAGCACTGCACCGAGCATTGAGCACTTTACAGAGCATTGAGCACCGAGCACTGCAATGAGCACTTTACAGAGCATTGAGCACCGGGCACTGCACTGAGCAATGAGCACTTTACAGAGCATTGAGCACCGAGCACTGCAATGAGCACTTTACAGAGCATTGAGCACCGAGCACTGCACTGAGCAATGAGCACTTTACAGAGCATTGAGCACCGAGCACTGCAATGAGCACTTTACAGACATTGAGCACCGAGCACTGCACCGAGCATTGAGCACTTTACAGAGCATTGAGCACCGAGCACTGCAATGAGCACTTTACAGAGCATTGAGCACCGGGCACTGCACCGGGCACTTCACAGAGCATTGAGCACCGGGCACTTCACAGAGCATTGAGCACCGGGCACTTCACAGAGCATTGAGCACCGGACACTTCACAGAGCATTGAGCACCGGACACTTCACAGAGCATTGAGCACCGGGCACTTCACAGAGCATTGAGCACCGGGCACTTCACCGAGCATTGAGCACCGGGCACTTCACCGAGCATTGAGCACCGGGCACTTCACCGAGCATTGAGCACCGGGCACTTCACCGAGCATTGAGCACCGGGCACTGCACCGAGCATTGAGCACCGGGCACTGCACCGAGCATTGAGCACCGGCACTGCACCGAGCATTGAGCACCGGGCACTTCACAGAACATTGAGCACCGGGCACTTCACAGAGCATTGAGCACCGGGCACTTCACAGAGCATTGAGCACCGGGCACTTCACAGAGCATTGAGCACCGGGCACTTCACCGAGCATTGAGCACCGGGCACTTCACCGAGCATTGAGCACCGGGCACTTCACCGAGCATTGAGCACCGGGCACTTCACCGAGCATTGAGCACCGAGCACTGCACCGAGCATTGAGCACTTTACAGAGCATTGAGCACCGAGCACTGCAATGAGCACTTTACAGAGCATTGAGCACCGGGCACTGCACCGGGCACTTCACAGAGCATTGAGCACCGGGCACTTCACAGAGCATTGAGCACCGGGCACTTCACAGAGCATTGAGCACCGGGCACTTCACAGAGCATTGAGCACCGGGCACTTCACAGAGCATTGAGCACCGGGCACTTCACCGAGCATTGAGCACCGGGCACTTCACCGAGCATTGAGCACCGGGCACTTCACCGAGCATTGAGCACCGGGCACTTCACCGAGCATTGAGCACCGGGCACTTCACCGAGCATTGAGCACCGGGCACTTCACCGAGCATTGAGCACCGGGCACTTCACCGAGCATTGAGCACCGGGCACTGCACCGAGCATTGAGCACCGGGCACTGCACCGAGCATTGAGCACCGGCACTGCACCGAGCATTGAGCACCGGGCACTTCACAGAACATTGAGCACCGGGCACTTCACAGAACATTGAGCACCGGGCACTTCACAGAGCATTGAGCACCGGGCACTTCACAGAGCATTGAGCACCGGGCACTTCACAGAGCATTGAGCACCGGGCACTTCACCGAGCATTGAGCACCGGGCACTTCACCGAGCATTGAGCACCGGGCACTTCACCGAGCATTGAGCACCGGGCACTTCACCGAGCATTGAGCACCGAGCACTGCACCGAGCATTGAGCACCGAGCACTTCACAGAGCATTGAGCACCGAGCACTTCACAGAGCATTGAGCACCGGGCACTTCACAGAGCATGGAGCACTTCATAGAGCACCGAGCAATGCACAGAGCACTTCAGAGAGCATTGAACACTGCACAGAGCATTGAGCACAGCACAGAGCATTGAGCACTACGCAGAGCATTGAGCACTGCGCAGAGCATTGAGCACTGCGCAGAGCATTGAGCACTGCGCAGAGCATTGAGCACTGCGCAGAGCATTAAGCACTGCACAGAGCATTAAGCACTGCACAGAGCATTAAGCACTGCACAGAGCATTAAGCACTGCACAGAGCATTAAGCACTGCACAGAGCATTGAGCACTGCACAGAGCATTGAGCACTGCACAGAGCATTGAGCACTGCACAGAGCATTGAGCACTGCACAGAGCATTAAGCACTGCACAGAGCATTAAGCACTGCACAGAGCATTGAGCACCGAGCGAAGGGAAAACCTGAACTTTTCACACAAAGTGGTGCGGATGGAGAGAAGTCCTCCAAGCCGGAAATCCAGCGTCAGCCATCACAGCGCATCTTCTATCTGTTCAGACAGCCGTGACGGCGGCTCCTCCGACCCAACGCCCAAATTTGCATCTCATTTCACAGCAATTAATTCCACACCGAACCAGCAACACCGCAATTACAGAACGCAGCACAGAGGGCGCCCCACCTGTCACTGTCCATTAATGAGACAGGATTGAAGAGCTCACACATCGCTCAGTCCAACTTCCCTCACCCCCCCATGAACACCCCAAAGAGACATCAATAGCTTCCTGTAAATGTGTCTACAGAATACAGATACTGAGAATTACACCCGGCATACAGGACAGGAGAAGTAGTACTGTGCAGAGTTCATACATACAGAATAAGAACAGATACTGAGAATTACACCCGGCATACAGGACAGGAGAAGTAGTACTGTGCAGAGTCCATACATACAGAATAAGAACAGATACTGAGAATTACACCCGGCATACAGGACAGGAGAAGTAGTACGGTGCAGAGTCCATACATACAGAATAAGAACAGATACTGAGAATTGGGAGGATTTGGATAAATCATGAACAGGAAATAATTCCCATCGGAATAAATCTTCCAGGCCGGTTACCATGGAAACGTGAGATACCGGCAAACAAAAGGCGGCGCGGCAGAGGAAGTGATTCGCCGTCAATGAGAGTCGGTTTAGCTGGGATTTGTATGACAACCCCCTCCCCCGGGGTGCAGACCCCATCCCCCCACTATCTGCTTCTAGCAGCTGATACATTATTTATTGGAATCAGAAATGCTTTGATCAGTGGAGACTGTCAGCTTCCAGTGCACATATCGCCGCTAAACATGGCGCCCCGTCCAGCTGAGCGTTCACCGACCATGGAGAGCATTCCGCACAATGCCACCAGGGGGCGTAACTCATAGCAACCAGAATGGTCAGAGACTGCAGACACGGTGTAGGAGACGGTCAGAGACTGCAGACACGGTGCAGGAGACGGTCAGAGACTACAGACACGGTGCAGGAGACGTTCAGAGACTGCAGACACGGTGCAGGAGACGGTCAGAGACTGCAGACACAGTACAGGAGATGGTCAGAGACTGCAGACATAGTACAGGAGACGGTCAGAGACTGCAGACATGGTACAGGAGACGGTCAGAGACTGAAGACATAGTACAGGAGACGGTCAGAGACTGCAGACATAGTACAGGAGACGGTCAGAGACTAAAGACATGGTACAGGAGACAGTCAGAGACTGCAGACATAGCACAGGAGACGGTCAGAGACTGCAGACATGGTACAGGAGACGGGCAGAGACTGTAGACATGGTACAGGAGATGGTCAGAGACTGCAGACATAGTACAGGAGACGGTCAGAGACTGCAGACATGGTACAGGAGACGGGCAGAGACTGTAGACATGGTACAGGAGATGGTCAGAGACTGCAGACATAGTACAGGAGACAGTCAGAGACTGCAGACATAGTACAGGAGACAGTCAGAGACTGCAGACATGGTACAGGAGATGGTCTGAGGCTGCAGACAAAAATAATCATCTAATAAAATGAAGGTAGAAATTCTAATCAGCTTCACTCAGCAGACTGGAGAAGTCAGTAGCCAATCAGCAGCTTTACATATCCCATCTCCCTCCGTATTTCTATATAATCAACTTGCTTGCAGTAGCAGATGTGAGCAGCAGGGGGCAGCAGAGGAAAAGGCATGAAATTTCACAGGACTGACAATCTACAGGTTGGATGAAGGAAGTTTGAAGTGTATGAGAGGGTCAGACTTATCCCATAATAAAGACTTGTACCCCCAGTATTTATCCCATATTAAAGACTTGTACCCCCAGTATTTACCCCATATTAAAGACTTGTACCCGCAGTATATATCCCATAATAAAGACTTGTACCCCCAGTATATATCCCATAATAAAGACTTGTACCCCCAGTATATATCCCATAATAAAGACTTGTACCCCCCAGTATATATCCCATAATAAAGACTTGTACCCCCAGTATATATCCCATAATAAAGACTTGTACCCCCCAGTATATATCCCATAATAAAGACTTGTACCCCCCAGTATATATCCCATAATAAAGACTTGTACCCCCCAGTATATATCCCATAATAAAGACTTGTACCCCCCAGTATATATCCCATAATAAAGACTTGTACCCCCCAGTATATATCCCATAATAAAGACTTGTACCCCCAGTATATATCCCATAATAAAGACTTGTACCCCCAGTATATATCCCATAATAAAGACTTGTACCCCCCCAGTATATATCCCATAATAAAGACTTGTACCCCCCAGTGTATATCCCATAATAAAGACTTGTACCCCCCCAGTATATATCCCATAATAAAGACTTGTACCCCCCCAGTATATATCCCATAATAAAGACTTGTACCCCCCAGTATATATCCCATAATAAAGACTTGTACCCCCCAGTATATATCCCATAATAAAGACTTGTACCCCCAGTATATATCCTATAATAAAGACTTGTACCCCCCAGTATATATCCCATAATAAAGACTTGTACCCCCCAGTATATATCCCATAATAAAGACTTGTACCCCCCAGTATATATCCCATAATAAAGACTTGTACCCCCCAGTATATATCCCATAATAAAGACTTGTACCCCCCAGTATATATCCCATAATAAAGACTTGTACCCCCCCAGTATATATCCCATAATAAAGACTTGTACCCCCCCAGTATATATCCCATAATAAAGACTTGTACCCCCCCAGTATATATCCCATAATAAAGACTTGTACCCCCCAGTATATATCCCATAATAAAGACTTGTACCCCCCAGTATATATCCCATAATAAAGACTTGTACCCCCCCAGTATATATCCCATAATAAAGACTTGTACCCCCCCAGTATATATCCCATAATAAAGACTTGTACCCCCCAGTATATATCCCATAATTAAGACTTGTACCCCCCCAGTATATATCCCATAATAAAGACTTGTACCCCCCCAGTATATATCCCATAATAAAGACTTGTACCCCCCAGTATATATCCCATAATAAAGACTTGTACCCCCCCAGTATTTATCCCATAATAAAGACTTGTACCCCCCCCCCAGTATATATCCCATAATAAAGACTTGTACCCCCCAGCATATATCCCATAATAAAGACTTGTACCCCCCAGTATATATCCCATAATAAAGACTTGTACCCCCCCAGTATTTATCCCATAATAAAGACTTGTACCCCCCCAGTATATATCCCATAATAAAGGCTTGTACCCCCCAGTATATATCCTATAATAAAGACTTGTACCCCCAGTATATATCCCATAATAAAGACTTGTACCCCCCCAGTATATATCCCATAATAAAGACTTGTACCCCCCAGTATATTTCCCATAATAAAGACTTGTACCCCGCAGTATATATCCCATAATAAAGACTTGTACCCCCCCAGTATATATCCCATAATAAAGACTTGTACCCCCCAGTATATATCCTATAATAAAGACTTGTACCCCCCCAGTATATATCCCATAATAAAGACTTGTACCCCCCAGTATTTATCCCATAATAAAGACTTGTACCCCCCAGCATATATCCCATAATAAAGACTTGTACCCCCCAGTATATATCCCATAATAAAGACTTGTACCCCCCCAGTATTTATCCCATAATAAAGACTTGTACCCCCCCAGTATATATCCCATAATAAAGGCTTGTACCCCCCAGTATATATCCTATAATAAAGACTTGTACCCCCAGTATATATCCCATAATAAAGACTTGTACCCCCCAGTATATATCCCATAATAAAGACTTGTACCCCCAGTATATATCCCATAATAAAGACTTGTACCCCCCAGTTTATATCCCATAATAAAGACTTGTACCCCCCAGTATATATCCCATAATAAAGACTTGTACCCCCCAGTATATATCCCATAATAAAGACTTGTACCCCCAGTATATATCCCATAATAAAGACTTGTACCCCCAGTATATATCCCATAATAAAGACTTGTACCCCCAGTATATATCCTATAATAAAGACTTGTACCCCCAGTATATATCCCATAATAAAGACTTGTACCCCCAGTATATATCCTATAATAAAGGCTTGTACCCCCCAGTATATATCCCATAATAAAGACTTGTACCCCCCAGTATATATCCCATAATAAAGACTTGTACCCCCAGTATATATCCCATAATAAAGACTTGTACCCCCCAGTTTATATCCCATAATAAAGACTTGTACCCCCCAGTATATATCCCATAATAAAGACTTGTACCCCCCAGTATATATCCCATAATAAAGACTTGTACCCCCAGTATATATCCCATAATAAAGACTTGTACCCCCAGTATATATCCCATAATAAAGACTTGTACCCCCAGTATATATCCTATAATAAAGACTTGTACCCCCAGTATATATCCCATAATAAAGACTTGTACCCCCAGTATATATCCTATAATAAAGGCTTGTACCCCCCAGTATATATCCCATAATAAAGACTTGTACCCCCCAGTATATATCCCATAATAAAGACTTGTACCCCCAGTATATATCCCATAATAAAGACTTGTACCCCCCAGTTTATATCCCATAATAAAGACTTGTACCCCCCAGTATATATCCCATAATAAAGACTTGTACCCCCCAGTATATATCCCATAATAAAGACTTGTACCCCCAGTATATATCCCATAATAAAGACTTGTACCCCCAGTATATATCCCATAATAAAGACTTGTACCCCCCCCAGTATATATCCCATAATAAAGACTTGTATCCCCCCAGTATATATCCCATAATAAAGACTTGTACCCCCCAGTATTTATCCCATAATAAAGACTTGTACCCCCCCAGTATATATCCCATAATAAAGACTTGTACCCCCCAGTATATATCCTATAATAAAGACTTGTACCCCCCCAGTATTTATCCCATAATAAAGACTTGTACCCCCCAGTATATATCCCATAATAAAGACTTGTACCCCCCAGTATATATCCCATAATAAAGACTTGTACCCCCCAGTATTTATCCCATAATAAAGACGGATCCCCACATTTCCTGCGATTTATAAAGCCGCTCTGAGCTTTCTGTGTCCCCTCCTCCGCATTGCAGAAAAATAAAAATAATCGCCCTTTTTCCCGCTATCTGCGCTCTTCTTTGTGTCGTCACGACAACTTCTCCCATTAATAAAGTGTGAAATCTGCTGAGAAGAGATGAATGATTTTACCGCCCCTCACAGGTGTGACCCCGAATGCACTGTTCTGTATCGCAGTTCCGGTTGTCACCACAGGGGGGCAGTGCTGTCACACGGCTGGGATCATCGGATACAATGTATCTCCGGAAGGTACCATGGATGGTGTATGGGACACTGAGGGGTGTCACCCAGCACCCCATCCTGATCCTGTACACAGGGAGGGGTCTCTGATTGGTTGCTCTGGGTTCTGGCGGTACGTTGTTATAGCGATCTCCATTTATCATGCGATTTGACAGTTTACAAATCTCTGTATATTATGGAGGAAGAAATATTGGAGACAATGTATCCATCCATGTAACCGGGGACCAAAGAGCTGCTTTACTGCTGTGCTGTGAATACACCAGCTAAGCACACAGGTGGCCTTGAAGAACCGGTGCGAATCGCACCTTCAATTTCATTGTGGATTGCGACTTTAAAAAGGGTCCTGCACTGCTATGGTGAGACTTTTGATGCGACTTTGGTCCAGAGAATATAAAGTCGGATCAAAGTCGCACTAATATGAATGCAGCCTCATCCCCATGCGATTTGACAGTTCAAAAATCATGTGAAAAGTCGCACCCTATTATGTAACTTCGCATCGGTGCAGCTCCGACTTCCGCCAATTTGAAAAAGGTTCCTGCTGCACTTTTCTTGGGACGATTTTATGTGCAACAAAATCGCAGAGATGTTGGCAACTTAGCCCATGTTCACAGCGGTGCGACTTGCCATGCAATATGACAGTTTAAAATCGAATAGCAAATCACACCTGATGTGCGCCACCTATCGGTGCAGCCTCATCAGTCTATATCAGTGCAGCCTCATCAGTGCCACCTATTGGTGCAGCCTCATCAGCACCCATCAGTGCAGCCTCATCAGTGCCCATCAGTGCAGCCTCATCAGTGCCACCTATCGGTGCAGCCTCATCAGCGCCACCTATCAGTGCAGCCTTATCAGCGCCGCCTATCAGTGCAGCCTTATCAGCGCCGCCTATCAGTGCAGCCTTATCAGCGCCACCTATCAGTGCAGCCTTATCAGCGCCACCAATCAGTGCAGCCTCATCAGCGCCAATCAGTGCAGCCTGATTAGCGCCACCTATCAGTGCAGCCTGATTAGCGCCACCTATCAGTGCAGCCTGATTAGCGCCACCTATCAGTGCAGCCTGATTAGCGCCACCTATCAGTGCAGCCTGATTAGCGCCACCTATCAGTGCAGCCTGATTAGCGCCACCTATCAGTGCAGCCTGATTAGCGCCACCTATCAGTGCAGCCTGATTAGCGCCACCAATCAGTGCAGCCTGATTAGCACCACCTATCGTGCAGCCTGATTAGCGCCACTTATCAGTGCAGCCTGATCAGCGCCACCAATCAGTGCAGCCTGATTAGCGCCACCTATCGTGCAGCCTGATTAGCGCCACCTATCGTGCAGCCTGATTAGCGCCACCTATCAGTGCAGCCTGATTAGCACCACCTATCAGTGCAGCCTGATTAGCGCCACCTATCAGTGCAGCCTCATCAGCGCCACCAATCAGTGCAGCCTGATTAGCGCCACCTATCCTGCAGCCTGATTAGCGCCACCTATCAGTGCAGCCTCATCAGCGCCACCAATCAGTGCAGCCTCATCAGTGCCACCTATCAGTGCAGCCTGATTAGCGCCACCTATCAGTGCAGCCTCATCAGCGCCACCAATCAGTGCAGCCTCATCAGTGCCCATCAGTGCAGCCTGATTAGCGCCACCTATCAGTGCAGCCTCATCAGCGCCACCAATCAGTGCAGCCTCATCAGTGCCACCTATCAGTGCAGCCTGATTAGCGCCACCTATCAGTGCAGCCTCATCAGCGCCACCAATCAGTGCAGCCTGATTAGCGCCACCTATCAGTGCAGCCTGATTAGCGCCACCTATCAGTGTAGCCTCATCAGCGCCACCAATCAGTGCAGCCTGATTAGCGCCACCTATCAGTGCAGCCTGATTAGCGCCACCTATCAGTGCAGCCTGATTAGCGCCACCTATCAGTGCAGCCTGATTAGCGCCACCTATCAGTGCAGCCTGATTAGCGCCACCTATCAGTGCAGCCTGATTAGCGCCACCTATCAGTGCAGCCTGATTAGCGCCACCTATCAGTGCAGCCTCATCAGCGCCACCAATCAGTGCAGCCTGATTAGCGCCACCTATCCTGCAGCCTGATTAGCGCCACCTATCAGTGCAGCCTCATCAGCGCCACCAATCAGTGCAGCCTCATCAGTGCCACCTATCAGTGCAGCCTGATTAGCGCCACCTATCAGTGCAGCCTCATCAGCGCCACCAATCAGTGCAGCCTCATCAGTGCCCATCAGTGCAGCCTGATTAGCGCCACCTATCAGTGCAGCCTCATCAGCGCCACCAATCAGTGCAGCCTCATCAGTGCCACCTATCAGTGCAGCCTGATTAGCGCCACCTATCAGTGCAGCCTCATCAGCGCCACCAATCAGTGCAGCCTGATTAGCGCCACCTATCAGTGCAGCCTGATTAGCGCCACCTATCAGTGTAGCCTCATCAGCGCCACCAATCAGTGCAGCCTGATTAGCGCCACCTATCAGTGCAGCCTGATTAGCGCCACCTATCAGTGCAGCCTGATTAGCGCCACCTATCAGTGCAGCCTGATTAGCGCCACCTATCAGTGCAGCCTGATTAGCGCCACCTATCAGTGCAGCCTGATTAGCGCCACCTATCAGTGCAGCCTGATTAGCACACATCAATGAAGTGGAACAATTACCTGTTTGCAAAATTTCAAAATTTTACAGCAAACTATGAAAAATGTATTTTTCCTTTTTCAAAGTCTGTCTTTTTTTGGTTTCTTTGACAAAAATAACCCCCCCCCCCCCCGTGGTGATTAAAAAAGCTCCATTTGTATGAAAAACAAAATGCTAAAATGTAATTTGTGTACAGTGTAGCATGACCGCGCAATTGTCATTCAAAGTGCGACAGCGCTGACAGCTGAAAACTGGCCTGGGCCGGAAGGGGGGTAAAAAGCCTGGCAGGCAGATGGTTAATGTTATCAATGCGACAGTCACAGCCAAACTCAACAGACAAATGTCACATCCAAATCGCTCCCATCCAATGTCGCATCAAAGTTGCCTTTGGAGTCATACAGGTGTGAATGAAGAGATCTTCCAGCTGCTGCACATTGGCAGTGGATTGTCAGGGATTGAGCCTGCAGTTCTGTCTTTCCTTATTGGGCCCCCCCCCCCCAGTGTACTCACTGCTCAGCGGGAGCCACCTTTAGTAAATAGCGTGCTGCGATAGCGCTCGGCCTCTGTAATCTCCTCTCTGTATGACGGTAAATAATAGTCCTATTTACTCGGCAATTACGGGTGGAGAACGCGACCCCTCCCTGAGCACTTCAACTCCTCGTATTTACCGTGTGCCGCAATGTCAACCCGCCGCCGCCACCGATATTTACTCTGATTAAAGGGAGAGACGCACCGACTGACACCTGGGGACAGGAAGATCTGCAACACACCGCCACATGGGGGCGCTGCAGGTGAAGGATTCAAACCAAAAAAAAAAAAATCGAAATAATGTTGCAAAAAAATAAATAGCAGCTCCTCTCCTCTCCTAATACAGAACATACCGGGGGGGATCCTCAGCAAGATATCTGCAGAAATGGGGGGAAAAACGTTCTATTGGTGGCCATCTCCCGAGTTCCTGAACCCGCTACATACAGGAGCAGCTCATAAAATTACAATATAATCAAAAAGTTACTTTATTTCCGCAATTCAATTCAAATAGGTAATCTCCTATGTGTTATATAGATGTCACACACAGAGATTTCCAGCATTTCTTTCTTTTAATTTTGATGATTACGGCTTCCAGCGAGTGACACCCCCAAAATTCTGTATCTCAGAAAATTATTTATTAAAATTTAGATATTAGATTATTTATTACATTAGAATATTTCAGAAGACCAATAAAAAAAAAAAGATTTTTAACCACTTTTCCCCATTAATGACCAGGCCATTTTTTTGTGATTCGGCACTGCGTTACTTTAACTGACAATGTCCTTTTTTTTCCCCACAAATAGAGATTTCTTTTGGTGGTATTTGATCACCTCTGCGATTTTTATTTTCTGCACTATAACCAAAAAAAAGAGCGACAATTCTGAAAAAAAAAAAAAATATATATATATATATATATATATATATATATATATATATATATATACATACATACACACATATTTCACTTTCTGCTATATAACATTCCCAAAAAAAAAAAATTAAAAATTAATTTTTTTCATCATTTTAGGGCAATTTGTATTCTGCTACATATTTTTGTAAAAAAAAAAAAAAAAAAATCCAATAAGCGTATTTTCATTGGTTTGCGCAAAAGTTATCACGTCTACAAACTAGGGGAAAAATTTCATTTTTATTGATTTATTTTTAACTAGTAATGGCGGTGATCAGCAATTTTTAGCGGGACTGTGACATTGCGGCGGACAGATCGGACCTCTACCTGACATTTTTGACACTTTTGGGGAGACCAGTGACATTACTACAGTAATCAGTGCTAAAAATATGCACTGTCACTGTACTGGCAGAGAAGGGGTTAACCCATGGGGCGATCAAAGGGTTAAGTGTGCTCCTAGGGAGTGCTTTCTAAATGTGGGGGGGGGGGGAGGAGCTTGCTGCATGAAGAGCAATCGCGGGTGCCCGGCGGGATTGCAGCATTAAGGCGGACAGATCGGACCCCTAACTGACATTTTTGACACTTTTGGGGGTACCAGTGACATCATTACAGTAATCAGTGCTATAAATATGCACTGTCACTGTACTAATGACACTGACAGGGAAGGGGTAACGCCACAGGTGATCAAAGGGTTAAATGTGAGCCTAGCCCAGTGATGGTGACCCTTGGCACCCCAGATATTTGGTGACCCTTGGCACCCCAGATATTTTGGAACTATATTTCCCATGATGCTTCACTACACTGCAGAGTGCCTGAACATTATGGGAAATGTAGTTCCAAAACATCTGGGGTGCCAAGGTTCACCATCACCGTCCTAGGTGGTGCTTTCTAACTGCGTGGGGGATGGGCTTGTAATATCCACACAGTGACCCGTGTTCCTAATTAGAAGGATCACAGACTCTCTGTGTTGATTCCAGAGAGAACGGTCAGCCATGTTTACAACAGCAGACCGGCCGTTCTCTCTTCACGGGGAGCGACTGCGGCCGCCGGCTCCGTGCCTCCGCTTCCCCGCTGTCAAGTGGGTGCGGCCCCACAGAAGAGCTCCCACCAACCATCGTACAAGTATGGCGGCTTGTGGGAACCTGCCGCTGTATAACTGGTCGGCAAGTGATGATTTGGGAAGTCATGTGATCTGCTGGTAAAACATGGGACATCATACTGGCGCAAAGAACCTGGAATATTCTTCATCCTATGGGGGATGCGGGGTAACGGGGCAATTACAAACTACAATGAGGGTTGTATAAAAAGTTCAAATAATGCCCTTGATGGTGTTCCTGTGCTGGCTCCTTTCGACGGCTGCTCAGTGTTCAAGCAAGAAGGGGCTTGTGGGTTACTGGAGAGGAGAAACAAGCGCCATGTGAGTGTAGCACACCGATAGCCCTGGCAACCCCCCCCCCCCTGCACCTGGAAACCACAGGGACCCAGCGCTGACAGCCATCGGATACATCCATGCCAGCCACAGATGCCTTCCCACAGGGAGATTTGCTTCACAGTGCCATCCATGCTTCAACTCAGATTTAATTGTGCCTACCTGTATATCTTGTCTAATACATTGCTTGATGTGCTACACTCACATGGCGCTAGTGTTTCCTCTCCATGTCATCTGCTGGTGTTGGCCCACTGGGTTTTATCAAGTGCAAAGTCAGTGCAGCCCTCTAGCAGGAAATTCTAGAGCACTTCATGCTTCCCTCTGCTGACCAGATTTATGGAGATGCCGATTTCATTTTCCAGCAGTGGCGGCCGGTGCTCCATGGGCCGGTGTCCTGCCGAAAACTCCAACCACGTTATTTCCGGTGAGTGTACACTGAGAATAATTGGAGATTTCACACAACACCGGCAGCCTTTACACCTGAGTACATGGTATAATTAGTGCAGGATCTTTCTCCACCCGCTAGAAACCAAAAACATGGCCGCCTCCAGGGCGGCGACAACTAGCAGGCGGAGTAAGAATCTGCAGTAATTATACCATGTACTCGGGTGTATAGGCTGCCGGTGTTGTGTGAAATCTCCAATTATTTCCAGTGTACACTCACCGGAAATAACGTGGTTGGAGATTCCGGCAGGTCTGAGTTTTTGGCAGGACACCGGACCACACCACATACACCCTACCCCGGACCACACACCATAACACCACCCCCCTGGATTGACGTGGAGGGCAGCGGAAGCTTCCCCTGCATCTCCTCCCTCCTCCTTGACCAATAGCGTGGCTTCTCCTTTTGGCCAATCGGGAAACGGGTCCCGGGACCCACTTCCTGATTGGCTGGGAGGAGAATCAGTGTGATAATAGCAAATAGTCATTCACTATTCTCACACAACTGGGTGGGCTTGGGGCACAGTGCTCTGCCCCCCCCAGCCCACCCTTTTTGGAAGCCTATTAAGAGTCTCTGGCTCTAATCACGTGCTTCTAAAAAAAAAAACCCTATTGGAATCCATGCGTCTGGCACCCTGCATGTAGATTAGGGGGCTGGACGCATAGATAGGAGGGGCGGCACCCCTGCGCCCCCAATGGACGGGGCCGCCACTGTTTTCCAGAAGGACTTGGCACCGCCCACACTGCCAAAACTACCAAAACCTGGTCACATGATCATGGGATCACTGTGCTTGATTGGCCGGCAAACTGGCCTAACCTAAACCCCCATAGAGAATCTGTGGGGTATTGTCAGGAGGAAGATGAGACACCAGACCCAACAATGCAGAGGAGCTGAAGGCCGCTATCAAAGCAACCTGGGCTTCCATAACACCTCAGCAGTGCCACAGGCTGATCGCCTCCACGCCGTGCCACATCAATGCAGTAATTCATGCAAAAGGAGCCCCGGCCAAGTATTGAGTGCATCCTATACTGTACATGGACAGACTTTTCACTAAGCCAACATTTCTGTATTATAAATCCTTTTTTTTTATTGGTCTTATGTAATATTCTAATTTTCTGAGATACTGAATTTTGGGGTTCGTTCTGAGCAGCGTCATTCATCATGCAGGAGCAGAGCGGGGAGACACAGAGACAGCTCAGCACAGCGCAGGAACAACGTCAGGAGTCAGCTTAATGCAGCGCTAATGAGAGAACAGTGGGAGGAGTCCCGGAGGAGGAAGATAATCGGCTCACCGCCAGCAAGACTCTCATTGCACTGAGATCCGAGGATTCCATAATATTCATCCTGGAGAACATTCACTGTGCGCCTGCTGGATGGAGAGGAGATCAGAGACTGCACCGCAACTGCACTGACTCTTCTCTCCTCTGCTCTGCTCCTTCCTCTATAACTCTCCTCTCCTGAAATACTCTGCTCTGCTGGAGGACTCTGCTCCTTCCTCTATAACTCTCCTCTCCTGAAATACTCTGCACTGCTGGAGGAGTGTGATGGGGAATGCGGTGTTGGTGGTGATATGACGAATAGAAGAGCTCCTTACCGGTGACATTCAGGACTTCTTTGTTCACCTCGGCCTTCAGAAAGATCCGCCCCCTCTTCTCTGTATGGTCCATCCCGCATAGACTGGGAACATTCACCACACAGACTTTATGTACATTCATATCACAGGCTGAGAGGAGAGAGAGTACAGAGGTCAGCGCACCCAGGAGCCGGGAGACACACATATCAATCTATACAAATATATATATATATATATATATACACACACACACATTATCTGACAAAAGTAAGCACACCCCTCAAATTTTTGTAAATATTTAATTCTATCTTTTCATGTGACAACACTGAAGAAATGAGACTTTGCTACAATGTAAAGTAGTGAGCGTACAGCTTGTATAACAGTGTAAATTTACTGTCCCCTCAAAATAACTCAACACACAGCCATTAATGTCTAAACTGCTGGCAACAAAAGTCAGTACACCCCTAAGTGACAATGTCCAAATTGGGCCCAATTAGCCATTTTCCCTCCCCGGTGTCATGTGACTCATAGTGTTACAATGTCTCAGGTGTGAATGAGGAGCAGGTGTGTTAAATTTGGTGTTATCGCTCTCACTCTCATACTGGTCACTGGAAGTTCAACATGGCTCCTCATGGCAAAGAACTCTCTGAGGATCTGAAAAAAAAAGAATTGTTGCTCTACATAAAAGATGGTCTAGGCTATAAGAAGATTGCCAAGACCCTGAAACTGAGCTGCAGCACGGTGGCCAAGACCATACAGCGGTTTAACAGGACAGGTTCCACTCAGAACAGGCGTCGCCATGGTCCACCAAAGAAGTTGAGTGCTGTGCTCAGCGTCATATCCAGAGGTTGTCTTTGGGAAATAGACGTATGAGTGCTGCCAGCATTGCTGCAGAGGTTGAAGGGGTGGGGGGTCAGCCTGTCAGTGCTCAGACCATACGCCGCACACTGCATCAAATTGGTCTGCATGGCTGTCATCCCAGAAGGAAGCCTCTTCTAAAGATGATGGACAAGAAAGCCTGCAAACAGTTTGCTGAAGACAAGCAGACTAAGGACATGGATTACTGGAACCATCTCCTGTGCTCTGATGGGACCAAGATAAACTTATTTGGTGTCAGATGGTGTCAGGCGTGTGTGGCGGCAAACAGGTGAGGAGTACAAAGACAAGTGTGTCTTCCTACAGTCAGCATGGTGATGGGAGTGTCATGGTCTGGGGCTGCCTGAGTGCTGCCGGCACTGGGGAGCTACAGATCATTGAGGGAACCATGAATGCCAACATGTACTGTGACATACTGAAGCAGAGCATGATCCCCTCCCTTCAGAGACTGGGGGGCAGGGCAATATTCCAACATAACGACCCCAAACACCTCCAAGACGACCACTGCCTGGCTAAAGAAGCTGAGGGTAAAGGTGATGGACTGGCCAAGCATGTCTCCAGACCTAAACCCTATTGAGCATCTGTGGGGATTCTCAAAGGGAAGGTGGAGGAGTGCAAGATCTCTAACATCCACCAGCTCTGTGATGTCATCATGGAGGAGGGGAAGAGGACTCCAGTGGCAACCTGTGAAGCTCTGGTGAACTCCATGCCCAAGAGGGTTAAGGCAGTGCTGGAAAATAATGGTGGCCACACAAAATATTGTCACTTTGGGCCCAATTTGGAGATTGTCACTTAGGGGTGTACTGACTTTTGTTGCCAGCGGTTTAGACATTAATGGCTGTGTGTTGAGTTATTTTGAGGGGACAGTAAATTTACACTGTTATACAAGCTGTACACTCACTACTTTACATTGTAGCAAAGTCTCATTTCTTCAGTGTTGTCAGAGGAAACATTGTACTGTATGTAAATGAGGGGGAGGAGACAGGTTCAGAGTACTGTATGTAAATGAGGGGGAGGAGACAGGTTCAGCAAACTATATGAAAATGAAGGGGAGGAGAAAGATTCAGAGTACTGTATGTAAATGAGGGGGAGGAGACAAATTCAGAGTACTGTATGTAAATGAAGGGGAGGAGACAGATTCAGAGTACTGTATGTAAATGAAGGGGAGGAGACAGATTCAGAGTACTGTATGTAAATGAAGGGGAGGAGACAGATTCAGAGTAATGTATGTAAATGAGGGGGAGGAGACAGGTTCAGCAAACTATATGAAAATGAAGGGGAGGAGAAAGATTCAGCGTAATGTATGTAAATGAGGGGGAGGAGACAGATTCAGAGTAATGTATGTAAATGAGGGGGAGGAGACAGATTCCAAGTACTGTGTGAAAATGAAGGGGAGGAGAAAGATTCAAAGTACTGTATGTAAATAAGGGGGAGGAGACAGATTCAGAGTAATGTATGTAAATGAGGGGGAGGAGACAGATTCCAAGTACTGTGTGAAAATGAAGGGGAGGAGAAAGATTCAAAGTACTGTATGTAAATAAGGGGGAGGAGACAGATTCAGAGTAATGTATGTAAATGAGGGGGAGGAGACAGGTTCAGTGTGGTATGCAAATGAGCAGGGGATAGATTCAGTGTACTGTATGTAGATGAGGAGACAGATTCAGAGTTCTGAATATAAATGAGGGGGAGGGGACAGATTCAGAGTAATGTATGTAAATGAGGGGGGAGGAGACAGGTTCAGTGTTGTATGCAAATGAGGTGGGCGGGATAGATAAATAAGGGGGAGGGGAATCAGAGTACTGTATGTCAGAGGGAGAAGTTCCATACGGGATACTGTATTAATAATAAGAGGAGGAGGGGGGTAGATTCAGAGTACTTTATGTAAATGAGAGGGTGGAGACAGATTCCGTGCGTCATATGCAAATCAGGGGGGAGGAGAAAATATATATGTAAATGAGGGGTAGGGAATATATTCAGAGTATTGTATGTAAATGAGGGAGAAGGGATGGATTTAGTGTACTGTATGTAAATGAGGGGGGAGGAGCCAGAGACAGCAAACGATATGTAAATGCGGTGGTAGGGACAGATTCAGAGTACTGTATGTAAATGAGGGGGAGGAGACAGGTTCAGAGTAATGTATGTAACTGAGGGGGAGGAGACAGGTTCAGAGTACTTTATGTAAATGAGGTGGAAGGGACAGATTCAGAGTACTGTATGTAAATGAGGGGGGAGGAGACAGGTTCAGAGTACTATATGTAAATGAGGTGGAAAGGACAGATTCAGAGTATTGTATGTAAATGAGGGGGAGGAGCCATAGCCAGCAAACTACATGTAAATGAGGTGGAAGGGACAGATTCAGAGTACTGTATGTAAATGAGGGGGAGGAGACAGGTTCAGAGTACTGTATGTAAATGAGGGGGAGGAGACAGATTCAGAGTACTGTATGTTAATGAGGGGGAGGAGACAGATTCAGAGTACTGTATGTAAATGAGGGGGAGGAGAAAGATTCAGAGTATGTAAAAGGGGGAGGAGACAGGTTCAGAGTACTGTATGTAAAATGAGGGGGAGGAGACAGATTGAGAGTACTGAATGTAAATAAGGTGGAAGGGACAGATTCAGAGTACTGAATGTAAATGAGGGGGAGGGGATTTATTTAGAGTACTATATGTCAATCTTGGGAAGGATTTTGATACGGGATACTGTATGTATATTAAAGGGAGGGGGATACAAATGAGGGTGGAGACAGATTCAGGGTATTTTATATAAATTAGGGGGTATACAGATTAGGCAAACTATATGAAAATCAGGGGGAGGGAATAGATTGATAATACTTTATGTAAATGAGTGGGAGGAGTAAGATCAGGCAAACTATATGTAAATGAAGAGGGAAAGACAGATTCAGTGTTGTATGTAAATGAGGGGGAGGAGCAAGATCAGGCAAATTATATGTAAATGAGGAGGTGGAGACAGAGTCAGAGAGTTGTATGTTAATCGGGGGGGGGGGGGGGAGACAGATTAGGCAAACTATATGTAAATTAGGGTAGAGGTAATAGAGAATTAGAGTACTGTATGTAAATGAGGGGGAGGAGCAAGATCAGACAAACTATATGTAAATGAGGAGGCAGGGACAGATTCAGTGTGTTGTATGTCAATGAGGGGGGAGGAGCAAGATCAAGCAAGGGAAGTGCATACACTCAGACCAGTGTATAGAAATAAAGAGAGGATAGATTCAGAGTACTATATATAAATTAGAGGGAGGAGTCTGATACAGTGTACTGCATGTAAATAAGGGGGAGGGGATACATTCAGAGTACTATATGTACCTACAGGGGGAGGAGTTTGAGGGTAGTGGGGGGTTTGATTTGGAGTACTTTATGTAAATGAGAGGGAGGAGACAGATGTGGCCCCGCCCCTCCCCAGTCTGTACTTACTCTCGCACTTCATTCCTTGGTGTATTAACCCGTAGAGCAGTGATCCGCAGTGGTCGCAGAAGGTGGGGCTCCCGTAGGTGTGAATCTTAAACTTGTGCTTACTGCGGGGGTCCTGCAAGACACAAGACATCAAACACTGGTCAGAACGGAGCCCACGGGTATGAAGTTAAAGGACATTGCAACAACACGAGTGAGACCCTCTTACACTGGACCCAGATGAGAGAAAAAAAAAATTGGGGTTATTTAGTAAGAAGGTGGAAAATATTGAAGAGTGACGAGTAAGGAGCAGTCACCATCCGACCTACCGAGCCCTAATTACCCTTCCACATCCCGAATTGGGCCCATGCAGAGCTCATACATAAACCAATCCCAGGAGGAGGGGCCGAGTCGGGATATACAGAGAATCCGGAAAGTATTCACAGCGCTTCACTTTTTCCACATTTTGTTATGTTACAGCCTTATTCCAAAATGGATTAAATTCATTATTTTCCTCAGAATTCTACAAACAATCCCCCATAATGACAACGTAAGAGAAGTTTGTATGAAATCTTTTCAAACTTAATTAAAAATAAAAAAAATAAAAAAATCCCATGTACATAAGTATTCACACCCTTTGCTCAATACTTTGGTGAAGCTCCTTTGGCACCAATTACAGCCTCCAGTATTTCTGAGTATGATGCTACAAGCTTGGCACTCCTATTTTTGGGCAGTTTCTCCCATTCTTCTTTGCAGGACCTCTCAAGCTCCATCAGGTTGGATGGGGGAGGGTCGGTGCTCAGCCATTTTCAGATCTCTCCAGAGATGTTCAATCGGGTTCAAGTCTGGGCTCTGTCTGGGCCACTCAAAGACATTCACAGAGTTGTCCCGTAGCCACTCCTTTGTTATCTTGGCTGTGTGCTTAGGGTCGTTGTCCTGTTTGATGTCCCCACTTCTCTAATCATCTTCTTCCTTGCATGTTCTACATATCATGGGCACTTCCGCCCAATTTACGAACATCAGAAGTGACGTATCGTCACCTGGGCCTATCTCCAGCAAACTGGACGTGACGTCACCAGAAATTGCCTTCCGGTCACCCACGAAACTGGAACTACCGTCATTGAAAATAACTGCATTCATCGAGATACCCCAGGTTTACTTCCGCCCTTACCTCATTCTATTAGCTTGGACACTCCTATAAACACAAAGTTACGGCCACATATCGTAGTGGCAACTCCCGACCGCAATCCTCCCCACAATGACCCCACAAGTCAGCTGGCGAGTTCTCAAACACTACACTAACTCCCCGTTCTTCCCAATGCTCCATGTGTCCACATCCCCTGGGGGGTAT
Organism: Pelophylax lessonae; assembly: GCF_965119305.1. Taxonomy (NCBI): domain Eukaryota; kingdom Metazoa; phylum Chordata; class Amphibia; order Anura; family Ranidae; genus Pelophylax; species Pelophylax lessonae. The sequence continues at coordinate 233,311,552 of NC_138778.1, forward strand.
CTCAGTCTACACCAGAATACTCGTACATCCATACATGAATGATTGAGATTCCTAGAAAAGTCCAGTCTGGTCCAGGAAGATCTTGTGGAGGAGCACTCCAGTGGTATCCAGAGAGACATATTAACAGGCAATTGTAACTCTGTAGAGTTACAATTGCCTGATAATATGTCTCTCTGGATACCACTGGAGTGCTCCCCCACAAGATGTTCCTGGACCAGACTGGACTCTTCTAGAAATCTCAATCGTTCATGTATGGCCTCCAAGCAATGACCCCACTACAGTCACAATTGCCTGTTAATATGTCTCTCTGGATACCACTGGACTGCTCCCCCACAAGATGTTCCTGGACCAGACTGGACTCTTCTAGAAATCTCAATCATTCATGTATGGCCTCCAATCAACGTCCCCACTACAGAGTCTGTAGTGGGGACGTTGATTGGAGGCCATACATGAATGATTGAGATTTCTAGAAGAGTCCAGTCTTGTGCAGGAACATCTTGTGGGGGAGCACTCCAGTGGTATCCAGAGAGACCTATTAACAGGCGATTGTGACTCTGTAGGGGGGTTACATAGTTTGTGAGGTCGAAAAAAGACACCAGTCCAATTAATTCTAATTGCTCGGAGGTGAGCAGATATGCCAGCTAGAGGTGGTGGTCACTGAAGTCACTGGATTATGTTTTTTTGAATACTTTTTAGAATCGCAACACGGTGGAATTTTTTATTTTTTTATATATGAATTGAGACTTATAATATTGAGTGTGCTTAACTTGATTTGTTATATAGCTTTACTGAGGAGTGGCTTCCGTCTGGCCACACCCATACAGGTCTGATTGGTGGAGGGCTGCAGAGATGTTTGTTCTTCTGGAAGGTTCTCCTATCTCCACAAAGAAACAATGGAGCTCTGTCACAGTGACAATCAGGTTCTTGGTCACCTCCCTGACTAAGGCCCCCCCTCCCCCGATCGCTCAGTTTGGCCGGCCGGTCGCTCTAGGAAGAGTCCTGGTGGTTCCAAACTTCTTCCATTTATGGATGATGGAGGCCACTGTGCTCATTGGGACCTTCAATGTTTCTGTACCCTTCCCCCCATCTGTGCCTCCATACAATCCTGTCTCCGAGGTCTACAGACAATTCCTTGGATCTCATGGCTTGGTTTGTGCTCTGACATGCACTGTTACCTGTGGGACCTTATATAGACAGGTGTGTGCCTTTCCAAATCATGTCCAATCAACTCAATTTACCACAGGTGGACTCCAATCAAGTTGAAGAAACATCTCAAGAATGATCAGTGGAAACAGGATGCACCTGAGCTCATAGCAAAGGGTGTGAATACTTATGTACATGGGATTTTTAATTTTTTTTATTTTTAATAAACTTGCAAAGATTTCAAACTTTTCTCACGTTGTCATTATGGGGGATTGTTTGTAGAATTTTGAGGAAAATAATGAATTGAATCCATTTTGGAATAAGACTGTAACGTAACAAAGTGTGGAAAAAGTGAAGCGCTGTGAGTACTTTCTGGGTGCTCTGTATCCTGACCATTTGGGGTATGTACAACACCACAGAGTATGTCAGAGCAATATAAAGAAATGCAGACATCATACCACAGGTGTAGCGGGTGTGAAGAGCGGGATCGCCCCATTGTGGGCGGGACCAATGGTGAGGAGATCTCACTGTTCGGCACACTCCACCTACAACTGAACACTTTTGGGTTTTGCCGGAGCCTCCTCACCATATATTTCCAGCCATCACGTTAACCCGGAGCAGCCTGGAGGGGGAGGTGGGGCGCACAGACGCCGCGCGGCTGTTCAGCGAGACGAATCCATGCGGAACGGCGCCCGCTGCCAGACAATTCATTAGTTAATGACTTTTTAGCTGCGTCTATCAGAGGCCTTTCAGAGGGGCCATTAACGAGCCGCGTGATTAGAAATTGCTCATCAAGGTCTTTCTGTGACATCTGATGGAAATGAATGAAGCGTTGACGCCTCTCTCCGGAATTAGAACTCGCTCTGAGGGCGGCGGAGGGGCCGCGCCATTGTGTGTCCCCAGACGAAGCCACCAGCTGCACCCAGATAACGCCTTAACCCTTTACATCCGGCACGTCTCTACTGATAATTCACCCAAAAATCGAACACATGAGCTGTGAGCGCAGCGTCAAGTAAGCACAGAGGAATTTACCAAATCCCGGAGCTGGGCGACCGACCCCTCAACCCATATCTGGACCAGGAACATACAACGAGGATGATCCCTACTGCTGACATATGGGAGCCAATATATAGAATTCTGTTCAGCCAGAACATTGATCCACACAGCCCGGTCCTGGACCTCCAATCAGGCCACTTTGCCCACAATACAGCCTGATCTAGGACCCGCCCCTGTTCTGATTGGATATCACTTTGTCCCCTCTTCCGATGAAATACAGTGATCCACACAGCCCGGTCCTGGACCTCCAATCAGGCCACTTTGCCCACAATACAGCCTGGTCTAGGACCCGCCCCTGTTCTGATTGGATATCACTTTGTCCCCTCTTCTGATGAAATACAGTGATCCACACAGCCCAGGCCTGGACCTCCAATCAGGCCATTTTGCCCACAATACAGCCTGGTCTAGGACCCGCCCCAGCTCCTGATTGGACATCACTTTGACCCCTGATTAAATACAATGCGATAGATCCTAATTGGCTTCTAGTCCTGCCACCCTTTTACAGCCTGAGTGATGCTACGCAGAGTATATAATTTGAAACGCAGGTATTTGTGATCGCTGTCTGTAGACACGCACTCCAGCTAAACCAGGGATCCTCAAACTACGCCCCCCCCCCCCCCAGCTGTTTCGGGACTACACATCCCATGAGGCATTGTAAAATTCTGACACGCACAGACATGACTAGGCATGATGGGAATTGTAGTTCCTGAACAACTGGAGGGCCGTAGTTTGAAGACCTCTGAGCTAAAACGGAAGTGACATAACAGAGGTCCAACCCTACGCGTTTCGTCACCAGTGTGTTATGTGCTCAGAAAGCGGTGTTTCCTGGTTCTGTTATTGTATATGCAGCTTTCAGCTGGTTGCAGAGGTGAAAGACATTCTGACTACCCTTGTGGTTCATGAGAAAACTACCAGTATTCTTCATGACTGGCATACAAAATTCCTCAAAGCGTGGAGCCTACGGTGGTCTTATGCTCTCCCCACTCTGCCCCCGACCAGTCTGGGCATTCTGGAACATTATCTAACCCGAAGGGTTCCTCCTTCTCCTACCTAGTCCTGTTCTTTCCTTTTTCTTCTTCTCCCGTCTTTTCTTTTTCCACTTCCCTCTCCTCCCATCCAATCTCCCCCCCCCCCCACCCCCCACACATTTTTTTCTCTTATATTTTATTTTATCATTGCTCTTTTACTTTTCTCCTCCACCACGGGATGAATATCCCACCCCATCCACCTCACCAAGCCCTGGGCCCTCATGCCTAGTCACTTCCTGTACTGGATGTCAGGTGCCACTGCTTCCTTTCCGATATTCCCAAAAATGTACCCCTTCTGTAACCACGTTTTTTTGTTTTAATCCTCTGCGTGGGACTTATTAGTTCAGCTTCAACTTTGGTATTGTTCTTCAATCAAAAAAAAAAAAACTTTTGTACCAGAAAGCTGCATATAAAATAATAGAACCAGGAGGACACACAGTGAATCCGGAAAGTATTCACAGCGCTTCACTTTTTCCACATTTTATGTTACAGCCTGAATTCCAAAATGGATTAAATTCAACATTTTCGTCAAAATTCTACAAACAATCCCCCATAATGACAACGTGAAAGAAGTTTGTTTGAAATCTTTGCAAACTTAAAAAAATAAAATAAAAAATCCCATGTGCATAAGTATTCACACCCTTTGCTCAATACTTTGGTGAAGCTCCTTTGGCACCAATTACAGCCTCAAGTCTTTGTGAGTATGATGCTACAAGCTTGGCACTCCTATTTTTGGGCAGTTTCTCCCATTCTTCTTTGCAGGACCTCTCAAGCTCCATCAGGTTGGATGGGGGAGGGTCGGTGCACAGCCATTTTCAGATCTCTCCAGAGATGTTCAATCGGGTTCAAGTCTGGGCTCTGGCTGGGCCAATCAAAGACATTCACAGAGTTGTCCCATAGCCACTCCTTTGTTATCTTGGCTGTGTGCTTAGGGTCGTTGTCCAGTTGGAAGATGAACCTTCGCCCCAGTCTGAGGTCCAGAGCGCTCTGGAGAAGGTTTTTTCATCAAAGATGTCTCTGTACATTGCTCCATTCATCTTTCCCTCCATCCTGACTAGTCTCCCAGTTCCTTCCGCTGAAAAACATCCCCACAGCATGACGCTGCCACCACCATGCTTCACAGTAGGGATGGTATTGGCCAGGTGATGGGCGGTGCCTGGTTTCCTCCAGACATGACGCTTGCCATTCAGGCCAAAGAGTTCAACCTTTTGTTTCATCAGACCAGAGAATTTTGATTCTAATGGTCAGAGTTCTTCAGGTGCCTTTTGGCAAACTCCAGGTGGGCTGTCATGTGCCTTTTACTGGGGAGTGGCTTCCGTCTGGCCACTCCACCATACAGGCCTTTTTAAAGGGGACTTCCAGATTCTGATAAGCCCCCCACCCACAGACCCCCAAAACTACCATTCAAGGTTGTGGGGAAGAGGCCCTTGTCCCCCATCAACATGTGGACAAGGTGCTTTGGAGTGGGGGGGGGGCAGAGCCTCCCTGACCCAAAGCATCCCCCATGCTGAGGGCATGTGGCCCAGTATGATTCAGGAGAGGGGGCTCTTGCTCACCCCCCCCCTTTCCAGATAAGGGCCTGGTATGGATTGGGGGGGCACCCCATGTTTTTTCACCTGAATTTTCTAATGCCAGCATTCTTTTGTTAACATTTAGCTGTCAGTGGGGAAACCCGCTGACAGCTTATGACTCATCGGTTGTTAAGGAAACAGCAGCCGGCTTCCCGACCCACTCCTTAGCAACCAGCTATTCGTCACACATTGTTTGAATTGTTCCAAAAATTTGGAATCGGTTAGAAAACAAATATATAAACCAAATATTTCAACAAAATTTGTTACTATTTTATTCAGAGATTTGGATACATCAGAATCTCAGAAAAGCCAAAAATTTGTCCGAATTTGTATTTGGACCGAAACGAATTGCACACGTCTTCTGTACAGCCAATGGCTGCAGCCCGGCACAGGACCCTTCATCAGTAATAAATGAAATAACTACACAGACTGATACAATTTGGTACATTTTTTTCTTTTAAAGGAGGAGTACTTTTTTTCCGGTTGGGCGATCGTTGCTCCCCCTCTAGTAACTCAGACAGCGAGCGAGTTCCACCGGGAGAGTTCTGCCGGAACTGCGACTTTGGACATAGAAAAACATTTTTCCTGCGATCGTCTCCTTGTGAGTCATGAATGATTCAGAGACGCACGGCCGGCGCCATGTTCAGGAACATCTGCGGGGAAAGGCGGCCGCGCTGCTCTACAAGGCCTCAGACGGCCCGGCAACCATCAATTTGGCAGCTTCAAGTGTGAGCGGCGAGTCCGCGCTGGGACCGCGCTGAATTATTCACAGACACTGACACCTGATACCAGGCGGAAGGAAACCGAGCGATGAGCTGAGCGATCGGCCTGCGTGCCCGGCGGGATCCCAAGAAAATGATAGAAAAATGGAGAGACAAGAAACAGCAAAATGTCATCGAAGAGCCTTTAGAGCACAAATCAGCATGAGCTTTCCTGACTCTGCTCCTGCATGAGGGTCCATAAGAACTGAACAGGGGAGGAGCCCAGGAACCCCCCCCCCCCTCTTTACTACTATAAAGTAAACCTGTCATCAGGTATCTACAGTACTGTGCAAAAGTTTTAGGCAGGTGTGATGCTAATGCTGTGAATGAAGATAAAAAGTAAATGAAGTAAAAGAATGATGTGGCTGACGGGACAATTGTATCATTTCTGTTACTTGGTATCGATGTGTAACATTGTATCACACATAGCTGGAATATTTTATATAATTGTATCGATGTGTAACATTGTGTCACACAGCTGGAATATTTTATATACTTTGTTTCGATGTGTAACGTTGTGTGACATATAGCGGGAATATTTTATATAATTTGTATCAATGTAAAATTGTGTCACATATAGCGGGAATATTTTATATACTTTGTATATACTACAGTAGATGAGGGTATCTGGGTCCCAATGATTTCCTCCAGACTTCTCCGAGCAGTAGATGGGGGTATCCAGGTCCCCTTGGTTTCCTCCAGACAGTAGATGGGGGTATCCGGGTCCTACTTTCTTCCAGACAGTAGATGGGGTTTCCTGGGCTTTACTGGTTTCCTCCAGACTTCTTGGGACAGAAGACGGGGTGTCTTAGTCCCACTGGTTTACTACAGTTCTTTGCTGATGGTACTGCTTGAGATCTTCTGATATGGCAGTGAAGGAAGGAAGCATGATGTGTCTTTCAACTGCTGGCCAAACACTCCATCTTCGCTCCTCAACGTTACCCAACCACTGCATCTTCGCTCCTCAACGTTACCCAACTACTGCATCAACGCTCCTCAACGTTACCCAACCACTGCATCTACGCTCCTCAACGTTACCCAACTACTGCATCAACGCTCCTCAACGTTACCCAACCACTGCATCTACGCTCCTCAACGTTACCCAACTACTGCATCAACGCTCCTCAACGTTACCCAACCACTGCATCTTCGCTCCTCAACGTTACCCAACTACTGCATCAACGCTCCTCAACGTTACCCAACCACTGCATCTACGCTCCTCAACGTTACCCAACTACTGCATCTACGCTCCTCAACGTTACCCAACTACTGCATCAACGCTCCTCAACGTTACCCAACCACTGCATCTTCGCTCCTCAACGTTACCCAACCACTGCATCTTCGCTCCTCAACGTTACCCAACTACTGTATCAACGCTCCTCAACGTTACCCAACCACTGCATCTACGCTCCTCAACGTTACCCAACCACTGCATCAACGCTCCTCAACGTTACCCAACCACTGCATCTACGCTCCTCAACGTTACCCAACTACTGCATCTACGCTCCTCAACGTTACCCAACTACTGCATCTACGCTCCTCAACGTTACCCAACTACTGCATCAACGCTCCTCAACGTTACCCAACCACTGCATCTATGCTCCTCAACGTTACCCAACTACTGCATCTACGCTCCTCAACGCTACCCAACTACTGCATCTACGCTCCTCAACATTACCCAACTACTGCATCTACGCTCCTCAACGTTACCCAACTACTGCATCTACGCTCCTCAGCGTTACCCAACTACTGCATCTACGCTCCTCAACGTTACCCAACTACTGCATCTACGCTCCTCAACGTTACCCAACTACTGCATCTACGCTCCTCAACGCTACCCAACTACTGCATCTACGCTCCTCAACGTTACCCAACTACTGCATCTACGCTCCTCAACGTTACCCAACCACTGCATCTACACTCCTCAACGTTACCCAACCACTGCATCTACACTCCTCAATGTTACCCAACTACTGCATCTACACTCCTCAACGTTACCCAACTACTGCATCTACACTCCTCAACGTTACTCAGCCACTGCATCTACGCTCCTCAACATTACCAACCAATGCATCTACGCCCCTAATGTTAAGTGAAATGGCATCAGAGGAGCACAGAAGTGAATCTACATCAGGAAGGATCAGAGAAGTGAAACTACATCAGAGGGGCACAGAAGCAGCTTTTCTGATAGCAGTGTTCTGGTATCAGCAGACATTTTTTACTAATAAAGTTTAGAATGATCGCACACAGCGATGAAAACTTGGAGCGTCCTTTTAAGCTTTTGATGACGGAATAATCTCTTTCCATAAACAGATATGATTGGACCATGCATTATAGATGTATATACAGCCCGGATCTGTGTATACCGGAGGGAGATTTGTGACTTGGAGCGGGCCGGCTTTTCTTCTCTTCAGCTAAACACAGCACTCCACTTCACACTAATATTTACTGTGCGAGGGGCGGAGGAGCTCTTTACACGCGGCGCCATGTTATTCCTGACTTCCGGCACCAGTTTAGGGAGGAGGAACTCTAAAATCTACAAATCGCCATCAACTTACTACACACATACCAGAGATTGTGGCTGGTGCTAGAGGGGCCACAGACATGAGATTGTCCCTGAGGGGCAACAGACATGAGATTGTCCCTGAGGGGCCACAGACATGAGATTGCCCCCGGCACTAGAGGGGCCACAGAGATGAGATTGTCCCTGAGGGGCCACAGATATGAGATTGTCCCTGAAGAGAGAGGGGCCACAGACATGAGATTATCACTGAGGGGCCACAGAGATGAGATTGTCCCTGACACTAGAGGGGCCACAGACATGAGATTGTCCCTGAGGGAACACAAAGAGAGGGGCCACAGACATGAGAATGTCACTGAGGGGCCACAAAGAGAGGGGCCACACACGAGATTGTCACTGAAGAGCAACAGACACGAGATTGTCAGTGAGGGGCCACACACATGAGATTGTCACTGAAGGGCCCCAGACATGAGATTGTCCCTAAAGGGGCCACACACATCAGATTGTCCCTAAAGGGGCCACACACATCAGATTGTCACTGAAGAGCAACAGACATGAGATTGTCCCCGAGTTGCCCCAGACATGAGATTGTCCCCGAGGGTCCACAAACATGAGATTGTCCCCGAGGGTCCACAAACATGAGATTGTCCCCAAGGGGCCACAAACATGAGATTGTCCCCGAGGGGCCACAAACATGAGATTGTCCCCCGAGGGGCCACAAACATGAGATTGTCCCCCGAGGGGCCACAAACATGAGATTGTCCCCCGAGAGGCCACAAACATGAGATTGTCCCCCGAGAGGCCACAAACATGAGATTGTCCTCGAGGGGCCACAAACATGAGATTGTCACTGAGGGGGCACACACACACACATGAGATTTTCCCCGGGGGGCCCCCAGACATGAGATTGTCCCCGAGGGGCCCCAGACATGAGATTGTCCCCGAGGGTCCACAAACATGAGATTGTCCCTGAGGGGCCACAGACATGAGATTGTCACCCAATCCTGACACAGCACAAGTTATCATGTCACATAGTAGTAGCGCAGTACACACACATGATGGGGGTTGGGCGGGCCCTCTTTGTATGAATAGAGATTGTAGCGGACGGACCTTTTATTTCACACATCTCGCAGATTTATAACCGTGCTAATCCAGCCGGTTGCCAGACGTCCTTATAAAGTCAGGATGAGTGCGGCGTGCGTCCTTCTCCTCCGGGCTGAGCGCAGCCAGATCTGCCATAATATTTACACATACCGCCCGCCGTCCACCCCGTGCTGCACCCCCCCCCCCCCCCGCGCACCAACACACCCGTATATGTCTGTTACAGGTCTGAGCGCAGACCCTGACACAAGGCAGGCCTTTCACCATCCCCCCCCCCCAATCCCATCACCGGTAAAGGGGTCACCCATCAGATGTCTATCAAATCGCCCCCCGAAGTCGCAATGACATGCGGCTGTTTTTGGCGTCAGACGTTTTTTCTGCAGTCAGTAATCTCCCCGACACGTTCTCCTAGGTCTCCCCGGCATTATCTCCTAGGTCTCCCCGGCATGTTCTCCTATGTCTCCCCGGCATGTTCTCCTAGGACTCCCCGGCATTATCTCCTAGGTCTCCCCGGCATGTTCTCCTAGGACTCCCCGACACGTTCTCCTAGGTTTCCCCGGCATGTTCTCCTATGTCTCCCCGGCATGTTCTCCTATGTCTCCCCGGCATGTTCTCCTATGTCTCCCCGGCATGTTCTCCTATGTCTCCCCTCCATGTTGTCCTAGGTCTCCCCAGCATGTTCTCCTATGTCTCCACGGCATGTTCTCCTATGTCTCCCCGGCATGTTCTCCTATGTCTCCCCGGCATGTTCTCCTATGTCTCCCCTCCATGTTGTCCTAGGTCTCCCCAGCATGTTCTCCTATGTCTCCACGGCATGTTCTCCTATGTCTCCCCGGCATGTTCTCCTATGTCTCCCCGGCATGTTCTCCTAGGTCTCCCCGGCATGTTCTCCTATGTCTCCCCGGCATGTTCTCCTATGTCTCCCCGGCATGTTCTCCTATGTCTCCCCGGCATGTTCTCCTATGTCTCCCCAGCATGTTCTCCTATGTCTCCCCGGCATGTTCTCCTATGTCTCCCCAGCATGTTCTCCTATGTCTCCCCGGCATGTTCTCCTATGTCTCCCCGGCATGTTCTCCTATGTCTCCCCGGCATGTTCTCCTATGTCTCCCCAGCATGTTCTCCTATGTCTCCCCAGCATGTTCTCCTATGTCTCCCCAGCATGTTCTCCTATGTCTCCCCAGCATGTTCTCCTATGTCTCCCCGGCATGTTCTCCTATGTCTCCCCAGCATGTTCTCCTATGTCTCCCCAGCATGTTCTCCTATGTCTCCCCAGCATGTTCTCCTAGGTCTCCCCGGCATGTTCTCCTATGTCTCCCCGGCATGTTCTCCTATGTCTCCCCGGCATGTTCTCCTATGTCTCCCCTGGCATGTTCTCCTATGTCTCCCCTCCATGTTCTCCTATGTCTCCCCGGCATGTTCTCCTATGTCTCCCCAGCATGTTCTATGTCTCCCCGGCATGTTCTCCTATGTCTCCCCAGCATGTTCTCCTATGTCTCCCCTGGCATGTTCTCCTATGTCTCCCCTGGCATGTTCTCCTATGTCTCCCCAGCATGTTCTCCTATGTCTCCCCGGCATGTTCTCCTATGTCTCCCCAGCATGTTCTCCTATGTCTCCCCTCCATGTTCTCCTATGTCTCCCCTCCATGTTCTCCTATGTCTCCCCAGCATGTTCTCCTATGTCTCCCCAGCATGTTCTATGTCTCCCCGGCATGTTCTCCTATGTCTCCCCAGCATGTTCTCCTATGTCTCCCCTGGCATGTTCTCCTATGTCTCCCCTGGCATGTTCTCCTATGTCTCCCCAGCATGTTCTCCTATGTCTCCCCGGCATGTTCTCCTATGTCTCCCCAGCATGTTCTCCTATGTCTCCCCTCCATGTTCTCCTATGTCTCCCCTCCATGTTCTCCTATGTCTCCCCTCCATGTTCTCCTATGTCTCCCCTCCATGTTCTCCTATGTATCCCCTCCATGTTCTCCTATGTCTCCCCTCCATGTTCTCCTATGTCTCCCCTCCATGTTCTCCTATGTCTCCCCGGCACGTTCTCCTATGTCTCCCCAGCATGTTCTCCTATGTCTCCATGCACACTCCAGAAATCTAGTGGGTTCTGAGTGGCGTTTTTTCAGCTATAAAAAACGCTCTAACCTCAATAAACGCCAAGAAATGCTGCTAACTGGCGTTTTTTTTACGCTTTTGATTCCATTGCTTTTGTTAAGCCTGGGTTGTGTCTGGAGGTGTCATTGATGGAACACAGCCTGGGGTCACACTGGGCGCATGCTGAAGACCGCATGTGATTTGCACCAAAAACGCACCGCATTCCTGTGCACATCACATGGGATTTCTGTGCGATGCGATTGGAAACAATATTTTGTACGGCTCAAATTGCATCACATTTGCCCCAAAATGTTGTAGGACCCTTTTTTTCTCCAAACCTAATGCATTGTACGAGTGCGAACACACATGTGATGCGATTCTGGCAAGCGCACTGCATTTTTCAATCTGTTTCGGGGTATCATTCATGGAACATGAAGCCCCTGCTGACATTGTGCCAATTTGGCATGCGATTTGTCATGTCGAATCGCATGTCAAATCGAAGCCTATTGCCGGCAACGGCACCGGTTCACACTGAGGGCGGGGGGTGAAATCAATCAGCTGAACGCGCACGATTTCAAACTCAAATGTCAGTGCGACTTCGGGGGCCGATTTGACAGACATTTGTACGGGTTCATGCACAGTGTGTATTGAAATTGCCCTGTAGTCGCCAAAATTAGTGCAGAAACTACTTTTGGGAATCGGTGCGGTGCCGCAAAGTCAGGGTCGCACTTATTCGGACAGTGACGCTGGCGGTAATAGGCTCCGATTTGCCATGCGATTTCACATGTCAAATCGCATGTCAAATCTGCCCAATGTAAACAGGGGCTTAATGTTCCATGAACGACACCCCGAAATGGTGCAAAATACAGTGCGCTTGCCAGAATCGCATCCCATGGGTGCTCACACCCTTGCGATTTGATTTTGATGCAGGAATAAAAAGGTCCACATTTGCAACAAAGTGTTGTAGGACCCTTTTATCCCTGCACCTAAAACTTATCGCATAGGTGTGAACGCCCATGCGATGCGATTCTAGCAAGCTCACGGCAGTTTGTTTCAGGGGTATTGTTTGGATTCGAATGATGGCGTTGCTGGCAATTGGCTCTGATTTGGCATGCAATTTTAAATCGCATGCCAAATCTGCCCGATGTTAACGGGGGCTTAATGTTCCATGAACGCCCCCCCGAAAACACATTGCAAAATGCAGTGAGCCTGACAGAATCGCATCGCATGGGTGTTCACACCTAATGCGATGCGATTTTGACATGGGGAAAAAAAGGTCCACATTTGCACCAAAAAGTTGTAGGACCCTTTTTTCCCCCGCACCTAAATCTTATCACATGAGTGTGAACGCCCACGTGATGCGATTCTGGTAAGCATTGCATTGTGGGAAAGTCGGAGTTACTAAAATTGCAGAGGTGATTTTTAGCTAAAAATGCTAAAAAAAAAAAATGCCAATGCAAAAACGCACTACAAAGCAACTGGCGTTTTTATAGCGTCTCGTATGCATGAGGGCTAAACGGGATCTTTTTATTTGTGCCGCCGGCCCCTAATTGGCTGCGTTTCCAAAATCCACCCCCCCCCCCCCGCACAATGAGATTTGATAGCGTGCCGCTAGCACAATGGCACCTGAGTAGCGAACTCCGCACACACGGTCACTTTTCTGGCACGCAGCCCCCGGAGTGACGATTTCCACGTTCGTCCCGGGTGACTCATCCCCCGCCGGAGTTCTGGAGAAGCCTGTTAACCCCTACATGTCCGGTAATCAGCAGGCGGTCGGACGGAGGATGGGTATCGCCGCCAATTCCTGGAACAAACGCACCACCTGTTTATTTTCCCGGGAGAAGTCTGAGATCATTATTGGAGCTCGCGGTGACGGTGACATAAATAATGAAGGAAAAATTCAGCGAGAGGCGAGAAGACTCCAATCGCAGAATTCCTGGACTGACGCACCTCGGCGCCAAATACTTTGTATGGAGAGAAAATATTCTTCCTGAAAAACAGCCGACATCGCAGTGCGACTATCTGCAACCCAATGTATACGAATGATGACATCACATGAAAGGTGGGCGGAGCCGAGAACACGGCTCTGCATTACGCCAGTTGATGGAATTTATAGAGATTTATCTATTTATCATATCAGATGTGATGGGAGTGGTTTACTTCCTCCCTCCCCGGTAATATACAATGTATACAGTATGTGTGTGTAACAATGTATAGCCCCCCCTCAGACTCCGCCCTTTCTGACACTTTTTGTTCACATGTAACAATCAGTTTTTTTTTTTATTAGCTAGAAAATGACTTAGAACCTCCCAAACATCAGGGCTTAGCTGGAACGCGGGGGAACGCAGTTCCGGCACCTCCACCACCGAATATATGTAATAGCAAGGGGTGTGCTGAGGGGATCTATTGTTCCTGAAGATCTAATTCCACATGGCAGTCTATTGTTGCTGGGAAGGACTATTGTTGCAGGTGGGGATATATTGTTGCTGGGGGGGGGGGGGCTTCTGTGTCTGACGAAGAGGAGGGGTTGTTCCTGGAAGAGATTTTACAGTTGGAGTGGTCTAATGTTGCTGGTGGATCTACTGTTGTTGGGGGGCATCTATTATTGCACAGCAGTCTATTGTTGCTGAGGAGCTCGATTGTTGATGGTGGGGATCCATTGTTGCTCGTTGAGCTTGTTTTGCTGGAAGGGATCTACTGTTGAGGGAGGGTTCAATTGTTTCTGGCTGCTGGAGAGTCTATTGATGCTTAGCTGGCTGCTGGGAAATTTGCTGTTGCTGTCCGCATCTATTGTTGTTGGGGTCCATTGTTGCTGGGAAGGGTCTATTGTTGTTGGCTGCAGGGCATCTACTTTACGGCTATTTTTGTTATTAAATAATTCCATACAAATTACTTAGCACCATAAAATGATATCTGGTTCTGTATTCCCTAAAAGGGGCGGTGCTGGAAGGTGGGCAGGGGGTGGAACCAAGGGAGGGTGCTCAGAGGTGGGCAGGGGGTGGAACCAAGGGATAGTGCTGAGAGGTGGGAAGGGGGTGGAACCATGGGATAGTGCTCAGAGGTGGGCAGGGGGTGGAACCAAGGGACGGTGCTCAGAGGTGGGTAAGGAGTGGAACCAAGGGATGCTGCTCGGGGGTGCATCCCTGTATCACTATCATTGTATCACTATCACTGCATCATTGTATCACTATCCCTGTCACTATATCACTATCATTGTATCACTATCCCTGTATCACTATCATTGTGTCACTATCCCTTTAAAACTGTATCTCTATCCCTGTATCACTATCACTGTATCAGTATGTCTGTATCATTATCACTGCATCATTGTATCACTATCCCTGTATCACTGTATCAAGATCATTGTATCACTATCACTGTATCATTGTATCACTATCACTGTATCATTGTATCACTAGCCTTTTAAAACTGTATCACTATCCCTGTATCACTATCATTGTATCACTGTATCAAGATCATTGTATCACTATCCCTGTATCATTGTATCACTATCCCTGTATCAAGATCATTGTATCACTGTATCAAGATCATTGTATCACTGTATCAAGATCATTGTATCACTATCCCTGTATCATTGTATCACTATCCCTGTATCATTGTATCACTATCCCTGTATCATTGTATCACTATCCCTGTATCATTGTATCACTATCCCTGTATCATTGTATCACTATCCCTGTATCACTATCATTGTATCACTATCCCTGTATCACTATCATTGTATCACTATCCCTGTATCATTATCACTGCATCACTATCACTGTATCACTATCATTGTATCACTATCATTGTATCACTATCCCTTTAAAACTGTATCACTATCCCTGTATCATTGCCTTCTGATGATACAAGTTGGAGTTTGCGTCTTCTCTGGCTCTATGGGGTTTTGTCCCGGATGAAGGGAGTATTGGGGTCCTGAAACTTGCGATAAGAAATAGGGGCGGGCGGGGGGATTGAAGATAAGAAATAGGGGTGGGCGGGGGGATTGAAGATAAGAATTAGGGGCGGGCGGATGATTGAAGATAAGAAATAGGGGTGGGCGGGGGATTGAAGATAAGAAATAGGGGCGGGCGGGGGGATTGAAGATAAGAAATAGGGGCGAGCGGGGGATAGTAGATAAGAAATAGGGGCGGGCGGGGGATAGTAGATAAGAAATAGGGGCGGGCGGGGGATTGAAGATAAGAAATAGGGGCGGGCGGGGGGATAGTAGATAAGAAATAGGGGCGGGCGGGGGATTGTAGATAAGAAATAGGGGCGTGCGGGGGATAGTAGATAAGAAATCGGGGCGGGCGGGGGATTGTAGATAAGAAATAGGGGCGGGCGGGGGATTGTAGATAAGAAATAAGGGCGAGCGGGGGATTGTAGATAAGAAATAGGGGCGGGCGGGGGATAGTAGATAAGAAATAGGGGCGGGCGGGGGATAGTAGATAAGAAATAGGGGCGGGCGGGGGATAGTAGATAAGAAATAGGGGCGGGCGGGGGATAGTAGATAAGAAATAGGGGCGGGCGGGGGATAGTAGATAAGAAATAGGGGTGGGCGGGGGATAGTAGATAAGAAATAGGGGCGGGCGGGGGATTGTAGATAAGAAATCGGGGCGGGCGGGGGATTGTAGATAAGAAATAGGGGCGGGCGGGGGATAGTAGATAAGAAATAGGGGCGGGCGGGGGATAGTAAATAAGAAATAGGGGCGGGCGGGGGAGTGTAGATAAGAAATAGGGGCGGGCGGGGGATAGTAGATAAGAAATAGGGGCGGGCGGGGGATTGTAGATAAGAAATCGGGGCGGGCGGGGGATTGTAGATAAGAAATAGGGGCGGGCGGGGGATAGTAGATAAGAAATAGGGGCGAGCGGGGGATAGTAGATAAGAAATAGGGGCGGGCGGGGGATAGTAGATAAGAAATAGGGGCGGGCGGGGGATTGAAGATAAGAAATAGGGGCGGGCGGGGGGATAGTAGATAAGAAATAGGGGCGGGCGGGGGATTGTAGATAAGAAATAGGGGCGTGCGGGGGATAGTAGATAAGAAATCGGGGCGGGCGGGGGATTGTAGATAAGAAATAGGGGCGGGCGGGGGATTGTAGATAAGAAATAAGGGCGAGCGGGGGAATGTAGATAAGAAATAGGGGCGGGCGGGGGATAGTAGATAAGAAATAGGGGCGGGCGGGGGATAGTAGATAAGAAATAGGGGCGGGCGGGGGATAGTAGATAAGAAATAGGGGCGGGCGGGGGATAGTAGATAAGAAATAGGGGCGGGCGGGGGATAGTAGATAAGAAATAGGGGCGGGCGGGGGATTGAAGATAAGAAATAGGGGCGTGCGGGGGATAGTAGATAAGAAATCGGCGCGGGCGGGGGGATAGTAGATAAGAAATAGGGGCGGGCGGGGGATTGTAGATAAGAAATAGGGGCGTGCGGGGGATAGTAGATAAGAAATCGGGCGGGCGGGGGATTGTAGATAAGAAATAGGGGCGGGCGGGGGATAGTAGATAAGAAATAGGGGCGTGCGGGGGATAGTAGATAAGAAATCGGGGCGGGCGGGGGATAGTAGATAAGAAATAGGGGTGGGCGGGGGGATTGAAGATAAGAAATAGGGGCGGATGGGGGATAGTAGATAAGAAATCGGGGCGGGCGGGGGATAGTAGATAAGAAATAGGGGCGGGCGGGGGATAGTAGATAAGAAATAGGGGTGGGCGGGGGATAGTAGATAAGAAATAGGGGCGGGCGGGGGATTGTAGATAAGAAATCGGGGCGGGCGGGGGATTGTAGATAAGAAATAGGGGCGGGCGGGGGATAGTAGATAAGAAATAGGGGCGGGCGGGGGATTGTAGATAAGAAATAGGGGCGGGCGGGGGATTGTAGATAAGAAATAGGGGCGGGCGGGGGATAGTAGATAAGAAATAGGGGCGGGCGGGGGATAGTAGATAAGAAATAGGGGCGGGCGGGGGATTGTAGATAAGAAATAGGGGCGGGCGGGGGATAGTAGATAAGAAATAGGGGCGAGCGGGGGATTGTAGATAAGAAATAGGGGCGTGCGGGGGATAGTAGATAAGAAATCGGGGCGGGCGGGGGATTGTAGATAAGAAATAAGGGCGAGCGGGGGATTGTAGATAAGAAATAGGGGCGGGCGGGGGATAGTAGATAAGAAATAGGGGCGGGCGGGGGATTGAAGATAAGAAATAGGGGCGTGCGGGGGATAGTAGATAAGAAATAGGGGCGTGCGGGGGATTGAAGATAAGAAATAGGGGCGTGCGGGGGATAGTAGATAAGAAATCGGCGCGGGCGGGGGGATAGTAGATAAGAAATAGGGGCGGGCGGGGGATTGTAGATAAGAAATAGGGGCGTGCGGGGGATAGTAGATAAGAAATCGGGGCGGGCGGGGGATTGTAGATAAGAAATAGGGGCGGGCGGGGGATAGTAGATAAGAAATAGGGGTGGGCGGGGGGATTGAAGATAAGAAATAGGGGCGGATGGGGGATAGTAGATAAGAAATCGGGGCGGGCGGGGGATAGTAGATAAGAAATAGGGGCGGGCGGGGGATAGTAGATAAGAAATAGGGGTGGGCGGGGGATAGTAGATAAGAAATAGGGGCGGGCGGGGGATTGTAGATAAGAAATAGGGGCGGGCGGGGGATAGTAGATAAGAAATAGGGGTGGGCGGGGGATAGTAGATAAGAAATAGGGGCGGGCGGGGGATAGTAGATAAGAAATAGGGGCGGGCGGGGGATAGTAGATAAGAAATAGGGGTGGGCGGGGGATAGTAGATAAGAAATAGGGGTGGGCGGGGGATAGTAGATAAGAAATAGGGGTGGGCGGGGGATTGTAGATAAGAAATAGGGGCGGGCGGGGGAGTGTAGATAAGAAATAGGGGCGGGAGTCCCATGTTGGAATGTCATCCATTCAGCAGGATTTACACAGCGCCGAAAGCTGGGGACTGCTGCCTCCTCCCACATGATTCCATGTCTCCACCCACTCCCAGCAGTTCAGAGGGAGGAGCTGGAACCTGGGAGCACCCCGCCCACACTGTCCCAGGCTCAGACTGGGGGTGGGGGGTTATTCAGAGCATCTGAGTCCAGGAAGTAGTTGGGAAGCGTGGATGATGCCTGAACAAAGATGGCGCCGTCCTTCAGGAGAGAATAGCAGATGAAGGCCTTGTCGGGGGGGGGGGGGGAGGAGTTCCTGTGATCTCTGTGTGATGATAGGTCAGCTTTAGGTAGCAGCACATGAGATGAGGCGGGGGAGGGGAGATCAGACAACGTCTGGGGTGGTGACAATCACTGACTGAGTCATGGAACTCCCATTCCTCTCCATCTCCACTTATCTGTGTTTACACAACCCAGGCGCACACCTCCCCCGACACTGCCAGCAACACTAATTAAATATCATTAGAAGTGCCAATCCTGATAAACCTTATCACTGCCCGCCAGCTGTGCTCCGCTTCCACACCGCCTGCAACGCTCTGCAGAGTCTACAGAGGGGTCAGAGGTGGGATAATCTGCAGAATATATCAATATGGATCTGTCAAGAGGGGGAAGGAGCAATGCTCTGCAGGGTCTACAGAGGGGGTCAGTGGTGGGATAATCTGCAGAATATATCAATATGGATCTGTCAGGAGGGGGATGGGATGGAGCGATGTTCTGCAGAATATATCAATATGGATCTGTCAGGAGGGGGATGGGATGGGATGGAGCGATGTTCTGCAGAATATATCAATATGGATCTGTCAGGAGGGGGAGGGGACAGAGCGATGTTCTGCAGAATATATCAACATGGATTGGTCAGGAGGAGGATGGGACGAAGCGATGTTCTGCAGAATATATCAATATGTATCCCACAGAAGGGGGAGGGGGTGAAGCGATGTTCTGCAGAATATATCAGCATGGATCTGTCAGGAGGGAGATGGGATGGAGCGATGTTCTGCAGAATATATCAATATGGATCTGTCAGGAGGGGGATGGGACAGAACGATGTTCTGCAGCATATATATTACTATGGATCTGTCAGGAGGGGGATGGGATGGAGCGATGTTCTGCAGAATATATATTACTATGGATCTGTCAGGAGGGGGATGGGATGGAGCGATGTTCTGCAAAATATATCAATATGGATCTGTCAGGAGGGGGATGGGATAGAGCGATGTTCTGCAGAATATATATTACTATGGATCTGTCAGGAGGGGGATGGGATGGAGCGATGTTCTGCAGAATATATATTACTATGGATCTGTCAGGAGGGGGATGGAATGGAGCGATGTTCTGCAGAATATATCAGTATGGATCTGTCAGGAGGGGGATGGGATGGAGCGATGTTCTGCAGAATATACATTACTATGGATCTGTCAGGAGGGGGATGGGAGCGAGCAATGTTCTGCAGATCCCTAGAGAAGTCAGTGGTGGGAATAGTCAGGAAAGAGAAGATGATCGGAGAATCAGCACACAGGTCTGTAGGGGGCGCCATTATTGAGGATCTGCGGGTGGCGCACACAATGCAGTCACACGGAAAAGTGTTTCCCATCTGCAGCCAATCAGAGCGCAGGAATCCTCCCGAGCCTGTGCTGGGGGAGGAGTCATCTTTGAAGCTCATTATATAAAAGTTACAATCTTTAGATCTTCCACCATCTAATCTTTGGAGTTGCCGCGTCCTCACTGATAGATACACATTGTAGGAGGATTAATTCAGGCTTGGGTCCCCTTTAATTTCCTAAACGCGTCGGTGATGTGGCGGAGACATGTGCAGGAGAGGAGTGCAATCCGTCCATACAGAGGGAACCAATGGAGATGGTCCGCAGTGCTGTTGCTTGGCAACCTCTAGTTTGAGCTGTGGAGAGATAAATTCAAAGCAATTCCGCCGCTCGCCGTCCCCTCATTAATTCGCAATCCTCGCAGTCACGTCTGCATCATGTGACGCCA
Source organism: Pelophylax lessonae (assembly GCF_965119305.1). Taxonomy (NCBI): domain Eukaryota; kingdom Metazoa; phylum Chordata; class Amphibia; order Anura; family Ranidae; genus Pelophylax; species Pelophylax lessonae. The sequence continues at coordinate 233,331,742 of NC_138778.1, forward strand.
AACAGCGGCGGACATTCCCAGCCCCATTCACAGGTGACAAACCGACAATCATAACACATAACGCCACTAATACCGGAACACAGCGCCCCCCCTCGGACCACCGACCAAACCTGACACACAGCGCCCCCCTCCGACCACCCACCGAACCTGACACACAGCGCCCCCCTTCGACCGAACCTGACACACTGTGCCCCCCTCTGACCACCGACCGAACCTGACACACTGCGCCCCCCTCCGACCACCGACCGAACCTGACACACTGCGCCCCCCTCCGACCACCGACCGAACCTGACACACTGTGCCCCCCTCCGACCACCCACCGAACCTGACACACAGCGCCCCCCTTCGACCGAACCTGACACACTGTGCCCCCCTCTGACCACCGACCGAACCTGACACACTGCGCCCCCCTCCGACCACCGACCGAACCTGACACACTGCGCCCCCCTCCGACCACCGACCGAACCTGACACACTGCGCCCCCCTCCGACCACCCACCGAACCTGACACACAGCGCCCCCCTTCGACCGAACCTGACACACTGTGCCCCCCTCTGACCACCGACCGAACCTGACACACTGCGCCCCCCTCCGACCACCGACCAAACCTGACACACTGCGCCCCCCTCCGACCACCCACCGAACCTGACACACTGCGCCCCCCTCCGACCACCCACCGAACCTGACACACTGTGCCCCCCTCCGACCACCGACCGAACCTGACACACTGCGCCCCCCTCCGACCACCGACCGAACCTGACACACTGCGCCCCCCTCCGACCACCCACCGAACCTGACACACAGCGCCCCCCTTCGACCGAACCTGACACACTGTGCCCCCCTCCGACCACCCACCGAACCTGACACACAGCGCCCCCCTTCGACCGAACCTGACACACTGTGCCCCCCTCTGACCCCCTCTGACCACCGACCGAACCTGACACACTGCGCCCCCCTCCGACCACCGACCGAACCTGACACACTGCGCCCCCCTCCGACCACCCACCGAACCGGACACACGGGGGCCCCCTCCGACCACCCACCGAACCTGACACACTGTGCCCCCCTCCGACCACCGACCGAACCTGACACACTGCGCCCCCCTCCGACCACCCACCGAACCTGACACACAGCGCCCCCCTTCGACCGAACCTGACACACTGTGCCCCCCTCCGACCACCCACCGAACCTGACACACAGCGCCCCCCTTCGACCGAACCTGACACACTGTGCCCCCCTCTGACCACCGACCGAACCTGACACACTGCGCCCCCCTCCGACCACCGACCGAACCTGACACACTGCGCCCCCCTCCGACCACCGACCGAACCTGACACACTGTGCCCCCCTCTGACCACCGACCGAACCTGACACACTGCGCCCCCCTCCGACCACCGACCGAACCTGACACACTGCGCCCCCCTCCGACCACCGACCGAACCTGACACACTGCGCCCCCCTCCGACCACCCACCGAACCTGACACACAGCGCCCCCCTTCGACCGAACCTGACACACTGTGCCCCCCTCTGACCACCGACCGAACCTGACACACTGCGCCCCCCTCCGACCACCGACCGAACCTGACACACTGCGCCCCCCTCCGACCACCCACCGAACCTGACACACTGCGCCCCCCTCCGACCACCCACCGAACCTGACACACTGTGCCCCCCTCCGACCACCGACCGAACCTGACACACTGCGCCCCCCTCCGACCACCGACCGAACCTGACACACTGCGCCCCCCTCCGACCACCCACCGAACCTGACACACAGCGCCCCCCTTCGACCGAACCTGACACACTGTGCCCCCCTCCGACCACCCACCGAACCTGACACACAGCGCCCCCCTTCGACCGAACCTGACACACTGTGCCCCCCTCTGACCCCCTCTGACCACCGACCGAACCTGACACACTGCGCCCCCCTCCGACCACCGACCGAACCTGACACACTGCGCCCCCCTCCGACCACCCACCGAACCGGACACACGGGGGCCCCCTCCGACCACCCACCGAACCTGACACACTGTGCCCCCCTCCGACCACCGACCGAACCTGACACACTGCGCCCCCCTCCGACCACCCACCGAACCTGACACACAGCGCCCCCCTTCGACCGAACCTGACACACTGTGCCCCCCTCCGACCACCCACCGAACCTGACACACAGCGCCCCCCTTCGACCGAACCTGACACACTGTGCCCCCCTCTGACCACTGACCGAACCTGACACACTGCGCCCCCCTCCGACCACCGACCGAACCTGACACACTGCGCCCCCCTCCGACCACCCACCGAACCTGACACACTGCGCCCCCCTCCGACCACCCACCGAACCTGACACACTGCGCCCCCCTCCGACCACCGACCGAACCTGACACACTGCGCCCCCCTCCGAGCACCGACCAAACCTGACACACAGCGCCCCCCTCCGAGCACCGACCAAACCTGACACACAGCGCCCCCCCCTCTGACCACCGACCGAACCTGACACACTGCGCCCCCCCACCGACCGAACCTGACACACAGTGCCCCCCCCTCCGACCACCGACCGAACCTGACACACAGCACCCCCCCTCCGACCACCGACCAAACCTGACACACTGCGCCCCCCTCCGGCCACCGACTGAACCTGACACACTGCACCCCCCTCCGACCGAACCTGACACACTGCGCCCCCCTCCGACCACCCACCGAACCTGACACACTGCAGCCCCCTCCGACCACCGACCGAACCTGACACACTGTGCCCCCCTCTGACCACCCACCGAACCTGACACACTGCGCCCCCCTCCGACCACCCACCGAACCTGACACACTGTGCCCCCCTCCGACCACCGACCGAACCTGACACACTGCGCCCCCCTCCGACCACCGACCGAACCTGACACACTGCAGCCCCCTCCGACCACCGACCGAACCTGACACACTGTGCCCCGCTCTGACCACCGACCGAACCTGACACACTGCGCCCCCCTCCGACCACCGACCGAACCTGACACACTGCGCCCCCCTCCGACCACCCACCGAACCTGACACACTGTGCCCCCCTCTGACCACCGACCGAACCTGACACACTGCGCCCCCTCTCCGATTACCGACCGAACCCGACACACTGCGCCCCCCTCCGACCACCGACCGAACCTGACACACTGCGCCCCCCCTCTGACCACCGACCAAACCTGACACACTGCGCCCCCCTCCGACCACCGACCGAACCTGACACACTGCGCCCCCCTCCGACCACCCACCGAACCTGACACACAGTGCCCCCCTCCGACCACCCACCGAAACTGACACACGGCGCCCCCCTCCGACCAAACCTGACACACTGCGCCCCTGTTATATTCTCCGTGTTGTGAGAGACACAGGACTCTGGTCTGGAACAACGGTTGTTTATTCAGGACTCACTGTACAGCATTACAGGACAGCTCTGCATATCATACATCTCTACATGTGTCTAAAGATGGCCACTCTGCCCCTTGACCCTTGTCATCACTCCTGGGTGGAGCCAGCCTTAAAGTGACAGTACATGTGAAACCCTTCAGGTATAACACCTTCCATCCATACCTAAAAAAAAAAACAAAAAACAAAAAAAAAAAAACAACAAAACAAGAACAGGCATAAAACAGTAACTCATAATTGTCCAATACAGTCCTCCAACTCAGGAGATTTACATGGTTTCTTCCACGTCCGGATGTGAGAACAACTTCCAGGGAAGCTCCGGGGGGAAAATGGCAGCGGATCACTTTCGGCGGGCCCGTCGAAAGTCTCGTAACCGGTCTTGCATTTGAAACCGGTCAGGAGGGCGACAGTGTCGTTGAGGACGGGCACCCAGCGACTCGGGGCTGGAGGAAGCAGGGCTGGCCGGAATGGACACCGGCGGGGCCAAGAGGGGATTCCCTAGCTCAGAGGGTGAGCAGACCTCTGGACCAGGGCTGGAGGGCTCTGTTGGAGCTGAGTTCAAAAGTTCCGAGTCTCCCCAAGCATCAGTCTCAATGCCTCCTGATCCGGTAGGAGCAGATCCTTGAGACACTGGAGGTGCAGCCGATGTCAGGGATTCGGGCAGCTGAGAACGAGAACGCAATTGGTCCACATGCCTTCTGCAAATGGAACCATCTTCCAGGCAGACCCTATACATTTTGGGTCCCAAAGTCTCTGCGACGATAGCAGGAAGCCAACGAGTGTTGGAAGCGCCATAAGATCGGGCCCATACCTTTTGCTGGGTTGTAAACCGGGGAATCTCGTCGTGTTCGACCCTCTTGTCTTGGGACTGCCGTACATGTTCCTGGACCGTTTGAGGGCGGAGCATATCCAAAACAGTCCATGGCTGCCGACCCAAAAGAAGTTCAGCTGGAGTTTTCCCAGTGGTTGCATGTGGTGTGGTTCTGTAAGCAGAAAGGAAGGAGTCCAGCTGCTGGGGTGACAGGGACTGTTGTTTACTTGTAGCCACAGTAGCTTTGAAATAGCGTTTGAAGGTCTGTACAAACCTTTCTGCTTGACCATTTGTAGCCGGGTGGTAAGGTGCGGTCAACTTGTGTTTGATGTTGTGGGCAGTCAGGAAACCCTGAAACTCCTGGCTTGTGAATTGTGCACCGTTGTCTGTGACAATTTCTCTGGGGTATCCAAACGTAGCAGCGAGATGTAACAGTATGGAAATCGTCGCCTTAGTCGTTGGCTGAGTAACAGGAACGACCTCAGGCCACTTTGAATGGGCATCAATAATGATCAAAAAGGTGTGTCCTCTGATCGGGCCTGCAAAGTCCAAGTGTAGGCGAAACCAGGGAACCGTGGGCCAAGTCCAGGGCTGGACGCACCCTCGAGGAGGGTCTCTCGCAGTTTGTGCACATCCAGCACACGCATTCACATATGTCGTGATGTCGGAGTCGAGGTTTGGCCACCACACATAGCCTCGGGCCTTTTGTTTCATACGTGTGCCCCCGGGATGACCAGTATGTAGCAATTCCAGAATGTGTCTCCGGAGGGTCTGTGGAACGATCACTCGGTCTCCCCATAAAACACAGTTGCCAGACACAGTTAATTCCAGACGCCTACGGAAGTAAGGCTCATAATCCTGTGTGACAGTTGCAGGCCAACCGTACCGTACCCAGGAGAGTATTGTCTTAAGGAAGGTATCCTTGGCTGTATGGGCTGCTACTTCCCCGGAAGACAGAAAGGACAGGCTAGTGTAACGACAACTCTTGACAGGTGGAGAAGAGTCTGTTAATGTCCTTGTCAGACGGGACATGGCGTCTGCATTAGCGTTGGCATCATGGCTGCGATACTGGATTTTGTAGCTATATGCTCCCAAGAATAGGGCATAGCGTTGAAGACGGGCTGCAGTCGTCTGGGAGATGCCTTTGTCAGGGCTAAAGATCTGAAGGAGTGGTTTATGATCAGTCAGTATGGTGAATTCCCTACCATACAGGTAAAGATGAAACTTCTTAATTGCCCATATGAGCGCCAGAGCCTCTTTGTCAATGTGAGAGTAATTGCTTTCTGCTTTTGTCAAGGACCTGGAGGCGAATGCCACAGGTTTCTCTGACCCATCTGGTAAAACGTGAGATAGTACAGCCCCTAGACCATAGGGTGAGGCATCACAAGCCAAGGTGAGAGGCCTTTGGAGGTCATAGTGCACGAGCATGCGTGACGCCAACAGCTTTCGCTTAGAAACTTCAAAAGCACGTTGGCATGCAGCCGACCAGTTCCATCTGGAGTGTTTCTCCAAAAGCTTGTTTAATGGAAACAAAGTGTGTGCTAGATCCGGCAGGAATTTGTGGTAATAGTTCAGCAAGCCCAGGTATGATCGCAGCTGCTGGACGTTGGTCGGGGCTGGAGCTTTTACTAAAGCATCAACTTTGGCTTCCGTGGTGTGTATACCCTCTGCATCCACAAGGTGGCCACAAAACTCCAATTTAGGTACCATGAATTGGCATTTCGCTAAGTTCACTTTTAGACCCTGCTCTTGGAGTCTGGCCAACACAAGCTCCACGTTACGCTTGTGTTCCTGGTCCGTCAGGCCCGTGATGAGCATGTCATCTAACAGGCACTGTGTGAAAGGAATGTCCGCCAAAATCTCATCCATTTTGCGTTGCCAAATGGCTGGGGCGGAGGCTACCCCAAACACCATCCGATTGTATTCATACAGTCCTTTGTGAGTGTTGATTGTTAGAAACTTGCGGGACGAAGGGTGGACCTCAAACTGTAAATAAGCTTGCCTGAGATCAAGCTTGGTGAACTTTTGACCTCCTGCAAGAGAGGCAAAAATGTCATCTACTCTGGGTAGGGGATACTGGTCTATCTCCAGTTGAGAATTTAGTGCCATGCGGAAATCGCCACAAATGCGTAATTCCCCATTCGCTTTCTTTACTGGTACAACTGGTGATGCCCACTCGCTGTGCTCTACCTTTGAGATGACACCTTGTTCCTCCAGCCGGCTTAGTTCAGCTTCCACACCTGCTCGGAGTGCGAAAGGTACCGTCCGAGCTTTGAAGAACCTAGGCTGGGCATTGGGTTTCAGCCTGAGTCTCACACAGTCATGCTTTATTTTTCCCAAATAGTTATCAAAGACTTGCGGGAATCGCTGTTTCAGGGACTTCACCCATCCCTCTTCATCCCCTGATGGGATGGTCACGGTGTTGCAGGGGTTAATGGCGATGTCTGGCATGCCAAAGTGAGCAATCCAGTCTCTCCCAAAAAGAGGGGGTCCCCCATGTTCTAGGATATATAATGGCATTCTCTTTGTCTGACCCTTGTAGGATACCTGTACTTTCACGTACCCCAGTGGGTGGAGTATCTGCTTTGAATATGTCTGCAGTTTGATTGGTGTTGGACGGACAGTTGTTCGGATCAGAAGTTTTCTCCATTGTTTCTGGGTGATAACTGAAACTGCTGCTCCTGTGTCTACATCCATCTTGAGTTTCTTTCCTTCCACGGTTACCTCTACAGTCATTGCAGAGGGTGCTGAATGCATATGATGTATGTCCAATCTGTGGAGCACTTCCTCATCCTCTGATTCAGATGACGATGTATATCTTCCCACCATATATGCCTTTGTCCTGGGGTTCAGAGGTTGTTTATTTCGCACCTTCTTACTACGGCAGACTCGTTTCAGATGGCCTGCCTTTCCACAATTATGACAGAGCTGATCCTTAAACCGGCAGACTTTGTGATCATGGTCTGTATTCCCACAACGGTAGCAAGCTGACGTCCTGGTTGGTGAGGTTCTATATTTACAGTTAGCTGCAGTTTGCTTGACTGCTGTTCTGAAAACTTCCTCTTTAACCTCTTCCCTTCTGCTCTGGGGGTTCAAAGCTTCTGTATCTTTCACAGCCATTTCCATCACTGAAGCTATCTCAATTGCCTTTGTAAGGGTAAGGTCTTTCTCTGTTAACAGTCTCTTTTGGCTAGACTCACTATTCAGTCCCATGACAAACTTATCCCTCAGTGCAGTTGGTAAATACTCCCCAAAAGAACAAGTTGAGGCTAGTCTGCGAAGGGCGAGCACATAAGCCTTAATATCTTCACCTGGCTGCTGCTGCCGCTGATAGAACCTGAATCTTTCTGCAATCTCTAGTGGTTTAGGCTGGAAGTGATTTCCTAACAGTGTCAGGAGCTCTGCCAAAGTCTTAGTTGCTGGTTTTTCAGGGAAAAGGAGATCCCTAAGAGTGTCATATGTCCTAGCACCAACCACTGTCAGAAACACTGCTACTTGCCTGTCGCCTGGGATGGCATTTGCACAGAAATATTGTTCTAATCTTTCAATCCAAGAAATCCACGTTGTCTGTTCGCCATCAAATTCACTTAATGTCCCGATCAATGACATTTTCCTGCTGGGCTCTGTGGGTGTTTGTATTCCTGACAATCCAGAGTTTTTTTTTTTCTTCCTTTCCTTTCTCACACGGATAGTAACCTTGTAAATCCCATCCTCGTCGCCACTGTTATATTCTCCGTGTTGTGAGAGACACAGGACTCTGGTCTGGAACAACGGTTGTTTATTCAGGACTCACTGTACAGCATTACAGGACAGCTCTGCATATCATACATCTCTACATGTGTCTAAAGATGGCCACTCTGCCCCTTGACCCTTGTCATCACTCCTGGGTGGAGCCAGCCTTAAAGTGACAGTACATGTGAAACCCTTCAGGTATAACAGCCCCCCTCCGGCCACCGACCGAAACTGACACACGGCGCCCCCCTCCGACCGAAACTGACACACTGCGCCCCCCTCCGACCGAAACTGACACACTGCGCCCCCTCCGACCAAACCTGACACACTGCGCCCCCCTCCAAGCACCGACCGAACCGGACACACCGCCCCCTCCCTGTTACCAAGCATGAGATACAGCAACCCCTCCCACGAGCTGGACACTACAATTGCAGGTCCTGCTCTTTTTGTGACCCCCTGCTGCAGAAGCCTGCAATGCTGCTGCCTCTTCTGCCTACCCCTCAGCCCTGCCTGCATGGACTTCAGACTGCCGACAGCACAGCCAGAGGAGAAACGTTTCTCCAGCCGCACAAATAAAAGAGAACTAAAATTTTCTATATGAAACGGCAAAATAAATATCAAATGCAAATTTGCAAAAAAAATGTCCTCCTTACAGCTGAGCATCGAATCCGGTTCCCCTTTAAGTGGAACTCCTAAACGCCCAATAAAACGGGGCCCTGCCATCTGGCATAATTACAGAGCGGCAGAATAAATGGCCCACGTCCTCTAAATAAGCGGTCGTGACTCGTGCGATACATTCCTGACCTCTAATCGTCTCTCATTATTTCCTGAGGTTCCCACAACACCAGCCGAGCCTCTGATTACACAAAACAAAGACGCAGCGGAGCAGCGTGCCGCTCTGCTACCGTCACACAACGTGACGCCGCACTTTTTCCTTCTACGTATGAGACAAACCAGCACTGCGCCTCCGCACCAGCTAAATGCAACCCAGGCAATTGTGTTCTGTGCCGCCAGTGAACATATTTTTGTTACATTGTTTAAAAGAAAAAGAAGCAAAACAAGAGCAGCACGGGATCCACGCAGTAATGCGCTCTGACAACGGCTCACAGGATGAGGGGAGCTATGCTGCAGGATGAGGGGGGCTATGCTGCAGGACGAGGGGGGACTCTGCTGCAGGACGAGGGGGGACTCTGCTGCAGGACGAGGGGGGACTCTGCTGCAGGACGAGGGGGGACTCTGCTGCAGGACGAGGGGGGACTCTGCTGCAGGACGAGGGGGGACTCTGCTGCAGGACGAGGGGGGACTATGCTGCAGGACGAGGGGGGACTATGCTGCAGGACGAGGGGGGACTATGCTGCAGGACGAGGGGGGACTATGCTGCATAAAGAGACCCTGTCACCAGACCATTAATTGAGGCTAAAATCTTCCCATAAGATTATATGAACATTTCCTGTACAGTATCTTCCTTTGTACTGAAATCCCAACGCCCTGAGACTGCTGCTGGGTGCAACAAGTGACAATGTATAGCAGGGGTACGCAGCCTCAGCACTCCAGCTGGGGTCAGACAACAAATCCCATTGTGCCTCTGGGAGTCATTTCTCTGGCTGTCTGAGCTTTGCAATGCCTCCTGGGTCTTGTAGTTCCATTGCAGTGCCTCCTGTGACTTTCAGTTCCATTGCAGTGCCTCCTGGTGGTGGTAGTGATGGTGGGGGTGATAGTGGTGGTAGTGATGGTGGGGGTGGCGGTGATGGTGTAAGTGGTGATGATGGTGATGATGATTATGATGGTGATGGTGGCGGTTGTGGTGATGGTGGTAGTGATGATGATAATGGTAGTGATGATGATAATGGTAGTGATGATGATGGTGGTAATGATGGTAGTGGTGATGGTGGTGTTAGTGATGGTGGTGGTAGTAGTGATGATGATAATGGTAGTGATAGTGATGATGAGGATGATGGTGGTGGTAGTGGCAGTGGGGACGATGATTGTGATGGCGGTGGTGGTGGTGGTGATGACGACGACGGTGGTAGTGATGTTGGGGGTGGTGGTGATGGTGGTGCTGATGATGGTAGGGGGAGGGTTGGAGAACGTCTGTCTGGTTTTTGTAGCTGTCTGTGTCCCCGATATGCAAATTCATCCTATTCGTCCCGGTGACAACTGTCCCTTCCTCTGAAGAGATTTCTTCTCACTTCCTGTTGTGTGCCTGGCACAGGAAATTAAGGGAAATCCCCCTAATGGGACACAAGGGGTGTTAAACTTTCTCTTCTCCATTCATAATTGGTTATAGATGAAGGAGTCATTCACCCATGTGAGGTATGTATGGAGGATTCACCCATGTGAGGTATGTATGGAGGATTCACCCATGTGAGGTATATATGGAGGATTCACCCATGTGAGGTATGTATGGAGGATTCACCCATGTGAGGTATGTATGGAGGATTCACCCATGTGAGGTATGTATGGAGGATTCACCCATGTGAGGTATGTATGGAGGATTCACCCATGTGAGGTATGTATGGAGGATTCACCCATGTGAGGTATGTATGGAGGATTCACCCATGTGAGGTATGTATGGAGGATTCACCCATGTGATGTATGGAGGATTCACCATTGATCAGGAAGGACATTATCTGCTCTATTGATGGCAATGGAAGGATCAGATTAAAGTGCACCTGTCATGAGAAAAGCACATGTCCCTGCTGACCTGGGGAAAATGCTGCATGCCTGGCTCTTCCATTTCATCTCATACCGGTGTCTCCAGGTAGTGGGAACCAATCCTCTGTACATGATGGATACACCTGGCCTCCGGCACGGATGGGGTTACTGACCTTTGAGCGTTCTTCATGTATGAACACACAGACATCTAAATATACGATGACCTTTCCTGTCTCCTATCTAAATGTCAGACAATGTACAACCTCAGGATGAAACTCTCCGCAATCTGATTGGACGCACTGCCACAGGTGGACCAATCACAGACGCAGATACAACCAATGAATGAACACGGTGTGCTGGGGATGATGGAAATGTCACACACTCAGCGCCATCCCTGGACGATGAATGTCACCAACCTTCTGCTGACAAACAGATCTTCTTACCTTGTCACTGGATACAAAGTTACAATGTACAGTCTGATCACTGGAGGAGCGGAAATGCTTCATCCTGCCTGCAGCAGACTGATGACATTATCCCAGCCTGGGCAAAGTCACTGAGGGAGGGGAGATTAAGGAAATTATTTCTCCTGCCTGCAGCAGACTGATGACATCATCTCAGCCCAGGCAAAGTTACTGTGGGAGGGGAGACTGCTGCAGGCAGGAGGAAGCATTTCCTCAGTCTCCCCTCCCACAGTAACTTTGCCCAGGCTGAGATGATGTCATCAGTCTGCTGCAGGTAGGAGGAAGCATTTTCTCAGACTGGTGACATCATCTCAGCCTGGGCAAAGTTACTGTGGGAGGGGAGACTGAGGAAATGCTTCCTCCTGCCTGCAGCAGACTGATGACTGGGCAAATATCTCAGCAAGGGCTGGGACAAGGGGTGGGCAGGAGGGGAAGCTGTGCCCTGGGCACAGTGGAGTAAGGGGACAGAGAATGGACATAAGGCAGTAAATTACGTTCTATCGCATGCAATAGGGATGGGGGAGGGGGGCGCAGTTCCACATGCTTACTCTGGGGGCTAGCTGAACCTCTGCCGGGGATCACAGTCCAAGTCTGCAAACTGCCCCATGTGCCACACCCCCCAACCAAGCCTACTTTATAGGACATCATCACGCTGGCACCGCCCACCCAGAACTCTTCCATCTGTTAACCCACCCAAGTACCTCCCCTCGTGCCTATTAACTTGCTGAACCGCTGCCCCCACTGCAAGCCTGATTTTAAATTTCAGTTCATGTGTGAAAGTCTGGTTTCAGGTAAGGCTAAACTCAAACATTAATCCAGGGCTTTGGACGATGGCCATGAGGGCAGCTCTATCTACAGATTCCCAGGACAGCCAATTAATGAGAAGCATAAGGAAGTTCTTCGGAACAAGGGAAGCGTAACCGCCGCCTGTCAGGCTGATATCATGGAAATGAAGTCATTTGCAAATCATGGGCGAGAAGTCCACCAGCGGGAGGCGACGTCCCGGGCGCGTAATCACTCAGAAGACGGGTTCTCATGACGTGTGTATTCGGACGGATCGTTTCTCGGGACGGTTGAAGGATGGAGGGAAGCGGCGGGGTGCCGCTGTAATGGACGCGGCGGGGTGCCGCTGTGATGGACACGGCGGGGTGCCGCTGTGATGGACACGGTGGGGTGCCGCTGTGATGGACGCTGCGGGGTGCCGCTGTGATGGACGCTGCGGGGTGCCGCTGTGATGGACGCGGGGTGCCGCTGTGATGGACGCGGCGGGGTGCCGCTGTGATGGACGCGGCGGGGTGCCGCCGTAAAACGTGGAGATCCTGGAATGACTTCGTAAACAATTACCAGCTATCCTGGGAACGGTGGATCAATAGGCCGGGATTTGACCCCTTGTCCCCATTGGCTTGGTCAGGGATAGAGGAGACACACAGGTCCTAATTCCACCCTGGACCGGTTCTTCTTCCAAAAAAAAAAAATGGCTCTTCCATACATACTTACCATTACTAGGTCTCAGATCCAATGACACTTAACCCCACCCACAGTCTGCAGTTAATACGCCCACTTTCTGGGTGGTCATGCCCATTTTAGAGGCTGGTCCGACCCATGATCCCACCCGTAAATAGGTGAGGACCACCCATCACACCCACTTTATGGGACGGTCCTGCCCAGACCTCACCTCTAAGTATGCACAGACCACCCAGTCCGGCCAACTTTACAAATTAGTCCTGCCCAGAAGCTGCCTCTAATTATGTGCAGGTCGTTCATCATCCCACTTTACAACTTAGTCCCGCCCACACGCTGCTTCTAAAAATGTGCGGACCACCCACTTGCGTCTCCAATTTTGAGTTACTGTGCATTTTGCCGTTAACTGAAATCATTTTGGTGATGTGATACCTGGACACATCATCGGTGGGGACAGAGGGACAAAATGTGGGATTGTCCCAGCAAATCCGGGACTGTTGGTATGTTTACTGTTTGCTTCATTCTTTTAAATTTAAATAGAAAAATTTAACACAACGTTATACAAATAACGATCAAATACAAAAAAAAAAAAGAAAAAAAGTCTATAAATAACACAAAGTTTTAAACTTAATCGCGGCCAGACGCTGCTTCTAAATATGTGGTGTCCACCCATCGGCCCACTTTACAACTTAGTCCCGCCCAGACCCTGCCTCTAAATATGTGCAGACCACCCATCGGCCCACTATACAACTTAGTCCCGCCCAGACGCTGCCTCTAAATATGAGCAGCCCACCCATCGGCCCACTTTACAACTTAGTCCCGCCCAGACCCTGCCTCTAAATATGTGCAGACCACCCATCGGCCCACTTTACAACTTAGTCCCTCCCAGACGCTGCCTCTAAATATGAGCTGACCGCCCTCCAGCCCACTTTAAAAACATAGTCCCACCCAGAAACTGCCTCTAAATATATGCAGCCAAAATGTGGGACTGTCCCAGCAAATCCGGGACTTATGGCATGTATACGGTTAGCTTCATTATTTAAATTTTTTTTACAAAAAAAAAAAAGGGGATATAAAAATTTAACGGTATACAAATACAGATCAAATTCAAAAAAAGAAAAATAAATCTATAAATGACACTAAATTACCAAAAACCCTCTAAAGAAAAAAATATATTTTTTTTATTTTTGGAATTTTGCCAAAGCAGCTCAGTGAGTTTTCAGTTTTGGGTGATCAGCTGTTGCGGGTAAAATGGATTTCACCGAAATAATCCCTCCACTCATCCCTACCGCTCCATCACCCCCCCCCCCCAAAAAAAAAAAAAAGTCATAAAGAAGCAAGGCAATTCCCTCTACTTGGGATTTTAAAGGGCAAGAAATGAAAATATTGTAGAAAAAGTAGTAAAAAGTAAATATCGAAGTTTATTGCAAGAGTATAAAGACTCAAACAAGGGACACAATATCCCAATACAACTGATAAAATACCAAGCGGTTCAAAGATACAATTAACCAGCACTAATATCTATTATCCACAGTTGAGGAGAGTGGAGGACCCAACGCGTTTCGAATTACATTGTATAATTTTCTTCATCAGGGGTCAATGAGTATAATACATAATTGCATCTAAAAGGTGAAAACATTGCCATTTCAGAGCAACAATGATATATAAAAAAAACAAGTCTTGCGTGCGTTTATGAACAGCGCCCAGGGGCTGACTGGCAACTTTCGGCCCAGGGGGCAAGTACAAACCAGAGGCCCATAGTGCCCCCCTCCCACTTTCTGGGCCTCCTCCTGACCCCCATTCCAGGCTGAAGCTCCGCTCCAGGTACTCTCTACTCACCAGCCGAATCCGGGTTCCCGACATGGCCAGCAGGGGATGGCCAGAGGAGGAGAGTCTCCAGTGGGGCATGGAACTGGCCTCTGCTCAGACACCGCTTAAACCATCCATGCTGGGGGGGTGGAGGCCTGTGCTTTGTCCTGGTCTTCATCCCGCACTCAGTAGGTCAGCGGCGCAGACTTTTTACTTCTTTTCACGAGGAATCGTGAGGTTTCGTAAAGGAATCGTAAAGTTCTGCCACAAACTTTAGGCAAGTCTGTGGCAGAACCTTTTTATGGGGCATCAGAGTGGCCCAGGGGGGGGCAACTGCCCCCCTGCCCCCTGGCCCAGTCCTCCCCTGATAGTGCCGTTGCCTGCCGGCTGGAGGATGGAAAGACCGCGCGTCACACAATCCGTAAAGGACAGATATTTTTAAATTGTAGCAAATAGAAAACTTTCGAAGAAATTGGATACTTTTCAGCGCTCCCCTTGATAATGGTTTCATCAAGGTTTATTTATTGCACTTTACTAGCCGATCTGCGTCACATGACACCCATACATAATTGATGTCGCCATTGACGATTGCCGTAATGAATAGCGAAGCATTTCTCCCCTTTATTCCAATATTAACTGACTCCACACAATCCCCGCGCAGCCAAGAGCCATCTCCGTACATTATCTGCCAAGCAGGGATTGGACGGCGCTGTGCTGAGCGCAGGCCAAAATTTAAACGTTATTATTGATTCCCGGCTAACTCGCAACTGCCGGGTCAGCGCCGTCCGTTCCAACATCTTACAAAGCAGAAGAGTTTCCAATCTTTCCAACCAGGCGAGGAAAAGTGCCAGCATCTTCGCAAAACACAGAACCAATTTCTTCTGCCATGGCCGACCATCCTTTTATCTGCCGCTGATTTCATAGAAAAATCACCGCCTGCGGAATGTCTCCGTTTTATAGAACGTCCGTGGGCTGGAAGGGTTAATGCTGGCCGTGGAATAGCCGGAGAAGAGTTGGCTCCATCTCATAAATTAACCTCAATTTACACGAGTGACATAACGCACGCCATCCACTACAGAAGCCTTTCCAGGCTGCCGGTAATGGACGCATATTACAGCTTACCGTCAAGGCCGGAGGGTGACGCGCATCTTTAAAGAGCACTTTGCCTGCCATAATGAGCCTAGGACAGTGAAGCCGCACATAGAACGGCAATACCATTACGGCACAGGGCTGAGAAGAGCCATTAGAGGAGCCCAATTTACATGACTGCATTACTAGGCTCAATCCCAAGCACTATGGAGGCAGTATGACGTGGCACGGCCCTTTGGAGGCACTACGGAGGCAGTGAGGCACTCTGGAAGAACTATAAAGGAAATGAGGCACTTTGAAGGCTGTGTGACACTTTGGAGGTACTATAAGGAGGTGAGGAACTATGAAGTAGGTGAGGCACTTTGGCCGCACTACAAAGGCAGTAAGGCGATGAGCCAATTTGGAGACACGGTAAAGGTGGTGTGGCACTAGGTCATCATCATGATGCACTTTGGACGTGCTTTGAAGGCACTGTGGAGGCAGTATGATGTGGTACGGCCCTTTGGAGGCACTATAGAGGCAGTGAGGCACTTTAGACGAACTATAAAGGAAATGAGGCACTTTGGAAGCTGGGTGACACTTTGGAGGCACTTCAAGGAGGTGAGGCACTTTGGCAGCACTCTAAAGGCACTTTGGAGATGCTGTAAAGGTGGTGTGGCACTAGGTCATCATAATGAGGCAGTGATGCTCTTTGGATGTACTTTGAAGGCACTGTAGAGGCAGTAGGAGGAGGCACTATAAAGCTGGTATTGCCCTTGGAGGCACTATAAAGGCAGGGTGGCACTTTGCAGGCACTATGAAGTAGGTCAAGCACTTTGGAGTCACTGAGGCAGTGATGGATTTTGCATGTATTTTGAAGGCACTATGGAGGTGATGAGGCATTTTGGAAACCCTTTAAAGGCACATTGAAGTTGACAAGTCACTTTAGAGGCAGTGAAGCACTTTGGAGGCATTTTGAAGGCACTGAGGCTCTAAGGAGTCACTTTGAGGCGATGAGACACCATGGAGACTATAAAGGTGGTGCGGCACTAAGAAGTCACAGTGAGGTAGTGATGCACTTTGGACGAACTTTGAAGACACTATGGAGGTGATGAGGCACTTTGGAGGCACTATAAAGGTGGTCAGCTGCTAGGGAGGCAGTATGGGGTATGGCTCTTTGGGAGCACTTATAAAAGGCAGTGTGGCACTTTAATGGTAGTGAGGCAGTTTGGAGGCACTGTGAAAGAGGTCAAGTACTATGAAGGCAGTGAGGAATCAAGAAGGCACTATGAAGTCACTATGAGGCAGTGATGCACTCTGGAAACACTTTGAAGGCACTATGGAGGAGACTTTAGAGGCATTACGAAGCAGTGAAGCACTATAAAGGCGGTGAGGTGCTAACAAGAAAGTACGGCCCTTTGGGAGCACTTATAAAGGCAGCGTGGCACTTTGGAGGCACTTTTAAAAGGGTTCAAGCACTTTGGAGGCATTATGAAGTCATTGAGGTACTAAGGAGGCACCTATGAAGTTGGTGAAGAACTAAGAAGTCACTGTGAGGCAGTGATGCACTTCAGAAATACTTTGAAGGCAGTATGAGGCAGTGAGGCACCATGAAAGCAGTGATGCACTTTGGAAAAACTATGGAGGAGACAAGTCACTTTAGAGGCAGTGAAGAACTTTGGAGGCCCTATGAAGGCACTATAAAGATGGTGAGGCACTTTGGCAGCACTACATGAGCCAATTTGGAGACATGGTAAAGGTGGTGTGGCACTAGGTCCTCATCATGATGCACTTTGGACGTACTTTGAAGGCACTGTGGAAGCATTATGATGTGGTACGGCCCTTTGGAGGCACTATACAGGCAGTGAGGCACTTTGGAAGAACTATAAACAAAATGAGGCACTTTGAAAGCTGGGTGACACTTTGGAGACACTACAAGGAGGTGAGGCACCATGAAGGCAGTGATGCACTTTGGAAACACTATGGAGGAGACAAGTCACTTTAGAGGCAGTGAAGAACTTTGAAGGCACTATGAAGATGGTGAGGCACTTTGGTGGCACAATAAAGGCGGTGAGGCTATAAGGAGTCACTTTGAGGCGATGAGACACTTTGGTAAAAATATAAAAGGTGGTGTGGCACTAAGAAGCAGTGATGCACTTTGGACGTACTTTAAAGGCACTATGGAGGTGAAGAGATGGCGAGGCCCTTATTGCACTATTAAGGCAGTGCGGCATTTTGGAGGCACTTTAAAGTTGATGAGGCAGTTTGGAGGCTGTGTGGAGGAGGTCAAAGAACTTTGGAGGCACTATAAAGGTGGTGAGGCACTAAGAATTCACTATGAGGCAGTGATGCACTTTTGAAACATTTTGAAAGCACTATGGAGGCACTATAAAGGTGGCACTATGAGGCTATATGGACCTTTGGATCCACTATCATGGAAGTGAGGTGCTAAGGAAGCACTAAAAGAGTGGTGAGGTGCTAAGGAGTCCCTGTAAGGCACCAATAGGCGGTGAGGCACTGAGGGGATACTATGAGTTACTATGAGACAAATCTGGAAAACTTCAAACATTTGTTGGTGGATTCAAACAATCACCTGTCCATGAAGAGTCTGTCTACAAACATTGTGTGCAGGAACAACTCATGAAATACGCAGGATCTACCCCACAGCCAGAAAACCTCTCTGTCATAGGACAGTGCCCCCTTGTGAGGGATCCCACCACTGACACAGAAGGATCCCAGAAATTAGGGTACCGACTCATAATTTCCAACCAGGCAAAAGATTTCAGGCCGGATTTGCGCCGGCATTTCATATGCTGCAGAGATATTAGGAGAGACCTTTGAAATCGTTCTTCTGGCCCGGACAGTCGGGAGCATTTCTTTAATAGCGGAGGAGATTAAGAGGCTCTTTATAAAAGCTGATTTTATCTGAGGATGGGGGAGGAGGGGGATCGCTGGCGGAGGGACATAGATAAGCCGCGAAGATAAAAAGTAACATAAGACAATTTTCCAATATCTGGGCCACGCATGCAGAATATTTACACAATCTACACCGGCCCTTTCCCAGGTTCAGGAGGCTTCCGGTGAGGTAATTAAATGATACGTTTAGCCATTAAACTAACGGCCTGAGCTGATCCAGGACCAGACCCTTAACTGAAGAATTACAGTCCTGGCCCTGGGCCCTGGCATGAGCGCAACAGAGGGGAACCGCGCCAGGTTCACCGAAAGTCCAGAGTCTGATGCTGGCCCCAGTGTTTGTATTACAGGAAGGAAGAGAACCTGTATGATTGTAGAATCCACTTATCCCTCCATATCACCCGCGCCCACCTTCTCACCCATATAACTCGTGCCCACCTCCCCCCATATCACCATCGACCTACTCCACTGCCCCCATATCACCGTCGCCAATCTCTCCCCCTCCCTCATATCGCCTGCGTCAATCTTCCCACCCCTAAACCACCCACGCCCACTTTCCCCCTATATCACCCGCGCCCACGTCCCCCATATCACCAGTGCCCAGCTCCACCCCCCCCTAAATCACCTGCGCCAACCTTCCTCCCCCCATACCACCCGCGCCCACCTTCTCACCCATATAACTTGTGCCCACCTCACCCCATATCACCATCGACCTACTCCACTGCCCCCATATCACCGTCGCCAATCTCTCCCCCTCCCTCATATCGCCTGCGTCAATCTTCCCACCCCTAAACCACCCACGCCCACTTTCCCCCTATATCACCCGCGCCCACGTCCCCCATATCACCAGTGCCCAGCTCCACCCCCCCCCTAAATCACCTGCGCCAACCTTCCTCCCCCCATACCACCCGCGCACACCTTCTCACCCATATAACTCGTGCCCATCTCCCCCCCATATCACCAGCGACTTACTCCACTGCCCCCATATCACCGTCGCCAATCTCACCCCCTCCCCCATATCACCTGCATCAATCTCCCCACCCCTAAACCACCCACGCTCACTTTCCCCCTATATCACCCGCGTTTATGTCCCCCATACAGCCAGTGCCCATCTCCACCCCCCCCCCATATCACCTGCGCCAACCTTCCTCCCCCCCATATCACCCACGCCCACCTGCCCCATATCATTATGATCAACGTTTAGACTACCGTGATTTATTGGACTAAGAAAGAAAAAGGTGAAAATACCACTAGAGAGAATATCGCAAGAACTGAGACAAAATATCCCCATTAGATTCTTCCCAACATGGCATGAGCGCAACACAGGGAAACAGCGCCAGGTTCACCAAAAGTCCAGAGTCTGAGGCTGGCCCCAGTAAGTGTATTACAGGAAGGAAGAGGACCTGTATGATTGTAGAATCCACTTATCCCCCTGTAACGGAATTTCCCGTACTCTGACCGAGTACCCTCCATTGATGGACGCTTCCTAGCTTGCGCCGAGGATCCCAAGCACCACACCGGACACCACAACCACCGCAGACTCCACAACCGCAGTAGCGTAACCAGAGTCTCGCCGTCTTCCTTCCACCCTGTATGAACCTCCAGCATCCAGGTCCGTGTGGGGAAGACCTCTCCTCCAAGGAGAGGATAACAGGAACAAGGGTTAAGTGGTTAAAGCTCAACGGAGTATGCAGCACATAGCATTCCCCAGGGTGATAATGCAGTTCCCTCCAATAACGAGACAAGGCTACACATACCGCTAACCGCATGGAATGAACCAAGATGGGCGTGAACACGTATCGAAGTCCCGAAATGGTGGCCACTTTGACGACCTCGACAACTTCGACATTTCGACAACTTCAGCTGTGTCCGAAGTGCCATATAAAAAGTACCAATCCTCCCCAAAGACTTTAAAGGGCCAGGAGCAGCATTATGACAATCCATTATGCCCAAAATGCAGTTCTTAATGGGCAATATATTCCAGGGCCATAGGCGCAGGGCAAGAGGCTAGCAATGAGTCCTCTCCAATGCCCAGTGGCAAATGGCAGTTTGTCACACCCCCCATATCACCCTCGCCCACCTCCCCCTCATATCACCCGTGCCCACCCCCCCATACCACCCGCGCCCACCTTCTCATCCTTATAACCCATGCCCACCTTCCCCTATATCTCCACCGCCGCCCCCATATCACCTGTGCCAATTCCCCCGCATATCACCCGCGGCAACTTTCCCACCCCTATATTACCCACACTCACCACCCCATATCACCCTGCCATTCCAATCCGCACCCACTCCCCCCCATATAACCCGCGCTCACCTCCCTCCCCCATATCACCTGCGTCCACCTCCTCCCCCACATAACGCGCGCCCCCACCCCCCTATATCACCTGCACCAACCTCCTAGATTACCGCAGGCCTGGAACACAATATGATTTATTGGACTAAGAAAAGAAAAAGGTGAAAATAACCACTAGAGAGATTATTGCTAGAACTGAGACAAAATATCACCATTAGATTCTTCCAAACCCTTACACAGGTGGCAGGAGCCAACTTCAGATTATACAGGGTAGGTGGCAGTGGTTCCCAACTCCTGTCCTCAGGACCCACTAACAGGCCAGATTTTAAGTATTACCTTGGAGAAATGCAGACTAGAATACTGCAATCACTGAGCAGCAAACGATATCTCACCTGTGGTGCATTTTAGTTATCTTGCAAACCTGGCCTGTTAGTGGGACCTAAAGACCGGAGTTGAGAGCCACTATTGTAGGGGGTCATTTAGGGTTAGGTAGAAAGTAAATGGTTAAATTAGGTTTATAGGGTGATTGTAGGTGTTAAGGTTAGTCAGAGGGATAATAGGGGTAAGTGTCAGTGGACTTCTTATTCATGATAAGTGCAGAATGCTGAGTAATGTGTGAGTGTTACACTTCCAGGTATCTATGACCTCTCACAGGGATCTCAATAGTTCGGCTGGGGGTTACATATTAGGGAGGAACGTGGATAACTCTGGTCGGGTTATAGGTTATCACACTGGTTGTTTACTTTTTGGTCCCGAAATCCACTGTGCTGAGCTCCTGGCAGTGAGATGTAACACCAGACACCCCCCCCCCCCAAAGAGATCGGACTGAGGCCAGGAACATCCCCGACAGCACCAAGACCAGAAAGTCCCCTGTAATGTGATGTCCTCAGAGTTTCCCATGAACCCTTGCAGCTACCTTGAGCAAGAAGGAACTGGAGGCTCTTGCTGGTAATGTGCTGCATGACGTCACTGTCAGAGATATGGTCAACCTGCACATTGCTACACACAGATGTCACCAGGGCCATGAATCTGAATCTCAAGAAATGCAATTAATATTATAATTTAGAGTTATGTGCATGAGTGAGGCTGCATTGGTGCATTTACAATGGAGAAAACCACGACCTACAGTACAGAGCAAAAGTTTGGACACACCTTCTCATTCAAAGAGTTTTCTTTATTTTCATGACTATGAAAATTGTAGAGTCACACTTCAAGAGGAGTCACCTGAAATGGTTTTCAGTTCACAGGTGTGCCCTGTCAGGTTTAATAAGTGGGATTTCTTGCCTTATAAATGGGGTTGGGACCATCAGAAGTCAGGTGGATACACAGCTGATAGTCCTACTGAATAGACTGTTAGAATTTGTATTATGGTAAGAAGTACAGGAAAACGAGTGGCCATCATTACTTTAAGAAATGAAGGTCAGTCAGTCCGACAAATTGGGAAAACTTTGAAAGTGTCCCCAAGTGCAGTCACAAAACCATCAAGCGCTACAAAGAAACTGGCTGACATGCGGAGCGCCCCAGGAAAGGAAGACCAAGAGTCACCTCTGCTGCGGAGGATAAGTTCATCCGAGTCACCAGCCTCAGAAATCGCACAGATTAGAGACCAGGTGAATGGCACACGGAGTTCTAGCAGCAGACACATCTCTAGAACAACTGATAAGAGGAGACTGTGTGAATCCGGCCTTCATGGTAGAATATCTGCTAGGAAACCACTGCTAAAGAAAGGCAACAAGCAGAAGAGACTTGTTTGGGCTAAAGAACACAAGGAATGGACATTAGACCAGTGGAAATCTGTGCTTTGGTCTGATGAGTCCAAATTTGAGATCTTTGGTTCCAACCACCGTGTCTTTGTGCGACGCAGAAAAGGTGAACGGATGGACTCTTCATGCCTGGTTCCCACCGTGAAGCATGGAGGAGGAGGTATGATGGTGCTTTTCTGGTGACACTGTTGGGGATTTATTCAAAATTGAAGGCATACTGTACCAGCATGGCTACTACAGCATCTTGCAGCGGCATGCTATTCCATCCGGTTTGCGTTTAGTTGGACCATAATTTATTTTTCAACAGGACAATGACCCCAAACACACCTCCAGGCTGTGTAAGGGCTATTTCACCAAGAAGGAGAGTGATGGGGTGCTGGCCTGGCCTCCACAGTCACCGGACCTCAACCCAATCGAAATGGTTTGGGGTGAGCTGGACTGCAGAGTGAAGGCAAAAGGGCCAACAAGTGCTGAGCATCTCTGGGAACTCCTTCAAGACTGTTGGAAGACCATTTCAGGTGACTTCCTCTTGAAGTGTGACTCTACAATTTTCATAGTCATGAAAATAAAGAAAACTCTTTGAATGAGAAGGTGTGTCCAAACTTTTGGTCTGTACTGTATATCTGGTATCACATCAGAAAGCTCTGCAGCATGTTAAGCAGATACATCCATCCTGGGCAGCACAGGCGTCAATCTGCTGACTTCTTGTTTTTGGATTCATGGTGGAAAGTGGAGTAACTGAAGGAAGCCCACATAAAGGGCGTACAAATTCTATGCACTCTGAGCCCTCTTGGTAACTGAACCCAGGACCACAGTGCTATACACTGAGCCACTGTACAGGCCATCTACTCCAATTCTCAGTTGGGCGGAGTTGGGAATCTGGAACTCGTTGGCCGCCATGTTGGCTGACTCAGGAATGGACAGGCAAAGAGGGACTCCTAGGAGAGCCGTTAGAAGGCTTATGTGATCCATCTTAATGTCCGAATATATTCTATAGAACCACCACACACAAGTTTGGGAGACCTTCTGGCCAATCAGCAGGCTATAGGAAGATTAGGACAGAAATTGAGTTATGAGAAGTGCACCATGGAGGCTCTGGGGCTCACATCAAATTCCTGACAAATTCTTAGACTAATGTAATCTGCAGCAGTTGATGGTGAGCCTATCTCACACAGAACACACAAATATATCCGCTCTGTTCTGCCAGGAAATCAAGTTAGGAAAAAAACATTCCTAATTATCATCGCACTGCCGGTAGTTCAAAGTCCAGCATGGCGGAGGAGGAGGCGGCTTATTCATTGCCATTATTCAGCCACTGCCTCGCATTTGGGCTCTTTGATGTGAGAACGTTCAGTGTGCAGCATCACTTTTATCTGCTGGATGGGGGTATATGGGGGATTTCTAGGTTCAGACACTCCATCTAAGGTCTGCTGTGTACTGTATGAAAAAATGAAATACCAGTTGTGAGATAAAAGAGAGTGAGAGAGATTTGGGGGGGGGGGGAGAGAGAAGGTATGGAGCGAGAGATGGTGGGAGCGAGAGAGAGAGCGCGAGAGATGGTGGGAGCGAGAGAGCGAGCGAGGTGGGAGCAAGAGAGAGCGAGAGATGGGGGGAACGAGAAAGAGAGAGAGAGATGGGGGGAACGAGAGAGAGAGAGAGATGGGGGGAACGAGAAAGAGATGGGGAGAGAGAGATGGGGGGAGCTAGAGAGAAAGAGTCGGAAAGCTAGAGAGAAAGAGTCGGAAAGCTAGAGAGAAAGAGTCGGAAAGCTAGAGAGAGAAAGATGGGGAGCGAGAGAGAGAGGGGGAACGAGAGCGAGAGAGAGATGGGGGAACGAGAGAGAGAGATGGGGGAACGAGAGAGAGAGATGGGGGAACGAGAGAGAGAGATGCGGGGAGCGAGAGAGAGGGGAAACGAGAGCGAGAGAGAGATGGGGGAGGGGGAGCGAGAGAGAGATAGGGGGGAGCGAGAGAGAGAGAGAGATAGGGGGGAGCGAGAGAGAGAGAGAGATAGGGAGGAGCGAGAGAGAGAGAGAGATAGGGAGGAGCAAGAGAGAGATGGGGGAACGAGAGAGAGATGGGGGGAACGAGAGAGAGATGGGGGGAACGAGAGCGAGAGAGATTGGGGGGAGCGAGAGAGATGGGGGAGAAGAGAGATGGGAGAGAGAGGTGACGGGGGAAGAGAGAGAGAGAGGTGACGGGGGAAGAGAGAGAGAGAGAGGTGACGGGGGAAGGGGGGAAGAGAGAGAGAGAGAGGTGACGGGGGAAGGGGGGAAGAGAGAGAGAGAGAGGTGACGGGGGAAGGGGGGAAGGGGGGAAGAGAGAGAGAGAGAGAGAGAGAGAGAGGTGACGGGGGAAGGGGGGAAGAGAGAGAGAGAGAGAGAGAGAGAGAGGTGACGGGGGAAGGGGGGAAGAGAGAGAGAGAGAAAGGTGACGGGGGGAGGGGGGAAGAGAGAGAGAGAGAGGTGACGGGGGGAGGGGGGAAGAGAGAGAGAGAGAGAGGTGACGGGGGAGGGGGGAAGAGAGAGAGAGAGAGGTGACGGGGGGAGGGGGGAAGAGAGAGAGAGAGAGGTGACGGGGGGAGGGGGGAAGAGAGAGAGAGAGAGAGGTGACGGGGGAGGGGGGAAGAGAGAGAGAGAGAGGTGACGGGGGGAGGGGGGAAGAGAGAGAGAGAGAGGTGATGGGGGAGGGGGGAAGAGGTGATGGGGGGAAAGAGGTGATGGGGGGAGGGGGAAAGAGGTGATGGGGGGAGGGGGAAAGAGGTGATGGGGGGAGGGGGAAAGAGGTGATGGGGGGAGGGGGAAAGAGGTGATGGGGGAGGGGGAAAGAGGTGATGGGGGGAGGGGGAAAGAGGTGATGGGGGGAGGGGAAAGAGGTGATGGGGGGAGGGGGAAAGAGGTGATGGGGGGAGGGGGAAAGAGGTGATGGGGGGAGGGGGAAAGAGGTGATGGGGGGAGGGGGAAAGAGGTGATGGGGGGAGGGGGAAAGAGGTGATGGGGGGAAAGAGGTGATGGGGGGAAAGAGGTGATGGGGGGAAAGAGGTGATGGGGGGAAAGAGGTGATGGGGGGAAAGAGGTGATGGGGGGAAAGAGGTGATGGGGGGAAAGAGGTGATGGGGGGAAAGAGGTGATGGGGGGGAAAGAGGTGATGGTGGGAAAGAGGTGATGGTGGGAAAGAGGTGATGGTGGGAAAGAGGTGATGGTGGGAAAGAGGTGATGGTGGGAAAGAGGTGATGGTGGGAAAGAGGTGATGGTGGGAAAGAGGTGATGGTGGGGAAAGAGGTGATGGTGGGAAAGAGGGTGATGGTGGGAAAGAGGTGATGGTGGGGAAAGAGGTGATGGGGGGAAAAGAGGTGATGGGGGAAAGAGGTGATGGGGGGAAAAGAGGTGATGGGGGAAAAGAGGTGATGGGGGGAAAAGAGGTGATGGGGGGAAAAGAGGTGATGGGGGGAAAAGAGAGAGAGGGGGGAAAAGAGAGAGAGGGGGGAAAAGAGAGAGAGGGGGGAAAGAGAGAGGGGGGAAAGAGAGAGGGGAGGGGGGAAAGAGAGAGGGGGGAAAGGAGAGAGGGGGAAAGAGAGAGAGGGGTGATGGGGGGAAAGAGAGAGAGGGGTGATGGGGGGAAAAGAGAGAGAGGGGTGGTGGGGGGAAAAGAGAGAGAGGGGTGATGGGGGGAAAAGAGAGAGAGGGTGATGGGGGGAAAAGAGAGAGAGGGGGAAAAGAGAGAGAGGGGGAAAAGAGAGAGGAGAAGGGGGGAAAGAAAGAGAGGGGGGGAGAAGAGAGAGGTGAGGGGGAAAAGAGAGAGAGGGGTGATGGGGGGAAAAGAGAGAGAGGGGTGATGGGGGGAAAAGAGAGAGAGAGGGTGATGGGGGAAAGAGAGGAGGGGTGAGGGGAAGAAAAGGAAAGAGAGAGGGGTGATGGGGGAAGAAGAGAGAGGGGTGATGGGGGGGGAGAGATGGGGAGGGGGGTGATGGGGGGGAAAAAGAGAAAGGGGTGATGGGGGGGGGAAAGAGAGAAAGGGGTGATGGGGGGAAAAGAGAGAAAGGGGTGATGGGGGGAAAGAGAGAAAGAGGACAGATGCTGAGAGACAGAAGACACAGAGATGAAGAAGCAAAGAATGAAGACTCATTTAGAATTACGTGTTTCCTGTAAGCAGGCAGAAAGATCTGATTTGGAAATCTTATGGCACAATGTGGTGGAAAATATGGGGGAGACCCCAGCGATGAGCTCAGAACAGATTATGGGTGGTACTGTGCTGTGACATGCGTCCACCTTGGAACATCTCCAGGTATTCTGCACAAATGTCACTTCAGTGTGTTGGACTTCCTTCCATGCATGAAACTTCCACCAAGTTATGCGATATGAGAAGGGTGCAGAGACCGGTCCTCTTTTCTTCCTGGGGAAATCTGCACGGTGCTACTGGATAAACCAGAATATAAAACATTTAGCAGAATATAATGAGAAGATAATCCCTGCTCACCCGGCACCGTTGCTCTGGGCGGACTGCGGGCACAAAGTTATTTTCAGTGCCAGTCAGGAAGAGCGGACGAAGTGCTGATTTCTTACATTATGAATCCAGAGCCGCACTTCCAGGATCATCATTAACTCCGATCCTCCCTACAGAGTCTCACTCCTCAAATGTCTCATCACTTATCACTCCTCATCACTGAAACTCTGAGCTGGCCAGAAATCTATCACCATAGGGCTAATATTAGAGTGCGACACCTCCAACATGACCTGAATCCATAATCGGGACTGCTGAGAGACTGGAGGAGATTTCTGAGAGTTGACAAAGAATTCGGTTTGTGGTTTTGTCATCTTGTCTATTATTATCACATGGTGACCTCCTAGACACGTTACTAATATTACGACAGTATCCAGCAGTAACATATGATCCACTCACATTACAATATTATTGTACAATCTTCTTTAGATTACATGTGAGGCCAACCTATATTCAATTTACAGCCAACCAGATAGGCCATCGCCCAATCTAGTTCTTGGAGGAGATGGTACAATCAGATTTGTGGCCAGCTATACAGCACCGAGGAAAAGAGATAGAAGAGATCGTAAAAATGTAACATCTTTAGGTATAAACATTTGGTTCACCTGGACATTCATGTTTATGCTATGGATTCTGTAGGACAAACGCACACTTATCTCGGAGCGAAACCATGATGTTTGGATGAAGGCTTGTAACCTCTACAAGTGTCTTCTTCTCTGTTATCTCCTTGCCAACAGTGGCTGGAAACAACCACAAACATTACTCCCCAGGTTGTAGGCAGGGCGAGTTTTATGCTGCCCCAGGGGGCAGGGTCAGTATTAAATGTTTCCGAGGTCCTTCTTGGGTCCAACCCACTGATCCTGTGCTATATAAAAAGGAGCAGGGGTCCGGATCCATAGAGAGTTGGGGAGATGTAGACATGTTGCCGTTACCGGATGTCCATCCACACAGCCTATTGCCGAAGCACCCATGGATAAAGAGCTTTCTAAAGAGTACAGGACTTCTAAGATTTACAAAACACCTGAACACTCCAGACCTGCAGTTCTGCCATATCTACCCTGGGAAGGTATGCTGGGGCAGCCATCAAGCATGAGTTAGGGATGTTAGGAAGAGACTAAGAAGTATATCATTTCCAGCAAAGTTTTTCAAAACTTTGTCCTTGCCTGTTATGAAGTTACTCAATGGGTGTACTGCAAGTAACCGGCACACAATGGGGAAGATTAACTAAAACTGGAGAGTGAAAAATCTGGTGCAGCTCTGCATAGAAAGGAATCAGCTTCCAATTTTTATGGTCAAAGCCTGATAGAACAAGCTGAAGTTAGAAGCTGATGGGTTACCATGCACAGCTGCACCTGATTTCGCAATTTCCAGTTTTAATACATCAACCCCATAGTGTACAGCTGGGGTCAGTTCTTGTAGTTGCAGAGAGTAACAAAGGTTTCACAAGCAGCCTGTCCTATATGACAGGAGGAGGAATTGTTTTTGGCACTCTTTCCGTGAGCAGGTCCATCTCCCATATCAGCGTGAGCAGATCCGCACCACAGAGGTCCCCAACCTGTACACAGGTATGGAGGATGAAGTGTTAAGTGGGTGCACGCCTGCCCTAGACGCAGGGAGGGGCCACGTTCTGTTATTGGGAGTAGGGTAGCGGAGATATGCTGGACAAGTGGAGAGTGCATTGGCTCTGCGTGTCCCCCCTAAATGCAAAAGTGACTATGGTGGTGTCCAGTCATCTGTTCAAGTAAAAGTACCCCAAGGCAAGTGGTCCTGTTCAATGTGCCTAGTGTAGCCAAGAAGAACCCACCCCGAGGTGGGTCTATGTGACCCACATTTGGAGCCCAAAGAGGAAGAAGGGTCACCCGCCTACCCTACAAGCTGGGCTAAGTAACATCTGCCTTAAATCGGTGTCTACCTTTGACCCTGGAGAATATATTCCTATCTTCAACGACAAGGAACAAAGGTTTGACTGCCCCACTTTCAACTGCCGGTAACAGAAGGCACCGTTCCACCCTCAATACACAATTTTAAACTGAAGGAAACATACTGTATGTACAGTATTATGAGAAATCTTTTTATAGGCATCCAGTTCACCAGAATAGTTCCATCTGGGAGCGAAAACAGACATCCAAGTTGAGCACATGTCTAAAAAAAAAAAGGTGCACGCATATAGCCTGCACTATGCACACGGCGGGGCCACGTTCTGTTATTGGGAGTGGGATGGCGGAGATACACTGGAAAAGTGGAGAGTGCATTGGCTCTGTGTGTGCCTCCTAAATGCAACAGTGACTATGGTGGTGTCCAGTCATCTGTTCAAGTAAAAGTACCCTAAGGCAAGGCAAGTGGTCCTGTTCAACGTGCCTAGTGTAGCCAAGAAGAACCCAACCCGAGGTGGGCCTCCTATGTGACCCACACTTGGCGCCCAACGAGGAAGAAGGGTCACCCGCCTACCCTACAAGCTGGACTAAGAAACATCTGCCTTATATCTGTGTCTACCTTTGACCCTGGAGAATATACTCCTATCTTCAACGACAAGGAACAAAGGTTTGACTGCTCCACTTTCAACTGCCGGTAACAGAAGGCACCGTTCCACCCTCAATACATGATTTTAAACTGAAGGAAACATACTGTATATACAGTATTAGAAGAAATCTTTTTATAGGCATCCAGTTCACCAGAATAGTTCCATCTGGAACCGAAAACAGACTTTCAAGTTGAGCACATGTCAAAAAAGCATAGCAGGCTCAGTCTTCATTCTCGGATATCTTCAAAGAGAAAGATTTGGTGATGAGTTAGAAGGTGCCGTTGGGGTGGACAGCAGGAGCCAAAAAGATGAGGGTATTATAGAAGTTATATCTGTCTCCATCCAGAAAAGATGCTAAAATCAAATGGTCTGGAGCGTAAGACGATTATAACCAATCATATTATCGGGTGGTTAAGATAATACACGTTGTGCCGTCAACGGCCCGAGAGGTAAAGACAAAAAAAAAACAGTTTAGAAGATCAATCCCTCGGGATGCAGGCTTTGAAAATCCTACAGAAAGCCTCATCATTAGGTAGAAGGAACATGAAAGAGAAGCTCGGGGAGTAACTGAATCCTTCCACTTAATTATCCTTGCAGCGATCAGACCCGAAACTTTTAATGACGACATTTTAAAAATTTATTTTGGCGGAAAGCTTTGATGAGCAGAACTGGCCCTCTGAATGTCATCTGGTTAGATAAACTAGCGGACTCGGCTCTCTTTGGCGGCACGGAGATCGCGTTCTTGTCCATTCCACCACTTCTAAGAGCGCCTCGAAATTCCCTGACTGACGCGGAAGACTCAGCGCCTTTCCGCATGATCAAAAAGACTGCACAAACACGGCCGAGCAGGACGGCATCGAGCTGGATCTTTTGAAATGCTTCTATCTGGAATACGTCATCCCTCCACAGCAAGATCCATATCTAGAATTTCCTGCTGCGAAATTTAAACTTTTTTCAAGTTTTTCCAGATGGTCTGAAGACAAAATTGATAAGGTGTTGTCTGACAAAGCTTGAGAAATCAGCCCCCCCCCCCCCCACACCCCCAACTGGGTCATATGTGTATCTAAATGCAACCAAACTTTGGTACAATAAGTAGTCTTGACACATAGTACTATGTATGCATATGCATGACCAATTGGCCAAGAAGGTATTCAACAAGGACAGGGGCTGACTGGCAACTTTCAGCCCAGGGGGCAAGTACAAACCAGAGGCTATGGTGCACCGACTCGGCCCCCCTCCCACTCTCCCTCTTCCCGGCCTACTCCTGACCTCCATTCTAGGCTAAAACTCCACTCCAGGTACTCTACTCACCGCCCAAATCGGGGTTCCTGACCTGGTCAGCAGGGGGCAATTGAGGGGAGCTAGGACAGCTCGGTCGGGGCTACCTGGGGGGAGGAGAGTCTCCAGTGGGGCATGAAACTGGCCTCTGGTCAGACAAAGCTTACACCATCCATGATGGGGGGGGGGGGGGGGAGGTCTGCGCTCTGTCCTTGTCTTCATCCTGCACTCGGTAGGTCAGCGGTGGGGACTTTTTACTTCTCTTCATCAGGAATGCTTTAGGCATGTCTGTGGCAGAAGCAGTGCAGCTTTTTTACGGAGCATGAGAGTGGCCCAGGGGGCAATTGCCCCCCTGCCCCCTTTACGGAGCATCAGAGTGGCCCAGGGGGCAATTGCCCCCCCTGCCCCTGCCCTCCCCTGAACAAGGACAAGCTGGTTTCTCCTGAAGCCTTCATATAGTGCAAGGATAAAACATGTCTTCACTGGAGTCCATCAACATCAATGTTGGTTGGGTTGTATTTTTGCTCTCATGTCATATTATATATATATATATATATATATATATATATATATATAGGATATAGAAAGTCTACACACCCCAGTTAAAATGTCAGGTTTCTGTTATAAAAAAAAAAAAAAAAAAAGTAATTACAGATCTTTTTCCACCTTTAATGTGACCTATAAACTGTACAACTCACTTGAACAACAAAGTGAAATCTTTTAGGTGGAGGGAAGTAAAATTAAAAAAAACTAAAATAATATGGTTGCATAAGTGTGCACACCCTTTAACTAATACTGTGCTGAAGCATCTTTTGATGTTATCCCAGCACTCAGTGTTTTTGGGTATGAGTCTATCAGCATGGCACTTCTTGGCTTGGCAATATTTGCCCGCTCTTCTTTGCAAAAACACTCCAAACCTGTCAGATTGCGAGGGCATCTCCTGTGCGCAGCCCTCTTCACATCACCCCACAGATTTTCAATGGGATTCAGGTCTGGGCTCTGGCTGGGCCATTCCAAAACTTGAATCTTCTTTAGGCTCAGCCATTCCTTTGTTGATTTGGATGGATGCTTTGGATGGTTGTCACACTGAAAGATGAAGTTCCTCTTCACGTTCAGCTTTCTAGCAGAAGCCTGAAGGTTTTGTGCCAATATTGACTGGTATTTG
Organism: Pelophylax lessonae; assembly: GCF_965119305.1. Classification (NCBI taxonomy): domain Eukaryota; kingdom Metazoa; phylum Chordata; class Amphibia; order Anura; family Ranidae; genus Pelophylax; species Pelophylax lessonae. The sequence goes on from NC_138778.1 coordinate 233,363,582, forward strand.
GAACTGTTCATAATTCTCTCTACATTGACTAAGGCCCCTGTTCCAGCTGAAGAAAAACAGCCCCAAAGCATGATGCTGCCACCACCATGCTTCACAGTGGGTATGGTGATCTTTTGGTGATGTGCAGTGTTTTGTTTTCTTTTGTTATCTTTTGGAATTATGGCCAAAAAGTTCAACCTTGGTTTTCATCAGACCAGAACACATTTTCCCACATGCTTATAGGAGACTTCTAAAGTGTTTTTGTAAAATGAAGCCGGGCTTGGATGTTTTTCTTGGTAAGAAAAGTCTTCCGTCTTCCCCCTCCCACATAGCCCAGACATATGAAGAATACGGTAGATTGTGGTCACATGGACCACACAGCCAGTACTGCCCACATATTCCTGCAGCTCCTTTAATGTTGCTGTAGGCCTCTTGGCTCCTCCCTGACCAGTTTTCTTCTCGTCTTTTCATCAGTTTTGGAGGGACGTCCAGTTCCTGGTGATGTCACTGTTGTGCCATATTTTCTCCACATGATGAGGACTGTCTTCATCGTGTTCCATGGTATATCTAAAGCCTGGGACCCTTCTCCTGACTGATACCTTCTAACAATGAGATCCCGCTGATGCTTTGGAAGCTCTCTGAGGATCATGGCTTTTGCTGTAGAATGCGACTAAGAAAATGTCAGGAAAGACCTCCTAGAACAGCTGAACTTTATTTGGGGTTAATCAGAAGCACTATACATGATAGCAGGTGTGTACGGAATGCGATTGCTTAATTCAATTCTGAACACAGCTACATCCCCAGTTATAAAAAAAAGGTGTGCACGCTTATGCAACCACATTATTCTAGTTTTTTTATTTCCCCCCTAAAAGATTTCCATTTGTTTTTCAATTGAGTTTTACAGTTTTTATAGGTCACAATGAAAGTGGAAAAACGTTCTGAAATGATTTAGCTTTGTCTCAGTTTTTTTTACATCACAGAAACCTGACATTTCACAAGGGGTGTGTAGACTTTTTAGATCCATTGTATATATATACGTTTTATTGTTTATTTCTCTAATATTTTATGATAGCTCTTGAAGAAGAAGGGGGGGGGGTCCTTTACCCCGAAACAAGTTGTCTTTTATGTACTTGTCGATATTACCAATAAATATCTTTTAACCTACTTCCAAATCTGCATTATTTTGGACACTGGGCATTCCAAAAAGGCAGCAGCCCAAACCGCATGACGTTTCATTACCATCATTTAAAACTTGGCATAACCTACAGGAAGAACTCCCTTCTACTTTGCCCACACAACCACCCACGACCACCAGTGACTGATCCCGTCAGTCCAGCATGGTCTCCAGCACAAACAATGTTGGGTGAGATAACACATCATAGAGGATTGGGGTCCCAACTTCAAATACTGGACTTGGGATTGCCTAACATTAGCCAAGTCTTCTCAAGAGATAGAAGGAGGGGATCAGGAATTTTGTTCCACACTAGGAGTCAAGTCCTCAACAGCCAACGTCATCAAAATGTTTTTTAAGCTCATAATAATTGGAGATGACCGTGGGAATCCTCTGAACTCATCTCTAACCCCAACTCCTGCTTTTTTGGACTCCAGTGAGTTCCGGCCTGAGGAAATGACCCAGCTCATTTGAGTACAAAAAAAAGCAGGGGGTTCGGAGTTTTGGGTTAAAGAGAAGTTCGGAAAACACTCAAGCTCATTTCCAACTATACCATGTTGGGGTATACTTTCTTGTTGGCCCCAAGCCCTACTCCATACACCGAACTGGTAACGATTGACAAGCCCAAAACATCTGTATGTGGATGGAATGCATGGCTTAGTCCAAGGTTTCTCAACTATGGATCCTCCCGAGGGGTTCTATGAGCAATAAGCCATATCGCATGATAAACCAATTACCCTTTTTAGCTATCTGTAAAGGGGGAGGGGGGTTCTTCCCAATGACCATAAACAAAAGGACCATTCGTCCTACTATCACACTAATGTAATGTGAACTGTAAATATTATAATTAAAACGGTTATCCGAAGCCAAAATTTTATTTTAAGGGTTGAGAAAGGGTGGCTTAGTCATATTGGGCCAAATCTGTAAACAGGCAGCTCTGGATATAAAGATATTCAGGGGGCATAAAGAAATATGCATGGCCCCACCAACATTTTCTAAAATGAGGAATAATCCATATTTTATGGTGAATTATGAGGGAGGTGAGAAATGCAGATACAAGATTTGTCCAAAAGTGTGTGCACAACCCTCCCGATGACGTCATCTGTGACATGAGGGGGTGGGGCCTCCGATGACGTCATCGGGAGTCCACGCCCCTAATGGCTATATAACAAGCTGCAGAGACCGGCATAATCACCGGGGACAGCGTTGGAGGAGGACCGGAGGAAGAAAAGGAGCCGAGGGCAAAAGAGCAGAAGATTGGACAGCAGGAGAGCAGAAGACAAGAAGAGTGGAGAGGGAGAAGACCAGAGCGGAGAAGTCCGGATGAAGATTTTTAATAAACTTTCCAAAACGTCTCCTGTCGTTATTTCCATACACTGCCTTTTATGGGGTGAATGGGTAGGGGTACAGTGTACCCCATACCCATTCACATAGGGGGTCCGGGATCTGGGGGGGCCCCCTTGTTAAAGGGGGCTTCCAGATTCCAATGAGCCCCTTGCCCGCAGACCCCCACAACCACCGGCCAGGGTTGTTGGGATGAGGCCCTTGCCTCATCAACATGGGGGCAAGGTGCTTTAAGGTGGGGGGTGCAGAGCTCCCCCTGCCCCAAAGCACCAACACCCCCCCATGTTGGGGGCATGTGGCCTGGTATGGTCCAGGGGGGGTGGGGCCGCTTGCTCCCCTTCCTGCCTTACCGGGCTGCGTGCTCGGATAAGGGTCTGGTATGGATTTTGGGGGGGACCCCATGCCGTTTTTTCGGCGTGGGGCTACCCTCAAATTCCATACCAGACCTGAAGGGCCTGGTTTGGAACCTGGGGGGGGACACCCACGTAGTTTTTTTTCACATTTTTGGCGTGGAGTTCCCCCTCAAGATTCTCACAATGCAAGTCGCACCTCAAGTCGGATCATCCTGATCCGACTTGCGGTGCGACTTCCATTTAAATCAATAGGCTCCCATAGGGAACCGTTGATTTTGAATGGAAGAAAAAAAAACATAAAGTGGCTGAACGTACTTCATCACGTTCAGTCGCGTTCGGTCCCGTTTTTGCATTTGAAACGCTGGGAAACACACGTTCGAACGCAAATAATTGCGTTCCAAAAAATGTCCCTGAACTCAACTGCCTGAAAATGACTGTAAACGACCCGGTGTACATGGACAGATAAGATAAAATGTAGATGGGTTCAGGGGCTTCTGAAAAAAACGCCCAACTGCTCCTAAACGGCCATTTACAACGTCCCGGGTACATGGACCCTTACTGTTGACTGTCTCACTACCTCTGTTGGAAGTTTTTTCAGATTCAGCCCTACTGAACAGCTCCATAAAGACATGGTTTGAACAGTTTGGTGTGGAGGAACTGGAGCGTCCTGCACAGAGCCCTGACCTCATCCCTACTGAAAATCTCCTTTAGAATGTATTGAGTGCAAGTTGGGAACAAGGCCTTTTTTTTGGTGCCCAACATGGGGCCTGATGTGTGAGCCAGGTCTTCTAATCCAAAGTCAGTTATTTGACCTCACAAATGGGCACAATTTGTGGGATACCTTCCCAGAACAGTCAAGCCAGGTCCATATAAACTTTGAAGGCTTCACCAGTTTGGTGTGGAGGAACTGGAACCTGCACAGAGTCCTGACCTCAATCATACTAAACACCTTCTGAGTGAATTGGAACTCCAACCTAAGCCAGGTCTTCTCAACCCAACATCAGTACCTGACCTAACAAATGGGCCGAAATACCCACAGACCCCCTCCAAAATCTTGTGGAAAGAGTGTAAGCTGCCACAGCTGATTGCTGATGCTCATCAAGCTCATACCCCTGTGATAGTCAAGTCTACAGACTTTTGGCCATATACTTTGGTAAATATGGAGGGAAATGTGAGGCTCCTTTGAGACTCCCTTGCTATCATCTAACTGGCTATGTCTCCTAAATTACTAAAACTTTTAGGTCCAATTGCGGCGAGCAACCCAACAGGATGATGCATCAGATCTGATGGCTGAACTGGCTAGGTCTCCTAAATTGCTAAAACATTTAGGTTCAATTGCTGCAAGCAACCCAACTGGTTGAAGCATCAGATCTGATGACTGAACTGGCCATGTCTCCTAAATTTCTAAAACATTTAGGTTCAATTACGGCAAGCAACCCAACTGGTAGAAGCATCAGATCTGATGACTGGCCATGTCTCCTAAATTGCTCAAACTTTCAGGTTCAATTGCTGTAAGCAACCCAACTGGTTAAAGCATCAGATCTGATGACTGAACTGGCTATGTCTCCTAACTTGCTAAAACTTTTAGGTTCAATCGCTGCAAGCAACCCAACTGGTTGAAGCATCAGATCTGATGACTGAACTGGCCATGTCTCCTAACTTGCTAAAACTTTTAGGTTCAATCGCTGCAAGCAACCCAACTGGTTGAAGCATCAGATCTGATGACTGAACTGGCCATGGCTCCAAAATTGCTAAAACCTTTAGGTTCAACTGATGCAAGCAACCCAATGATGGCTGAACTCTATGTAGGGGTTATTAATAGTACAAAAACAAGAGTTTCGAACTGTCCACAAGTGCCACTAACCACAGCAAAGATGGCGTCTGCGAAGGGTTTGTGTAAACACAGGTCACCAGGGCCACGAAAACTCTCAGAATGACCCCCATCTCAACGTCCACCACCTCCTCTGGAAGTCTTCCCATGGCCAAACTTTCGTAGCGTATGCACGACCGGCGTGACCTATTCTGGAGCAGACGTCATGTTCAGCAGCTCCACTTATCCCTCTGGCAGGTAAGAGGCACTTCAGGCCACTCCACTGTGTAAGTGGAAGAGAAGGTGTAAACGAGCGCGGCGCGGGAAAAGTAAGGCTCACAAGGGCTCGCCGGTCAAGAGGCTTCTGTGGGCAGCATGACAATGAGTCTTTAACATCGCCTAATTGTTCACCCGGGGATAACGTCAATTACTAGAGGATGGCGGGGGTCAGTCCCACTGCATTCTGGGAGATTGACGCATTACGGCCCTCTCTGCGTTGTAGATGTGTCGATCGTGCCGTTTGGTGGGAGTTCTTTGAGTCTGAACTAAAACAGATCAATTTACTTCTTATTGACCTACGGAGGAACATAACTGTGCTAGAGATCTGACCAGGCTTTGCACTCCAAGAGATGATTGGGCAGTGGAGGGTTAATGGGTGGAATGGGGGATAAGGATGTAAACCCCCCTCCCCCCCCCCCCCCCACCCGATCTTAAATGCTGTCTGGGGTATATAATACATTGGTGTGGTGCCTCCTAGCTCAGCTTGCATAGAAATAGAGGGCAGGTGACAACACTAGCTCAACCTAGAGCCACCCTGATCACCCCTAAACATAAATCCCCCCTCTTCCCAGTACAAATCCACCCCCCTGCTGAAGTTCCCCCTCTCAGATTAAGTCTTTGCCCCCATCTCCCAATTTCCCAGAGCACAAATGCCCACCTCCCAAAAAAAACACTCTTCGAACAAATCCTCTACCCACTAAAATTTCTCCTCCAAGTACACTTTCTCTACCTCCACTCTAAATCCTGCCCCGGCACAAATCCCCCCCTCCTAGCACAATTCCCCGCACCCCCAGATTTCCCCTCCTAGCACAAATACCCTCCAATTATCCCTATTAGCACAAATACCACCCCTGTGTTGAGAGGGGAGATGGGGGAAGAGGATTTATGCTAGGATGGGGGATTTGTGCTGGAAAAGGGTAATATAGTGGGGAAGTGGATTTGTGCTGGGAGGAGACTTTTTTGGGAGGGGGATTTGTGCTAGTAGGGATGATTGGGGGGCATTTGTGCTAAGAGGTGGGATTTGGGGGTGGGGGATTTGTGTTAGGATGGGGGATTTATGCTGGAAAAAGGTAATGTAGTGGGGAAGGGGATTTGTGCTAGGAGAGGACATTTTTTGGGGAGGGGGATTTGTGCTAGTAGGGATGATTGGGGGGCATTTGTGCTAGGAGGGAAAATGGGGGGATTTGTGTTAGGATGGGGGACTGGGGGAGGGGAGTTTGTGCTGGGAGGGAATTTGTGCTAGTAGGGATGTTTGGGGGGATTTTATGCTAGGAGGGGAAATGTGAGGGGGTTGTGCTAGGATGGAGGATTGGGGGAGGGGAGCTTGTGCTGGGAGAGGGGATTTGGAGTAGGAGAGGATTTGTGTTGTGAGGGATAATATGGGGGATGGGGAATTGGGGGGGGGGGGGCTTTAGGTGGTAAAAATTGTTCTAGGAGGAGAAATTTGGGGGGGGGGGTTGTGTTGAGAGAGGAGATGAAGGAAAATAGGATTTGTGCTAGGATGAGGGATTTGTGCTAGGAGGGGACATTTTCTGGGAGGGGGAATTTGGGGGGGGGGGCTTTAGGGGATAAAAAAAAGGGATGATTGTGGGGGCATTTGTGCTAGGAGGGAAAATTTGGGGGTGGGGGTATTTGTGTTCAGATGGGAGACTGGGGAGGGTAATTTGTGCTGGGAGGGGGATTTGGAGTTGGGGGGGGATTTGTGCTAGGAAGAGGATATTTTTTTTTGGAGGGGGGGGAGGGGATTGTGCTAGTAGGGATGATTGGGAGGGGGGGGCATTTGTGCTAGGAGGGAAAATTTGTGGATGGGGGTTTGTGTTTGGATGGGAGACTGGGGGAGAGTAACTTGTGCTGGGAGGGGGGATTTGGAGTTGGGGGGGGGGGATTTGTGCTCAGAGGGTAAATTTTAGAGGTAGAGGATTTGGGCTAGGAAGAAGAATTTACTTTTTGGGGGGGGGGGGGGGTGAACATATGGGGAATGAGAGGATTTGAGCTCAGCATGCAGATTAACAATCAATTTTTTTTTTTTTTTTGGGGGGGGGGGGGGATTTTTGCTGATACGTAATGCTCATAC